>NC_140176.1:105897610-106545482 GCF_963971535.1 Notolepis coatsorum
CCCATCGACTACCCGCTAACTCTGCCAATTGAGTTAGTATGACGGCCGGCCCAAGCCGGAGGCAACGCCGACAGCCAGAGTCGAACCCGGTGTCTCTTGCGTTGGTGACAGGCGCAATGTCCGCTGCGCCACCCAGCCGCTTTTTTACACATTTGTAATACAATTGTCATGGTGCTATTTCATTCAAAATGTTCTATTTTTTTAATACAATTCTCACATTTATAGTAGGTATAATGTGTATATATACAGTATATCGTGGATAATGGTATAGTATGCATGGATCCATGATGGTATACTTTCATATTGGTATACTGTACCTCTGAGCTCTAACTTCCCTCTGTTGCAGAGTTTAAAACCTTGATCTCTGACCTTTGTCAATCAAGTTGTACATGTTTTAATTGATTGTTATCCTTACTTGTCTTATTGTTATGATTTTATATGCTTTGTGATTTGATATGCCTTTTTTGCTGTATGTTTTGCATATCTCTGTACATGTACACTCGACGTAACTGCAAGCCATTCTGAAGAAGGTGGTTTCACACCGAAACGTCATGATTACAGGCTGCCAATAAATTTGGAAAAACTTGGAGTGCGTGCCTGGACATTGTTTCCCTATTTTTATGTATGATATCAGAGGTTCCAGCACCCAGTGTCAAGTCTAGTGAGGTGAGCGCGCTCTACTACTTTTTTCACTCGACGTAACTGTAAATAAGGAAAACCTCAGTTGCCTTTCGAGTTTAAAAAAAAAGGTTTGAAATTAAATGAAACTGGGGGAACACAGGAAGTCCTTCTCCGTTATTTATATATAGGCTACTGTTTACCGAAAGCCTTTTTAACGCAGGGCTGGAAAACAAAGGAGACCAGCATTCCAGTGGACGGACCCCCTCTATCATGTCAAGGCCCTGAGGACACATAACACGGAAGGACAGGACAGTGACAGCTGGCGGCTGGGTAGCGTAGTGGTCTAAGCACTCGCCTACCACCGCAGAGACTCTGGGTTCTAATCCAGCTGTTAGTGGTACCTCCGGCTTAGTCAGTCGTCCCTACGAACACAATTGGCAGTGTTCGTGGGTTGGAAGCCAGTGGGGGTATGTTATGAGTCCTGGTCGTTGCAAACAGCGACTCCTACTGGTCGGTCGGGGCGCCTGTTCAGCAGGGAGAGGATCTGGGGGAAATAACGCGAACCTCTGCACGCGTTACGTTCCCCCAGTGAAACTCACTCACTCCTCGCTGTCAGGTGAAAAGAAGCGGCTGGCGATTCCACATGTATCGGAGGAGGCATGTGGTAGTCTACACCCTCCCCAGACCGACAGTAGGGCAGCATGTGGTAGTCTACACCCTCCCCAGACCGACAGTAGGGCAGCATGTGGTAGTCTACACCCTCCCCAGACAGACAGTAGGCAGCATGTGGTAGTCTACACACCCTCCCCAGACTGACAGTAGGGCAGCATGTGGTAGTCTACACCCTCCCCAGACCGACAGTAGGGCAGCATGTGGTAGTCTACACACCCTCCCCAGACCGACAGTAGGGCAGCATGTGGTAGTCTACACCCTCCCCAGACTGACAGTAGGGCAGCATGTGGGAGTCTACACCCTCCCCAGACCGACAGTAGGGCAGCATGTGGTAGTCTACACACCCTCCCCAGACAGACAGTAGGCAGCATGTGGTAGTCTACACCCTCCCCGGACCGACAGTAGGGCAGCATGAGGTAGTCTACACCCTCCCCAGACCGACAGTAGGGCAGCATGTGGGGGTCTACACCCTCCCCAGACCGACAGTAGGGCAGCATGTGGTAGTCTACACCCTCCCCAGACCGACAGTAGGGCAGCATGTGGTAGTCTACACACCCTCCCCAGACCGACAGTAGGGCAGCATGTGGTAGTCTACACCCTCCCCAGACCGACAGTAAGGCAGCATGTGGTAGTCTACACCCTCCCCAGACTACAGTAGGGCAGCATGTGGTAGTCTACACACCCTCCCCAGACCGACAGTAGAGCAGCATGTGGTAGTCTACACCCTCCCCAGACTGACAGTAGGGCAGCATGTGGTAGTCTACACCCTCCCCAGACTGACAGTAGGGCAGCATGTGGTAGTCTACACCCTCCCCAGACTGACAGTAGGGCAGCATGTGGTAGTCTACACACCCTCCCCAGACCGACAGTAGGGCAGCATGTGGTAGTCTACACCCTCCCCAGACTACAGTAGGGCAGCATGTGGTAGTCTACACACCCTCCCCAGACCGACAGTAGGGCAGCATGTGGTAGTCTACACCCTCCCCAGACTACAGTAGGGCAGCATGTGGTAGTCTACACCCTCCCCAGACCGACAGTAGGGCAGCATGTGGTAGTCTACACCCTCCCCAGACTGACAGTAGGGCAGCATGTGGTAGTCTACACACCCTCCCCAGACCGACAGTAGGGCAGCATGTGGTAGTCTACACCCTCCCCAGACCGACAGTAGGGCAGCATGTGGTAGTCTACACCCTCCCCAGACCGACAGTAGAGCAGCATGTGGTAGTCTACACCCTCCCCAGACTGACAGTAGGGCAGCATGTGGTAGTCTACACCCTCCCCAGACTGACAGTAGGGCAGCATGTGGTAGTCTACACACCCTCCCCAGACCGACAGTAGGGCAGCATGTGGTAGTCTACACCCTCCCCAGACTACAGTAGGGCAGCATGTGGTAGTCTACACACCCTCCCCAGACCGACAGTAGGGCAGCATGTGGTAGTCTACACCCTCCCCAGACTACAGTAGGGCAGCATGTGGTAGTCTACACCCTCCCCAGACCGACAGTAGGGCAGCATGTGGTAGTCTACACCCTCCCCAGACTACAGTAGGGCAGCATGTGGTAGTCTACACACCCTCCCCAGACCGACAGTAGAGCAGCATGTGGTAGTCTACACCCTCCCCAGACCGACAGTAGAGCAGCATGTGGTAGTCTACACCCTCCCCAGACCGACAGTAGGGCAGCATGTGGTAGTCTACACCCTCCCCAGACCGACAGTAGAGCAGCATGTGGTAGTCTACACACCCTCCCCAGACCGACAGTAGGGCAGCATGTGGTAGTCTACACCCTCCCCAGACCGACAGTAGGGCAGCATGTGGTAGTCTACACCCTCCCCAGACCGACAGTAGGGCAGCATGTGGTAGTCTACACCCTCCCCAGACTGACAGTAGGGCAGCATGTGGTAGTCTACACCCTCCCCAGACCGACAGTAGAGCAGCATGTGGTAGTCTACACCCTCCCCAGACCGACAGTAGGGCAGCATGTGGTAGTCTACACCCCCCCCCCCCCATCACCCCCAGACCGACAGTAATGGGCACAATGACCAGGAAGGGATTTGGCATAATGACTAAATTGGGGGATGGGAGAAAAAGATAGAAAGGCAACAAAGAAAAAAACTGAAAAAAACAAACAAACAGATGAATGGTGACCAATGAATGGCTGCGTTTGCTTCAGGTTCTAACGTTTACAACGACAACCAGAACCCAGATGTCCTTCGTAGCCTAAATAAGATTCAGGAAACAGGAGCTATAAGCTCGAGGACCTTCTTCCGTCGCTATAAGCTCGAGGAGCACCCACGGCACAAACGTGTCCAAACGTGAACTCGCCTCGACGACGACCCCCCCCCTGGGGCCGTTTGACCTTTGCCCTTGTATCTACTTACGCAGCTAATGGGAAGGCAGAAGCCTACGCTGTAGAGCACAGTGGAGGTCACGGTGCTGGCATGGAAAGGGTAGTTGATGCTGTCGTCGTTACAGAAAAAGCCGCGCTGGTACGGGCGGATCTTACCCAGGTTAAAGGCCCCGAGAGGGAGACCGCCTGTGGAGGGAGGGAGAAATCAGGAGGGGGGTCAAGGGTCAGGGGTCAAAAACAATATGGCACAGACGGGACACAATCGGCTGGACCGAGCAAAAGGGCTGGGGTGACCGCTTCGATCTCAGTCTTCTGTCTTCTTCTGTTTTCAGGTATAGCTACGATAAGTGAATGACTGTCACGACATCACCGAGTGGTGATGATAAGCCATAACGTTGTGACAGTAACCATGATACCGCAAATAGGGAGGTGTAGTCTAACGTCACTTTGGTTCGCCCGCGAGGTCCACCCGTATAGGGATTTATCATTGGGAAAATGGATTATCGGCTATTGTAACAATTCTGCCTCATGAACATTGGCAAGCTTTCCATTTTTGCACAAAATGAGTTCCCTTCTATCACGAACATTATTGTTTAAGCATTTTTGGTTGAAATAAAATTTTATTTAAGATTAATTGCGAATATTTTCATGTTGAGCTATAGATTGTGGATGAATACGCACAGAAAGGTACACCATGTAAATGTTCATGCTTTATTTGTTTTAAACAAGACGATTTTAGAAATGGGCAATGGGGAAATACGTTGCGTTTTCAAGATGGTGGACCGGCCGGAAACAGCAATGACGTAACCACTACTACACCTCCCTATAGAATGACAAATTAGAATTTTTCCTTTTTTTTTTTTTTTTTTTACTTCATTTAGTGTCATTTCACGCCTTTGAGATTCCCGATGCGACAGAAAGGAGCGGGACCACAGCCCTTCTCTCAGTCAGACTCACGGAGAGCTTCCCTCAGACCAGCCACACATCATTGCAGTGTGACAACAAAGCATAGGAAACAGAAGAAACAAACAATGCAACACCAACATGATTAACCAGACGACACTGTGAACTCTTCTGGCAGGCTGGTCGCATCGACAGCACCTAAAAGGAGAGACCTCTTGGACATAAAGCGCTCCCTGTGGGAAAAACACCATAAAGACAGACGGCACAGCGCACTAATTGGTCCAAAGTCTGAACATAACGCCACTGACTAGTCCAGCCTTTTGTTATCCTAAGGCAATGCATGCTGGGAGAAGGGACAGAGTCGTTAATTCATCTTCTGGTGCGGCCCGGAGGCTCCCACTTCACAAACAACACAGAACTGTACACACACATTAATGTACACATATGCAACTATGTGCACTCGGATGCACACACCCATACTATCTAAGTCCAAGCTGCATGTTCTATTCTGTCTGGTATTTCTATACAGCCTGTATACACTGGGATTGGGGTTAATTAATGTTTATTAAATAATTATTAGTAACCTATACATAATACAAAAGACTATGTGCCGTTTGAAATCGAATTGAGCTGAATTCAATGAATTTGAAGTTTTTTATTAATTGCATTTTACACAGTTTTGGTTGAATAAAATTTGCAGATAGTTAAGAAATGACCAGATGACGCTCAGTTTTTACAGTGTAGTGTGTCACTACTATATTAAGGTGAGTATGTAATTTCTACAGAGCCGGGTGTGTCTGTCTACGTGGTCAGCTGTGCCGTCCTGCTTAAGGCTGATGGACTGGGACAGCTGAGAGATCGGCGAGTGGGTCTGTCGAGGCCAAAGGCGCTTTCAGACGAGAGAGAAATGATATCACACTATACTTTCACACCTGCTCCCCAGCCCCCCGCTGTGTACAACAACACATCACAGAAGACACAGCAACCAACCCTCCCCCTCCCTAAGAAAACTAAAAAGTTATTCAGAACTGTTCTGTAAAGCGGAGAGAACTATTTTATTGCACTATTGCACTATTTTACTCTGTCTATTGTCTATTCTATTTGACTAACTATTTCATTGCACTGCATTATTGCATTATCTTTACTCTGTCTGTCTATTCTATTTTACTCTTTTGTCAAACACCATGATAATATTAATTAGAACTTTGTAGTGAAACTCAACGTACGTTAGAACGGGGAGAAAGGCGGAGTATATTGAGAAAGACCCTGACGGCTCTGAACATCTAAATGTCTACATTATGTGTATCGGTGATAATCAAACCGTAAACAAAGAGGCCTATTAAGACGTTAGATCCTAATGTGAAAAACGATGTGATTTAATGTTCCGTGTCTTACCTTGACGTTGTCTAGTATTTAGCTTCTATCTATTTGATGCTCGTTTTATACTTATTTTCATGTCTGCACTTTATGCATTGCTCTTGATCTGCCCGTTTTGTGCACATTTTATGTCTTATTATTATTGTCCCTTTTTTTTGTACTGCTGTGAAGCACTTTGCGCTGCAATTCTTGTATGAAAGGTGCTATACAAATAAAGTTATTAGTATTACTAAAGTGATAATGGTGTGATTTTATCAAACAGCCTCACACACCCTCCTGCGATTTGCATATCTGCGGTTAGGCCACATTGTGATTTCCATATGCTTTCCATTGAGGTGTTGGGCTCCAGTCTTTATCACACGGAGAGACAAACCTTCCGTACACATGCTGCTGTGTCGACACGAGGTTCTGACCATAGATATATATATATCTAGATGGTGCAAGGCCCAGTCTCCAGCGTAGTTCACCGGCGGCCATCTTGTCACAGGCAGCACGCCCGCCCACTCATAACATGAATATCTATGGTGCATGTACTATTGAAATAACCATAGCTTGCAAAATTTTCAACCGATTTACAAACGGTTTGGTTTGTTATAAACGTTATTAACGTGGCTATGATGCTTGGACATGTTGAAATAATTTTCATATGAGAGTCCATTATAAGTATGCAGTATGATAACTACATCTCTGACGTTTATAACAAACTAAACCGTTTGAAAATCGGTTGAACATTTTGCAAGCTGTGGTTATTTCAATAGTACATTATGCACCATAGACATTCATGTTATTATGAGTGGGCGTGCTGCCTGTGGCAAGATGGCCGCCATGTGGCAACGTTGGTCTCCATTGGCCAGCAGCGCGGGTGAGTCATCTAGCCTTTATATGTCTATGGCTGTGTCGACACGAGGTTCTGACGCTCTCTGGTCAAGCGTTCCAGGCCGAGCAGCTCTAACGAGAACCACATGGAATCCACGACGCAAACCACAACAAGTACAATCATCTTTCCCAACTCAGCATGTGGCTCAGGAAATATTCATCTCCACCACACGTGGTTTTGTGCTAACTTCCATACTTTTCAGCACATTGGTTATTATTACTGTAACATGCAGTGTGTGTGTGTGTGTGTGTGTGTGTGTGTGTGTGTGTGTGTGTGTGTGTGTGTGTGTGTGTGTGTGTGTGTGTGTGTGTGTGTGTGTGTGTGTGTGTGTGTGTGTGTGTGAGTCACAGCTTCAATAGAGGAAGCCCCAGCTGTCTAGGAGCAGACAGTCTGTCTGACACAGACACACCTGGTCATACAGTAATTCATTATATCATTGTAATAATACACCTTGTATAGCACCTTTCATACAGGGGATTGCAGTTCAAACAAGTGCTTTACATCAGTAAGAAATAAGACATAAAAATCAAACATAATGATCCCTAATGATGTAAACCTAAACTAAACAGCCACCTTAGAATCAGATCAGAATCAAACCATATATAAAATGTTCACCGTTCATCAGACTAATTATTGATCAAATCAATAGGGTTCTGTGGAATAACTGTATCCCCTGCCATCTCAATTGTAATTACCCCCTCCCTGACAGACAGTCCCCCAATACCAAAGTTCTGCCTACCCCCCCCCCCCCCCCCCCACACACACACAGTGTGGCTACCTACAGTACTGTATAATGTACATGTTTATAGCTACAGTACTGTATAATGTACATGTTTATAGCTACAGTGTGGCTACAGTACTGTATAATGTACATGTTTATAGCTACAGTGTGGCTACAGTACTGTATAATGTACATGTTTATAGCTACAGTGTGGCTACAGTACTGTATAATGTACATGTTTATAGCTACAGTGTGGCTACAGTACTGTATAATGTACATGTTTATAGCTACAGTGTGGCTACAGTACTGTATAATGTACGTGTTTATAGCTACAGTGTGGCTACAGTACTGTATAATGTACATGTTTATAGCTACAGTGTGGCTACAGTACTGTATAATGTACATGTTTATAGAGACACAGTGTGGCTACAGTGCTGTATAATGTACATGTTTATAGCTACACAGTGTGGCTACAGTACTGTATAATGTACATGTTTATAGAGACACAGTGTAGCTACAGTACTGTATAATGTACATGTTTATAGCTACACAGTGTGGCTACAGTACTGTATAATGTACATGTTTATAGCTACACAGTGTAGCTACAGTACTGTATAATGTACATGTTTATAGCTACAGTGTAGCTACAGTACTGTATAATGTACATGTTTATAGCTACAGTACTGTATAATGTACATGTTTATAGAGACACAGTGTAGCTACAGTACTGTATAATGTACATGTTTATAGCTACAGTGTAGCTACAGTACTGTATAATGTACATGTTTATAGCTACAGTACTGTATAATGTACATGTTTATAGCTACACAGTGTAGCTACAGTACTGTATAATGTACATGTTTATAGAGACACAGTGTAGCTACAGTACTGTATAATGTACATGTTTATAGCTACAGTGTAGCTACAGTACTGTATAATGTACATGTTTATAGCTACAGTACTGTATAATGTACATGTTTATAGCTACAGTACTGTATAATGTACATGTTTATAGCTACACAGTGTGGCTACAGTACTGTATAATGTACATGTTTATAGCTACACAGTGTGGCTACAGTACTGTATAATGTACATGTTTATAGCTACACAGTGTGGCTACAGTACTGTATAATGTACATGTTTATAGCTACAGTGTAGCTACAGTACTGTATAATGTACATGTTTATAGCTACAGTGTAGCTACAGTACTGTATAATGTACATGTTTATAGCTACAGTACTGTATAATGTACATGTGTATAGAGACACAGTGTAGCTACAGTACTGTATAATGTACATGTTTATAGAGACACAGTGTGGCTACAGTACTGTATAATGTACATGTTTATAGCTACAGTACTGTATAATGTACATGTTTATAGCTACAGTACTGTATAATGTACATGTTTATAGCTACAGTACTGTATAATGTACATGTTTATAGCTACAGTACTGTATAATGTACATGTTTATAGCTACACAGTGTGGCTACAGTACTGTATAATGTACATGTTTATAGCTACAGTACTGTATAATGTACATGTTTATAGCTACACAGTGTGGCTACAGTACTGTATAATGTACATGTTTATAGCTACACAGTGTGGCTACAGTACTGTATAATGTACATGTTTATAGCTACACAGTGTGGCTACAGTACTGTATAATGTACATGTTTATATAGAGACACAGTGTGGCTACAGTACTGTATAATGTACATGTTTATAGCTACAGTGTGGCTACAGTACTGTATAATGTACATGTTTATAGCTACAGTGTGGCTACAGTACTGTATAATGTACATGTTTATAGCTACAGTGTGGCTACAGTACTGTATAATGTACATGTTTATAGCTACAGTGTGGCTACAGTACTGTATAATGTACATGTTTATAGCTACAGTGTGGCTACAGTACTGTATAATGTACATGTTTATAGCTACACAGTGTGGCTACAGTACTGTATAATGTACATGTTTATAGCTACACAGTGTGGCTACAGCACTGTATAATGTACGTGTTTATAGCTACACAGTGTGGACAGCCTAATTAAGAACAACTTGCCAAGCAGCACATACTGTACACAGCAGTTGTTCACCACTCCCTGGCTGTCAGGTCTGCTGCCCTGTGGGCTAATGACTCTCATTAACGACATTAACAACAACCACAAACATTGACATATATACATACATACCCAAGACCACACAGACTATGTCCAGCAGGATGAACGGGATTCCTCTCGCCTCGAACATGGTGTCTAGAGATATTCCTGGTGGTGTTATAGTTATAGACGGTGCGTGTTGTTGTTGCCTATAATAATAATAATAATAATAATAATAATATATTATTATAATAACAAGGACGCGCTCCTCCTCAGCAGCGCGTCACAATCGCGGTTGTTGTTGTTGTTGTATTATCCGTGAATAAGTAAAAAAAAAAATAACAACAACAAACCGCACGAAAAGAAGGCAACAAAACAGACACACAATCCCGGTGTGTATCCCCTAATGAAAAACCATGATCTGCGGGAGTCGGGACAAACAACCGGAGCTGTTCTCGCTGCGATCAGACAGACAGACAGACAGACTGAGGAGGAGGAGGAGGAGGAGGAGGAGGAGGAGGAGGAGGAGGAGGAGGAGGATTAGGAGGGAGGCTACTATCGTGTCATCACGATGAAGAAGGCGTCAGATAATAAAGGCCTCCCTTTTTAGAGAGACAGCTGACTATGCCACCATCTCTAATTTCTCTATAGCAGGCGACAGCTTGACAGACAGACAGACTCGAACCCCCGACACGACGGCCACTGTTCTTCTGCAGCAGCAGCAGGTACCGACCGAGAACACACACTTGCGCGCACCGCATTCCTGATGGCAGCGAGCAGAGAGAGAGAGAGAGAGAGAGAGAGAGAGAGAGAGAGAGAGAGAGAGAGAGAGAGAGAGAGAGAGCGAGAGTCCTCCGGGCCTATCAGCGCATAGACTACTGTCCTCGCTCCTCCTCCTCCTCTTCCTCCTCCTCCTCCTCCTCCTCCTCCTCCTCCTCCTCCTCCTCCTCCTCCTCTACACACACACACACACACACACACACACACAACACGACTTGATTGATTGAACACTTTATGAATGGGTACAACAATACAGTACGGCTCAATACACACAATTGTTAAGGGGTTGCAGACCAGAGAAAGACTTTCGTCTTGTTTACATCAGGGTCCCCCATTTTCAATTCATCATTAGAGAATATCTAGACAGCGCCTCTATAATAGACGGCCCTGCACAGTGGCGCATCGACCGGAACAGGAAGCTGAGACGCTATTTGTAAATACACCTGCAGTCGTCCGAGACTTGTTTGTATATTGTCATCGTCCCATATTAAACTGGATGGAACAAATGGAATATCGTTCTTATTATACAAACAAGTCTCGGATCATCAGGGCGCAGGCGGACACATGCAAGTACCAGATTAAATGCACAGGGTGCGCCAGGAGGCAACGACTTCACGGAAGAGATCCTACGTGACATGATTGCCTGTGGCATTGCAGATTCGGAAATACAGCTCGACCTGCTCGGTGAGAAGAACCAGAACGTGCCACAGAAGGACATGATCGAGTATATCGAGGCTAAGGAGTCTGGAAAGCGCTCGGCATCGCGCCTGCTCGACCCTCAGAGCGCGGACACGGTCAGCAGTTCGTACAGGCGGGTGAGACAACAGGACACCCGCGCCAGAGGAGGAGCCAGGCTAGAGAAACCAAAGGCCAAGTCCGAAGGGGTATGCATCCACTGCGGCGAGGTGGGCCACGGCAAAACACCCCAGTGGCACGTCAGACGTGCTGAGTGCCATATGGTAAAAAGTGTCGGAAGTGTGGCCGCCAGAATCACCTTGAGAGGGCCTGAAGTGTGGCCGCCAGAATCACCTTGAGAGGGCCTGAAGTGTGGCCGCCAGAATCACCTCGAGAGGGCCTGCCTGGGTGGCTGATCGACTAGGCCCCCACCCGGAGACACTGACTGGACGTGTGACGAGCAGACAGCAGCCTTCGTTGAGCTATGCACAGTCAGCGCAGATGGCAAGTTACGCACACTTCCCCTCGCTCACCACCTGTACGACGACATGTGCGACAA
Source organism: Notolepis coatsorum (assembly GCF_963971535.1). Taxonomy (NCBI): domain Eukaryota; kingdom Metazoa; phylum Chordata; class Actinopteri; order Aulopiformes; family Paralepididae; genus Notolepis; species Notolepis coatsorum. The sequence continues at coordinate 105,909,242 of NC_140176.1, forward strand.
GTGGATGAAGCGTGCGTCCAGCCCGCAGCCATACGTCAACCTCACGCTCACCACCGAGCATGAGGATTACAAGGCTCTGGGTTTTGACCTCCTAAAACGCACCCGTGCAGTATCCCTGCCTGCCATGGCCGATACGGGATGCCAAAGCTGCCTGATCTGCGTTAAAGTCGCTCAGCGAATGGGCCTAAGCACAGAGGACCTCATCCCCGTATCCATGACCATGAAGGCTGCGAACAATAAGGGAATTCGGATCCTCTGAGCTGTGGTAGACAGATTCGCCGGCAACAGTGGTGACGCTCGAAGGTTAGAGACGCGCCAAATCGCGTATGTGACGGACACCTCAGACCGCATATTTCTCTCACGCGCAGCCTGCGTGGACCTGGGAATGATCTCCGCCCAGATCCCAACACTCGGGGAGGTGAATCTGGCGACATCAGAAGTATGTGACTGCCTGCGGCGTGTGGAGCCGCCGACCAGGCCGACCACACTCCCCATGTCGGCGATCGAGGCTAACAGGAAGGCGTTACGGAGACACTTGTTAGAACTGTACGCCCAGAGCACATTTAACACATGCCCCCACCAGACACTACCGAAAATGACCGGCCCACCACTCCGCCTCATGCTTAATGAGGATGCGACACCGGTTGCCTGTCACACCCCCATCCCCGTGGCCCTACACTGGCAAGAGGAGGTAAAGGCAGGCCTCGACCAGGACGTCCGCCTCTGCGTGTGGGAGGAAGTACCTATCGGTACACCGGTGACCTGGTGTCATCGCATGGTGATCTGCGCGAAGAAGACAGGCAAACCGCGACGCACTGTCGACTTCCAGGCCCTGAACAGGTATGCACTCCGCGAGACCCACCACACCCAATCTCCATTCCACCAAGCGAGATATGTGCCTAAGGGGAAACTCAAGACCGTGTTCGATGCCTGGAACGGTTACCACAGCGTCCCATTACACAAGGACGATCGCCACAAGACGACGTTCATAACCCCATGGGGGCACTACCGGTACCTGTCGGCCCTGCAGGGGTACATGGCATTGGGGGACGGTTACTCACGACGGTACGACGAGGTTGTCGCGGACATAGGCAACAAAACTAAGTGCATAGACGACACGCTACTATGGTCAGATACGATTGAGGAGAGCTACTTCCAGGCGGTCCAATGGCTGGACATATGCGGCCGGAATGGAATAGTCCTCAACCCGGAGAAGTTCATCTTTAGCGCACCCACGGTGGACTTCGCAGGCTTTACAATCACCATGACTGACGTGTGACCGTGCAGTCGCTACCTGGAGGCCATACACGACTTCCCACAACCACGTAATGTCACAGACATCAGGTCGTGGTTCGGGCTGGTCAACCAGGTGGCCTACGCCTTCAGCATGGCCGAGCGTATGCAGCCATTCCGGAAGCTCCTGAAGAGTGGAGAACGCTTCGAGTGGTCCACGGAGTTGGACGAGATATTCCGTGAGTCAAAGGATGTGATCATCCAAGAAATTGAGCGTGGTGTCCGCATCTTTGACAAAACCAAGCCAACATGTATCGCCACGGACTGGTCAAAGGAGGGCATTGGATTCTGGTTATTCCAGAAACACTGCCGATGCCAGTCAGACCCTTCTGCTGCACCGATGGGTGGAAGATAACCCTGGTTGGCAGCAGATTCACGCATGCGGCGGAGTCCAGATACGCGCCCATAGAGGGCGAGGCTCTTGCGGTCGCGGACGCATTGGACAAGGCACGCTACTTTGTGTTGGGATGCGAGGACTTGATTGTAGCGGTAGACCATAAGCCGCTGCTGAGACTCCTTGCAGACAGGGCGCTCGATGACATACCGAACCTCCGCTTACGGAACCTCAAGGAGAAGACCTTGCGTTATTGTTTCCGCATCGTGCATGTCGTCCCGGGCATGAGGAACAAGGCGGCGGACGCCATGTCACGTAGGCCGGTTGGCACCACACGGCCATCACTTATGGACCTTCCGGATGACAACGCCGTAGTGGCCCACCTCCCACCCAGTACGCACACTGATGTACTGTCCTTCCTACGCCAGACCGAGCCAGGGAATGACGACGACACTGAGGAGGATGACCTGGCGTGGTGCGCTGCGGGCCTCGAATCATTGCGGTCAGTGACATGGGATCGTGTCAGGGAGGCCACCAGCAGCGACGGTGAGATGCGCACCCTGGAGGAAATGGCGACGGACGGCATCCCAGACTAAAAATTCGAGATGCCGAAGACAATCCGTGACTTCCACCAGTACCGTGAGAACATCACATCAACTGACGGGGTGGTCCTGTACAAAGACAGAGTAATTATACCACTCTCACTCCGCAGAGAAGTGCTGAGCGCCCTACACGCTGCCCACCAGGGCGTATCGATGATGACCGCCCGCACAGAATCCTCTGTGTTCTGGCCAGGCATGTCGGCTGAGGATGGCACCTTCACAGCCTGGAGCGCCGCCAACCCCGTCTATCCCAGCTGTTTACCCCTTTCAGGCGGTGTGTTCAGACTTCTTCATGCACAGGGGCGTGCACTACCTCGTGACAGTGGACCGGTACTCAAACTGGCCGATCATCTCGAAGGCGACGGGGGGCGCCGCCGGCCTCATAAATCGCCTACGTCGGGCCTTTGTGACGTACGGGACGCCAGAAGAGCTCACATCGGACGGGGGCCCAGAGTTCACTTCCCCTGAGACCAGGTAATTTCTATACAGATGGGGCGTACACCACCGCCTCTCGTCTGTGGCCTTCCCCCACAGCAACTGCCGCGCTGAGATTGGGGTGAAGACAATGAAACGCCTTATCACCGACAACACCGGCCCAAAGGGGGAGCTTGACACAGATGCTGTGCAGAGAGCGATCTTGCAATATCGTAACACACCTGACCCTGACACAAAAATATCTCCGGCAATGTGTGTCTTCGGCCGCCCGATACATGACTTCATCCCGGTTGTACCTGGAATGTACAGACCACACGAGACCTGGCGTGAGACACTGACGGCAAGGGAGGATGCCGATACGACGATCCACCAGGGCAACCAGAGTGCCTGCCTGGCACAGGGACTATTCCATGGGCTAGTCACATAATGGACACATGATTTATAGTCACATGACCTGGGTGTGGGTTATACAGGCATTTATTCACGTTTTTGTGTGTTTGTTTATAAAAAAAAAATCTCAGCCTTTACACAGTATGTTAAAGACTCTGGGGGAGATAGAGAATATCTAGACAGCGCCTCTATAACAGACGGTCCTGCACAGTAGCGCAGCGACCGGAACAGGAAGTTGAGACGCTACTTGTAAATACACCTGCAATCGTCCGAGACTTGTTTGTATATTGTCATCGTCCCATATTAAACCGGATGAAACAAATGGAATATCGTTCTTATTTAATCATAACATATATGACATACATATAGACAGTACTGCTACATGATCATCTAGAAAAATAGAAAACATAAATAATAAAATAAATAGAAACATAGTTTATTTCACTGTGGCCACAGAAGAAAAGTGATCCGTTTACCATCAGAGACAACATGTTCACACACACTTTCTGACCAGAAAGTGACAAAGAGCTCTGGTCAGAACGTACATTATACACAATTGAGAGACGCAACACTAGACACTCAGATATGACAGAATAAGTCAACAAAGTGGTCCCCAGCTAGGGGAATCAAATAACAAGACCTTGTTATGGCTTGGCTAGGAAGAGAAAATATAACCTTGGAGTCCCTTCAAGAGACACACACATAGCCTAGTTGTCTGAGCGTATTGAACCAGTCAAGCTGTACAAAGATAGAATATGTATGATATCTCACACAGCTCTATAATGACATGATAATATTCCCACGACACTATAAACATTTGAGGGGGAAGAAACTGTACATTGGGGAGGTTGGGTGGGTGGGGGGGGGGGGACTGTACATTGGGTTTAGACATTTACAGGTGCCAGTTTCTAATTGCAGCCTCCCGTAGGTGCTCTTTGAGTGGTTTTGAAAGTGATTCACATTCCTTTAAAGCTGTGGGTAGGGCATTCCACATTGATGTGGCATAATTGCGAAACGTGTTTAGTCCCTTGTTTGAGCCGAATCTGGGTTTAACATGATTTGTGGAGCTCCCTCTGGTGTTGTGGTCGTGGAATTCACTGACCTTTGGGAAGTATTTTGACATGTACATGGGTACCTTAGTCGTGTAGTGTATCTTGTAGACCAGGCCCATTGCAAGTCGCTGTACTCTGTCGTCTACTCTAAGCCATCCTAGGTTGTCAAAGTGGGCAGGGGTGAGGTGGGTTCTAGGAGTAAGGTCAAGCAGTAATCTGACCAGTTTGTTTTGTGATGTTTGTAATCTTGTTTTTAGCGCCTTTGAGGTGCTTTGGTACCATGAGGTACAAGCATAGTCGTAGTACCCTTGAATGAGTGCTCCTGCCAGAGTCTTCAGGTTATTCTTGTTTACCAGAGAGGAGATCCGGTACAGGAATCTAGTTTGTTAGTTGACTTTTTTGATTACATTGATTACATTATGAATTGAAAATGGGGGACCCTGATGTAAACAAGACGAAATGTATGCAAATGACATGTCGTCAGCTTGTGACTGCAACTTGTTCCTGTTCGCGGACGACTCAGCCCTGCTGGTCTCTGACAAGAACAAGTTACAGGTTGAAAAAACCCTCAGCTCGGAACTCGGCAGAATCTGCACCTGGCTCGCTGACAACAAACTATCATTACACATGGGCAAAACAGAGTCCATTCTCTTCGGTTCAAATAACAAACTCAGCAAGACCGACGGCTTCTCAGTTACAGTGGGTGACAATATTGTCACAAGGAAAGATTAAATGACATACCTAGGTTGAGTAGGTTCCATCCTAGAGGCTAATCTTTCCTGTGACAAAATGGCATCCAATGTAATAAAAAAAGTCAACCAACGAACTTGATTCTTGTACCGGATCTCCTCTCTGGTAAACAAGAATACCATGAAGACTCTGGCAGGAGCACTCATTCAAGGGTACTACGACTATGCTTGCACCTCATGGTACCAAAGCACCTCAAAGGCGCTAAAAACAAGATTACAAACATCACAAAACAAACTGTTCAGACTACTGCTTGACCTTACTCCTATCCCACCTCACCCTGCCCACTTTGACAACCTAGGATGGCTTAGAGTAGAGTCAGAGTACAGCAACTTGCAATGGGCCTGGTCTACAAGATACACTACACGACCAAGGTACCCATGTAATGATGTACATGTCAAAATACTTCCCAAAGGTCAGTGAATACCATGACCACAACACCAGAGGGAGCTCCACAAATCATGTTAAACCCAGATTCGGCTCAAACAAGGGACTAAACACGTTTCGCAATTATGCCACATCAATGTGGAACGCCCTACCCACAGCTGTAAATGAATGTGAATCACTACCCACTTTTAAAACCACTCTCAAGGAGCACCTACGGGAGGCTGCAATTCGAAACTGGCCCCTGTAAATGTCCTAACTCAACCCCCTCCAATGTAAAAGTCCTAACCCAATAATACACGAGACCCTCTTCTTGGGACCAAGTAAGGTTTCGTCGATAATCCAATGTACAGTTACCCCTCCCCCCACCCCGTCTACCCACCCACCCCCACTCCACCCAACCACCTCCTATGTACAGTCCCAACCCCCCACACCACCCCACCTACCCAACCCCCCCCACCCCACCTCATCCAATGTACAGTTTCTTTGTCAAATGTATATACTCTCTTTTTTAAACTCTTTTTGTATCACAAACAGTACTGTATTTGTAAATCTGGTATGTCATAAATGTTTAGATGTAGCAGTACTGTCTATCTGTATGTCATGTATGTCATATATGTTATGATGAATTGAAAATGGGGGACCCTGATGTAAACAAGACGAAAGTCTTTCTCTGGTCTGCATCCCCTTAACAATTGTGTCATACTCTGCCCTTCGAGCCTGGGTCAATCCGTCCCGACCAGACGGGCCACAAGATCCCTCCGCTTGGGAAGGACTGCCCGTTAGCTCCCCCTAGCGGAGTCAATGGTGTACTCCCTCTGTTATTCCCTATGCTAATCAGTCTCCATATTCTTACTCTCTTATTTTCCCCAATGTTTATGTCTTTGTTCAATGTGTGTATTGCATTCCTGTGTGTGTTGTCCACTCTGTTCCCCGGTCTGGTTTAATGTTGTATTTGTATGTATCATTGTTATTCAGTCCTGTCTTGTTTTATATCGGTGTCACTGTTAATGTCAGCTTGTGTGTTTGTTCCAGGTGTTTCTTGTTAGTGATTAGTCTTCCTATATATTCTGTGCTGTCCTGTTACTCCCCTGTCGGTTCGTAAACGTTACTTGTGAATGTTGTTGTTATCATTATTATTATTATCATCATAGCATTGTGGTTGTGGTTCCACGCAGCACCTTTCCGTGCTCTCCACGTTTGTACCCTTTGTATATGATCATTATCTGCCAGCTTAGGCTGTGGTACGTTTATTGTTTTGTAGTTGAACTGTTGAAGTTAAGTAAAGCTCTTCCCAACTACACCCCGTTGTGTCCTGCCTCTCTCTCTCGTTCCTGTTATTGCGCCTGGGTCCACACCACCAACAACGAGATTCTTACAAATTGTGTATATTGAGCTGTACTGTATTGTACCCATTCTGCAATCTGTTAATAAAATGTTCAATCAATCAATCAATCAATCAAAAGTCTTTCTCTGGTCTGCATCCTCTTAACAATTGTGTGTATTGAGCTGTACTGTATTGTACCCATTTAACAATCCGTTAATAAAGTTTTCAATCAATCAATCAATCCTCGTCCTACGTCAGGCCATGCAAACAAGAGCCTCGCAGACTAGAGTCACTATATCTGGGCCCGCCGTCAATTATTCATTGAGGAAAATGTCGTGTTGTGATTCCGTAGAGCAATGAACGCCAGCGGGCACAGCACACGTGTAGCTTTAAACGTGACAGCCTGACGACAGCAAAAGACGGTATGATGTGGTTTCAAGTGGGGAAAAAATAACATTTTAACATTTCAAGCTTGTGCCTCGGTGCAGAGAGGCTATGGGGAAATTAATTAAAAGGTTGTGTTAACCGGAAAAATAAACAAAATGTTATGCTTATAGGTTCAATATATTACCTCTTAAATTTACTTTACAATAAGGCACATGTTTATACAATGTATTCAATCAAAAAATAATCAAACATCAAAATAAGGTTTAGGGAACAATATATACCCTCTTATTCTTGACAGATACTGTAGCAAAGATATCAAACAGCAGGCTATTTGAGGCACAGGCAGCAAAGCAACAGTAGCGTCTTGTTGCACTGCTGCCATCTATAGCTGAACTGAAGCCTACACACACACACACACACACACACACACACACACACACACACACACACACACACACACACACACACACACACACACACACACACACACACACACACACGCACACACACACACACACACACACACACACACACACACACACACACACACACACACACACACACACACACACACACACCCACCCACCCACCAGTGGCGTTAGCCCTGGGCTTCCGATTATTATCATCCAGGCGGGAAAAGACACTTTGGATAGTAGGGACTGCGTCTCTGCCTGTCCTGGCCAGGAAACACTTTGCAACTGTGATCTCCTCTGGCAGTAGTTGTGTTGTGAAGGGCCAGATTAAAGCTGAGAATCTACATTTATTGTTTTATATACATTGTATATTATTTATATATACACGGTATATCCCTTTAAGCCTGCGTTCGAATCATAGTAATATTCGCTTTCCTTATTGGATAACGCCATCGGCGCCAGACCGCAAGCCCCCAAAGTCAGGTTTTGTAACCCCTCAGTTACAAGTTGGATATTGTAATGTGTGGCGAGGGGTTGCAGCAATTCCACTGAGAGAAACTGGTCTGAGGCTGGATAACATGCCTGTATGCCTCTCATAAGTTGTTCTCCAACTCATGAGAACCTGCTCTCAAGCTCCTGCAGCATTCTGTCGAGGACTGGATAGAACAGTCTCTGTCTCAGCTGATCTCCTGAGCTGAGGTCTGAGCTTGTGCCACAAGATGACTCAACTACATACTCGTCCATCCTTTTCTGCTTCCTCCTTTGGCTGGTAGTATGTTCCTCAATCCCAAGGCCATTACATATGGCCTTTGTCCTGTCATACATGTCCACTGCCATCTCTGAGGTGTGATAACCTTTGAGTGTGTCCTGCACTGTGCTTTTAAATAGTACAGATAGGTATTGAAGATGTGCACTTTAACGCAGCAGCACCTGGAGCCATCCATACCCATGTCCAGTGTCCACTGACAAAGACATGCTCATGATACTGTGATAAACTATAATAAGCTTTAATCGAACCCTGGTTCATTTCCTCGGATAGTCCGGTTGGTTTGGGGTGGTGTGAAAGCTCATTCACTCTTGCAAGTGAACCCTGCTGCGGTTCATTTGAGATGTGAATGCAAAGCGGACCAAAGGCAGGAAAAGACCAAAAGAAATCGTTTTTTTTTGTTTTTCTTTGTTTTGTTTTTTTATTGTTTTTTAAACATAACATACAATTAGAAATACAAGCATTAATTAACAGTACACATCCAATGAAATCACCATTTAAAAAAATGTAGCATACGAGATATACACCTAATACTTGCTATCTAATACCTAATATCTAAAGTATTGTATAATACTTTAATCATATCAATGAATCCTTTTCCTAACCCCATCCTTTCTAATACTGCCCATAGATAGGACCATTCCAACCTATCAAAAGCTTTCATCGCATCCAGGGACAGCATCGCCTTAGGTGTGGTGTCATCCTTGCTGGCATCTAGTACATGTAGTAACCGTCTTATATTATCCGTGATCAAGCGGCCTCTTATGAAGCCAGTCTGATCAGGATGAACTAAAGACGTCATATGTTTTTGAAGTCTGATGGCTAATACCTTGGAGTACAGCTTGATATCGGTTCCGAGGAGGCTTAAGGGTCTATAACTACCGCAATCGGTGGGGTCTTTGTCTTTTTTAAGGAGGACTGTTATGAGTGCAATATTGTCGTTCTTATGGAAGTTCCCCTCCTTGATTGAATATAAAATCATATTAAGTAATAGGGGTCCAATTACGTCCCAACATGAGAGGTACATTTCTGGTGGGATACCGTCTCTTCCAGGGGCCCTGCCACTTTGCATTTCAGATATGGCCTCCCTAAGTTCATCTAGTGTGATGGGTGTTTCTAACTGTTTAGCGTCATCCTCTGATAGTTTAGGGAGGTTCATTTGATTAAGATATGTGTACATTTTTTTTTGATCGAAGGTCGTTTCTGATTTATACAAGTTGGAGTAGAACTCTTTGAATGTCTCGTTGATTTTTTTAGGGTCTGTAACAAGTCCTTGTTGTGCTTTAATGGTAGTTATATCTGCAAATTTTGCGTTGACTCTTAACCGCATAGCTAGTAGGTGACTTGGTTTAGAACCATGAAAGTAGTGCTGTTGTCTTGTGCTACGTATTTGTACTTCAGATTGTTGTTAATAAATGGCATTAATCTCTTTTTTTAACACATTAATTTGAGTTTCCAGTCGAACCGAGTAGTTGTATTGTAAAGAGGAAAATAACGTAGAGTAAAGCGTTTCCAGCTCTGCCAGTTTTGAGCAACGATTCTTGTGTATTTTGGAGGAAAAGTACCCGGTAAAATCCTTGATCAATCCCTTTACCGACATCCATAATATTCTGGGGTCCTGTACCGATTTAGCATTCTCCAGTAGGAATACAGAAAGAGCTTCTTTGAGTTGTGTAATGAATTCCTTGTTATTCAGCAATATCGAGTTAAATCGCCATCTTGGGGCTCGGGATGACAGTATACCAAATGATCCTTTTAGGAGTAAATAACAGTGATCTGATAGTGCATTGGGTACCATTTCCACGTCATAGTTATCAAATAGTCTCGGGGATGCAAAAACATAATCTATTCTGGAAAGTGTGTTATGTCTTGCAGATCGACAAGAGTACTTCCGGGTCGTGGGGTTGAGTGATCGCCATAGATCATTTACACCTGTATTCTTCGACCAATCCTTTAACGCATTAGATTACTTTTTCTGTTCGTTGGAAAAGGTGGGATAAGATTTATCCATCCCAGGATCCCAAATGGCATTAAAAAATTTGGGGCATATACCGCTACCAACGCTATTTTCCTATTCCTGTATACAATTTTAGCTATGGTTATCCGACCATCTGCATCAGACCATACTCCCTTCAATTCAATATTCAGCTTCCGTTTCACGACTATAGCAACTCCACGGGTTCTCGTTCCAAAGGAAGAGTACTAATGTTATGGTATATGTTGTCCGCTAACGTAGCTTTGTCTTCCACTAAAATGTGCGTTTCGCTTAGAAGAGCCACGTCAACCTGTTTGTTTTTCATCAGTGTGAGCACGCTTTTGCGTTTATGTTGATTATTTATTCCCCCAGTATTCCAGATCATTATATTCAAACTAGCCATAATCTATACATGTTGTTGTGTAGTTGTTGGCAGGCCACGTGAGCGGATCGGCGCGGGCGAGAAATCCGCTCTTCGCTCTTTAAAGCTTGGTCCGCTCCACTAATCGCTCATGTTGACCCCGCCCCCAAGTCGCTCTCCGCTCGCTCACCGCTCACCTTGAATCGAGCGCTCCCCGCGCCACATCGCTCGGCAGAATTTTTTTTTTTGGAGCATGGTGTAAATTAGCTCAAACTACAACAGTCTACACCCCCTGGGCCCCTTAACAATTGTTTGTATTCGGGCGGCTAGGTGGTGTAGTGGGCAAGGCACTCGCCACCAATGTGGAGACGCTGGGTTCGCATGTTCGAATCCAGCTCTCCACATTGTTTTCAGTTTGGCTGGTCGTCCGTACTAATACAATTGGCAGTATTAGAGGGTGGGAAACTGATGGGTGGGGATCAGGCTTTGTGGACAGCGACTCCTACAGGTCGGTTGGTGCGCCTGCGCAGTAGAATCAGGAAGTGTCTGGGGCAGCGTGAGCCTCCCACGCATTACTCCTCGCCACTGAGAGATCGAGCTGCGCAGGTGAAAAGATGCGACTGCTGTTACCTCAAGTACCGGAGGGGACTTGTGCTATGTATGACTTAGTCCACATTGCAGCCGGCTTGTGGGAGGCAAGAAACAGCGTTCGTGACAGGGGAGGGTTGAAATTGGGATGGGAGAAAATATAGAAACTGGGAGAAAAAGTGGATACAAAAAAAAACAATTGTTTGTATTGAGCCGCATTGTAATTGTACCCATTCTGCAATGTTAAATAACGTTGTTTATCCATTCACTAGCTCTATTAAGCGATGATAGCTAGCCTAGCCACAATGCTATGGTCGCTGCCATTAACGTTAGCATGTAAGCTAACGACAACAACAATGGCGTCGATACTTTTTTTAACAGGATGTGAGTGACAAAGCCTGAACAGGATATCACAGGTTCACCTTTCTCATTGGTTGAAAATGGCCTTCATGTTTGTACATCGCCATCTGTTGCTTTGGCATTGTACTACATGTATATTACATCAGTGTTAAACCACTGTGAGCGGCCTGGAGTGGATTGGAGCGGAGGAGAACTCTCGCTCCGGACGTCGCGCCGACTCATTTTAAAACCCACTCCTCGCTCACGTCAAAACCGCCCGCTCCGCGCCGCTCACGCGCCGCGCCGCTCACATGGCCTGGTTGTTGGTAATGCTTCTGGAGTGCGAATCCACAATGGATATACATCCAACTATTGAGGTCCCATTGAGAGCCGAGCTTAAAAACATACATATATACAAATAAACCCCTAAATCCCCCTCCCTCAGAGAGTCGTACAGGACTGTGTTCCATAGACACAACCTTCGCGTAAAACTCCCTCCCTTAAACCACCGGATTGCCCAAAGTGAGCCTTTTAACCTTAACTTTCCTATGCTAATTGCCATAGGATCTAAAACTTTCATTCTAATTTAATAGAATGTCACTCGTGGTCTAGCGCCTTCCCATTAATGTAATAAAAATAATGTGAAAAATGAAAAATATACCTCCATTGGCATATTTATTTGAACCTTCTACTAACATGTATATGTTGGAACCTTCAGAAAAAAGAGAAAAAGAAAAGAGAGAAAAAAACAAAAAGAAATAGATTTTTAGAACTAAATTATATAAATCCCTAAAGCAATGGAGCAATTGCTTAAAATATTTAAATAACTTTGTCAGGCTTATACCTTTAGATGAGGATGAGGTTTTTAAATCCTTGTATGCAGTTCGTCCCCCGACAAGTGTGGGCATTAAACCGTTGTGAGGGTTTATTGAACTTCAATATCTGGTTCATGTGCATATACATACCGGATGTTATTGTTCACTGGCCTTCTTTGTAGGAGTACAGTGTATTCTAGAAAGTTAGCCATCGATCTTGATTTGTATACACTGATGTTATGTTCCAGAATAATCTACCTGTCCAAGAGTTATGTCATTCCAGTGTTTTCCAGTATATTCCAGTATGACCCTGAACTATCGAAAGAAGAATCCAGAATGTTCCAGAGTGTTCCAAAATGTCAACATTAGATTATTGCCTGCACAAAAACCAGAAATCTATAAATATAGTGCCTTTCGTTTCGTATTAAACTCTTTGTACCTCAATGTTGCCAACAGGCTTATTTGCTGCCGCTTTTGTAGTTGAGCCATGGCAAAGTCATCCCAAGAAAAATAATAATAAAAAAAAATAAAAATAAGAAAAAGAGATGAATAAGCTTGTCATCTGAGACGGGCCTATGGTGCGTCCGGCCCCTCGGGGCCGGTATCATGTTGTGTTTGCTTCATGTAGTCTTCGGCGTCTTCAGGCGAGCGTAACCCGAATCTTTTCCCATTTTCCCCCACAATGGAGAGAGACGCTGGGTAGCGAAGGCTGGGATTGAGTTTCCTCCTGTAGAGTTTCTGCAACACTTCTTTGTAAGGGGCTCGTCGGATTATAGCCTCCCTGCATAAATCTTCGTAGAACGACACTTTATATTTCAGTTTCCCCCATTGATTACGTGCCTCTCTGATGATCGTGTCTCTTATTTCTGTTTTACGCAGAGTAGCAATGATAACTCTAGCCTTGTTGCCGTTGGGGTCCCGGGTACCGATTCTATTACAATGATCCACTAATGGCACTGTGCGGAGGATTTCTTTACCTAGAATTTCAGCTAACACTGTTGGAAATGTGTCGTCTGTGATCTAATCTTTTTTTTATGAGAAGACTGAGACATATGTATATAATGAAACACACAATACAGTTTTTTTCCCGATTGCTTAAGCACGATTTTGAAAACAGGGCCCGGTGTTTCAAAACACTACACACAATTAGCACAACCACACACACAATTATCAGAACACCTCAGATCCTTTGCTGAATTAAACACTCTTGTCAAAACTATACACTAATTTATAAAAACTACATTTTGTTACCATATGAAACACACGTTTCATATGACTTAATTCTCTTTGAACCAGTTACACACTGCTGTGCTTAACCTAAAACACATTTAGCTATTCTACTTCTCAGTGATTAGAGTACTGTAAGTGAAGTACACAGAGAATGTGCAAATATACAATAAATTCACCAAACACTACACAAGACCAATGCTGTAGACTGATGAAAATATAATTTATTTATTTCCATATACCCAAATAAATGATGCAGACTGATGAAAAAAAGAATTCTCTCCATATACTCAAATCAATGATGCAGACTGATGAAAATATAAATCTTCTCTCCATATAACCAAATCAGTCAACATTTCAACATGGAGAATCACAACAAAACATGTCCCAGTTTTCATGCTACTACAGTGTGCATAACACTGTAAGCTCAGCAAATATCAGACAAACATAAAATACTGTATCCATTACAGGTTAAAATGACAGTAAAACAAAAACAAAAATAGAAAACATTTAAATAGAGTACAGAAAATACTAGACAGTATCTCTTTGCCTAGCTGGATCTGGCAAGAGAATTTTTTGTTGTGATTCTGCATGTTGACATGTTGACTGATTTGGGTATATGGAGAGAAAATTTATATTTTCATCAGTCTGCATCATTGGTTGTCTTGTGTAGTGTTTGGTGAATGTATTGTATATTTTCACGTTCTCTGTGTACAGTACTTCACTCTCTTTCCATTTTGGTTGAAGACAGGTGAACTCACCTGCTGCATTTTATAGTGCTTTTAAACCTCATTGGTGTATCTACAATTAAGCAATGGTGTGTTTGTGCATCTGATGGCTGTGTTTAACCAATTGGCTCATATGTGTGGTAATTTGACATTCTGTGTCTAATGTAATGCAAGTGTGACTGTTTAGTGTTTTGCAAATCACTGTGTGTATTGTTTTGCAAAAAGTGTGAGGCTGACATTGTGCTTATAGGGGTGCAAATCTGGGCCTATGTTTTGCTCCTTGAGTGTAAGGTTTTGATAATTGTGTAATACTTTTGATTTGAGTGTTTATGCAATCGAAGAAAACTGTAAAGACTAGAGATTAACTGTTTATTTCTTTTGTACATAGGCTGTGCATATGTTTGTTTGTTTGTTTGTTTGCTTATGTGTATGATTCTTAACTGTGTTTTTATTTTGTTATTGGTGTATATGTATGTGTATGTATATATATGTATATATATTATATATATATATATATATATATATATATATATATATATATATATATATATATATATATATATATATATATATATATATATATATATATATATATATATATATATATATATATATATATATATATATATATATATATATGTGTATATATGTGTATATATGTAGTATATATGTGTATATATGTAGTATTCTGTACTTCTGTATGACAACTAATAAAGAAACTTGAACTTGAACTTATGTATATGTGTATATATGTATATCTGTACTCCTGTTGGGGCCTCTTGGACCAGATCAATGTTTTATCTGGCTAAATAAAGGTTAAATAAATAAATAAGAAACTGATGATTTGGTCCTGTTAAATTTGCATAAATTAGGAACAGTAGCGGTCCTAGTATGCTTCCTTGTGGAACACCACAGCTCACTGTGAGGGGGGGGGGGATAGAGTACCATTTACCTCCACCATCTGTTCTCTCCTCTCCAGGTAGGATTGCATCCAGCTCACTGATAGACTATCAAAACCAATTGCTTTTAGCTTGTCAATCAGAATGGAGTGATTGACAGTGTCGAAGGCCTTTCGTAGGTCCAGCATGACCTACAATGGTCTTTGCTAATGTCAATAGCTGACAGGCAGGGCTGAACAATACAAATATCACGTTGTTTCATTTGACAGATTGTTGTCGGTTTTGTCTATTTGCGGTGGTTCTAACGGATATTGTGTTGGTCCACAAATAAATCTTTTTATGGGAAACCTTGAATGGCCAACAATGGGTGTCTTGTCTCTGTTGGACTTGTCTGGGATTCCGACCGTGCTCCGATCCTCTTTGAAAGAGGGGGATCCGTCGCAACAAATTATTTAGTTCTATTCAAATGTGGATTTCTTTTATAGTTTAATTATTCTAAATTAATAAGAATAACAGAGCAGTTGATGCAGAAAAATAAAAGACAACATTCTGGAGTCAGTGAGTCCCTTAGCTGTCCAGCAGTTTGCCTCCAGAAGCTCCCGTCTGTTCAGTGAGTCTGTCATACAGCAGAACGTAGGAGTTCCTGGCCCTCCCTCGACAGAGAGAGAGAGAACTCTCAAGGTCGGCCTACAAATGGAATGCCGGTTACCATGGAACCTCAACAGTAGATATGGCATATTGTAGACACTGTTTCATAGTCCTTTTACAATAGATATAATTATAGATAGATAGATATAAATAGATAGCTTTATAGATATATTTTACAAATGCCCCTTGGTCATAGTTTTATTATGACAGATATGATATTCATATCTATAAAACCACCACCACAATATGAAAACAGCTAATAATGAATCATACCAAAATAAAAACGTCATATACTCTCCAAACATGAATCAACATTTCTCATCCACTCAACTCTTCCTTCATTTGAGCAGCAGGGCTGCAGGCTTGAGAACTGGAGAGTGTCACGCTTCCTCTGGTATTGGTCCTGTGGGACCAGGACCCAGACATTCACAACTCCCCATCAATAACCCTCATAACATAACATTGCCAACCGGTGGGCTGATGCAGATCAGGGCCCCGTTCCCCGTACCTGGTTCAACTAAGTCGATCAAGATGTCATTATCCAGATTCAGTTAACCCGATGTTTGAAGCCGGGATTTTCCTGTTCCTCGAAGGTGGATTCAGTCTCGTTAACTCGATTCAGACTTGAGACCCAGGATAAGTGCGCGCGGCCGCTTTAGTTGAAAAGCCAGCACGTATCGATGGCAGAGATCCTGATTCTCTAACGGCATTGATTGATTAATTGATTTAAAACTTTATTGACAGATTGCAATACGGCTCAATCGCCTCGCAGACAAGTTAAATGCGTTATCTATAGGCTAATTTTAAGTCCCTCATTACCTCAATCAATCAGATTATATTTCTTTAAACTTGCCTGCTGGATTGAATAATCAAATGAGATCTTGCTAGCGAAAATAATTAGTTAAACTGTTATACAGAATTACGATACGGCTCTCTTACCCATTGATTGATGTGTGGTCGATCTTTTACTAATCTCCACTGTGGTCTAACGGGTTGTTCTTTTGACTTTCACGCAGACGACCGGGGTTCGAAACCCTAGTCTTTTCCTTCTTTTTGCAATATAGGAATAATTCAATTTGGTGCACGTTGAGAGCTATATAAAGAATGACATCCTCAATGCATGTAGATTTATAATATTTTAACTTAAAACCAGGCTACTTTGGCGTATAATCATTAATATTATATTCAAAAAAATTATATTGGAAACATGGGGTTTCGAACACCGGTCGCTGGGTTGGCAGGTTTGAGCACTACCGCTGCGCCACTGTGCCAGATGGGATAAATTCATTGTTTATACATTAATGAACGAGAGACCCGTGTTTAGAATATTCTTTATTTTGAATGAAGTTTTATTTCTTTATCCTCATTCATTAATGTGACGTCAACGGCTCATTCAATTTCTCAAATCCGTCAAACAGCGCATCTCATCAGACATCTTAATCCCAGTTACAATTAAAATAACCACATAATGTGTACATCGCACCGAGCGAGCGCCACGGTATATATAACGTGCATTATTTAGGACAAAGTGAATTTAGTATCAGCATTTTGGGTCTATTTTACATTTCAAAAGCCCCCTCTGGAAGAATGGAGCACAAAAACGTAATTCAGAATGGTATAATGCAGATCGTAGACTGTGGGAATAATTTCAGGAAACGGGCTGTCACTTCTTTGCGGGGGCGTGGCGATGGTTGATCCGGCTAACTTGAACTTAAACCCTGCTTTCGACCAGGCTCAAACTTTTGGATCTGTTGTCATGGTGATTTGGACAATCCAGGTACGGGGAGCCGGAAAGTCCGGCTTAAGTCAGACTTCACCGAAAGTTATCCGGCTAACTCAGTTATCCAGGTACGGGGAACGGGGCCCTGGCATCAGCTCACACACCAACTTATTATTATTTACTGCCAGTTATGTTTATTATGTTTATTGTCTGTATTGTCGTTGTTGTCTCCACTTTGTTAGTCTTGTGTTCCCCTGTCTGTGGTTTGTAAATATGTTTTAGTCTGGTTGTTTATTTGTTATTGTGTGGTAGTTTTTAATAGACATAGATCATAACCATCATTGTTTATAGAAAAGGTCATAAGATTAAGTTTTGATTAGGAAAACAGCTGCACTACTAGTCAGCCAACCAAATACATTCTTCTGGTGATCAAAGTACTCCAACCTTTTGCCCTGTCTACCCCTCACAAAAGAGTTGTGTGTCAATGGCCACTCAAAATAGCCTGTTGTATAAGTTAAAAGAAACTATTTGAACAAGCTAAATCTCCTTCCCTTTCGGGAGTGAGTGAACAATGGAGGCCACCTGGTTCCTAGGGTGGGACAGGAAGGATTGCAGATAAGTCCTAGCGAACACAATGAGGTGATGAGGTTAACAGGGTCAAAGTGCCCATGAAGTGTTATCAGCTGTTTTACGGCCTGGGGAACGCAAGGACTAGGGAGGGGGTAGGCACCTCGAACCTCTAGTCCTTAACAGGCGGCGGTGGAATCGGAAGATTCCCTGGGCACGTTAAATCAATTCTATAGTAAGCAAGGGAGATACTGAAGGCCCTCGTGTCTGGCAAGATG
This sequence comes from Notolepis coatsorum, assembly GCF_963971535.1. Classification (NCBI taxonomy): domain Eukaryota; kingdom Metazoa; phylum Chordata; class Actinopteri; order Aulopiformes; family Paralepididae; genus Notolepis; species Notolepis coatsorum. The sequence goes on from NC_140176.1 coordinate 105,927,517, forward strand.
ACCAAATTTTACTGTGTTACCGTCTAGTCGGCCCAGATAACGTCGCATGTAATGTATATGTGGGCACTGGGTGGTAGGTGGACGACGGTCCAAACCTAGAAGTGGGGCAGTGCACCGGAAGGGGCACAGCACCTGCTGTGAACAGGCCAGGCTGGTGAAAACGGTCAAAGTTTCCATACCCAAAGCAAGTGGGATGGGGAGCAGACCGTAGGTTTCAAAACTGAGTGGCTGAGAGGTACTACGGACCTCAGCCGCCTGGGGTCCTGACTTGATGATGGACTATGAGATCTCTATCGACTGCGTCACCGGTCGGTCCGATGAGCATTATGACCCTGCTTATAGTCACAGATACGCGGGACGTGGGGCCGTGAGTGACTGGACAGTATGGGCATAAATGCGTCGGGCTCAATGTACAGTCAGGCCACAATAAGCCGAAACCGAATGTGTTAGTAGGCGAGTTGTGCTTCTGTGATCAGCAGGTTTGAAAAGAACCACTGGGAAGCAGAAGGGTAAGGGGTGTCAATTCAGAGGAATCTGGACTGTCACTCCTAAGATTGGAAAGGGTCCCAGCCTTAAACTGCACCTGAAGGTAAAATAAGGGGACTTATTCCGTTCATGTGAGGAGACCTTACCGCCGGAAGTGGAGACCTGCATCTCTGTTGGGGGAGAGGGGCCGGCGTCGGACAAGGCAGTCCTAAGAAAGGAGCTGGTTGTTGCGTCGTAGCGGACTGCCTAAACCTTACGGGGAGAGGTGCATCTAAGTAGGGGAAGCAGTGCATCCGAACGGGAGGAGGGTACTCTTAACTGGAAGGAGGTTAAAAGGGTCAAAGCGATGCAACTGTTAACTTTTGTGTGTTTACTGAGGTAGAATGTTTAGGCTAGAGCTTGGTAAATCATGGAGGAATATATTATAAATGTAAGTTAAAATATAATTAGGCCTGTTTACATTGGGGTAATAATTCTGAAGTCATACTAAACTATGTAAAATCATATGATTAATGAAACTGTATAAAAGCATATTATTAAATGAACACTAGAGTATAAACTTAAGTCTCCTACAGAATAAGATTAGTTTTCACTTAAAGTGAAAATAGGTTATAATGATAAGAAATGTGTTTAAATATGATATCTCTGGGTTCATGTAACCAATGGTAATTCAAATATAGATATTAGGAAATGAATAAATGCAATGTATTAGGTAGATTGTTAGATGATGGTTGCACCTTGAATTAAACAAATGAAAGTATATATGGTTGTCTGAGTAAGGACAGCTCCGGTTTGCATTCAAACGTAGAGAGGCTGTGATTGGATAACCACAGCTGATGATGTCATCACAAAGGGACGCTAGGCCTTGGTTAAAAGATCTGGGTGTGGGGACGAGAGACACTCTGAGAACCCAACTCACCAGGAACCACACCTACCATCTCTACACACCCAGGCGGGCAGAGCAGCAGGACAACAACAAAGAACTTTTGGAGGGAAAAACAGAACTGCTTTGTTCATTCAGCCAGAGAACAAAGCTCATCAACAACTATCATTCTTTATCTACTGTAATATTAGTCTGGTTGTGATCAAGACGGCATAGTGTCTTTGATCACAATTATAGCATTCTTTATTGTAATTTGTATACACTCTTAACTTTGATTAAAACAGCTGTTGTTATATAACCTTTTCCTCCTGATTTCACCTGCCTGCACCGCTGAGAAGTTCATAAGTATTTCCCAGAGCCTTAGAGTTATTGAAACACAACGCAGAGCAGATCGGCGCCCGGTTCTGGTACAGAGCAGAACCGTATTAGCTTGGGAATCTACTTCAATTGTTTTCCCAGTGTGCTCTGTGTTCTGTTGTTTCTGTCTACCACACCTGTGTCCTGTTTGTAATTACCCTCTGTGTCTATCAGTGTCTTGTCAATTAGTCTGTGTATATTAGTGTTGTCTGTCCTGCCCTCCTGTGCGGGATCATTGTTCAATGTTATTTATGTTTGTCAGTTCTGTATTGTTCCTGTCTTGTTGAGTAAACTGTTTTCATCACCATGTCGACTTCTGTCTCATCCATCATCGTTGCTTACTCTGCCACCTGGGTTCATCACCATGCCGAAGAAGCATAATCATAACAGAATGATCCCGCCGCCTAGCCTGAACCCGGCAGAGAGGAGAGACGGAGCGAGCTTCGTGCTCGGGATCCTGGGCGCTTCTGTCCTGCGTGCCGACCAGGCGACCGCTCGGGATCTGGCACCATGGGACGCAGTGGCTGGGCCAGCGGCGCCGATGACATCGGGTGCTTGCACCGCGGCCACTCCTGTGCCGGATCCCTGGGTGGGGAGTTGCCTGGTCCGCAGGGGAGCGTCTGGGAAGGGGCGCGGATCCCGACGCCACAGCCCCAGGGGAGGGGATTCCCAGGACCGCAGGTCTTCCTCGCCGGCCTGGTCGAGGTCTCCTCAGCCCTGGGAGGTTCCGGAGGACGAGCCACCACCATGGCAGACCTGGAGGACGACGCCGGATTCCGCTGCCGGAGGGACCCCGGTTGGGGGTCCTGCACCGCGTCCTGCCGCCAGGGAGCCTCCGGTTCGGGGTTCGGCGGTGGGTCTCGCCACCGTGGAGACCCCAGCCCCAGGTCCTACTCCGGAGCCGTTACCCCTACCCTCCATCCTTCCCTGTTCCAGTCTTCCTCGTCAGTCCCCTCCTCCCGATCCAGTTCCCGCGAGCCCCGTCCCTCGAACCCCCCTCCTCCCCCCTCACCTTTTCGCTGATGCGGCTTCCGTCCCCCCCACCCTCCCCGTTCCCGGGGGGCCTGCTGGGTCGCCTGGGAGTCGACCTTCGAGGGCGGGGTACTGTCACACTTCCTCTGGTCCTGTGGGACCAGGACCCAGACATTCACAACTCCCCATCAATAACCCTCATAACATAACATTGCCAACCGGTGGGCTGATGCAGATCTGGCATCAGCTCACACACCAACTTATTATTATTTACTGCCAGTTATGTTTATTATGTTTATTGTCTGTATTGTCGTTGTTGTCTCCACTTTGTTAGTCTTGTGTTCCCCTGTCTGTGGTTTGTAAATATGTTTTAGTCTGGTTGTTTATTTGTTATTGTTTTCCCAGTGTGCTCTGTGTTCTGTTGTTTCTGTCTACCACACCTGTGTCCTGTTTGTAATTACCCTCTGTGTCTATCAGTGTCTTGTCAATTAGTCTGTGTATATTAGTGTTGTCTGTCCTGCCCTCCTGTGCAGGATCATTGTTCAATGTTACCTATGTTTGTCAGTTCTGTATTGTTCCTGTCTTGTTGAGTAAACTGTTTTCATCACCACGTCGACTTCTGTCTCATCCATCATCGTTGCTTACTCTGCCACCTGGGTTCATCACCATGCCGAAGAAGCATAATCGTAACAGGAGAGATGCTCCGCTGTTTATTGACCTCCCATCTGGATTCACATAATACACCACTCAATGCTGATTCATAACTGTTTTATGGAGCAATACACAAGGCCTATTATGATTGGTGGCTTGAGACCTATGGCCTTGGTAGGACCACTTTTACTGTTTAGTGGGTGTAATTATGCTCTTTTGGGGCCAAATTGCTTGCCTTGTCCCTTTTTGGGAAGGCATGTTAAAAGAAAATATATATATTCATTGTCCTTCACCTTTGTGGCAAGGTCGGCGCATATTTCCCTTATGCCCTATCCCCTGGTGTTTTTGCCAATGAATAGTGTGAAATATGATGCCCAAGACTCGGAGCCACTCGTGAAGGGCTTTTAAAGCCAAGCCTTGCTCGTCTTCTGAAGAATCTCTAGGTGTGCAGCTGGTCCGTACACAATCAGTTGGCCTTGAGTATAATCCTCTGAAGAGCATAGCTGATAGGTCTTTTCACATGGCCTTAGTGCATTCTCTGTCTTTTGCTTTTGTATATACATAAAAGAAAAAATATATATATATAAACCTTCTAAACTGATTCAGAGTCAGCCACAGCAGGTAGATTCCTATACACTGACTTAAATACCACTGACCTGGGGGAGGCAAAAGCTTTTATTGAGCACTAGCTGGCCCGCGTGCTACTTTTGGAAGGTGGTTTGATTTGCATGGTGGCCTAACTTTTTTTTGGCATTGTAATTTAGACTTTGACTTCTCTTGACTTTCAATGCACTTTCTTCTTCCTTTATTTTGTTGTACATTGCATTCATGTGCTTTGGCATGAACTGTTTCTTAAAAAAGGTTGTTTTAAAACCATACCTTGCTATATTCTTACCCTACCTACTTTCATACTCTTCCAATGAAATTTGGTTCTATGATGTTAGAGTGATGCTTTTCCACTTAAGTCTTTGAGCTTTTCTACTAGCTTTATCAGTGGGTTGTTACAGAGAGGATAACCTGAATTGTCGATTCATGTTTAGTGTCTTAATTGGCATTAAATGTTAGTAGCTATCCACACTAAGGGCGTGTTCACACCTCTACAAACGAAACAGACTATTCATTTAAGTGGACCAAACAGGGTAGGTGTGAACGCGCCCTTAATGCTACATGGCTATATGCGCAGCACCATTTACTTGTAACTGGTTGTGCACAGCTCATGTTAACGTGACTAAAGATACACCTTTAAATAGTAGGCTAAGGTTACAGAGGGAAGTGTTTCTATTTAAATAGCTATTTTCTAAGAACACCACTTTTTTTATCCACTTTTTCTCCCCATTTTCAATTTTTCTCCCATCCCAATTTCGTGTATCCAATTCTTCCCTCCCCTGTCTTGACGTTGCTAGACTATGCCTCCCACTGGTCGGCTGTAGTGAGGATAGAAGCCTTGCATCACGTGTCCCCTCCGGTACACGAGGAGGCAGCCTGTCGCATCTTTTCACCGCAGCAGCTCGAACTCTCAGTGGGGAGGAGTAACACGTGGGAGGCTCACGCTGCCCCCGCTACATCCTGCTTCCCCCGCACCGGCGTCACCAAACCGACCTGTAGGAGTCGCTGTCCACAACCCCAAATCCCCACCCACCGGCTTTCCCACCCTCTAACACTTGCCAATTGTGTTAGTATGAACGACCGGCCAGCCGGTAGCAACGCCGAGAGCTGGGCTCGAACCCAGCGTATCCTGCGTTAGAGGCGAGCGCCTTGCCCACTGCACCAATCAGCCGCCAGAACACCACTTGCTTCTATAGTGTTATAAATGTTCCTAGAGCTGTCGTTTATGATGGTCTATTGGCTACAGTTCATAAGCTAGATTGAGCATTGTGTGGGAGGTTGCAAGGTGTTGGGCATAGGACATATGACAGGATTTTAGGATGTTCTAAATAGCTGGAGATAGATGTACATTGTACAACAAGTTGTTGGCCTTAAACATTTGTCCTACACTGACCCCTACAGGCCAATGTGATTTTTAGTCACATACCCACAGAATGATTTCATCAGAGGCAGGTTATGATTTGGATTATTTTTCCTTTACATATATTATTTTGCTTCCACAGGACCTTGATGTGCAGTGTAATCGCCTCTTTAGAGCGTTTCCTTTTTCAGCAGCCCTGACTTGTCCCAAAGTTCAGAGTGTGTTTTATAAACATAGGGCTACTGAACGAAGGGACACCCTGCTGTTGGTCTTCAGCAGGGGTGCAGTCGTAATATGGGCGAAGGCCAAACGCCCGCGCAAGCGCGCTCCCGCGCACGCGTGCACGCGCATACATGTTCCCTCTGTTGCGCACAAAACAGATGATACACCTTGTCTCATCCTTCCAGTGAAGTCGGGAGATCAAGCAACCCCCCACCACACCTACAGGGCTTGTATTAGGTTGTCAGTATCCTATTATTATGCAAAGTCTAGGTGATAAGTCATTATAAGTCATAAGCGACGAGTCATTTTATCACCTACAGATACAGCACTCAAAACTCAAACCTCTCATGCGCCTCTACCACTCCTCCACCACTGCACTCCAAACTGATTGTGTGACTCCTATTGTTCTTGACCGGGCCAAATTTCACACCTCCACTTCCTCCCACAGGCTGGGCAGATTTTCATCTTACTGTACATTTTTATTCGTCCCAAATGTCCCAGCCCCATCAGATTTCTTAGCTTTTTTCACTGTTTACTTATCATGCATTGCAACACTAATATATGGTCAGTACCCCAAGTCAGACTGCCCATATAAAAATTATTTTGGGGGTCTGAGGGCCCCCTCCCTGGGGAAGCACTTAAGTTAACTACCCTCCCTTTGTTCCCCCAGCCAACACCCCCGGAAAATTAACACCTGAGTAGACTTAAGTGGCACACAAGCAGCAACAAGCAGCAGACAAGCAGCAGAATTGGTTTGATTTTTGAGCGCTGCGTCTGTAGACTTTGCATAATAATAGGATGCGCGCACTTCGGCCTTAGTGACGAAGGCCAAACGCCGTTTGACCGCGTTTGCCCAGCACTGCACCCCTGGTCTTCAGTGTCTCCTGTGCCTTTGATGTCATGTTGTTGGCTCTTCCAGGGTTTACAGAACTGAAACTGCTGCCTTCTGGTTTCAGGTTAAAATGGCTTATGTAAGCAAACACACATGCACACCCGCGCACACACACACACACACACACACACACACACACACACACACACACACACACACACACACACACACACACACACACACACACACACACACACACACACACACACACACACACACACACACACACACGGCAGCTTTCTTCCTTGTATATTAGTGCCTGTGGTCTGGATTGACCCATTGTTTTACTTAATAAAAATAATAAATGTATTTTATATTTTGTGTTCAGCGCTCTTTCAGATGCCTGCAATTTCTACCAGGTAGCCTTTTTACACCATTTGTGTTAAATGACTCATCTCTTCTTAATCACATTCAGAAAGTTTTCCTGAGCCGTTAAGAGTTGAAAAAGAAAAACTCTCTGCCTCTCGTCTTTGGGCCAAATTAAATACATATTCCCTTTTTGCTCGTACAACCACATAGCTAGAATTTACCGTGTCGCAATCTTGCCGAACGTCAATGTAATAACTGTAGGAAGTACACCTGGGGACCACTATTCTGACTAATACAGATTTTAGCTCCAACTATAACATAATACGTGTTTTTCCTGAAGACACATGAAATCCAAGTTGATTTCACTGACACATGCCTTCTCTATTTGAACGACCACATCCAACAAGAGGTGGACGCGGGCAAATACTGTTGTACAGTGTCCCCCCCTCACCCCTCCTACCCAACCTCCCCCCACTCCTACCCAACCCCCCCCCCACTCCTACCCCCCCCCCCCCCCCCAACCACCTCCAATGTACAGTCCCTCCCACCCCCCCACCTACCCAACCTCCTCCAATGTACAGTTTCTACGTCAAATGTATATACTATTTTTTCTGGACTCTTTTCGTATCACAAACAGTACTGTATTTGCAAATCTGGTATGTCATAAATGTATAGATGTAGCAGTACTGTCTATCTGTATGTCATGTATGTCATATATGTTACGATGAATTGAAAATGGGGGACCCTGATGTAAACAAGGCGAAAGTCTTTCTCTGGTCTGCATCCCCTTAACAATTGTGTGTATTGAGCTGTACTGTACTGTACCCATTCTGCAATCTGTTAATAAAGTTTTCAATCAATCAATCAAACATGTGCTGCTTCATTGTGCTCGGTATGAGAGGGAGAGGGGGGTCTTGTGGGGTCGGGTGAGGGAGAGGTGGGGTGCAGATTTTACGTTGGGCGGATTGTTGAGGGATGAGGTGGGCAGTAAAGGGGTGCAGGATTTGGTTTTGGGTTTTGTGTTTTCAATTGGTTTGGGGGATAGGATTTGAATTTTATTTAATTTATTTTGTTTGTGTTTAGGTTTTAGTTTTAATTATTAGGTTTATATAGGGTGGTGATGTTAGGGATGGGTATTTTGCTTTGTTTGTGCTGGGTTTATTGGTTTTTCTTTATTGTTTTCTTTTCTTTGCCGGGTTCTTTCTTTATCTGCTCCAGTTGCTGGGTTGTACAGTAGGTGGCGGTATGCGCCTTTCTGTGGTTGCGACCCGCCATTAATTTCAAAGAAGAAGACGACACCGCGCGTCCTTTCTGCAGTCTCGTCGTTCGGGTAAACAAAGGTACATTACATTAGGTTGGATGAATGAATGAAAACTTTATTTAACAGATTGCAGAATGGGTACAATACAGTACAGCTCAATACACACAATTGTTAAGGGGATGCAGACCAGAGAAAGACGTTTGTCTTGTTTACATCAGGGTCCTGAATTCTAAGACATTTATGACATACACAACATACATGACATTTATGGCATAGGGACATACAGATACAGGTATTTAGTACTGATACATTTGTGACATAAACGGTATTCAAATATACAGTACTGTTACCCATAGATCCTGACAGAGTACGATGGGGAGGGGACTGTACATTAGGAGGGGGTGGGTGGGAGAGAAATATACATACGGTGGGGTGGAGACTGTACATTTGGAGGGGGTGGGTGGGTGGGAGAGAAATAATATTTATTATACATATGGCGGGGAGAGAATATATACATGCGGTGGGGAGGTGTCTATTAGGTGGGGGGTTTGGGCATTTACGGTGGCCAGTTTCGAATTGCAGCCTCCCGTAGGTGCTCTTTAAGAGCGGTTTTGAATGTGGGTAGGGATTCACATTCCTTTACAGCTTTGGTAGGGCGTTCCACATTGATGTGGCATAATTGCGAAACGTGTTTAGTCCCTTGTTTGAGCCGAATCTGGGTTTAACATGATTTGTTGAGCTTCCTCTGGTGTAGTGGTTGTGGTATTCACTGACCTTTGGGAAGTATTTTGACATGTACATGGGTACCTTAGTCGTATAGTGTATCTTGTAGACCAGGCCCATTGCAAGTGTACTCTGTCGTCTACTCTAAGCCATCCTAGGTTGTCAAAGTGGGCAGGGGTGAGGTGGGTTCTGGGGGTAAGGTCAAGTAGTAGTCTGACAGTTTGTTTTGTGATGTTTGTAATCTTGTTTTTAGCGCCTTTGAGGTGCTTTGGTACCATGAGGTGCAAGCATAGTCGTAGTACCCTTGAATGAGTGCTCCTGCCAGAGTCTTCAGGGTATTCTTAGGGCAATTCCAGCGTTATGGATGTTACATTCAGAGAGAACATTGGAAACTTAACTTAACATTGACAAGGCATCGATTTGAATTGGAAGTATAATTTACACATTTTATTTACACTTATTGAGATAAAGATGAGCCTGCAGTAAAAAATTATTTTACCTCTTGGATTTTGAGATAGGTGACAAAATATACAGCGTTATGGATGTTACGGAAATGGACAAGCTTTTCGGATTCACTGAACACATGATGAAAACTCTGTGAATATCTTTTTCAAAGAATAACATGTTTACTATCACTTTGTAGGGAAGGGTTTGAGGTACCCAAAAAGCACATTCAGGAAAACCTGGCATTTCCTCTCAAGGAATGAATCACAAAAAAGTGCCGTTATGGATGTTACATTTTTGCGTTATGGATGTTACACGTCTGAAATAGACAAAAAACACTATCAAAAATAGGGCTTTACCCACATGTGTTTGACTTCGGTGGACCATTTTGAGGGTCAAACCAGTCTGGATTCATGTTGTAGTCTGAAAAAATTCCAGGAAAATGCTTCTTCTTCTTCTTATTTGAATTTCCGGCAGTGTAGACGCATCGTGGCGTATTACTGCCCTCCGCAATTCTTTTTATGGGCTCTTCTTCTTCTCCTTCTTCTCCTTCTTCACCGTCTTTTTCTCCTTCTACTGGACCCCGTCATCAACTACATTGTCCATTGGAGTGCAGCTAATGCTGCTACTTCCTGTCTGAGCCCCCCTCCGCGGGACCCTCCTTGCCCCCTGCGATCTTATTCTGGGCTGCTTTGTCCCTCTCAGCCCCCTCAGCCAATTCGCTATACACCTCCTCCCAGCCCAGACCTTCCAATCACAGATGTTGAACCGCTATCCTAACAATCATCTTCACCATCGCTGTTTTACCCTTAGCCTCTGCCATACCAGTAACTACCCCTGCCACGAAGGCCACAATACCTAATTTCTCCTCCCTTCCCCTCTCTCTTTCCACCTAACCGCCTCAGCATACGACAACTTACCCTCCCTTCTCACTCTCCGAACCGCGACCTCCTTCTTCATCACCTCAGACCCCCTAAACGCTACACTATGCTCCCCACCACAACTACAGCACTTCGGCTTCACTCCCTCTCCACACTTCCCATATTCATGTTCCCCGCCACACCTAGCGCACCTCAGCCCCTTCCTACACGTGGTAGCTATATGGCCAAACTCCTGGCACCTATAGCACCTAAGAGGATTCTGGACAAATGCCCTAACCCTATACATCCTACGCCCTACAAACACCTCCCTAGGAACAACCCCACCCTCAAACGTAATCACTACCGTCTCCGTCACTGCCCTCTCTGCTCCCCTCTTCATCCTTTCTGCACTCTTAACTATGCCATTACGCCCGTTCTCCTTTAGCTTTTCCACCAGCTGCTCTACTGTAACCTCGACCGGTACCCCAGCTATCACCCCCTTACATCCCCCCTCCCCTACTCTCGCCACCCTACTTATACCCACCCCACCAATACTCCCCATCTTCCTAGCCCTCTCCACCTGCCCCTCACTACCACACCCTATGGCCAGATTCCCATCCCACAAAACTCTCGCGTACTTTACCTCCCCTAATTGCTCGGCAATGAGTTTGGGCCACTCGAGCCTACCTACTTTCCCCTCTCCCCTCTCCCCCTCAAGCCTGACCACTATATGAATCACTTCCTCTTTTGCCACATCATTTCCAGCACCCTCGCCTCCCGGCCCACTTGAGCTATCGTCCCTCGCTTTCTTCCTCTTCCCCCCTTCTTCCCCACTCTCCTCCCCCCTACTCTCCACGGCACCACCCGACCCCTTACCCTTGCCCTGGCTACTCTCACCCCCATCGCTGTCGTTCCTCTCCGTCTGTTTCTTCCTCTTCTTCCCCGCCGTTTCGCACACCTCCCTCTCAATCTCTTCTTTCTCACTCTCCCTCTCCTCCCCACTATACTCCATTCTGTCACCACCCGACTCTTTGCCCTGGATATTCTCACCCCTATCGCTGTCGCTCCTTGCTTGCAGCTCCTTTTTAGCTCTCGACGACAGTCTCGCCAAGACCGAGTTATACTCGTCAAGGCTCAACAATTTCCACCACTCGTCGTCACACCTCTCCAGCTCGTCAAGGCTCATCAATTCCCACCCCTTGTTGTCACTCCCCTTCATGTCACCATCGTTTCTTCCACTTGAGCTATCGTCCCGCACTTTCTTCCCTTCTCCCCCACTCTCCTCCCCCCTACTCTCACCCGACCCCTTACCCTTCCACTGATCGCGAATATCTACTATTCGTAGCTCCATTTGCCGTTCTTCCTCTCCCTTCTTCTTCTTCTTTCCACCAATGTTCGATTATGACATACTGTGACATCACAAATGTTCTAGAATGTTTGATTATGACATCATACTGTGACATCACAAATGACATCATACTGTGACATCACAAATGTTCTAGAATGTCCTATTATGACATCATACTGTGACATCACAAAAATAAAAAAATAAATCTTTTATTTCAACATATCAGTCACTTCTGAAAATAAATTACAAAAAGTTTTTGAAAAATAGCTCTTTATTTGATTAACATAAAAAGGTGTTTTCTATACAGAGAACAGCAATATTAATATCGGTTAAATCAGAAAATGAGTTTTGGAGCAATTCCATGAAAATGTCAACCTCACCATGAAAAAGAAAGTTATAAAAAATCAAGTCCAATTCACTCTGCCTGGACTGGTTCAGAGAAATGGTATCTCCCTCTGTTATATGTGAGGATTGAGGTGTTCACGAATCTGATCAAAACTGACCCAGGACTTGTCCTCTTTGGTTGGAAGTGCAGCGGTAAGCCTCCATAAGGGACATGGACATGTGGCGTTTCTGAACCCTCTGCTTGACTCCTTCTCTTATGGACACTGCATCCTTCATTCCTGGGGCCTGTCTTGAAATGTCGTCCCTGGAATAATACTCATTTACTTTCTGTTTGGTTTCATTTGGGGTTTCTGTGTTTTTTGGGGTGGGTTTCTTGTCACGATACTCAGCAAAACAATAACTAATACACATTGTTCTGACGGTCCAGATTAAACCATAGTCTGCGTTTATTATTTTGTATAACTTATATATTGTTCATATATATAAGATATATATCTTCACGTCATCTGTTTTACGTGCCAGTATTTATCATTCGCCTTTTGTATATGTTCCATTCTTAACGCTGTAGGCGCCAGCGCACGCCCCTCTAGACATGTTCAGAACATGCCCAGGCAAGACCAGAGAGAGCGTATTGATCTGTGTGGGTGAACAGACTCAGTCCACGGAAAACTAACATAAAGTGTGTTGTGGAGAAGTAACGTTTGGCGCAGTTGTAAACGGACAGAAAGGCAACGTATCGTTATAGAGAGCCGAACGGCTAATTAGATACAACTATAAGATTGTCGAGCCACTATTGGCACAGTATAGTAACTTGTGTGAGCGAAGTAGCGTTGAGAGACCTTTGAAGACTTTCTGCGGGTTAGCCTTAAGTACAAACGGGGCTAACTAGCTATCACCCTTGCCAACGGGCTTTTGGACTAATAGCTATTAATCCTGCCATCGGGCTCTAGGAATACAAGGACCGGTCCGTACGAGACCCTTTCCTCCCCAGCGACGACCGGATTATCCTAAGTGTGTCTGCAGCCCTCTGGAGTAGGAACTCCAGAGGACCACCGTCTCCATCCACCATCTTGCTTTTCCCTGTGCTGCGTGATTCTTCTCCATCCACTCCACGCTTCAATGGTCGAGTACTAGTAGTTAAAGACTATCGTTACCTCTGACGTTGTTGCACTGACATTCTATTATTAAAGGAGAGCTGTGTTGTATAATATGTATGTTCACTATTACTATTAAAATGCTTGGTCAACTTGTATCCCTGTCCCGCGCCGTTAATAGAGTGTCCGCCATTTTGTGTACCTGTAATGTCTGGCTAATTTAATATTCTGCATTAGTGGTTTAATCTAACATATCAATACAAAACAGAGGATATGGAGAGGGCTTCAGCGTTCTTATTTTGTTTCAGGTAGGTGCTCTTTGGATTAAATCCGGGGTAGGATTCGCTTATAAAAGAAAGGTTGAGATCCAAGGCAGCTCTACAATTTTTAAAAAGCCTTTATTTAGTGGCTTACATTATTTAGAAAAATCTTTTTTAAAAATCCGACATGTTTCGGCCTACATGGCCTTCTTCAGGGTGTTGCTGTGACAAAAACAATACTGTGACTAAATAGAGGAAAAAAGGAAAAAACATAACTCAGGGAGTGACTAATTACAATGGGGGACAGCTGGTCCCAATTAAATGAAGGCAAAGCAACATTCTCAACTTGAGTTGAAGAAATATACAATAATACTAAATAGAAAAACAAATTTGTATATTATATAAGTATATATACACACAAACTCAAAATATTATAACAACATAAAGAAATGAGTCAAAACAAACATAGAATAGATCTATAATAATATAAACAATTACCAACAATTATCAAAAAACAACAATGTAAGAGCATTGAGTAATGCAAGACAAAAAATAATAATACTATAATGTAATCTACTTAGCCTATAAAAGTGACAGTATGTGCGTAGAGTCATTTAAACCTGGAAGAGGTGGCCTGTAGTCTATCAAAATACAATAAATAACAATGTATAAATACAATAAATAAATAAAGTGATCTACTGGCCTATAAAAATGATACCATGTCTAAGGAATCATTTAAACCTGGGAGTGAGGTGGCCTGTAGTCTATCGATCCAGCGACTTTCTTTCTGGTTTAGAATTCTTTATCTATTACCTCCTCTAGACGTGAGTGGAACACTGTCAATTCCGATAGCTGTAAATAAAGCAGAGGTACTATGGTGAACTTCATGAATATGTTTAGCCATTGCATAATCCATGTTGTTAGTTGAATCCATGTTGTTAGTTTTGATAGCATATTTATGATCTGCCAGTCGATCAAGTAGGCGGCGTTTCGTACGACCAACATAAAAAGAGTCACATTTGGAACAAGACAGTATATAAATAACATGTGTCGTTTGACAAGTAATAAAGCTTTTAGAAGTATATGTCTGTTTTGTAACTGGGTGGGTAAAACCTTTTGATCTTATCACCACATCACATTGTTCAGTTCAAGTTCAAGTTCTTTAATAGTTGTCATACAGAAGTACAGAATACTTTCATACAAAATGCTTCTTACTGTTACGCTCCAGAGACTGTGCTAGACAAGATAGTATCAAATAACATAATAACATAATATAGCATGAATTTAGAAGAAGAAAATGAGGTCACAGTGTTCGGTATAGACATATGTACAATGTTCTGAGTTACCATATAATATACAATACACAATACTATGCAGTGTACTAATGTACAGTACTATCTAGTGCAAAGCAGAAATGGGATGAGGTACAATTTTAGGTACAATTTACAGTAAGGTGTACGAGTTGTAGTGCAATCCTTCATCCATAAATATAAAGTGTGGGGAGTGGGTGCTACAGTGTGTTTGTTTAAAGTGGGTGTGTGCTATAAGTGTGTGGAGTGGGTGCTACAGTGTGTTTGTTTAAAGTGAGTGTGTGCGTGTGGATGTGTGTGCTATGTGCGTTTGGTGGTTGTTGTTGTGTAGTGTTCATTCATTGTTCGTTTAGCAGCCTGATGGCCTGGGGATAGAAGCTTCTTCTGAGTCTTTCTGTGCTCGCCTTGAGACTCCTGTATCGCTTGCCTGACCGCAGCAGTTCAAATAGGCAGTTGTTCGGGTGACTGGAGTCTTTAATGATTCTCTTAGCCTTGCCCTTGCAACGCTTGTAGTAAATGTTCTGGAGGGTGGGGAGCCCCCCTCCAATTGTGCGTTCGGCTGAACGTGTCACTCTTTGTAGTCTGCTTTGGTCTTGTGCAGTGCTATTCCCAAACCAGGAGGTGATGTTGCCGGTCAAGATGCTCTCTATTGTACATGAGTAGAAGTTCTTAAGGATCTTCTGGCTGACTTGGAACTTCCTTAGGCGCCTGAGGAAGTAGAGGCGTTGTCGTGCCTTCTTCACAACACTGTTAATGTGTGTGGTCCATGTCAAGTCCTCGGATATGTAGGCTCCGAGGTACTTAAAGCTGTTGACTCTCTCAACCGGTGCCCCGTCGATGCTGAGGGGGCTGTAGTCCTTGACCCCCGACCTCCTGAAGTCCACAATCATCTCCTTTGTTTTGCTGACGTTCAGGGAGAGGCTGTTTTCCTGGCACCATCCCGCCAGGACCTTGACCTCTTCCAGGTAGGCCCTCTCGTCGTTGGTAGAGATCAGGCCCACCACCACTGTGTCGTCAGCAAATTTGACGATTGTATTGCTACTCCGCTGAGCCACACAGTCGTGTGTGTACAGGGAGTAGAGGAGGGGACTCAGAACACAGCCCTGGGGGGCCCCTATGTTGAGGGTGATGGATGAGGAGGTGCAGTTGCCTGCTCTCACCACCTGGGGTCTGCCAGTCAGGAAGTCCAAGACCCACTGGCAGAGGTCATAGCCCAAGCCCAGGTCCCTGAGCTTGGCTATGAGTATGGAGGGGACTATGGTATTGAATGCCGAGCTGTAGTCGATGAATAGCATTCTCACATAGTTCCCCTGCCTCTTGTCCAGGTGTGATGCTGCTGTGTGCAGCACATGGGATATGGCGTCCTCCGTGGACCTGTTGGGGCGGTATGCAAATTGCAGGGGGTCCATGTTGATGGGGAGGGAGGAGCAGATGTAGCCCTTTACTAGCTTCTCGAAGCACTTCATGGCTATGGAGGTGAGAGCTACAGGGCGGTAGTCGTTGAGGCAAGCAGGCTTGGATTTTTTGGGTACAGGGATAATAGTGGACTTCTTCAGGCAGGTGGGGATGACAGCCTGTTCTAAGGACAGGTTAAATATGTCAGTGAATACTGGGGCCAGTTGGTCGGCACAGACTTTTAGGACGCGGCCGGGGATGCCGTCTGGACCTGCTGCCTTCCTGATATTCACTTTTTTAAAGGTCCGCCTCACCTCATGCTCTGTTACCCTGAACACTGCGCCTCCATCAGCAGCCGACCCCCCCCCCCCATTGCCGAGGCTTGTGAGCTGGTGTTGTTATTACCAGCATCAAACCTCGCATAGAAGGTATTGAGGTCATTTGCTAAGGAGATGTCACTGTTCAGTTTGAGGGAGGCGCCTTTGTAGTCTGTCATCGTTTTGAGCCCCTGCCACATAGCTCTAGAGTCAGCTTGTTCAAACTGGAGTTCAATTTTATCCCTGTAGCGTCGTTTGGCCTCTGACACTGTCCTCCTTACGTTGTATCGCGCCACCTTGTGGTCATTCATGTTGCCTGCCTCTAGGCCGTCGTTGTATGCTTTGGTGCGCTCTCTCAGAGCTTCACGGACGGATTTGTCTACCCAGGGTTTTTGATTTGGGTAAACTTTCATTTTGGTAGTGGGGATTGTTTCTTTCACCCTAGTACAAACATAGTCCAGCACTGTCTCCGTGTAGGCATTAATGTTATCTGTGTCGCGGAACACAATCCAGTCTGTGTTGTTTGCAGTGACCACATCTATACGTTCCTATAGGAGGCTTTGGTAACCATGTAGATTTGACATCTGCCGGTAGATGGCTTCGTACTAATTTATCTCCGAGATTGGGAGCTCTCCTAAATGTACAGAGGGGCGGGTCAGGGAATATGTTAGACAGGGCCTCATCACATTGGATCAAGCTCCAATTATTTTTAATTATATTGCGAACAGCAAGGGCTTTAGTACTATAAGTGGTAGAGAAAAACACCCTATCGGTTTTCTCTTTCAGTGTCTTTCTTTTTAAGAGGGAGTCGCGTTCTACAGTAGCGGCTTCAGATATAGCTGTTTTAAGAGTATTATGTGTATAGCCACGTTCTCTAAAGCGATCATACATTTCTCCGCTCTTTTCTCTAAAATCAGCCTCACTGTCACAGATTCTACGTACTCTTTTAAATTGGCCGTACGGAACATTGTTGATCAAAGTAGAGGGGTGGAAGCTCTCTGCATGTAAAATAGTATTTTTATGCGTTAACTTCCTGTACAATGACGTATGTAGGTCACCATTCAAATCTTTAGTGATTTCTAAGTCCAGAAAATGGATCTTATCAGGACTAAAAGAGACAGTTTTATATTTGGGTTAGTGTTGTTCAAATAACTATGAAAAGCGATAGGTTATGACTATAACCAAGTTCTGTTAATTAGTGGTGACGCTCGGCATCACTCATGCACTGTCCTCGCACACGTGCACGCGCACTGAATAAAGACCACAATGTACCTTTATATCCCAATATTTGTCTGACCACACCCCTATCAGCTCACCCACATAAGCAGGTGTGTGGTCACCTGCTCTCCTCCTTCCCAAGCTTTCACCACAAGGTGAGATCAAGGGCTGCAGCGGCGTCGGATGCCGAGCGTCACCACTAATTAACAGAACTTGGTTATAGTCATAACCTATCGTTCTGTATCATTAGTGGATCCGCTCGGCATCACTCATGCACATAGGGAGGCCGAGCGGAGCCACCGGCCGACAAATACACCCCGCTGAAGGCCCCCCACAACCATCAGAACAGGGAGGGCCGAGCCCCCCCGACCCCCCCTAATGGAGGGCACCCCCCCTATTGGAGGTTTCCCGGGAGGGCGACGGACCCGACCGTGCGAAGAGGCACTCAAGCAACTCAACGCACAGGGTGAGCAGACCGTGGCCTGACCCCACGACTACACACACGCACAACCCGCATGCCACCCGGGAACGAACAGAGGGAACAACCTCGTTACTGCCCCCAGAATCACGGGGTCAAGGGCAAACCCAACCCCGTGGCAAGGCCGTAGCAGCGGAGCGCGCAGGAAGGCCCAGACCCACCAAAGGGACTGGACCCCCTGGTCCAGAGAAGTCCACGATGCCAGCATCAAGACCCCGCCCCCCACATCGCCAGCGTATCCGGACAAAGGCCCCTCAGCCAAGCGGGCCCTGTCCCCCCAACAGTACACCGCCTGGCACACTGACCCTGCAGAACAGGCAGTCAGCATGGCTGTAAGCACACAAAAAAGGTTAACCAACGGAAGCAGGCAGTGCACTGGGGAAAAAACCAGGCAACAGGCTGTTAACCCGAGCCTGGAGACTGCGGACGAGACAGGCGCCAAAGGAGTCAGCTGAAAACAGCCGCCCCGGCGGAAGGGGCGTATGCTGGCGTTGTTGCATGACCAAGCCTCCATTTAAAAAAAAACCCACCCAGAGGGGTTGAGGCAGAGAAGGCTGACACGATTGGCAGACGTCATGAACGTGCAGGGGCACCCTCAACCGGGTAACCCGGGAGTTGACACTGCTCCAACACACCAGGGAATCAACCACCTTGGTGTTACCCAATGCGGTGGTTGTTCCTATAACCCCTCAAGAAAAAACTCTAAAACACACCTGCGGGTATACACCGGCTATACCGCAGTACAAGTGTTTCAGTTTTCAAAAAAGGGTTATTCCAGGCCTACGGGTCGACGAAACATTACTTCGGACCGGGCCCGGCGATACGTGAAGCACAGGGTCACCAGAGGAGGTCAAAGACCACCCCAACAGGCCCCTCTTCGCCATGCGTGAGAGAGGAGCGAAAAGAATGGAGAACCAGCCCAAAGCACACCGTACTTGGTATTCCCAGGCGGTCTCCCAACCAAGTACTAACCAGGACCAACCTGTGTAGCGGCCGAGATCTGACGAGATTGAGCGTGTACAGGTTGGCATGGCCGTAAGCCATTACGACAGTGCAGAGTAAAAAATTTACCCAACTAGGGTCTCCATAGCGCTTAACCCTGTGACACCCGGACCGACCTGGCATTTTTCCCCCTGAAAAAAGCCCAAGTCCCTCAGGGTACCAGAACAGCAGATCTGCATCCCCGGCGGACAACGGGTTTAACTGATCCGGACCAGCGTGACCAGAACCAGTCCCGTGCCCTAACCACGCCGACATGCCTACTCCAGGAGAAGGGGCAGATATGCGTGTTGATCTTAAACATGAAAAGAAGGCGCCACCCAGACGTTCGGGGCAAACCGCGCCCGGTGGCCCACCCCCAGGGCGTGAGACCCCTCTACATATGTTCAGATCCATTCCGTCATCATCCCCCAGATATGAACGAGAATCCGTCGATAACCAAACCAGGTCGTCGGAAGAGGAAAAACCTCCATCCCATTTGCTTTATAAAAACGCCGTTTTAACCTCAAGCAACCAAGGCGTGCCAGTCAGTCGCCTGATTA
Source organism: Notolepis coatsorum (assembly GCF_963971535.1). NCBI lineage: Eukaryota > Metazoa > Chordata > Actinopteri > Aulopiformes > Paralepididae > Notolepis > Notolepis coatsorum. The sequence continues at coordinate 105,946,849 of NC_140176.1, forward strand.
CAGAACACCCCGAGCTAGCACTATTCGTGCGTCGGGACACAACTACATCAATGAACAGGCTATTTAGACCTGTCATTGAATCCCCAAGGCGCCCAGGGGAACAACAAGAGGGGTGTGATACTTCCTAACTCCAACTCTTTTTAATAGAAAAGAAGGAAGCACCAACAGTATGTATCCCAGTCTACACAGCCGGGGGTAAATTTTTTTCACATTTTTACATCCCACCACCCTCCCATAGGAAGGAGACGGAAATCCCCAGAGAGACTTCCCACGCAAGCTGTACAGATTGAAAAGAACATATTGCACCTTGAGCCATGTAAAAGATTGGTTTTAGGGCTCTCCGGGGAGGAGGCACTGAACCCATACACACTCAATAATCGAATTGAATCGAATACACACACAATAGAGTAGGACTCCTTCTTGAGGTTCCACTCACCTTGACAATCTGAGGAGGAGGCTCTGTACTCTGAAGGAGGCTCCCTCACATGGAAGGAGAGTCCCAACTCACAGAAGGCCCGAATAGGAGCTTCGTGAGGAGGAGCCCTGACCACCCCCCGAAACAGATCCATCACATGGACCTGAACAGCACACGGAAGTCCTACCAACAGAGCACAGTGACGTACTCTATGGCGGGGGAATTTCTGCGGTGCACACGCCCAATATTCCAGGGCGTGGGACCAGGAAACTCCCTCACCCCCCCCCCCTCACCCTGTAATGTGCCGAACCGCAACGTGACAGGAACCTTGAAGGACAGGTGGGTTTACCCCTGACCAACAGAAAAAAGGGGGAGGAAAGGTTACCAGTTCACCCCTTTACGACCCCACACCCATGATACGAAGTAATGACAAAAAGAGAGTATGACACAGTCATAGTCAGCTCCATGAAGCGTCTAACAGCTTCACACAGCGCATGTGCTAACCTGCTATCTGATTTTTACTAAGGAAAAAACACAGAATAGAGAGGGCTCTCCAAGAGCCCCGGTACCAAACTTACACATGTGCTTCTGTGGCCAGCCCAACCCAGTTGTAGGTCACATGACACACACAACCCATCATCACCTACAAAAAATGGCAAAAACACTCTACAGAGGAACGCCGTTTTTCATAATGAGAGAATACATAATTCTCGATTAGTATCGGCCACAGGCCTTGCTAAGCACAGACGAAAAGCGACCAAACAATCTTTTCTTTTAGGAAAATAAAGTTTCTCAAGCAGTTTTAGCACAACCTCAGCAATCAAGCTAAGGGTTACATCGTATCCCTACCACACAGTGACACAATGTAGTGTAACAACATGTCTGAGAGGAGGATGAAGAAGTCCCCAGGGAACCGGGGGGAAACACCACCCTCCTACTTTACCCTTAATACGGCCAGTTAAAACAGGAAAACCTGTTAATATGTGAACACACTGTTCATTGTCATTACAGGCTGAGAAAAGAATCATTCTTTACTCATATGTCACTAAGCATAGCTTTATAGGTTAGTTTAACCCCCTTAGTTGTGAGTACACGGTACATAAACACACATGATGTTTCTCAACACAACAAACCAGATCATTTTCACATCTGTAACAAACAACCCGATTTGCATGGAGAAGCTAAATACCAGTGACAAGACAATTCACACATAACTCGCGTCGTATCCTAAATGTAGTGCAGCAACACTCGTTTTGGAAAACATCGTTGTTTACAAAACATTTAGAAGGGAAAGCAAGAAGAAGTGTTCAAGGCCAGGTCAGGACCTTGCCTACCTTGAGCGCAGATCAAGCGAAACTGCAGTCTCTAACAAGGCACCGTAGTAAACACAGCCGTACTGTGTTGTCGACCTGGGCAGCGTCGCCGCTCCATCCCGCCGCTACGGTCCCCCTTGTTGACGCAGTCCTTGCCGGCCTGGCTCAGGGCAGGTTCGACGAACATCCTCTGTCAAAGATGACGTCGTAGTCAAGAGTGTTAAAAACATGTTATCGTCACAGTACGTTCAACAGTGTAGCATTAAGCTAACGGCCACTCTCGGCCGAAAGCAGCAAGCTAACGTTTACCCAGCCTAGTGACACAACAGGCTTGGTAACACAGCGAGCTAGCGCCGCAGCTAACAGCTGACTGGCTAACACAGTAGGCCACAACTAGCACGCAAGCTAAGCAGCCACCACCTGAACTCGTACACAACGATACAACAAGTTACACTTAGACAGGCCGCCGTTCTGAAACCCTCCTCACTTTTTAAGAGAAAAGAGAAACAAGATGTTAACACAGTTTTACAACGGTGATTTTACCAACACCCGGCGGGGCCAGCACAATTCCCACTGGGCTGTAGCTGACCTGAACACAGATCTTCCGCTAACGAACATCCATGCCCATATTTCCTTGTGAGGGAATACTCTCATTTGTATATGAAAGACAGGGCCTACACTGTGACAGAGAAAAATCCACTCGTCCAGAAAACACAGGGATCACCAGTGTTACTGGTCGTGGCCCACTAGTTAACTATAATGGGCTTCAGCCCAAGGTCCTCCTTTGTCGCCTAAAGGCTGAACAAGGGACCCTAGTCTGGGGCCGGTTTTCGTAAACATTGTCAGCTAGCCCCCGTAGCACTAACAGACAAGTGGAGTTTGCAAGCAAAACATTACTCACCAACCTGGAAACCACCGCTTCTCACAACAGCGGCGCGTCCTACAGTCCAGCTGTGCTGAAAGGTTTTACCGCAACCAGTCACAGCAAAGAATACTGCAGTTGGGAGGCATGTAGCGGCGTGCTCCCCATACGAAACCGGTGGAGGCTTTTTAGAATGATCACCATCTTCCAGACACTCCAGTACGAAGACAATATCGCTGTATTTTCTCGAATATAGTGAGAGAGAAAATAAAGATATGATGTCAACGTATCACGTTTTCCAACTCTTCTCCTACTATCACGTCAAGTGGGGATCTACCGAGGCACTTCCTTGTGGTGAAAGCGAGAAGGAGGAGAGCAGGTGACCACACACCTGCTTATGTAGGTGAGCTGATAGGGGTGTGGTCAGACAAATATTGGGATATAAAGGTACATTGTGGTCTTTATTCAGTGCGCGTGCACATGTGCGAGGACAGTGCATGAGTGATGCCGAGCGGATCCACTAATGATACAGAACTTTCAATTCATCAATAGTGCCTTTCCACCACATAATGATGTCATCTATATATCTGGCCCACCAGATAAAAGATAAGATAAGATAAGATATTCCTTTATTAATCCCCTTGGGGAAATTCCAGCGACACACACATACAGCTCATCGTCTCATTAATAATAATAACAACATCACAATCATTAAATTTTTTACAGTAACAATGGCACAGCATAAATTCAAACAGACATGTACATTTGTTGACACATGTCATCTACAGAATGCCTGAGATGCCATATGCGATAGTCAGGCTGCATCAACAACAGAGTAGTTAAACAAAGTGTCGTTGCGCCAGGTGGCGGGAGGGAGGGAGGGATGGACAGGCGGGGTCGGGAGACAGTCTTAGGATCCACTCCTACAGCGCGCATACGTGGCAGCCGTCCAGAAACAGTTCTTACGGCGCTCGTAATACGTTTTGAGTATTGAACACATAGTCCTCCTCCCATTTTCCCATAAACAAGCCTGCATATGAAGGGCTAAAACATGCACCCATAGCACAGCCTTTTACCTGTCGATACATTTTGTCCTGAAATAAAAACACATTGTTAAGTAAAGTACATTTAGTTAGTTCGACCAAAAAATCTGTAGGGGGGTCCTGTGAGTCAGTGCGAGTATCTAAAAAATGTCTCATGGCTGTCATGCCTTGGTCATGGGCAATACTGGTGTAAAGGGCTTCTACATCCATTGTCGCCAAGTAAGTGCCTACTCCAATATTACCTTGCTCTTTGATTTTATTGAGAACATCTGTAGTGTCCTGTAAATAAGCTGGAAGCGTTGGAAGTAGTGGTTTAATAAAAAAATCTACGTATTTAGATATAGGTTCAGTTAGGCTATCGTTCCCTGAAATCACTGGTCTCCCTGGTGGTTCAGTAAGGTTTTTATGTATATTAGGCAATAAATAGAAGGAGGCCATACGAGGGTTATCATTGTATAAGAACTTAAATTATTGGTCAGAGATAAGGTTATCTTCTTTCGACCTAACTAGCAAGTCTTTAAGTTCTTCTGCTAATATAGTTGACGGGTTAGAAGTAAGAGGGAGATAAAAAGTAGTGTCCTGAAGTTGTCGGGACGCCTCTTTAACGTATTGTTCTACACCCCAAACTACTATGGCTCCTCCCTTGTCGGCTCTCTTAATGACAATATTTCTATTATCTGAGAGTTCTTTGAGGGCATCTCGTTCGTTTTTAGTCAAATTATGGTGGACATGTGTCTTGCTATTAGTTAATTTCTTTACTTCATAATTAACTTTTTTCTCGAATGTGCTCAACGTAGTATTCTGTACTACTGGACAAAAATATGATTTAGGCTTAAAAGGAGTACAAGGAGTAATAATATTTTTAGGGATGCACCGAAATTTCGGCCACCGAAAGTTTTCGGCCGAAAATGGCCAAAAATGGCCTTTCGGCTTTTGGCCGAAAGAGTTTTTTCACCGAAAATATATCACCGAAACAGAAACCACCAGCTGTAACCTAATGCGTGTTGTTGTGATGATGTCATCAAAACGCGGATTCAGTCATTACATGCGCAAAACGTCAGCTCTTCAGTCCTGCGTTCTGCAGCCTGTGTGATAACTCCTCTTGGGACTCGGGAGGCGCGCTGTAAACTCTGCGCGCAACGAGTCCAATAAATGCGTCTTTAACATGCTTTATAGTTTATATCCTTATTTACTATGCCCGTCGCGGTTAATCACCGAGTGATCTAATATGCATATTATTCAGAGCGAGAGGGATTGTGTTTCTCACATTGACGCTGTCGCGCGTCTACTGTGCCAAAGTCAAGAGAGCGCATTCATCTGGTGACTAGAAAGGTGCGCTCAGTAGAGCACAGATCTCTCTCTCTCTCTCTCTCTCTGATTGATTGAAAACTTTATTAACAGATTGCAGAATGGGTACAATACAGTACAGCTCAATACACACAATTGTTAAGGGAATGCAGACCAGAGAAAGACTTTCGTCTTGTTTACATCAGGGTCCCCCGTTTTCAATTCATCAGGACATATATGACATACAGATAGACAGTACTGCTACATCTATACATTTATGACATACCAGATTTGCAAATACAGTACTGTTTGTGATACAAAAAGACCCATAATAGTGATTATTTAAGTTAAGTTTTGCCATAATCATATATTTTTCCATAATCAGGTAGCTGAACAACATTGGTAAAAAAAATTCTATTCTATGAATCATTTTCGGCCTTTCTGCATTCGGTTTTCGGCCAACTGTTTCCTATTTTCGGTATCGGTTTCGGCCAAGAATTTCCCATTCGGTGCATCCCTAAATATTTTGACTAACTGGGGTAAACACACACTGTGGATTCTGCTTATACCATGCCTTAATGTGTAGATTCCTATAAAAACGAAACAAGGGGAGCTCCAGTAGCTCACCACGTACCGCGAGTGCTATTTCAGCGCCGTGGACAACCGCGCTCGCGCGGATCTGGGGCTGAGCGCGTTCGAATCCCGGACGGCAGCCGTGCCTTTCCCAGAGTGTCTTTCCCCCCATCTGAACCCTTTCAGCCTGCTTCTGTCGGTCGAACTTGACCAAGTATGAATGCGACGAAAAAGCGATAAACGCTAAAAAGAACCAGCTGACTGGTCAAAGTAAAAAAAAAAAAAAAAACGAAACAAGTCTGTTTTTAATTCAAAGTCATTGGGAAGATTGGTAGGGGAGAAGGAGAGACCCTTGGATAATACCTTGTTCTGCGCATCAGTAAGCTGTACGTCTGACAAGTTGATCACTACCTCTGTTGGCTCCGTGTGTGATATTTGCGATGCAGGTTTATTTCTCCCCCTCCTCGTCCTCTTCCTCTGTTTTCCTTGTGGGGTGTCCGTGTGTCCTTGTCTTGGCTCGTTAGAGATTGGTCTTCTCCTAAAAAATCCACTCCGGGGTTCCTTCGTGGGGCATCAGAGTCTTCTTCTTCACTGGTGAAGTTGAAGGAGACAGTGCGGGGACGTGTGCGCTTGGGTTCATGGAAGTGTTGAGCAGTCCGGGTTGTGTAGCCCCTTAGCTACAATTGGTCCTTCGAGCCGGAGGGTATCAGTAATAATAATATTAGTGATAATATGGCCAGCGGCGGACACTCCCCAACCTGCTCTCCCCCAATAGCGCGCCCTAGGCGCCAGCGTCAGCCCCCTCCCTACTTGGAGGGCTACGCTGTAGATTTACCTCATAGCTTATCCACGAGGACGCTAAGCAGGGATAACCTTAGTAGCTCAAGCATGCCCAACCTTACCGAGGAGTCAACCCTAGATGTAGAGACCCAAGCTAGTTTAAGTGAAACTAACTTAGCTTACAGCGGGGCATGACTTGACTATACCCACAGAGCACCGCGCCCCCGAGATGGACCTCGGAGCCCATGAAAGGAAAGAGTACCGCGCCCCGAGATGGACCTCGGAGTGCGTGAGAAGACCAGGTCACCGCCAAGCCCAGTCAGCTCCAAATCACCATCATCAGCGTCATCCCCAAGCAGGGCCGATAGGAGGCTAGCGCAAGTCCTGATCGCCACGATAACCGCCTCGGCCGAAAGGGACCGCCTCCAGGAGCAACGAGAGAGTGAGCGTGACCGCCTCCAGGCGCAACGAGAGAGTGAGCGTGAACATCTCAGACTGGAAGAGAGACGCCTCCAGGCTGGAGAAACCATAGAACGAGACCGCGCCAATGCGCAGCGCGAGGCAGAACGAGACCGTCTACAAGCACAAATGATGGCGCAAGCTCTCCAGAATGTGACTCCCCACTCTTCCACCCGGAGCTCCCGGAGATCATCACGCCAAGGGTCGAGGGCACCCTCCCCTCCCCGACGAAGCTACATGGGACCCCGCCTAAGGGAAGAACCTGCTTACGTTGCAGCGCAGCTAGCCGAGCGACTACAAAGCCTGACTGAGGACGAGGGAGGACAGAGGGCCCACCCGCACTACTCCATCTCAGACCAGGAGGCACAGCGCAGCCCCGGTCTCAGTCCCGACACGCTGTGTCATGAACCCCCAACACACCCCAGTGGGGAGTTCGAGCACCAGACGGCACTGAGGACTAGCGCCTGGCAACCCAGCCCCTGGTTCCCGCCCAGCACGAACCAATGACCCAACGCACAGGGAGACTCGCCGCGGATGCCTCTCCCCCCACGTGTGTCAGTGTCACAGCCCTCTATGGCACCCTACATTGGGACCCCCGTATTCCCAGACTTCACAAGAGAAGACCGAGCTGCGTATGTGCCTAGAGACAATCATGTCAGGAGTACAGGATGAGCCATACAAGTATGCCATTCTCCTCAAGCATCTCAAGGTAACTAGAGCGCACAACATAGCGCTGGCATACTCCAATTCACAAACTCCCTATTCTGACGCCCTGGCTGCCCTTGACGCACGTTACGGACGTACGTGGGATTATGTCATTCAGGAGATACGTGAGATCGAACGTCTCCCCCCGGCTAAAGACAACCGAGCCCTGGACGACCTATCCGTCAAAGTACAGTCCCTAGTAGGGATGCTCGGGTCCCAACGAGAGAAGGGGATGTACGAGCTGTATGCCAACTCCAACGTGGAGCGCATATTGGAGAAGCTCCCCCCATTCCACCAAGAACGCTTTCGGCGGCAACGAAACTACCGTGACCCGAATGCCCCCGAACAGTCACTGCTGGATCTTGCTGACTTCCTAGCCAGGGAGGTTAGCAGCCTAAGGATTGACACCTTCGCATGGGGTGGCTCGAACTGTAAAGAGGGACCGAGGATGTTTAAAGACCAAAGCAGGCCCATCACAGTGATGCACCAGGCCGAGTCGGTGTCACGACAGAAGAGTCACAACCCCCCCGCCAAGGGGAAATGGAAGATCGCATGTCAATACTGCGACAACGAACACTGGCTGTCACAGTGCGACGCATTCAAGAAACTGACCACCGTCAGCTGCGCGCGCGGCCACATGGCAGCAGAATGCCGCCTTAAGAAGAAGTGTGGCAAGTGTGACGGCGCTCACCTCGAAGCACTGCACGAGAGCAACAAGCGAAACCCAGCTCCACTAAGCAACTCGAGAGCAGAAGTACTCTACATCGCCCCCGCGAAGAGTGGGAGCTCCAGAGTGCTCCTCAAGGTGGTACGAGTACTCCTCAGTCACGGGGACAAGGTACTCGACACCTACGGCGTCCTCGACGACGGGTCGGAGAAGACACTCCTCCTCGCCTCCGTCGCGACCCCGCTGGACCTGCGGGGTCCAGAGGAGACCATGACCATCCGTACCATTCGTCGAGACTTAAAGACAATCAAAGGTGAAAACGTCTCGTTCACCATTGCAGCGATCGACCAGCCTGAGAAGCGGTACGCCATCAGCAAGGCGTTCACGAGCTACGACATAGGTTTGTCACGCTACGATTACCCCATCCCACAGCTGAGGGAAAAGTACGACCACCTATCAGCAGCGCTACACCGACCCTACTCATTGGCTCCGATCACGCGGACCTCATTGTCCCTACTGATGCGGTCCACATCGGACCCAGAGGATGCCCCGCCGCGGTTAAGACCCGGCTGGGGTGGACACTCCAGGGCCCCCTCTCCGGGCCTTCCAGCCGACCAACGTCCACACGCTGCCTTTACACCAAGGCGAGCGACACAGACCACACTCTCCTACAGCACGTTGAGAGGCTATGGACGCTAGATGCGCTGCCATTCAAGAACGAACTCAAGATGGTTCGGTCCAAGGAGGACAAGTATGCCATCGCTCTACTAGAGCAGAAGACTACGAGGGTCGAGGTCGACGGAGTGCTAAGATACGCGGGAAGGGATGCCCACTCTGCACGTGCCTAAGGGAGCGACGCACCACTACCTACAGAGCACTGAGCGGCGCCTCGCCAAGAATCCCCCACAAGCAACGATCTATCGCGCCGAGATCGAGAAGCTGGTAACGGCCGGCCACATGAAGAAAATTGATGACCACGAGGCAGAAGGGACGACAGAGTCCTGGTACGTGCCCCACCACAAGGTCACCCACAACGGAAAGAACCGCATTGTGTTCAATTGCAGTCATCAGATTGGACAGCAGAATCTGAATAGCCTACTCCTGCCCGGTCCTACACTCGGACCCTCCCTCCTCGGCATCCTGATACGCTTTCGTCAGGACAAAGTGGCCATCAGCGGCGACATCAAGGGGATGTTCCTACAAGTTCGACTGATGGAGGAAGACAAGCCTTTACTGAGGTTTCTGTGGAGGGAGAGGCTCGACGACGAACAACCCTCGATATACCAATGGGAGGTACTCCCCTTCGGCACCACCTGCAGCCCGTGCTGCGCCACGTTCGCGTTACAGAAGCACGTGGCCGAAGACCCCGGAGCTGACGATGATGTCCGACACAGCGTTGAACGAAGTTTCTACGTGGACAACTGTCTACAGAGCGTATCAACGGCAGAAGAAGCAGAGAGCATCCTAATGAAGCTACGGGCTTCGTTAGCCAAAGGTGGATTCGACCTCCGACAGTGGGCCAGTAGCGACCCTCAAGTTCTCCAACACCTCCCTCCAGAGACTAAAGCCGCTAGCAGCAAGACCTGGATGGCACACACCCCAGGCGAAGCGCAAGAGATGACCCTGGACCTCGTCTGGCACTTCAAGACGGACTCGCTTCACTACCGACACACACCTCTGAGGACGGATCAAGAGACGTCCACGACTAGACTGACCACTTGGCGGAGTGTGTACCGAACACTCGCCAGCCAGTACGACCCCATGGGGTGTATTCTCCCCTACACCACACGGGCGAAGATGCTGGTAAGAGAACTGTGGGCCAAGGAGCAGGGCTGGGACGACCCCATACCCGAGCACCTAGCCACCACATGGAGAGAGTGGGAGGATGAACTTGTCTTACTCCGCGAGGTTGCCATCCCGCGGAGTTACTTCCCCCCTACCGTGCGACTGGAGACGTGTCAGATAGACCTGCACGTCTTCAGCGACGCCTCTGAAGTGGCGTACGGATCAGTGGCCTACCTGAGAGCTCGAGAAGAGGGAGGAGAAGTCCACGTAGCCTTCGTCCTGGCCCGCTCGAGGATAGCTCCCCGCAAGCAGCAGTCGATCCCGCGACTAGAGCTCTGCGCAGCTCTGGTAGGCGCGCAACTCGCCAAAATGGTGCAAAGTGAACTCACCATAACGGTGCGTGAGATCATCCTATGGTCAGACTCCATGACCGTGATCACCTGGATCCAGTCCGCCTCCTGTCGGTACAAAGTTTTCGTCGGAGTCCGAGTAACCGAAATCCAAGACCTGGTAGGAGCGGAATGTTGGAGATATGTTGACACCAAGCAGAACCCAGCAGATGTCATCACACGGGGGATGTCCCTAGCCGACCTCACCCGTCCTAACTCATACAGTGATGGCCCAGAATTCCTCAAGCTCCCGGAGGAGAAGTGGCCTATCTCCACACCGCGTGAGGCGAACCAAGACGAGTCAGAAATAAAAGGGTCCATGTTCTGCGGGCTGAGTCAAGCCCCGGCTCCAACAGTGTACAAACAGGACGAGAGGAACGGACGGAGAATGTGGAGACACAGCCAAGTACTGGCCGACCAGTTTTGGGCCGCTTCCTCCTACACTACTTACCCTCCCTTCAAGCCCGTCAGAAATGGGTGAAAGACAGGGACAACCTGACCGTGGGGACCGTCGTGATGATCATAGACCAGTCACTACCCCGAGCTACGTGGCCAGCCGGCCGTGTGAGCAGAGTGATCAATGGCTCGGATGGGAAGGTCAGAGCGGCAGAGGTCATCGTACAAGGGCGGACTTATACCAGACCAGTAGCTAAGTTGATAGAGCTTCCTGCGTTCCCTGACCCCCCTGACGACGACGATAACCCACCGACCTTATAGATTACTTCCAACTTCCCATAGCCCATTATGGAGAAATTGACTTGACCCTTAATCTTAATCTGTGCCCCACATTTTTATTTGCTAATTAGGTTCAGACTAATTAGGGGGCGGCTGTTCTGAAGGTCCAGATTAAAACATAGTCTGCGTTTATTATTTTGTATAATTTATATATTGTTTATATATATAAGATATATATCTTCACGTCATCTGTTTTACGTGCCAGTATTTAGGGCTGGGCGATATGACGATATTATATAAATATCGGGTACAGTTCATTAACGATACACTTTTTAAACGTATCGTGGATATCGTGATGTTTTGCCCAAGAGGCTTGTGTTGCGTCAATCTGGTCCACACGTTGACACTTTTGAACAGCGCCGCCCCACACACACACTACTGCATCAAAAGTTACTACTTATGATAACAAAGGCAATCGTTTTGTGGCATTGACGTTATATAGTTACACTTTCAATAACATCAGCGTATTTACATAGCAACGACCGAGGTCGACCTAGATATAGCAAGCATTAGCCGTTCATATCTCAGCCCGTGCTGACTCCGTTGTGCCCATTCTGCGGTCTGTTAATAACGTTTTCAATCAGACAGATGTATGGAAAGGCTTTTATTATAACATCCGTTGCAGTAAAATCATTATGCCTCCAGTCGTTTAGTCATTCTGCAGAGCTAAAAGCTAAACGTCGGCCGCGGCGAGCTACCGCTGCCATTGTTGTTTTCATTGAGCTCTCCAATGGCGGAAGTAAAAAATTTATACGCGCTTGCCGATTGGTGCTAAGAACAGCAGGGCGGGTGCAAGCGATGTGACGTAATTGGCAGACGCGACTGTCAATCAAAATGATTCTGTTTGCCGACTGAATGAATATAAACGTTATTAACAGATTGCAGCATAGGTACAATACAGTACAGCTCAATACAACAACAGTCAACAGTGGACTGGAGGATGCAGACCAGAGAAAAACTTTCGTCTTGTTTACATCAGGGTCCCCCATTTTCAATTCATCATATTTCATATCTAAATCATATAATATCTCATTGCTAAATATATGCAATATATAATCTAATAATCCAATAATCTAAATCTAATATATAATATAAAAATGCTAAATGCATGGGTATTTTATTTTGTCTTTAATGTTAGCTTGCAAACTCAAATACTGTCTTGGTAAGCCTCATAATGAATTGTTTGGGGAAAAAAAGAAAAACATCGTGATGCGTATCGTGTATCGCCGAAAGGTCAGAAAATATCGTGATATCATATTTAGGCCATATCGCCCAGCCCTACCAGTATTTATCATTCGCCTTTTGTATATGTTCCATTCTTAACGCTGTAGGCGCCAGCGCGCGCCCCTCTAGACATGTTCAGAACATGCCCAGGCAAGACCAGAGAGAGCGTATTGATCTGTGTGGGTGAACAGACTCAGTCCACGGAAAACTAACATAAAGTGTGTTGTGGAGAAGTAACGTTTGGCGCAGTTGTAAACGGACAGAAAGGCAACGTATCGTTATAGAGAGCCGAACGGCTAATTAGATACAACTATAAGATTGTCGAGCCACTATTGGCACAGTATAGTGACTTGTGTGAGCGAAGTAGCGTTGAGAGACCTTTGAAGACTTTCTGCGGGTTAGCCTTAAGTACAAACGGGGCTAACTAGCTATCACCCTTGCCAACGGGCTTTTGGACTAATAGCTATTAATCCTGCCATCGGGCGCTAGGAATACAAGGACCGGTCCGGAGGCGGTTAGGTGGCCGAGCGGAGATTGCGTTCGTCACCAGCCCCGGAGCTGTGAGCTGGATGATTCGCCTGTTCGAATCCAGCTCACAGCTCCGGGGTTGTCACCAGCTTGGCTGGCCGTCTGCACTAATACAATTGGCTGTATTAGAGGGTGGGAGAAGCTGGCGGGGTGGGTCCGGGTCGTTGTAAACAGCGACTCCTACAGTTCGGTCGGGGCGCCTGCTAAGCGCGGATAGGACTCGAGGGGGATAGTGTGGTCCTCCCACACGCTACGCCCTCTCGATGAGAATCCGCGCTGCCAGGTGAAAAGAAGCGGTGATTGGCTGGACGTGTGTCGGAGGAAGCACGTGGTAGCCTCCACTCTCCCAGATGATCTGACTGTGGGGGGTAAGTGCGCAGCGACCAGGAAGGGACTGGGAATTGGCATACGACTAACATTGGGATGGGAGAAAATCGGAGGAAAATGGAGGGGGAAAAAGACCACAAAAAAGAAAAAAAAAAACAAGGACCGGTCCGTACGAGACCCTTTCCTCCCCAGCGATGACCGGATTATCCTAAGGGCCCGTGTCCACTTGGCGCATATTTCTGACCGCACGCATCTGTTTTCAATGTATTCCAATGGGGAGGGAGCGCATGCGGCCGCATGCGGCCGCCTCTAGGAAGTGCGCTGCCGTCGGCTTCTTTTTTCAGCTTTTTTGTGCGGCCGAAAGTTGAAACTTTCTCAACTTTCAGAGCGATGCGCTGAGCTCATTTTCAGACAACCAATCACAGCCATTGATATCTACCACTCTGTTTGTAACCTGACACCGGAGCTGCCTGCCTGTCTGGCTGTCTCCCACAGACCATTGAGATTCGTGACAAAACACAAATACACTAATAATAATAACTACACGAATACACTATGAAAAGCTAATAAAAAGCAAAGGGCGAACTGTGGTGTCAGGCAATAACTATATATATAATTAATATACAATAAAGTTATTCAAATATGCTATAATATGTGCAAAACCGCGGCATGGCTGTAGATTTCTTTCTGTCATCTACAAGATGCGCTTCATGCCAGCGCTGCCGGCGCACTCCCAGCATGTTTCAGCTAGAAATATGCGCCAAGTGGACGCGGGCCCTCAGTGTGTCTGCAGCCCTCTGGAGTAGGAACTCCAGAGGACCACCGTCTCCATCCACCATCTTGCTTTTCCCTGTGCTGCGTGATTCTTCTCCATCCACTCCACGCTTCAATGGTCGAGTACTAGTAGTTAAAGACTATCGTTACCTCTGACGTTGTTGCACTGACATTCTATTACTAAAGGAGAGCTGTGTTGTATAATATGTATGTTCACTATTACTATTAAAATATTAAAATGCCTGTCCCCGCGCCGTTAATAGAGTGTCCGCCATTTTGTGTACCTGTAATGTCTGGCTAATTTAATATTCTGCATTAGTGGTTTAATCTAACATATCAATACAGTCCGGGTTGTGTAGCCCCTTAGCTACACACATGTAGGCTGAGCAGATGCGAGGGGGAGATGGCCGACAGCAGCCGATTAGCAGTAGGCTAACGTGGACACTGCTCTGCCTAGACCAACAATGTGTGAAAAAGTTGTGTCTGGAAATATGTTGGATTTTAATCAAACAAGGAGTCATAAAATACTTCTGATTTAAATCAAACAAAGGGGTCATAATCGGACTTAACAACAGAGTTTTTTGTCTATTTCAGACGTGTAACATCCATAACGCAAAAATAACGGCACTTTTTTGTGATTAATTCCTTGAGAGGAAATGCCAGGTTTTCCTGAATGTGCTTTTTGGGTACCTCAAACCCTTCCCTACAAAGTGATAGTAAACATGTTATTTTAAGAGTTTTCATCATGTGTTCAGTGAGTCCGAAAAGCTTGTCAATTTCCGTAACATCCATAACGCTGTGTATTTTGTCACCTATCTCAAAATCCAAAAGGTCAAAACATTTCTTATTGCAGGCTCATCTTTATCAAGTTTCAAGTTTCAATTTTCTTTAATAGTTGTCATACAGAAGTACAGAATACTTTTATACAAAATGCTTCTTACTGTTACGCTCCAGAGACTGTGCTAGACAAGATAAGTATGAAATAACATAGTATAGCATGTAAATTAGAAGTAAAAAAAGAGGTCACAGTGTTCAGTATAGACATATGTACAATGTTCGATGCAGAATAGACGTAACTGAGTTACCATATAATATACAATATACTATGCAGTGTACTAATATACAATACTATATAGTGCAAAGCAGAAATGGGATGAGGTACAATTTAGGTACAATTTACAGTAAGGTGTACGAGTTGTAGTGCAAATCCTTTATCAATAAATATAAAGTGTAGAGAGTGGGTGCTGCAGTGTGTTTGTTTAAAGTGAGTGTGTGCGTGTGTATGTGTGTGCTATGTGCATTTGATGGTTGTTGTGTAGTGTTTATTGTTCGTTGAGCAGCCTGATGGCCTGGGGATAGAAGCTTCTTCTGAGTCTTTCTGTGCTCGCCTTGAGACTCCGGTATCACTTGCCTGACCGCAGCAGTTCAAAGAGGCAGTTGTTCGGGTGGCTGGAGTCCTTAATGATTCTCTTAGCCTTACCCCTGCACCGCTTGTTGTAAATGTTCTGGAGGGTGGGGAGCCCCCCTCCAATTGTGCGTTCGGCTGAACGTGTCACTCTTTGTAGTCTGCTTCGGTCTTGTGCAGTGCTATTCCCAAACCAGGAGGTGATGTTGCCAGTCAGTATGCTCTCTATTGTACATGAGTAGAAGTTCTTAAGGATCTTCTGACTGACTTGGAACTTCCTTAGGCGCCTGAGGAAGTAGAGGCGTTGTCGTGCCTTCTTCACAACACTGTCAATGTGTGTGGTCCATGTCAAGTCCTCGGATATGTGGGCTCCGAGGTACTTAAAGCTGTTCACTCTCTCAACCGGTGCCCCATCGATGCTGAGGGGGCTGTAGTCCTTGACCCCCGACCTCCTGAAGTCCACAATCATCTCCTTTGTTTTGCTGACGTTCAGGGAGAGGCTGTTTTCCTGGCACCATCCCGCCAGGACCTTGACCTCTTCCAGGTAGGCCCTCTCGTCGTTTGCAGAGATCAGGCCCAAATTTGATGATTGTGTTGTTACTCCGCTGAGCCACACAGTCGTGTGTGTACAGGGAGTAGAGGAGGGGACTCAGAACACAGCCCTGGGGGGCCCCTATGTTGAGGGTGATGGATGAGGAGGTGCAGTTGCCTGCTCTCACCACCTGGGGTCTGCCCGTCAGGAAGTCCAAGACCCACTGGCAGAGGTCATAGTTCAAGCCCAGGTCCCTGAGCTTGGCTATGAGTTTGGAGGGGACTATGGTATTGAATGCCGAGCTGTAGTCGATGAATAGCATTCTCACATAGTTCCCCTTCCTCTTGTCCAGGTGTGATGCTGCTGTGTGCAGCACATGGGCTATGGCGTCCTCCGTGGACCTGTTGGGGCGGTATGCAAATTGCAGGGGGTCCAGGTTGATGGGGAGGGAGGAGCAGATGTAGCCCTTTACTAGCTTCTCAAAGCACTTCATGGCTATGGAGGTGAGAGCTACAGGGCGGTAGTCGTTGAGGCAAGCAGGCTTGGATTTTTTCGGTACAGGGATAATAGTGGACTTCTCCAGGCAGGTGGGGATGACAGCCTGTTCTAAGGACAGGTTAAATATGTCAGTGAATACCGGGGCCAGTTGGTCGGCACAGACTTTTAGGACGCGGCCGGGGATGCCGTCCGGTCCTGCTGCCTTCCTGATATTCACTTTTTTAAAGGTCCGCCTCACCTCATGCTCTGTTACCCTGAACACTGAGTCTCCATCAGCAGACCCCCCCCCCCCCATTGCCGTGGCTTGTGGGCTGGTGTTGTTATTACCAGCCTCAAACCTCGCATAGAAGGTATTGAGGTCATTTGCTAAGGAGATGTCACTGTTCAGTTTGAGGGAGGTGCCTTTGTAGTCTGTCATCGTTTTGAGGCCCTGCCACATAGCTCTGGAGTCAGCCTGTTCAAACTGGAGTTCAATTTTATCCCTGTAGCGCCGTTTTGCCTCTATTACTGTCCTCCTTACGTTGTATCGCGCCACCTTGTGGTCATTCATGTTGCCTGCCACCAGGCCGTCGTTGTATGCTGTGGTGCGCGCTTTCAGAGCCTCACGGACGGATTTGTCTACCCAGGGTTTTTGATTTGGGTAAACTTTAATTGTGGTAGTGGGGATTGTTTCTTCCACCAAAGTACGAACGAAGTCCAGCACTGTCTCCGTGTAGACATTAATGTTATCTGTGTCGCGGAACACGCTCCAGTCTGCGCACTCAAGCGCAGCCTGTAGCGTCTCCTCTGACTCCACATCCCATTTCTGCACCTCTCGCGAGACTACCGGAGTACTCTTGATTCTTTGTTTATATTTTGGTGAAAGAAAAATGGCCGCATGATCAGATTTTCCGAAGCCACTAGCAGCCTGAGACTTGTATCCACCCTTGAATTGCGTGTAACAGTGGTCTAAAATGTTACCGCCTCTGGTGTTACAAGTCACATGCTGATAGAAGTCAGGCAATACCTTTCTCAGATTGGCGCTATTGAAATCACCCACAACCACAATAGCAGCATCAACGTTCGCTGCTTGGATTCTATTTACTTCGTCGTGGAGCTTCGAGAGCGCGGCACCAGTGTTGGCTTGCGGTGGAATATACACTCCGATCAGGATGATCGACGTTAACTCCCTCGGGAGGAAGAAAGGTCGACACTTGATGGTTATATATTCCAGGTTGGGGCAGCAGTGGTTCGATAGTTCCTTCACGTTGGCTGGATCGCTCCAATTGTTGTTCAACATGAAGGCTATCCCACCTCCACGCTGTTTGCCGGATTCTACTGTTCTATCCTTGCGGTGAATGAAGAAGTGATCGGCTGGTTGGATGGCGTGATCTGGGACTTCTGGCGACAGCCATGTCTCAATGAAGCAGAGAACATTGCAGTCTCTAACGTCTCTCTGGAATTGAATCTCAATAAGTGTAACTCTTCCTTCTTCTTCTTTTTCTTTCGGATTTTCCCGTCAGGGGTCGCCACAGCGGATCATCCGTTTCCATCTGTTTTTGTCATCTGCGTCGTCCTCCGTCACTCCCACTGCCTGCATGTCCTCCTCCTCTTTCCTGGCAGCTCCATCTCCAGCATCCTCCTCTCGATATACCCCACCTCCCTCCTCCGCACATGTCCAAACCATCTCAGTCTTGCTTCTCTCACTTTCTGCCCGAACTGCTCAACATGGGCCGTTCCTCTGATGTAGACATTTTCGATTTTGTCCAACCTTGTTACTCCCAGAGAGAACCTTAACATCTTCATCTCTGCCACCTCCAGCTGCGCCACATGCTTGTTGGTCAGCGCCACTGTTTCTAGACCATACAGCATAGCTGGTCTCACTACCGTGCTGTAGACCTTTCCCTTTACTCTTGCTGGTACCCTTCTATCGCAGATCACCCCTGTCATCCTTCTCCACCCGCACCACCCGGCCTGCACTCTCTTCTTCACCTCCCTACCACAGTCCCCATTACTTTGGACTGTTGACCCCAAGTACTTAAACTCGTCCACTTTTGGTACCTCTACTCCTTGCATCATCACCACCCCTCCGTCTTCCTTCCCGTTCACACACATATACTCGGTCTTGCTTCTGCTCACCCTCATCCCCCTTCTCTCCAGGGCATGCCTCCACTTCTCCAGGTTCTCTTCCACCTGCTCCCTGCTCTCACTACAGATCGCGATGTCATCTGCGAACATCATGGTCCACGGGGACTCCTGCCTGACCTCGTCTGTCAGCCTGTCCATCACTACTGCAAATAAGAAAGGACTGAGGGCCGACCCTTGGTGCAATCCTACCCCGACCTTGAACCCAATAAGTGTAACTAAAATGTGTAAATTATACTTCAAACAAAGGGGTCATAATCGGACTTAACAACAGACATTCGCAATGTAACATCCGTCACTTGCAATGTAACATCCATAACGGTAACATCCATAACACTTCTAAAGAATACAAAAAATAAGACCAGAATGACTAATTGTTGCTAATATGTCATCTTTATAAAAGTTAGCTTTGCTTAGGAAGTTTGGTTGACATTGCATTCCAGATGTATGTTTTATGACAACTTTTCCTGGAAAACGTTATGGATGTTACATTCGCTGTCCCATAAAGGGGCATTATAACAGCATGCTTCACCTGCCAATGTAAAGACACAAAGTACATAATTGATTCACATATTGATACAACAGCCCTTCATGACCAAAGGTGAGGTTAGAAAAATATCTGTAGATTTTTATTTTTGCCATTCTGGCCATTCAGAAAGTCATTCAATCAATCAATTCAATTATCTTTAATGACCACCCAGCCAGGCTGGTGGAATTTGGTTTCAGTGCAGCATGTTACAGCATATAGTTCCAACATAGAACATATAACATCACTTACATTGTATACTACATACTACATAAATACACAATTACAAGACCTCAATATCAAATGTCCATAGCAACAGAGGTAGGGGGGGTTGCGGGGGGGGGGGGGGGGGGGGGTGCTACAGGGAGTTCAGTGTGTATGGCAGTGGGGAAGAAGCTGTTTTTAAAGCGGGATGTTTTGGTGGTCAGGGATCTGTAGCGCCTCCCGGAGGGCAGCAGCTGGAAGATGTGGTGTGCTGGGTGAGTGGGGTCAGAGATAATTTTCCTAGCTCTTCTAATTGTGCTTTGGCGGTGGAGTGATTCGAGAGATGGGAGGGGGGTGCGGATTATTTTGGAGGATTTATTGATTATTCTTTGGAGTTTGTTTTTGGAGTGAGTGTCCAGACTGCTGTACCAAACTGTTATGGAGAAGGTGAGGATGCTTTGAATGATGGCCTGGTAGAAGCGGAGCAGGAGATGTTTTCTGACTCTGTATTTTTTGAGCTGGCGGAGGAAGAAGAGTCTTGGATTGGCTTTTTTGTGGATGTGGTCTGTGTTGGTTTTCCATTTGAGGTTATTGCTTATGTGGGTGCCGAGAAATTTGAAGGAGTCTGTGGTGATTATGGAATTGCCGTAGATGGATATGGGGGTTTTGGGGTTTGGCTGGCGTCTGAAGTCGATGATGAGTTCTTGGGTTTTTGATGAGTTGAGGAGGAGGTTATTGTCTGTGCACCAGGTGATTGTGTGGTTGATTTGTGTACGGTATTCTGTTTCATTATTGTCTGTGATGAGGCCTATAAGGGTTGTGTCGTCTGCGTATTTGTATATTTTGATGGAGTTGTGGAGGGATATGAGCAGGTTGGTGTATAGGGAGAAAAGCCAGGGTGAAAGGATGCAGCCTTGGGGGGCTCCTGTGCTGAGATATAGAGGGTGGGATGTGATGTTGTTTATTTTGACCTTCTGTTGTCTGTTGGAGAGGAAGCTATGGATCCAGTGACAGATGCAGGGGTCAATGTTCATGTCCAGTAGTTTGTTGATGAGTTTGGCTGGGATGATTGTGTTAAATGCGGAACTGAAGTCCATGACTAGAATGCGGGCGTATGAGTTGCGGGTTTCCAGGTGTTGCAGCAGGTGATGAGTGGCTGTGTTGACTGTGTCTTCCACAGACCTGTTGGTTCTGTAGGCAAATTGATGCGGGTCCATGAGGGGGGGTGGTGCTGGTTTTAAGGTGGGTGAGAATGATGCGTTCAAATGATTTCATTACTACGGATGTGAGGGCAATTGGTCTGTAGTCGTTAAGGCAGGAGATATTGTTGGATTTTGGTACAGGGATGATGGTGGACTGTTTGAGACATTGGGGGACTGAACAATTACGGAGGGAGGTGTTAAAAATGTTGGTGAAAATGGGGGCCAGTTCTGCAGCACAGTGATGGAGGACAGATGAACTGATGTTATCTGGGCCTGCTGCTTTATTTTTCATACAATTAGGTTAATCAAAAAATAAATGTGTACATCATTGTGTCTCCTCCTGTAGTGTGAAAAAACATGCATTCTCATAAATATTACGATCAAATCTATTTTGTACTTCAAAATATAGACCTTGATGATACATTTGAAATTGGTTTGGTTATGATCATGTTATTTAAATCTTTTCATGGTGAGGTTGACATTTGCATGGAATTGCCCTTTACCAGAGAGGAGATCCGGTACAAGAATCTAGTTTGTTGGTTGACTTTTTTTTATTACCTTGGATGCCATTTTGTCACAGGAAAGATTTGCCTCTAGGATGGAACCCAGGTAGGTAATTTCATCTTTCCTTGTGACCAGAGGTGCGTTCCTCATATCAACTCTGATTGCACGCACGCTATGCGCATAAATGTTCCCTCGCTTAAGCACAGACTAAAGACAGTGCCTAATTGCCTCTACGAATGGAATGGTGCACGGTGGTGTAGTGGTTAACACTGTCGCCTCACAGCAAGAAGGTCCAGGGTTCGATTCCGGCTTGGGGACCAGGTTTCCATGATGCCAGGTACCCAGGTGGGGTATCTCCCAGGCCTTTCTGTGTGGAGTTTGCATGTTCTCCCCGTGCTCGCAAGGGTTTCCCCCCGATAAGATAAACCCAATGGAAAAACATGCACAACAACAGATCGCTAACGCTGTGGCGTCCTTGACGAAGACGGACAGGAGCACTTGGATTGGTCCCCTGGCGCGGCTCACGTTGACGCCTGTCTGCTCCCGGCTGCCCTTGGGGGGGGAAGGACGACGGGATGGGTTAATCGCAGAGACTAATCGCATCGGCGATCCTACAGAGACAATGCATGCATGTGTGTTCCTGTGTGTGTGTGTTGAGGATAATTGCATGCCAATTAAAGACCTCTGAGCAGGTCCTGCATTATTATTATTATGTAACACATTTCATTCACAAGTTAGGTGTGAATGTATCTGAGAATGTATTTAACACACCTGACGACCGGCGATATTGATATGCAAAGTAGCCCAGGTGGGTACTTATAGCGAGTTGGCGAGTGCAGCGCATTCCTGTGTGCACGCGCTTCTGCTCAAATCTTTGGGTGTACGGAGTGCAACCCCGTCTCATGAAGAACGCATCCCTGCTTGTGACAATATTGTCACCCACTGTAACTGAGAAGCCGTCGGTCTTGCTGAGTTTGTTATTTGATCCGAAGAGAATGGACTCTGTTTTACCCAGGTGTAATGATAGTTTGTTATTGTTGAAGTGCCACAAACAACTAGTGACACTTTTTATTATGACATCCTGTTCTCCCTGTCAATTGTAGGATATAAAGGATTAAGCATATGTTTATTGTATATATCTGTTTTAAATCTAAGCATATGTTAAGAGATGACTTAAGCGTCAGTGATTATGAAGAATGTCTGTGTATTCTTCCTCCCACTTGTGTAAAACTGTAAGAACTATAACTATAGACTCTAAAACAGTAACTTGTGCAAACTACAATATCTTGTGTAGTCCTGGAGAATGGAAGTTTCTTACAGTTCTTGAAGCCAGGAATGTGACCTTGACGGTGGGTGAATCTCTGCCTGCAGAGTTAACCCTTGCAGTTAGGAGGCAGAGAGCTATACTTTAAACTACTATGATGTGTGGGCATATCCACCAATGTTAAGTATATGAGTACTGTATTGTACATGTATATATATATATCTGTATATATATATATATAAGCGTATTAGGCTATTCATGCTAGAAGGACCATGTACTGTATATTACAGCAGGGCAATTGTTTCATTCAATAATGCTGGGCGCTTTTAGGAATGTGTCTATGACCTTG
This sequence comes from Notolepis coatsorum, assembly GCF_963971535.1. Lineage (NCBI taxonomy): Eukaryota > Metazoa > Chordata > Actinopteri > Aulopiformes > Paralepididae > Notolepis > Notolepis coatsorum. The sequence continues at coordinate 105,969,323 of NC_140176.1, forward strand.
TGGGCCCCTGCTAGCTTACTAGATAACAGATGAAGACATAGGGTTTTTCCCAGCACAAAGAAATCTATTACTCTCTCAGTTACAGTAACGGCTGGAAAGGGGAGGAGTGGTCATCTTTATGTGTTATGTGTTGATTGGCTGGTAGAATGACATCACTATGACATCACTGTATTTAGACCAATAGTAAGAGGTCTTGATATTGATACAGAACCTGTATATAAGTGACTGCTCCAGTCTCGTCAAGTCAGATTTTCAGTTTTTATAGAGCCAGGCAATGTCGAGCGGTGTATTGGGGCATGGCCTGGCAATTTTTCAGAGTGGAGTCCCTAGGACAAAGCTTTGTTTTTTAGAGGCAATGCTATGCTAGAGAAGAGATGTTTTGTTTTATACTTATTATTCCTGAATTGGACATTTCCAATGCAGTCTCTTTGTAACTTGCTTTTTCTAATTAAAACAACTTTGTTATAATACCTATTGAATTCGTGGACTGCTTTCTATCACAATATGCCATGACGCTGGCCTCGCCCTGCTCTCATCTGAGGTAAAACGGTATAGCTATATTCTGGAAGCCATGCAGATTGAATCAATTGCTGGTTATTGCTTTTTAGCTAAAGTTATATAAAGGATATAATATATATATGTATATGTGGCACTGTTTGTTGTTTGCGGGCGCCGGTATCTCTGTGTTCGACGGGCTCCATTGGATTTGTGGGAAACTGAGTCTAGCCACTGCAGGGCATGACGATCGGGCCACGGAATTGATGGACCTGTCGAATTGATAAGGGGTACTGGGGCTTGCAAATGATTATTAAGTGTTATTGCGCTAATATTACACTATTGGCAGTAGTAATACTTATTAAAAGAGTAGTAATATCTTCAGGCTTTCAAATGATTAGCATTACAGGCCTTTCCTAAAAAAGGATGATAATGGTGGTGACGGTGATGGTGATAATATAATTACTATTGTTGTAGGCAAAGTAATATCATCAGGCTTTCAAATGATTAGCATTACAGGTAGGGATGTCCGATATTATCGGCCTACCGATATTATCGGCCGATATCGGCATTAAAATGTGATATCGGAAAATATCGGTATCGGTTTTCCATTTTTTTTTTTTTTTTTTTTACATTTCTATAACCTTTATTTACCCAGGCAAGCAAGTAAGAACAAATTCTGATTTTATTTATTGTCAAAAGTATGCATAATGTTGTGTTAATTCCACAACAAGAGATATGTAATGTTAATTACCTGAAATTATTCCATTTTTTGGGGGGGGAAACCCTGCATATATCGGTATCGGTTGATATCGGTATCGGAAATTAAGAGTTGGACAATATCGGTATATCGGTATCGGTAAAAAAGCCAATATCGAGCATCCCTAATTACAGGCCTTTCCTAAAAAATTATGATAATGGTAATGACGGTGATGGTGGTAATATAATTACTATTGTTGTAGGCAAAGTAATATCATCAGGCTTTCAAATGATTAGCATTACAGGCCTTTCCTAAAAAATTATGATAATGGTGGTGACGGTGATGGTGATAATAATACATATTATTATTATAGGCAAAAGAGTTCTCCCAGACATACATTCGGTTTATTACAAACAAAGAAGAGGTTAACAACTCTTCTATGCTTATATTTCATATCAACTGGATATAACTAACTAGTGAATATGAAGTAAGCATGATTAGGAATAGTAATTGACCCGAGAACTTAGCGAGTTTAGCACCTCGCTGGGGGATATCTGGCGGCCACAGGGGTCTATCTCGAGTAGGTGATCTGAGATAGATAAGAGACAACCCGTCGGCTTTCAACAGTTATCAGCGAGCCAGGTGCAGATTCTGCCGAGTTCAGAGCTGAGGGTTTTTTCAACCTGTAAGCTGTAACTTGTTCTTGTTAGAGACCAGCAGGGCTGAGTCGTCCACGAACAAGAAGAAGTTGCAGTCACAAGCTGACGACATGTCATTTGCATAAATTAGGAACAGTAGCGGTCCTAGTATGCTTCCTTGTGGAACACCACAGCTCACTGTGAGGGGGGGGGATAGAGTACCGTTTACCTCCACCATCTGTTCTCTCCCCTCAAGGTAGGATTGCATCCAGCTCACTGATAAACTATCAAAAAAAAACAATTGCTTTTAGCTTGTCAATCAGAATGGAGTGATTGACAGTGTCGAAGGCCTTTTGTAGGTCCAGCATGACCATGCCGCAGTATTTGCCCGCGTCCATATCAACCTCGGTTCATATCGACCTCTCCGTTTTGTTACAGTAACATCTGCTTTTATTCATCTACTGACCGCACATCTGATCTGTTCGGCGTTTCTGCCACTTTTCCATCCAGACTGGGCCTTGACCAGAGGTAGCTGGAGCAGCTAACAAGCTAAGCTGCTATGCTAATGCTACACCACGCTACTAAAACGTTCTGAGTTTAGGTCAGAAACTGGTACGACTCTCTGTATAGAGAGAGACATGTGCGTTTATTCAGCTTGTTACTAATAATGACACTCTGTGTATAGAGAGAGACATGTGCGTTTATTCAGATCGTTACTAATAATGACTCTGTATAGAGAGAGACATGTGCGTTTATTCAGCTCGTTACTAATAATGACCGAACATCTCAACTGTTGAGCGTTTCAGCCACTGTACCAGCTTGCTTGCTGTTGCTGTGGCCTGGGCCCTCATTTATCAATGGTGCGTACGCACAGATATGTGCGTAACCCGTGCGTATGATCATTTCTAAGCAAAGTGTGGGACTTATCAATTTGAAAGTGTGCTTGACTTTGTGCGTATATTTACGCACAGCTCAGAGCATGCGTACCTGGCGCCCAGCGGTAGAATATGAATATTGCAACGCAGAAATAAGCTTCCGTGCATTAGTTTCAACACTGACGTGTTCTGTATGACCCGTAATTAATTATAGTTAATTGTAAAATAGCGACAGTAGTGTAATTATAACGGGCTCACGCACGAACAAGAGGTTGGCCTGCTTGTTTGGCACGGGGGGCAGACGCAGAACACCCACCTCCAAACGCGATTACATATTGTTTAAAATAAAAAGCGAAATACTATTATTTTGTGTCATGTTTCCAAATAAGATTGGTCACAACGAAATGCTTTCTACTTCAATTTGTTGGTTAGAATAGATGACCTCCGTTGAAACTTCACTGAGACTAACAGTCTATTTGTGAGCTCCCGCACAGACGTGATGATAATAATAATAGCTTCATTTTATATAGCGCCTTTCAAGAGACCCAAGGTCGCTTTACATAGGGGGAAAAAATAACAAAGTAACAAACATAGTGGACAGACACAACATATAAATATATATATAGGAATTCAAGTTCCCGTTTTTATTGATCACATAGGCAGGCTATACACATGGCGTAGGCTACATGGCAGTGAGATTCATTGTTCTTGTACTCTCGTATTATTGTTATAGTATATGCTATTGTCAAGAAGGAAGTACATTATTTTCAATCGTGGCTTTAATTCGTATAGCCGAGAAGCAGTCTCCTATCAGCTTCATTAATCCCGATTCCCGACCCATCTAAGCCACAGCATAACTGAGACCGGCTACGTAAAAAAAATCTTAAATAGACTACTGTAAATAAAATAGCCTAGGATAGGCTATAGCAGGGGTTCCCAACCTTTATTCCCAAGAGCCCCACGATTCCTTGGAGACATAGAAATATGATACGATATAAAGGTATACTGGTCCGTCAGCGAGGAGATAGCCCACAGCGGATAGCCATTAAATGCCATTTGAGAATATAGGCTATCAAGGCGAAACGACGGCCTATAGCCTATACATATTATTTAATGTTTTCATAAGCGTAAAGATACAAGGACAACAGTTATATTAACGATCAAGTTAGTTTACTGTATGCAGGCGCGGGGCTCCATGTGACATGTCTGTGCCATGCTTTGCTATGTGCAAATTACTGTTGCATAATGTAGGCTATGCATATATAATTTATATAGGCTATACCTAATACCGACATCAAAATAGATTGTATGCCTCTACAAATCATATTAAACCATGCAGGTAAAAAACGTACGGAAAATCCGTCGCGATTTGGAATCAAATTGATGGAGAACTTTAATCCCTGGGTAATCGAACTTTAAAAGAACGAAACAAAAAAGGGCATTCATATTCCAGCATGGTTATTATTAATGACACCAACTCCAAACAACGGTCTTTATTAGTGTTTGCGCTGCCCAGGCAGCAATGGTCTTTAGGACCATATCATATCCGACTGTTTCCGACATCACCGTGTACATGTCTGTCAGCCTGTCGCGTATTTCTCCCACGCGTTCGCTCTGTTTAGTCCACTTTTCCACATTTCATGGGGGTGTTTCATTAACGTATATGGTTAATTACGGGCGGTTCAGTATACAAATACTTAAAATCGTGCACAAGCTCGGAGCGTAGAACAAGTGGCATTTATCAACACAGAGTACTTGCAGGTGTGCGTACGACCTGTGTACACACGTGTGTTAAATCCTGTCAATAACTTGTAAACATAACATTGCAAAATGTAAACATTTGCCAATTGCCATAGTGAGGTTCATCACTCAGTGATGTAAAAAATAAAATAAAGGCCTCTAGAACTGTTGCAAATATTTGCATAAGCCTGGGATTCAAATTCAATACTGGCAGGTAAAATCGGACAGTCAGATATGTCTCTATGTAAACAAAGTATACAAACTGAAAAAGTGCATTCCTCACAGTATCAAAAACAAATAAATAAGCTACTGAAACAAGTTCCACACAGTAACAAATAGTCATTTTACAGAACAAAGGATTAATGGCTTGCCTTATAATAATCCATATAAATGACAGTGAGTGAACCCTTTTTTTCCACTAAACTACTAAAGCATTGAGGTTTCAAACTTTCAATTGTTTTGGTTTTTTTTCTCAAAGAGAGAGAGAGATAGCTTGCTGCGATAGCTTGCTTCTGCTTCACCAGACTCTGGAGCATGTAGCATGTACTGTTCCAACTAGGGATGCCCCGATCATGTTTTTTGCCACCGATACCGATCACCGATCGTCTATGAGCCATATCGGCCGATACACTGCCGATACCGATCGTTTTTGGTTTTATAATACATTTTTATTTTTTAAATATATAATTTATTTAAATGTTTTTAATATATAATTTATTTAAATTTGTATAAAATATATATATTATATAATCATACTTGTAGTTGTATTATCTGCGAGACATCGCCACCACGCAACAAGTCAAAATGCTCGCTATCTGCAAAAAGCTCCACTGTCTGTGTGTATACTCTGCTTTGGTCAAATCACATTCAGCATGCCCTCAGCGTCCCCAGTCAAAGCGATAGTTCAACTTGACTAACAGGGTCTGAAACGTATAAGATGTTCGCAGTGTTCAGTTATGAAGCATGATAGCTAATTAGTGAACAGCTGCAAAAACGAATAATGTCAATTATGTTATAAGACATTGATATCAGGAGCTATCTGTAGCTACTGCTAGCCGGCTAGATAACGTTAGACAACGCATCATGTATTAAACTAAAGTGAACTATTTCGTTTACTGGGTAATTTCGTTTAAACAGTGAGCTAACGTGAGCTAACGTTAGCTACCTAGCTAACGGAGGTCTCATGCACTCGACTATTGCCGGAGCATTTGTTGATATCAGGAGCTATCAGTAGCTAGCCAGCTAGATAACTTTAGACAATGCCTCATGTATTAAACTAAAAGTGAATAGTTGACTGGGTCATTTTGTTTAAACAGTAACGTTAGCTAGGTAGCTAACGCTAGTGCACGCAGTCTCATGCACTAGACTATTGCCGGAGCTTGTTGACATGACGTGTCTGGGAGGGGGAGGGGCAGTGCGCTGCAGCAGCAGCAGCTGTGTGCCTGAGAGAAGTCAGCGAGTGAGAACTGCTGAGAATTGGATCATGTTTTTCACGTGTCTTCGATCGGTTTTCACGATCTGCGAAAATAAAGCATTATCGGAATTCACCGATCTCATATTTATACTGAATATCGGCCGATACCGATCGCTGGCCGATCGATCGGGGCATCCCTAGTACTTGGGAGTGCTTAAAGTGTCCAACAATCTTCCGACCGATGGCAACACAGTCAATCACAGCTCTTTGGCTCAGCACAGCCTCGTTCACAGCCAGCTGTAAGGTGTGGGCCATGCAGCCCAGGCTATCAACATTGTAATCCTCCATAGCCTTTGCCATGTTACGTGCATTCTCTTAGGACAACATGGACCATCTCTTTTGTTATGTTCCATTTCTGAAGCATAGCTACAAAAGCCAAACGGATCATATCGGCAGTGTGTGAACCTGGTAGTTCCTGAGAATGCAACACCGCTTTGTACAGTTTGAAATCTTTGTCCAGCCACTGCACCGTCAGACCTAGCATGCTGACAGGGTTAACATCACATGTCCATATGTCCGTGGTGAAACTTACATCGTGCATCGTTGTCTATTGATTGATTGAAAAGTTTATTAACAGATTGCAGAATGGGTACAGTACAGTACAGCTCAATACATACAATTGTTAAGGGGATGCAGACCAGAGAAAGACTTTCGTCTTGTTTACATCAGGGTCCCCCATTTTCAATTCATCATAACATATATGACATACATGACATACAGATAGACAGTACTGCTACATCTATACATTTATGACATATCAGATTTGCAAATACAGTACTGTTTGTGATACAAAAGTGTCCAGAAAAAGAGTGTATATACATTTGACGTAGAAACTGTACCTTGGAGGAGGTTGGGTGGGTGGGTGGGGGCTGTACATTGGAGGTGGGGGGGGGGGGGGGGGGGACACACACACTGTACACTGTACATTGGAATACTGACAAAGCCATACTTGGTCATTTACTGTACAACTGGGTTAGGACATTTGTAGGGGCCAGTTTCGAATTGCAGTCTCCCGTAGGTGTTTTTTGAGTGTTTTTGAAAGTGGGTAGTGATTCACATTCCTTTACCGCTTTGGGTAGGGCGTTCCACATTGAGTCAAGTCAAGAGTTTTATTTGTCACGGCATACAAGTATACAATGAAATGCGGGTGGTCTTGCCCGCAACGATGTACAATACAGTAGTACAACATATAATAGAATCCAATAAAACAACATTGTGCAATAAACAGGTAACATAGTGGGGCATCTCGGTATTTGTACATAGTTATTTACAGAGCATGGAGGACATGCTAGGTCCTTTGGTAGTGCAATACACTGTTACTGTTGCTATACTATTTTTAAAGTGACCTTTCCTTTGTGGCCATAAGTGTGGGCGTGTGCAGCATGAGTGTGTGCTTGCTCATGTTAAAGTGGCTGCTAGTGTGCGAGCGTGTACAGCGTGCGTGTCGTGTGTGTGCTCATGTGTGCTTGTGTGTGGAGAGTTCAGTGTTCTGTGGCACTCAGTGTTCAGTGTTCAATGCTCTGATGGCCTGGGGGAAGAAGCTGAGCCGAAGCCTCTCTGTCCTAGTAGCTGGGGTTCGTTATTGGGGTGGTGAGGGTCTTTCATTATTCTGCAGGCTCTGGATTTGCACCTCTTGTTGTATAGAACCTGCAGGGGAGGTAGTGCAATACCCGTGGTACGCTCGGCTGAGCGCACCACTCTCTGTAGGGCCTTCTTGTCCTGTGCCGTGCTGTTTCCATACCAGGCAGTGATTTTTCCAGTCAAGATGCTCTCTACAGCTCCGGAGTAGAAGGACTGGAGTATCTTCCCAGATACTCTGAACTTCCTTAACTGTCTCAGGTGGTAGAGGCGCTGCTTCGCCTTTTTTACGACTGTGTCTATGTGTGTTGACCATGTCAGATCCTCTGAGATGTGGGCCCATTGATGTGGCATAATTGCGAAACGTGTTTAGTCCCTTGTTTGAGCCGAATCTGGGTTTAACATGATTTGTGGAGCTCCCTCTGGTGTTGTGATCGTGGTATTCACTGACCTTTGGGAAGTATTTTGACATGTACATGGGTACCTTGGTCGCGTAGTGTATCTTGTAGACCAGGCCCATTGCAAGTTGCTGTACTCTGTCGTCTACTCTAAGCCATCCTAGGTTGTCAAAGTGGGCAGGGGTGAGGTGGGTTCTAGGAGTCAGGTCAAGCAGTAGTCTGACTAGCTTGTTTTGAGATGTTTGTAATTTGTTTTTTAGTGCCTTTGAGGTGCTTTGGTACCATGAGGTGCAAGCATAGTCGTAGTACCCTTGAATGAGTGCTCCTGCTAGAGTCTTCAGGGTATTCTTGTTTACCAGAGAGGAGATCCGGTACAAGAATCGAGTTCGTTGGTTGACTTTTTTTATTACATTGGATGCCATTTTGTCACAGGAAAGATTAGCCTCTAGGATGGAACCCAGGTAGGTAATTTCATCTTTCCTTGTGACAATATTGTCACCCACTGTAACCGAGAAGCCGTCGGTCTTGCTGAGTTTGTTATTTGAACCGAAGAGAATGGACTCTGTTTTGCCCATGTGTAATGATAGTTTGTTGTCGGCGAGCCATATGCAGATTTTGCCTAATTCTGAGCTGAGGGCTTTTTCAACCTGTAACTTGTTCTTGTCAGAGACCAGCAGGGCTGAGTCGTCCGCAAACAGGAACAAGTTGCAGTCACAAGCTGACGACATGTCATTTGCATAAATTAGGAATAGTAGCGGTCCTAGTATGCTTCCTTGTGGAACACCACAGCTCACTGTGAGGGGGGGGATAGGGTACTGTTTACCTCCACCATCTGTTCTCTCCCCTCCAGGTAGGATTGTATCCAGCTCACTGATAGACTATCAAAACCAATTGCTTTTAGCTTGTCAATCAGAATGGTGTGATTGACATTGTCGAAGGCCTTTTGTAGGTCCAGCATGACCATGCCGCAGTATTTGCCCGCGTCCACCTCTTGTTTGATGTGGTCGTTCAAATAGAGAAGGCATGTGTCAGTGGAGTGGGATGTTCTGAAGCCAGATTGGAATTCGTAGATTAGATTTTTTTCCGCAAGGTACTTTTCGATCTGTTCGTATACTATTTTTTCCATGACTTTCGAGATGGATGTAAGGATAGAAACAGGGCGGTAGTTGCCTGGGTCTAATTTACTGCCCTTTTTGGGCAGGGGTGTTACTCTCGCAATTTTGAAGTCCTTGGGGACGTGTCCCTGTTTTATGGAGAGGTTTATTACGTGTGTGATGACTGGGGTGATGGCTGCTGCTGAGTCTCTGAGGAATTTGGAGGGGATGTTGTCATGGCCAGTGGCCTTGTTCGGTTGGAGGGCGCTCAGTTTTTTGAGTACCTCATCTGTAGTTACCATTTCCAGTTTGAAGTCGTCTTTGTGGACGCCTAGGTTCTTGTAGTATGCTACTATGTGTTCTACCCCATACTGCCCTGAGTGGGAGGGTAGTTTGTTTACCAGTGTTGTGGCTATGTTTGTGAAGAAAGTGTTTAAGTAATTGGCTACATCCAGCTTGTCTGTGATGAGCGTGTTGCCCGTCTTTATGTTTATGTTTGAGAACCTGGTTTTAAGTTTTTTACTGCAGCCTAGTTGATTGTTGAGTAATTTCCAAAGTTCACATGGTTTATTTTTGTTTTCCTCAGTTTTGTCATTGATGACATTTTTTTTAGCAGTTTTGATCATGGAGTTTACGTCATTTCTTAGTCTGTTTCTTTCTAGTTTGAGTTCAGTCACGTGGTCTTGGAGTTCACTGCTCGTGCTTTTGGTAAGCTTTGACTGACTTTTACGAAACTCAGAGCATTTTTTGTCTCTGGCTTTCATAGCGGTCAGTATTTCAGTGTGCATCCATGGCTCAGCGCGATTTTTTACCCTGGTGGTTCTTAGGGGGGCCATGTTGTTTAGTATTGATGAAAATTTGGTTTTGAAGCCAAGCCAGGTTTCTTCAAACAGTGTACCATTGAGTTCATCTGACCAGTCCAGACTCTCCAGTTCAAGGTTAAAGGCCTCGCTAGAGTAGGTTTTGAGGTCTCTAGATGTGACTGTTTTGTGACAGCCAGCCTTTTGCTTTAGCTTTTTGCGGGTACAGAATATCATATAATGATCACTTAACCCGCATGCTATAACCCCTTTATTGGAGATCTTGGACTTGTCAGAGGTCAGGATGAGGTCAATGGTAGTCTGAGTTGATTCACATACCCTTGTTGGTTGGGTGATTAGCTGGCTGAGGCCGTGCAGATCACAAAACCTATTGAAGGATTTGAAGACGGGTGCATCTTTTTGTTGCATATCCGTGTTCCAATGCAGCTAAGCACACATCCAGAGTATCGTAAAAGCCAGTTTGATCTGGCGGTCTGTAGATTGTGCCGACTAGAACAGATTTAGCCCTTTCAAATAGAATTTCCACCCATACGGTTTCAATTGTCTCATGATGAAGGTCAGTACGGTTGATGAATTTGGTGTCCTTATGAATGTACATACAAACACCACCTCCATACTTGTTTCTGTCATTACGGACTATAGTATAGTTCTCCAACTCTATTTCAGGGTCTGTTACAGATGAGTCAAGTTTAGTTTCAGTAAAGCATATTATCAGAGTATGAAGGAGTAAGGTGATCTCATCATACTTGGCTTGTAAACACTCCTCTGCAAAGTGACGGCGGCTTGGAATTATAAACCTGGCCTCTAAATGACGAAGTAGCCGACAGAATCCTTTGTCTTCAATGAGGGAAAAGGGCTGGTCGTCAAGTGCCATAATTTCTGTTATCAAGTTAGAGATCGCTTGAGCCCTTGGGTCATTTCTGTCAAACTTCTTTAATTTAGCAAACGCCTCGTCAATAGGTACAAGCCCCGCCGGTTCCTTTGCAGCTGGCTTTGGATTCGCAGCAGCTTTAGCTGCTTGCGCGTCGTCGTAGGCTTTTAACACACCATGTGTGGCGGTGGTGATGTTGCAGCTGACTTATTATTTTGGATGTGTTGCCCCTTTCCCTCCTCGTGGAACTTCTGCATTTGTTACAAATAATAGCAAGCGAACTAGATACCAGGAACATGCAAATGGACCTTGTAGAAGTGGAGCAATCTTCCAGTTACTTGGGTATGTACTTTTTGGCAGATTTTCTGAAAATATGGCTACGGCTTAAGAGGTTAATTCATACGGATTGTATTAATTGGAAATGAAAGAAGTATATTGAATATCAGATTAATAATCAGAATAATCAGAAGAAAAAAATTGTACTCTGGTTTAAAGATTCAAGAACGTACGGTTATGTATATAACCATAGTTATATGAGTGTAGTGACGCTCTGCGTCTATTGCAATACTCTTCATATCCAGTATTGATACTGAATAAATTCTCACATGCACCTTTACATACCATCATCTGTCTGGCCACACCCCCATCCGCTACCTACATAAGCAGGGGTGTGGCCATACCATCAGCTCCTTCCCAAGTCTTTCACCACAAGGCAAGATCACGGGGTCCTCAGTGAGTCCGACGCACAGCGTCACTACACTCATATAACTATGGTTATATACATAACCGTACGTTATACATCGTGTAGCTCCGCTCTGCGTCTATTGCAACACAGGAGCTGAGCAGAGCGGAGCTCGACAAATGTACCCATTGAGGCCCCCCACAACCCTCAGAACCGGGGAGGACCCGAGCCCCCCGAACCCCCCTAGCGGAGGACGGGAGGGTGTCGGATCCGACTGCGCGAAGAGGAGACTTCAGCAACTCAACGCACAGGGTGAGCAGACCGTGGGGCGTACCCACGACTACACAAACGCACAACCCGCATGCCACTAGGGAACGAATGGAAAGGAACAAACCCCCGTTACCACCCCTAACATCACAGGGTCAAGAGCAAAAGCCCAACCCCGTGGCAAGGCCGTAGCAGCGGAGCGCGAAGGAGGACCCAGACACAGAAGGGACTGGACCCCCCCGGAAAAAGGGGGCCTGGAGAGGCCAATGACGCCACAGCATCTAGACCTCACCAGGCCGTCACTAGTGACACCGCCCCCCACATCGCCAGCGTATTCGGACAGGGCCCATCCAAGAGCAGGCCCTTCCCCCCATAGCACGCCGCCTAGCTCACTGAACCTGGAATACCCAGACAGTCACCCATCCAAGTACAAACCAGGCCTGAACCTACACAGCTTCCGAAATCGAACGAGATCGGGCGTGTTCAGGTTGGTATGGCTGTAAGCACGAAGCACTCAAGAGGCTACACCCACAGCGGGAGCAGGCAGCGCACCCGGGAGACGACCCCCAAAAGAGGTCGATCCCTCAATCCAGGCAACAGGCCACTCGACCTGAGCCTGGAGCACTGCGGACTAAACAGGCGCCAAAGGGGTCTGCTGAAACAGCACCCCGGCGGAAGGGGCGTATGCTGGCATTGTTGTGCACCATGTCACAGCCTCCACAAAAACCCCTCGACTCTCTAGAGGGGCCGAGGCAGAGAAGGCTGACATGATTGGCAGACGTCATGAAAAGTGCGGGGGCACACTCACAGGTAACCCAGAGAGTTGACTCCGCTACCAACAGACCAGGGAACCAACCACCCCCTTGGTTCTAACATGAGGCGGTTGTTCCTATAACCCCTCAAGAAAAAACTCAAACACAACTGCGGGTATACACTGGCTATACCGCAGTACAAGTGTTTCGGTTTTCAAAAAGGGGTTAACCCAGGCCTACGGGTCAACGAAAACAATTTCGGACCGGGCCCGGCGAACCGGGACGTACACAGGGATGCCAGAGGAGTTCTATAAGAATCACCTCAACAGCCCCCTCCCAGCCATGCTTAAGCAGGAGAAGAGAGGGGCGAAAAGAATGGAGAAGGACCAGGCTCCCTTAGCGCAGCGCAAGGTACAACACAACATGGACCAAGCAACAGTGAGGGGTAATACGTAGTAACACAACCACGAATATCTCCATAACGTCAAACCCTGCAACACCCGGGCCGACCCGGCATTTTCCCCCCCGAAAAAAAGCACAAGTCCCTCAGGGTACCAGAACAGCAGATCTGCGTCCCCGGCGGACAACGGGTTAACTGACCTGGACCGGCGTGACCAGAATCAGTCCCGTGCCCTAATCACGCCGCCATCCCCAACCCTAGGAGGGGGGTAGGTACGTGTGTCGATCCAAAACATTATAGAGGGCGCCACCCAGACGGTCCCTTTCGTACCGCGCTCTGTGGCCCACCCCAAGGGCGTGAGACCCCTCTACCTATGCTTTGATCTATTCCGTTAACATCCCCTAGATATGAACGAGAATTCGTCGAGACAAACCTAGTAAACTGGCGCTCAAGTCAAGCCCATGCGTGGTTCCTATCAGAAGCACCCAGGGCCAGCACTATGTACACGTCAAGACCCAAACCACATCAATGGATAGTCTAACAAGACACCAGATACCGTTCCTCCAAGCGGCCTGGGAGAACGACAAGAAGCCGCTTTTTTCACAGAAAAAAATAAGGACATGGGTCCCATACGACGCGGCTGAGGGAAAACAACACCCCGTCAACCATGCTCCATAAAAGAGGGGACGGGGAGCAACATACTCTATGACGGGGGGAAAACCATGACTCAACAGACCATTACCGGCGAGGAGTCAGGGAACTCCCTAAACAATACCCCGTCAACCTGCTCCATAAAGGAGGGGACGGGGAACCCCCAGAGAGACTTCCCACGTGAGCAATAGATTGAAAAGACATATTGCAACATTGAGCTATGTAACAATTGGACTAGGACTCTCCGAGGAGGAGGCTCTGAAACTCTGAGGAGGCTCCCTCACTGAGAGGGAGGCTCTGAACTCACTGAGGAGGCTCTGAACTCCCTGAGGAGGAGACTCTGAAAACTCCCTGAGGAGGAGGCTTTGACCCAATACACACACTACCAGTAGGGAGCAGAGCAGAAGAACAAAACGTCTCTACTGCGTTGCATCACCCACCAAGCTCAATACACATATAACAGAGCAGAACTTCTTTTTAAGTTCTACTCACCTTGACAATCTGAGGAGGAGGCTCTGAAACTCTGAGGAGGCTCCCTCACTGGGAGGGAGGGTCTGAACTCACAGGAAGCTCTGAAACTCCCTGAGGAGGAGGCTCTGAACTCCCTGAGGAGGAGGCTCTAAAACTCCCTGTAACAGGTCCACAACATGGAGCCTGAATAACCCACGGAAGTCTTACCAATAGAAACGCGCCCAGTGACGTACTCTATGGTGGGGGAATTTCCGTGGTCCACCGCCCAATATGGCGCGGGACCAGGAACCCCCCCCCCCCACCCTGTGACACGCTGATCCAGCAATGTGACAGGAAGCCCGAATGACAGGGGGTTTTAACCCCTGACCAATCAGAAAAAGGGGAGGAAGGTTTTACCAGTTCACCCCCTTATGACCCCTCACCCCTGATACGATTTAATGACAAAGCAGAGCCATGACACCAGTCATAGCATGCTACTGTACATGAAGCGTTAACAGCTTAGACTCATGTGCGAACCTGCCATCTGAATTTTTCAAAGGAAGAAAAACACAGACCCAGAGAGGGCCCCTTTAAGAGCCCCGGTACCAGAGCTTACACACGTGACTTCTGTAGGCCAACACCTAACCCAGTTGTGGATCTTAACGACACACACAACCCTCCATCACAACAAAAAAGGCAAAAGTACACTCTCACTACCGTAAGAGGAACGCCGTTTTTCATAACGAGAGAAGACACAAGTCCTCGATTAAGTACTGGCCACAGGCCTTGCTAAGTCCACATGATAGCGACCAAACAATCTTTTCCCTAGGAAAAAATTGTTTCCCCAAGCAGGAGCACAACCCCAGCAGAAGCTGAGGGATTACACCGTATCCCCACAAACATAGTGAAACAACATATTGTAAACAAAAACATGTTTGAGAGGAGGGGGAGGCCCCAGGGAAACCGGGGGGATCACCCCTAACCACCTTACCCCTGATACGACTAGGTTGAACAGGTACCGCCCTGTTAATATGTGAACACGCCACCTGTTTATTGTCATCACAGGCTGAGAGAAGGACTCACCCCTCGATCACATGTCACTAAGCATAGCTTTGCAGGGTTATTAACCCAGCTAGTTGTGAGCTCAACTACGTTGTCTAACGTTACATGAACACACAATTTCTCATCACAACCAAACCAGTTAATTTTTACTCACGTAAAAAACAATGCCGATTTTCTAGGTAGAGCAGGGGTCTCAAACTCGCGGCCCGGGGGCCAATTGCGGCCCGCTGGATGATATTTTGCGGCCCCCTACTTGACATCAAAGTTTAGTGTTAGTGCGGCCCGCGCGCAACTTTCCGCTGCGTCGTTGTGCGAGTTGGATGTTTTATTTATTTTATCACTTGTAGGCTACCATAGTGCAGGCTCATGACAGCAACGTTATGTTAGTGACTTGGTTGAAACGTGATTCCGGAGTGATACCAAGTGGAAGGAAAATATATCCAGTGCGTATGGCAGGCATCCTTGAAATTCTCCGCTGTCTCCTCTGCAAGCAGTGCTCTGCCTATCCGGCTGCACTACTGTCTGTGTCTGTCTACTCTGGTCCAATCACATTCAGCGTCCCGTCAGCATTTCCCCCCCCCCACCCACAGTCTGCGAAACAGAGACAGACTAGGGGAGTAGGGCGGGTCTTCACGGAATGCATGTCGTCTCTTTCAACGGGTCCCAGTCAGAGCGAGTTGACAGCGCATCTACAGGTAGTCTAATCTGCAGGTACTGTAGCGAGTAGCCTAGTTCCCAGTTTTATCTCTGTGAGATAAATGTAGCTAGTAGCATAGTTTCGCCAGCAGGCAGCTAGTAGAAAAATGTGGCATGTTCAAAGATGGTCAGTAAAAGAAAAGTCGACAGTGAAAATCGCTGCAATTCAAAGATGAATGAACTAAAAAATATGCATGTATCCTCCCAGCACCAAACCAATGTGACTAATATGCCAAGAAACGTTAGCTCTTGTGAAGAGTGGCATATTTGAAACACCACTACGAAACAAACACAGTTATTATTATTTTTTCTTTTTTTAAGATTTTTTTTTGGCGTTTTTATCGCAGTCCAGTAGAGAGAGACAGAGGAGGAATGGGAGACAGAGTGGGGGGAAGACATTCGGCAAATAACGACGGGTTCGGGAGTCGAACCCGGGTCGGCCGTGTCGCGGCTGAGTGCGCTATGTGGTTCGCCACTGGGGTGCCCCAAACACAGTTATTTTGATGCAACATTTCCTCAAATTCAGTGCCAAGAACCACAAAAATAAATGGAATGAAATCATCATATCAAGCTGCAAGCAGAATTATTGTTAAAGCTATGTCACAACGAGAAAAAGCAACCAAGAAGTCGTCACTCAGTGGCATGGGTGTTGGCTAAAAACAAGTAATAATAATAATTCATTTAATTTATATAGCGCTTCTCAGTAACCCGAAGTCGCTGACAGTAGTCGGGAGCAAGAGTACAAACAAAGAAACGAAAGCAAAGAAACAAAAACAAAGAAACAACAAAGAAACAAAAACAAAAGGAACATGAGACCATGGGGAGACAGCATGAAGGCACAAAAAAGACTGGAGACAGACATCAATCAGGTTGGAGGGGGGGGGGGGGGGGTTTAAGGGTGGGGGGGGTTGAAGGAAAGGGAGAACAGGTGGGTTTTGAGGCGAGCTTTGAAGGTGGAGAGTGTAGGGGAGTCTCTGATGGACTGGGGGAGGGAGTTCCAGAGTCGGGGTGCAGTACGCGAGAAGGCCCGATCACCGAAGTTTTTAAGCTTGGATGTCGGGACAGTGAGGGAGGCAGTGGAGGAGGACCGGAGGGAACGGGTGGGGCGGTAGGGAAGAAGGAGATCAGTCAGGTAGGGGGGGGCCAGGCTGTGGAGGGCTTTGAAGGTGAGGAGTAGGTGTTACAAAAGGTCAGATTAAACCGAATATATATATTTATTGCCTGAGATCCCATGTATAATATTTGTATATCGTTTGATATCCCTTGTATATTCTTTGTACATATACACGGAGTATCCCTTTACCTGGTACAGGACAGACCATAATATTCGTTCTCCTATTGGAAGCGATCCCCTAGGCGCCACGGCCATACCCCCCAATGTCTAGTTCAAAGTCACCGCCAAGGCTTGCCTGGACATGACCGGATCTGCGCAAGAATACGAGACAGAAATAAGGCTGGTACTAGATTGTTCACCTAATGTATAAATACGGCGCAGGTGAATACAGCAGTATGTTAACCAATAAGTTGAAGCCTCACACCACGATACAACGTGCTGTGAAGTGGGCCCGTTTTGCCCCGAAATAGAGCCTTGAGACCGCGTGCGAATTGATAGCTGAAGTGCCAGAGTTTAACGCTGTATCGTCGAGTTCGACCTATTCTATTATTTAAGTAATAGTCTATTATGTATAGTGTATCGTGCAGCTACCGTTCTACAGTGACCAGCATTACCAACACTTCCTCGTACCGAGCTAGTGTGCTTATCCAGGCTGGGCGGCTTAACCTGGTGCCGTCATCCGAGGAGCCCTAGACGAGAACCGTGTGGATATGTACACTGGATAACCTACACCGGCGACTACAGAGCCCTTTTCGGCTGGATTATTGCTTTGGTCCTGTGGCTGTTGGAGCGGAGGAGAATCGTCTACACCCACTACGGTGTGGGATTTACCCGTGAGGAACATCACTCGAGCCCGTCTCTAGGAGAGGCTGGCCGGCTTGCTTTCACCTATGCTGCAAGCATACTTGGATTACAGCTGCTGCTTTCGTCTGCCGATCAAGGGAGTAATGTACCGCCTCCCGTAGCTGGAGCTTATTGATTCCCCGTTGATCCAGAGTTTGCATTCGAACATTCCTCTCCCCTGCTGGCCTACAACCGGAGGGACCCTACTAGTATCTCCCGCTGTCCTACTAGTGTACCATAGATATAATTCCTACGATACAGGTGGTATTCATTATCTCCTGCGTAATATTCTAATGGACTTACGCTCTTGACCTATTCATGCACATTCTTCGCCTTACAAGCGCGACTCTAAGTAAAGTAATGTAATATAATCTTATTGCTGCAAATAAATATTCTTCTAAACGAGTACTTGTGTGAAACCGTGTTATTGTGGATGTGTTCATCTCATATACCTGTGTACTGTATGGCCAGTAGTAATGTACATAAGACAGTAGTGGTTTAATGATACCATACTTATTCAATACAGTCAGGGAATTGTACCCCTCAGTTACAATTGGTCCTTCGAGCCGGAGGGTAATTAGCGTAATATTAATATAATATTAATATTAACATGGCCAATGATGAACACTCCACAAACGGTTCTCCTAAGCTAGATCGCCCGACGCGCAGACGACAGCCACCTTCTTACCTAGAGGACTACGCTGTCAGTCTACTACCTAGCTTTATACAGACGTTAAACGCGGAAAAAGCGGATAGTAAAAGTATGTCAAACCCTACCGACCAGGCGACCCCGCCAGTAGAGACCCTAGTGGGTTCTAACGTAACTGACCAAGCTCACGGGGGGGACCAGGAGGGACCTGACATGACTTTACCCCCCGCCGACGCCAACGAGGTAGTCCCCGGAGAGCTCCAGGATAAAGAAAGCCCTCCAGGGACGGAACCCGACCCACTACCAGAAGAGACGCACACCCAGGAGATGGACCTCCTCGGAGCGCGACAGGAGAACGGATCTCCAACGAGCACTGCCAGAAGCCGATCACCTCCGCCTGTGTCTTCCCCCAGCGAAGCGGACAAGATGCTGGCGCAGGCACTCATCGCCACCCTGGCAGCCTCCACCGAGCGCGAACGAGCTGCAGACCAACGAGAGCGCCTTCACGCGCAACTCCAAGTGCAAGCCCTCAGTGAACGCGAACATTCTGCAACTGAGCGAGAGCGCTTCCAGGCGCAACAAAGGAGTGAAGACGACCGCATAAGACTGGAGACCAGACGCCTTCAGACGGAAGAGAACATTGAGAGAAGCCGCGCCGATGCGCAGCACGCCGCCGCCAATGCACAGCGCGACGCCGCAAATGCACAGCTCCACGCCGCCCATGCCAGCGCCAATGCACAGCGCGACGCCGCCAATGCCCAGCGCGAAGCAGTGCGCGACGCCGCCCATGCCCAGCGCGAGGCAGAGCGCGACCGGCTGCAGGCGCAGACAATGGACAAATTGATTGCCATGGCGACACCCCCTCTCTCCGCACGGAGCTCCCGGAGATCATCACGACAGGGGTCTAGGACACATTCCCCTACCCGACCAAGCAACCCGGGACCCCGCCAACAGGAGGATCCTGTCCACGTCTCCGAACCCCCTCCCCGGCCGGTCCATACGAGACCCAGCAACCGGGAAGAACCGGACCACGCCGAGAGACTGAACAGAAGACTCCAGGACCTAGCAGAGGAAGAGGAAGAGGAGGAGGAGGAATGTCAAGCCGACCAGCAACAACGTACTCTGGACCAGGAGGCCCAGTACAGCCCCGACCAGCAGCAACGTACTCTGGACCAGGAGGCCCAGTACAGCCCAGACGTCAGCCCCGAGGCCCTGCGTTACAAACCCCCGACTCAACTCACGGGTGAATTTGACGCACCGCCAGCCCCGAGGAACAGCACCTGGGTACCCGAGCTTCGGTACCCACCAAGTACCAGCCCACGACGACACGTACGGGGAGACTCGCCCAGGAGGCCTCTCCCGCAACGCTCACCGATGTGCCAGCCATCCATGGCATCGTACCTTGGCACACCGACGTTCCCGGACTTCACACACGAGAACAGAGCACAGTACACAGAGCTACGAATGTGCTTAGAGACAATGATGTCCGATGTCCCCGATGAGACGTACAAGTATGCTATCCTACTCAAGCACCTGAAGGTGCCCAGAGCGCACAATATAGCGCTGGCATATTCCAACTCTACTACCCCATACACCGCGGCTCTAGTAGCCCTCGACCAACGTTATGGACGCATATGGGACTACGTGATACAAGAGATAAGAGACATCGACCGTCTCCCCCCAGCCAGAGACAACAGAGCACTAGATGACCTCTCTATCAAGGTACAGTCCCTGGTAGGGATGCTGGGGTCCCAAAAGGAAAAAGGGATATACGAACTGTACGCTAACTCTAATGTAGAGAGGATATTAGAGAAGCTCCCTCCCGCCCGACAAGAGCGTTTTCGGCGGCAGAGAGACCACCGTGACCCCAACGGCCCAGAGGCATCCCTCCTAGACCTGTCTGAGTTCCTCGCCAGGGAGGTCAGCAGCTTACGACTGGACACGTTCGTATGGAGTGGACCAAGCCCAAGACTAGGACCTCGGGGATCAAACGATAACCGCCGGTCGGTGACCGTTATGCACCAAGCCGAATCAGTACCGCAGCACAAGAACCACAACACCCCCTCGACGAAAGAGGAGTGGAAGATTGAATGCCAGTACTGTGAAGGGGAACATCGGCTGTATCAATGCGACACTTTCGGGAAGCTGACCACGGACGAGGTGAGTCAGTGGATCAAGGACCACCGCCGCTGCTTCCGCTGCACGCGCAGCCATATGGCAGCTGAGTGCCGCTTGAAGAAGAAGTGTAGCAGGTGCGGCGGCACCCACTTGGAGGTCCTGCATGACATCAACAGGCGTCCGCCAGGACAACAAAGTGGGCCCGTCACGGTAATGTACCAGGCCGAGGCGGTGGCACCAGTACCAAAGATCCACCAGACCGCTCCCTGGTGTCCCGACTGCTACAGCAGACACTGGGAGTCACGGTGCTACTCGGACGACCGCGAGTCGGCACCACCCCAGACGATCCAAAGCAACCGACCAACAGGAGTGCTCCACATTGACCAGCATAGCGGGACCCCCCGAGTGCTCATCAAGTGTTCCTGAGCTACGAGGACAAGGTCCTGGACACTTACGCCGTCCTGGACGATGGGTCTGAAAAGACTCTCCTCCTCGCTTCCGCCGCAGCCCAGTTGGGCCTGCGGGGTGCCAAAGGTACCATGACCATACGCACCATCAGAAGGGACCAGAAGACCATAAAAGGTGAAAAGGTCTCCTTCAAGATAGCAGCGGTGGACCAGCCCGAGAAGCAGTATAGTATTACCAACGTCTTCACCAGCCACGACATAGGCCTATCACAGTACACCTACCCCATCCCACAGCTGATGGCGAAGTATGTGCACCTACGTCAACTACCTATACCGCTTATCGACGGCGCCACACCGACCCTGCTCATCGGCTCCGACCACGCGGACCTCATTCTCCCAATTGAGGCGGCCCACATCGGACCCAAAGGATGCGCAGTCGCGGTTCAGACCCGACTGGGGTGGACGCTCCAGGGCCCCCTCTACGGACTTGACAATCAACCCACGTCTACACGCTGCCTACACACAAAGGCGAGCGACACCGGCCACTCCCTCGTACAGCCCGTTGAGAGGCTATTGACATTAAGCGAGAGGCCTGTGAGAGAACCGTGGGCACAAGAGGGAGTTCGGAACTCCACCCCCCTCAGCTGCGCTCCAGACGTAACTGACCTCGAACCCAGCACCCCAAGCGACTCCTTGATGGGGCGGCCGGAACCGGCCCCTCCTCAGACGGGGTACAGAGCAAACAAGAGAAACAGACGGAGGAGGTGGAGGCGCAGCCAAGCACAGATCAAAGCAGTCTCAGGCCCGCTTCCTCCTAACCCCCCTACCATCCCTTCCAGCCCGTCAGAAGCGGGTCAAGGACGGGGACAACTTAAAAGTGGACACAGTCGTCGTGATCATAGACCAGTCACTACCCCGAGCTGCGTGGCCGGCCGGCCACGTAAGCAAAGTGATCACTGGTGCCGACGGAAAGGTCAGAGCGGCAGAAGTGCTCGTCCAGGGGCGGACATACACCCGACTCGTGGCGAGGCTGATAAAGTTGCCAAGGCTCCCCGACTCGCTTAATGACGACCATGACCCACTGACTTTGTGAATTGCCCTACTCCTCACAACGGACATTGAGTAGTGGACAAGACGGTTAATCTGTCTCTGCTTATCTAATTAGGTGCGGACTAATTAGGAGGCGGCTGTTACAAAGGGTCAGATTAAACCGAATATATATATTTATTGCCTGAGATCCCATGTATAATATTTGTATATCGTTTGATATCCCTTGTATATTCTTTGTACATATACACGGAGTATCCCTTTACCTGGTACAGGACAGACCATAATATTCGTTCTCCTATTGGAAGCGATCCCCTAGGCGCCACGGCCATACCCCCCAATGTCTAGTTCAAAGTCACCGCCACGGCTTGCCTGGACATGACCGGATCTGCGCAAGTATACGAGACAGAAATAAGGCTGGTACTAGATTGTTCACCTAACGTATAAATACGGCGCAGGTGAATACAGCAGTATGTTAACCAATAAGTTGAAGCCTCACACCACGATACAACGTGCTGTGAAGTGGGCCCGTTTTGCCCCGAAATAGAGCCTTGAAACCGCGTGCGAATTGATAGCTGAAGTGCCAGAGTTTAACGCTGTATCGTCGAGTTCGACCTATTCTATTATTTAAGTAATAGTCTATTATGTATAGTGTATCGTGCGGCTACCGTTCTACAGTGACCAGCATTACCAACGCTTCCTCGTACCGAGCTAGTGTGCTTATCCAGGCTGGGCGGCTTAACCTGGTGCCGTCATCCGAGGAGCCCTAGACGAGAACCGTGTGGATATGTACACTGGATAACCTACACCGGCGACTACAGAGCCCTTTTCGGCTGGATTATTGCTTTGGTCCTGTGGCTGTTGGAGCGGAGGAGAATCGTCTACACCCACTACGGTGTGGGATTTACCCGTGAGGAACATCACTCGAGCCCGTCTCTAGGAGAGGCTGGCCGGCTTGCTTTCACCTATGCTGCAAGCATACTTGGATTACAATTGCTGCTTTCGTCTGCCGATCAAGGGAGTAATGTACCGCCTCCCGTAGCTGGAGCTTATTGATTCCCCGTTGATCCAGAGTTTGCATTCGAACATTCCTCTCCCCTGCTGGCCTACAACCGGAGGGACCCTACTAGTATCTCCCGCTGCCCTACTAGTGTACCATAGATATAATTCCTACGATACAGGTGGTATTCATTATCTCCTGCGTAATATTCTAATGGACTTACGCTCTTGACCTATTCATGCACATTCTTCGCCTTACAAGCGCGACTCTAAGTAAAGTAATGTAATATAATCTTATTGCTGCAAATAAATATTCTTCTAAACGAGTACTTGTGTGAAACCGTGTTATTGTGGATGTGTTCATCTCATATACCTGTGTACTGTATGGCCAGTAGTAATGTACATAAGACAGTAGTGGTTTAATGATACCATACTTATTCAATACAGTCAGGGAATTGTACCCCTCAGTTACAGTAGTGTTTTAAAGTTTATGCTGTGTTTGATCGGGAGCCAGTGGAGGGAGTGGAGGACAGGAGTGATGTGTTCGCGGGACCGGGTGTTAGTGAGGAGGCGGGCGGCTGAATTTTGGACCATTTGCAGTTTATGGAGGGAGCGGGAGGTGATACCAGTGAGGAGGGAGTTGCAGTAGTCCAGGCGAGAGGAGATGAAGGCGTGAATGAGGGATTCAGCAGCGGGGGGGGAGAGGCAGTGACGGATTTTTGCGATGTTGCGGAGGTGGAAGTAGGATATTTTTACGATGGAGCGGATGTGGGGTTCAAAAGAGAGGGTGGGGTCAAGGAGGACACCAATGTTTCGGACTAGGGGGGAGGGGGTGATGGTGGAGTCGTTGATGGTGAGTGTGATGGGTCCGGATCTGGTCAGGGTGGTTTTGGTGCCAATGATGAGAAGTTCAGTCTTGTCACTGTTCAGTTTGAGGAAGTTGTGAGTCATCCAAGTTTGGAGTTCGGTGATGCAGGATTCGATGTGACTGAGGGGTGGGCTGTGGGGGGATTGTGTACTGATGTAGATTTGGGTGTCGTCAGCATAGCATAGTTGAGGTGGTATTTACGGATGATGTGACCAAGGGGGAGAATGTAGCAGATGAAGAGCAGGGGGCCAAGGACTGAGCCTTGGGGGACCCCCTGTGTGACTGGGGAGGGGGAGGAGGTGTGGCCGGAGAGGGAGATGAATTGGTGTCTGTCTGTGAGGTAGGAGGAGAACCAGCCAAGTGCTGTGCCCTCAACACCCAGTTGGTGCAGCCTTTGGAGGAGGATGGAGTGACACACTGTGTCAAAGGCTGCACTGAGATCGAGTAGGATCAGGATGTTGAGGGCACCGGAGTCAGCGGAGATGAGGAGGTCGTTGATGACCTTAACCAGTGCAGTTTCGGTGCTGTGAGCGGGACGGAAGCCAGACTGAAGGGGTTCATAGAGGGTGTTGGACTGGAGATGGGAGTGGAGTTGGGAGGCAGCAATGCGTTCCAGTGTTTTAGAGAAAAAAGGAAGATTGGATATGGGGCGGTAGTTGGAGAGGCTGGATGGGTCAAGAGTGGGTTTTTTGAGGACAGGGGTGACAGCGGCGAGTTTATAGGGGGAGGGGACGTGGCCTAGGGATAGTGACTGGTTGAAAAGGGCGGTGAGGTGGGGGATGAGAGCAGGGAGGCAGGCTTTGGTGAGAGTAGTGGGTAGGGGGTCAAGGGAGCAGGTAGTGGTCTTGGAGGTGGTCATGAGGTCCATGATGAAGGAGGAGTCGACTGGGGCGAAGGCAGTAAAAGGGGTGGGAGGGATGGAGTCAGGTGGGGGGAAAATGTTGGTGGGGGGGCGAGGGTGGGGGAATTGGCGATGCGGGCAGTCAGTGAGCTGTTGATTAGAGATACTTTATTATTGAAGAAGAGGAGAAACGAGTTGCAGAGGTCAGGGGAGGAGAGTGAGTTATTGTCCGGGGGTTGTAGGAGTTTCTTGACAGTGGAGAAGAGGGTCCGGGGGTTGCTGCTGTTGATGATGGTGGAGTAGTGGGCAGATTTGGCAGCTTGGAGTGCATCACGGTAGGAGGAGACGTGCTGTTTGTGGAGGTCGGCGTGGATGGTGAGGTGGGTTTTTTTATAGAGGCGTTCTAATTGGCGGCCGGTCTGTTTCATGGAGCGGAGTTCCGGAGTGTACCAGGGGGAGGACGTGGTGAATGAGACAGTGATGGTTTTCAGGGGTGCCAGTGAGTCAAGGGAGTCAGAGAGAGTAGAGTTGAGGAGGAGGGCATAGTCGTCGGGGTTAGAGGGGGCGGAGTCAGGGGGAAAGGCAGAGGATATGGACTGAGACAGTGTGAGAGGGTCAATGGATTTTATGTTACGGAAAGAGATGGTGCGTTTATTGGAGTGGTGGGGTGGGGGAAGGGGAGCAGCGAAAAGGATGCAGTAGTGGTCAGAGAGTGGGAATAGGATGGGGTGAGGATCGGATATGGGTAGGGAGGCAGAGCAAACAAGGTCAAGTGTGTGGCCTTTGTTGTGGGTGGGAAAGTTGATGTGCTGGGTGAGGGAAAAACAGTCAAGGAGGGAGAGGAAGTCAGGAGTGAGGTTTGAGTTTGGTTGGTCAACATGGATGTTGAGGTCACCGGTAAGTAGGAGGCGGGTGGAGAGAGTGGAGGCTATGGTCAGGAGATCAGAAAGTTCAGTTAGAAAAGAGGGATGAGGCTTTGGAGGGCGGTAGAGGAGTAGTGCAGTGATAGAGTTGGGGAGGGAGAGGGCAAGGTATTCAAAGGATAGCATGGGAGGGAGGTTTAGGTGCAGTTCAGTGATGGATAGGGAGAGTTTGTGAAAAACGGCCAGACCCCCCCCCTCGGCCAGAGAGGCGGGGCTTGGCAATGAAGCTGTAATTTGGGGGGGTAGCTTGGTTGAGGGAGTAGAAGTCCGAGGGCTGTTGCCAGGTTTCAGTGAGGAGGAGTAGGTCAAGGTTGTTGTCCAGTAGTAGTTCATAAATCAGAGGTGATTTGTTTGAGAGAGAACGAGTGTTGAGGAGAGCAAGGGAGATGGATGGGGGAGCAGGGAGGAAGGAGCGAAGGTTATCAAGGTTAGCGGTGCGGCGGGTGGGGGTGGCAGGGGGGCGAAAGGTAGTCCAGGAAGAGGGGATGTATGAGCCGTCAGGGAGGTGGAGAGTCCGGTTTCGATTTAGGCAGGGGCCTCTGTGGATGTTGCGACGGCGACAGTGAATGCCAGCGTTTCTGGCAGCAGTGGCAGTGGCAGCAGGGAGGCGATAATTGTTGTTGAACGAGTGAAGATCAGCAGGAGTATATGAGAGGCGGCAGGGGGGTGGGGGGGGGGGCAGTGAAAAATGGGGGGAGGGAGGGGAGTGAGAATCCAAGGGGAAAACGGTAGGAGAAGCAGGAGTCCGAGTTGGGTGTAGAATAGGAGCAGGAGTGGGTTAAAAATTGGTAGTAGCTGGAGGGCGGAGAGTTGGAGTAGAATGTTGAGCGGATCACTCCGGGGCTGCAGCTGGACAATGGGAGCACTCCAGAGTTGCAGCTGGATACTGGGAGAGAGTGTGTTATTGTTTTGGTGCAGCGTGAAGTAGCCGGCTCCAGACCAAGCCTGCGTAGCGGGCCGACCTGACCGCGCCATACTAACAACCAAGACCAAGAGGAGAGTGAGGGCAGTAGTGGAGTATCGCCGACACTCACCCGAGGAGATGGGAACCCGCAAACCAGCGCGAGGGAGTGGTGTCGCCCTCGCGGGAAGGGAGTAGTAGGAGGGGGGGGGGGGGGGGGGGATCACAGTTTCGTAGTCCTGGATTTCAGATGGCAGGAGGTTGAAGAGTCTGTGCTGGGGGTGTCTACTGTCCTTAATTATGTTATTTGCTCTCCTGGTGGCCCTGGTAGAGTAAATGTCCTATAGTGAGGGGAAGGCTGCTTCAGAGATGTACTGAGCAGTTTTAATCACTCGCTGGAGTGCCTTCCTCTCCTTAGCAGTGCAGTTTCCATACCAGACCATGATTGAGCTGGTAAGGACACTCTCAACCGTACTTCTGTAGAAGTTGCTGAGAATTTTGGGTGGCATTTTCTCAGCCTTCGATGCTGGGATTCTTTGTGTGTGTGTGCGTGTCTCTCTCTCTCTCTCTCTCTCTCTCTCTCTCTCTCTCTCTCTCTCTCTCTCTCTCTCTCTCTCTCTCTCTCTCTCTGTGAGGGTTCGCCTGTCCCTGGGACCTTCTCCTCTCCTCAACAGCCCCCACCCTTGCACAGACTTTCCTCTCCTCCTCACCAGCCCCCACCTTTGGACAGGCTTTTATTCTTGGCTTTTGTGTTGTCCCCCATGTGTTTTAACCTTGTGTTATCTTTAGTCTTGTTCCCTTGTTAATTGTTTTATTTGTCCCTTGTATGGTGGTTGTTTACTCTGTCTAGTGTTCAGTCTTTTCTTGTGTAGTTAGTAGGCTTGGGCGGTATCATTTTTTTCATACGTCATACCCTTATAACATAATACCCCGGTATACGGTATATGACGGTATGACTTTCATTTTCATTAGCGGGGGGGGGGGGCAACCCGTGTTACCAAGTAAACAAATCACTGAACGATGGCCGGCTCGCAGCATCCTAGTAACGTTAGCTCTCAGAATGGTAGCCAGAAGCCAAACTACAACAGTCTACACCCCCTGGGCCCCTTAACAATTGTTTGTATTGAGCCGTATTGTAATTGTACCCATTCTGCAATGTTAAATAACGTTTATCCATTCAACTAGCTCTGCTAAGCCATGGGAGCTAGCCTAGCCACAATGTTATTGTCGATCCCATTGACGTTAGCATGTAAGCTAACCACAACAACAACAGCGGTAACGTCAGTCTCTCGCTTTTTGAGAGACATAAACTCTCCGCTCTTGGTGGTACATTGTGTTGATGTTGGTTTCGTTTCATCAATAAATGAGGCAGAACACAGTGAATGTATCCATTTTTTTGGGCTTCTGGCTACCATTCTGAGAGCTAACGATAGTAGTACTAGGAGCTGCGGGCTTCTGGCTACCATTCTGAGAGCTAACGATAGTAGTACTAGGAGCTGCAGGCTTCTGGCTACCATTCTGAGAGCTAACGATAGTAGTACTAGGAGCTGCAGGCTTCTGGCTACCATTCTGAGAGCTAACGATAGTAGTACTAGGAGCTGCGGGCTTCTGGCTACCATTCTGAGAGCTAACGATAGTAGTACTAGGAGCTGCAGGCTTCTGGCTACCATTCTGAGAGCTAACGATAGTATTACTAGGAGCTGCAGGCTTCTGGCTACCATTCTGAGAGCTAACAACAGTAGTACTAGAGCTGTGTCTGTGGATGGTGGCGGTGTGAGGCAGCACGAAAATGCTCAGTCGAATAAGATGAACTTTTAGCCAAACTTTGACATTCACTCTTTTAATTTTGATCCTGAATTAATTTGAACTTCAATAGTCTTCCTTGTTGAAGCAAAACAGTGTTTTTTCTCGCATCGGGCAGTGTTTTGACAGGGGCGCGTCGGCCGTCGGTCTACACACACCGAGCTCACCTGTAATCAATCGGAGTCATGACGAGCCCGATGGAGGTGGCGGTGCCGGTGGAAATCAACCTGGAGACACTGTGGAGGGCTATTCAGGGATTCAGCACTAAATTGGATTCTAAGGTGGACCCCATATACAACAAACTGGATGTAATCCAGACAAAACTGGACACTCTGGGGGATCACGTATCCGAGCTGGAGACACGGGTCAGTGCCACTGAAGATAATACACAGGATCAAATGAAGCACATAAAACAGCTCGAAAAAAAGGTGGATTATCTGCTCACAGAGAGAGAGAACTCTGAGAACAGGAGCAGGGCTCTGAATCTGCGCTTTGTGAACATTACCGAGGGCCGCGAGGGTATAGACGTCACCCATTTTATGTCTCTAATGATTCCCGAGCTTCTGGGGAAAAAAACTTTCCGGAGCCCCTGGCCATTGCAACGGCACACCGAATTGGTCGGCTGGAGTCCAAAGATGACGACGACGGGGCCGCAAGGAACAGACGCGGCGCTGGATCCGACAGCCAGAGGGACCAGACTCACCGCAAGAGAGACACCAACCCCAGACATCGGCACATCCTCATTAAATTCTACAGGTACCAGGATAGAGCCAGGATCATGAGTCTTGCTAGAGAGAAGAAGGACTTGCTTTACATGGGAAATCGCGTCTATATTTTTCCCGACTACAGCAAGGCAATGCATGACAAACGCCGAAGTTTCATCACCGTAAAGAAGAAACTGCGGGAAAGGGGGTTCGAGTACGCCCTGCGTGGCAGTACACTTGAAGTGAAGATGGATGGCAGATGGAGGAGGTTCAACTCTCACGAGGAGGCAGAGGCCGTCTTGCTGCCAACATCAGCGAACTCTTCCTTGAATTCGACAAGTTAAACATACCAGAGAACTGAAGTGTACTCGTCCTCCTGAGTGAGTGTTTACTAAAGTTTCCCTTCAATGTGGAGACATCGTTTGTCAGTCTTTGATTTATTGCCAAAGCTGTAAATGACAGTCCTTGTCCCGAACTCTCAAAGCTGTATGAGCCCAGCCTATAAAGGGGCGATTTAATTTAAATTGATTTAATTTAATTAAACCTAATTTGAGCATTATATTGCGTCATTCGTTTAGCTATATTTCCTTTCCTTTTATCAATTCAGACTGAGCAGAAGTGGTGGTAAGATTTAGACCACCTAAGCCATGGCTGGTTCATTTAGTAACCAAGCAGTTTTATTTTTTTTCCTTTTGTTTTGTACGTGTATGAATGTGTGTGTGAAGTGTGTAGGCTATACTCTCGGTCACGGTAGTCAGAGACACTCCCTGATTACTTTCCCCATGTGCATTGGTTCAGTTTTACATCATGGCCAGTGCAGATGACAGTGATTGCCCGTCCTCGCAAGGGGATGACATAGAGAACGTTACTCCCATCATTATTGATTTTGATTCTGATTGCCTTGAAGCTAAATTTGACAGTTTTGAGTACACCGACTATAAATCCCATACACAGGTCAATGAAATAGACCCGGACAACAATTTTTTTACAATGTCAAATAACAAATGCCAATATTACACCGCCAGTAAATTCAACAGTAAGATCAATGTGACAAACAACATATCACTGATCCATTTTAATAGTAGAAGCCTTCCCAGAAACTTTATCTAAATGTATCTAAAGGAATTTGATAAACCGCAAAGAAACAGCAAAGACAGAGGAGGGGTGGTATTGTACATTGATAGTAATCTGTGCTGTAAAAAGGTTAACGATATGTCAAGGGCCGTGGACGATCTATTTGAATGTGTAACAGTTGAAATCCAAATGGAAAAAAGAAAAAACATTATTGTGAGTTGTATTTACAGGGAGCCAGGGACGAACGCTGGAGAATTTACGGAGTGGATGGAGACATTATTTTCAAGTCACGGTCAAAAGGACTTATTTTTATGTGGTGACTTCAACATTGATTTATTAAAGGCCAAGCATCATAAAACAACAGAAGCATTTATTGATTCAATGTTCAGTATGAGTTTGCTTCCAAACATTATCAGACCCAGTAAAATAACTTCCCATAGCGCTACTCTAATAGATAATATATTTTGTAACAGTTTTGACAGTTTTGGTAACACCATTAGTGGATTATTAATCAATGACATTTCGGACCATTTACCTGTGTTTACGGTGTATGAAGTTAATTACAAAAAGAATAGAACAGACACCGCACCCAAATATATACGGGTTAAGACTGATAACTCAATGAATGCCCTTAAGAATGAGTTAATGGTCCAGCATTGGGAAACTGTGTACCTAGAACAGGACACTGATGCTGCTTATGAGTCCTTTCTGGATATATTCATGAATCTGTACAATAAGCATTGCCCATTAGTCAAATGTAACAGGAAAAATTACTGTACAAAACCCTGGTTAACCAAGGGACTGATGAACGCATAGGAGGGAGATCGAGAGGCTGCAGAGCTGGTGCAGCTGCAACAACCTGGAGCTCAATGCTCAAAAGACAGTGGAGATGGTAGTGGACTTCAGGAAGAAAGCAGCCCTGCCCCCTCCCATCATACTGGGAGGCACTCAGGTGGCCTTCGTGGAGTCATGCCGATTCCTCGGCATGACCATTTCCCGGGATTTGAAGTGGGAGCTCAACATCACAGGCCTGCTCAAGAAGGCCCAGGGGAGGATGTTCTTCCTCCGGCAGTTGAAGAAATATAAACTGCCGAGGACCATGATGGCCCAATTCTACACGGCCATCATTGAGTCCATCCTCACCCACTCCATCATCTCCTGGTTCCCCGCTGCAGCGGCAAAAGATCTTGCCAAGCTGGAGCGGGTGATTCGCTCCGCGGAGAGGGTGATCGGCTGTCCCCTGCCCTCCCTCAGGTCCCTGCACGATTCCAGGGCGCTGAAGAGGGCGAGGAAGATCATGGCCGACCCATCCCACCCCGGTCACAGCCTCTTCACCCTGCTCCCCTCTGGGAGAAGGCTGAGGATCCCAAAGGCTGTGAAAGCTCGACACAGACTGAGCTTCTTCCCCTCAGCCGCCAGGCTGATCAATGCCTCAGAGAGCGGTCCGACACTAAGTGTGGGTGTAGAAGACTCAATCCATAGAAATCAAAGCTCCATGTTTCTTACTCCAACAGATGGAAATGCAATCATAGCCATACTCAGGAACTGTACAAATAAAACATCAACGGATTGGAATGACATTGACATGACTGTGATTAAGAACGTAGCGGAAGGATTTGTAGAACCATTCACACATATCTGTAATTTGTCGTTACAATCGGGAATATTTCCTCGTATGATGAAAACTGCAAAAGTATTACAGATATTTAAAACAGGGGACAAACACCAGTTTACAAATTATAGGCCGGTTTCTCTGCTTTCCCAATTTTCTAAGATTCTGGAGAAGATTTATGTAAAAAGACTTGAAGAGTTCATTGAGAAACACAAATTGCTGATTGACAGCCAATATGGCTTCAGGAGGAATAGATCCACCACCATGGCCCTCATTGAGCTAATAGAGGAAATAACAACTTCAATTGACAAAAAACACCATGTACTGGGAATTTTTATTGACCTTCAAAAAGCTTTCGATACGATTGACCATAGTATTTTAATTAAAAAGATGGAAAGATAATGCATTAGGGGTATAGCATTGGAATGGATTAAAAGTTACTTGAGTAACAGGAATCAATTTGTTCAAATGGGCAGTGCCATCTCAACAAACAGGAATATTAGGTGTGGCTTACCACAAGGTTCAATTCTGGGTCCAGTTTTGTTTCTTTTGTACATTAATGATATCTGTAAAGTATCTGAAACAATGATGAGAGTTTACAACAGATTCTGAATGAAACCATGACTGAATTGGTCAAATTAAAAAAGTGGTTTGACAAAAACAGATTGTCTCTAAACTTGAACAAAACAAAACTAATGATTTTTGGAAATCATAATTATGACACACCGATCCAACTTACGATAGATGATACCGTTATTGAAAGAGTACAGCAAACCACTTTTTTTTAGGAGTGATCATAAATGAGAAAATTTGTTGGAAGCCTCACATAAGCCATGTAAGAACAAACATTTCAAAGAGTGTGGGTATTATGTGGAGGTCAAGGTATTGGCTGAACCAACAATCTTCTGTTATCTTATATAATGCTTTGGTCCTTCCATATTTGAATTATTGTGTTGAGGTGTGGGGAAATATCTATGAAACCAACCTACTTCCTTTGGTAATGCTCCAAAAAAGAGCAATTAGGATTGTAACAAATGAGAGCTACAAAGCACATACAAATTCTTTGTTTTTAAAACGTTCAGTTCTGAAATTAAAGGACCTGGTGGATTACAAAACTGCCCAGTTCATGTACAGAGTCATTCACCACAGCCTTCCTGACAAGATACAGAAATTGTTCTGTGAGAGAGCTGGACTCCAAAGATATAACCTTAGAGGGAAACTCAAACTGGAACAGCAATCTTCAAGACTAACCAGGAAGGCTATGTGTATTTCTCTGTGTGGAGTTACCTTGTGGAATAATCTGGAGGAGGAGATCAAATCCAGTCAATCCATAAATATATTAAAGAGGAAGTTCAAAATGATGGTGTTCACAAAATATACCAGAGAGGAAGACCAACGTATTGTATGAGAATGATTTGAAGGGTGACATGAGAGTATAGTCTAGCGTGTGTGTGTGTATGTGTGTGTGTGCATGTGTGATTGTGTTGTGTGTAGTTGAAGTATTTGCAAATTGTATTGTATTATATGTATTGGTAATCGTGTCATATACTTGCTGAATATATATATAATATTATATATAATATAGTTATTGATGGGGGATGGAAACATATAAGCTTTGCTTCTTCCATCTCCTTTTCAAACAGTGTATAGTTTTCTGGCTTTTTGGGGGGGGGTTTCTCTTTTCCCATTTCATTTATTTTCAATTTCATTTATTTTCAAATGTTGTTTTGCCGGACAATGGTAAATGTAGCCAAACTAACACTGTGGTTTGAAATAAAACGATTGAATCTTGAATCTAGGAGCTGCGGGCTTCTGGCTACCATTCTGAGAGCTAACGATAGTAGTACTAGGAGCTGCGGGCTTCTGGCTACCATTCTGAGAGCTAACGATAGTAGTACTAGGAGCTGCAGGCTTCTGGCTACAATTCTGAGAGCTAACGCTTTACGGTATTTTCACAGCACTGTCGCAACATTACCGTAAAGCGTGAACACATACACAACAGTTAGCTCTCAGAATAGCCAGTTAGCCCACAGCACCAGCAACGGCAAGCGTGTCTCATTTAATTTCCACCACTGAAGCGGGTTTTCCCCCTATCGTTTGCGTCCTCCTGTGTGTAGACAACCAGCTCTGCGTGTGCTCGCTCCACTAGTGAGGACTGGTCTCGCCCTCTGCTGGCGCCTGCTGTATGTGCACTACAACCAACCAATGTCAACTCCGTTTCAGTGTAATGGAAACTGAAACGCATCTGTGATTTTGACGGTATTGATTTTCAATACCGTCGGTATTTCTAAATACCCTGGTATACCGTAATACCGTCATACCGCCCAAGCCTAGTGGTTAGTTTTGTTTGTTTCCCTGTTTATTTCCCCAGAGTGTTTGGTCTTGTGTTTCTCCCCATGTGTGCCTCGTTGGTAATTAGCCCTCCTGTGTCCCATGTCTTAATTAGTCTGTCTATATATGCTGTGTGTTCCCTACCCTCCAGTGTCGGTTCATTGTTCGGTTCCATGTCTTGATGTTTGTGCTCCTGGTCTGTCTGCCGTTGATGTTGCTTTGCTCTCCTCATATAGTAAGTGTTCCCAGTTGTTAGTGTTTGTTTTGTTTTCATCTTTGTTTTCGTTTTTACAGTCTCGTTTTATTAGTGTTTATTTTGTATGTTAGTTGTGCCTTCCCCTACCAGCTCTGCTGTTGTTCCTCTGTTTGTTTTTGTACCAGCTCTCGTTTATGAGATTCTTTGTTTTTATTTTTTATTGATCTTTTCCCCCCTCCTTTTTCCTCAGATTTTCTCCCATCCCAATGTTAGTCGTTATGCCAATTCCCAATCCCCTTCCTGGTCGCTGCGCACTTACCCCCCACAGTCGGTCTGGGAGAGTGGAGGCTATCACATGCTTCCTCCGACACACGTCTAGCCAATCAACCGCTTCTTTTCACCTGGCAGCGCGGACTCTCACTGAGAGGGTGTAACGTGTGGAAGGATCACACTACCCCCCTTAGATCCTATCCGCGCTGAGCAGGCGCCCCGACCGAACTGTAGGAGTCGCTGTTTACAATGACCCGGACCCACCCCGCCAGCTTTCCCACCCTCTAATACTGCCAATTGTATTAGTGTGAACGGACAGCCAAGCTGGTGACAACGCCGGGAGCTGGATTCGAACAGGCAAATCCAGCGTCTCCGGCGTTGGTGACGAACGCAATCTCCGCTACGCCACCTGACCGCTCTGAGATTCTTTGTTTTGATTGCTACCCTTTTTGAAGTAAAGACTATTTTTACACTTCACCCCTGGCTCCACGTCTCGTTCCACTCGTCTGCCTGTTCTCTCCTCGTTCTGTTCTGCTATTGGGTCCTCAGACAACACTATCCATAACTCTCTCTCTCTCTCTCTCTCTCTCTCTCTCTCTCTCTCTCTCTCTCTCTCTCTCTCTCTCTCTCTCTCTCTCTCTCTCCCCCCATAACTGGTCTTCTGAAAGACCAGATGACATCAGAGGAGTTTGATAATATTTACTGAGAATTGCCAGATAATGTTGATATTTAAACGTAAAAAAAATTATAATACAAAATAAATGTACATGATCATGCAACATAAAAAAGTTGTTGTAGGAACGGTTTGGGAGAGGGAGGTAGGGAGGGGGTTTAGATTGTGTGTTGTGAAGTTTAGACTTCAGAGAGAGAGAGTAAAGGAAAAAAAGGTACCGTTGGGTACCGGCAGGGTTAGAAATTAAAAAACAATTTCAAGGGCTTTTTTTGCCCTCCTTAATTGATTTTCGGGGGCTTTTTTTTTATTTCGGGGGCACTGAATTTTTATGATAAACGGTAGGTGTGGGACGGTTCACAAAATGGACGGTTCGGTTCGTATCACGGTTTTGGGGGTCACGGTTTTCGGTTCGGTTCGATATACGTTAATTTTTATTAAAAAAAAAATAACACTCAAATCTAAACATGCTTCTCATTTATATATATATATATATATATATATATATATATATATATATATAAAGTGTTACAGTGTTTACAGCCTTAAATAATGTTTGGCACACAAAGACCGAACTGACTGAAAAATATAGGCTACATTTGTCAAAGTATTAACTTAGTGCAAACAAACAATATGCTCAGCCAGCACTAGACTTTCCTTTCTATAATATAAACACAAAAAAACAATGTCAACCATGTTTAAATTCCCTGATTGTCAGTTCTTAATGGAAAGATTCGTTTTCGGCTTGAAATTATTATGTATCTACATTTATTTAGACTAACATTATTTAAATATTGAGTGCAACTGTGGTGGATTACGTAATTCGTTGAGTTGGAACTATCTATGGGTTGGCGCCGGGTCCCCACGGACATTTTAGCGTGTGGCACCTTCAGCTCCGGTAACGTTAGGAGGAGATCATAACATCAACAAGCAGCACGAAAGCGGCAATAGTCCCGGTTGGAGTTAGTAAAACACAGTTGTATGTTAGCCTTCTTGGATGTTGAATAAACGCCTATCATTGTCTTTAAACACCCCGCCTCTCAGACTCTCATTCCCTCCTCTGCTAGCTTGTAGCTACGATAACATTTCATTGACTGTATTAGCTGGGGCTAGTGCTACCATAGTTAAAACGTGCGTTGTATTGTACAAACTGCTAACGCTATGGCAAGATGTGTGTATGCCTATGTAATGTTAATGGCTATGTTTTTAAAGTCGTAATGAAGATTGATTTAGATTGTGCTTGCCATTTGTACACAAACTGACTAGCACCTGGCTCAGCTGCAGTGCTGCTGCTGCAGCAGCCAGTGCTCACCTCCGCCAAATGAATTTTTTTATTTGCGCGTCATCTGAACCGTACGATACACAGACGCTCCATTACCGGATAAATATATATATATAATTAGTAAACTGTCTGGGGCATTTTGTGCCCCCCTTAACTGATTTTCGAGGGCATTTTGTCCATTTTCAAGGGCATTATGCCCCAAGCCCCCGTTAATTTCGAACCCTGGGTACCGGTATCAATTCCCAGGTAAAAAGAAAAATTTTGGGCTGCTTTAAATTATTTCTTTTTTAATCGCAAATTTGATCGCAATCACAATATCTGTCAGAAGAATCGCAATTAGATTGTTTCCCAAAATCGTGCAGCCCTAATCCTCAGTGGACCGGTTCTGACTGTACACAAACTGCAGAGGGTCCAGTGTGTCTGGGATGGTCTCATTGATGTGCGACATGACTATCCTCTCGAAACACTTCATCACTATTGGGGTGAGTGCAACGGGACGATAGTCATTGAGACAGGTTACAGTGTTTTTCTTTGGCAGGGGCACGAGGGTGGTGGTCTTGAAGCAGGTGGGCACAATAGCTTGTGCTAGTGACAAGTTGTAAATGTCAGCAAGTACGTCAGCCAGCTCTGAGGAACAGACCCTGAAGGCACGGCCGGGGGTGTTGTCTGGGCCGGCTGCCTTCCGTGGGTTTGTTCTCAGAACCGTACGTACCTCTGCCGTTGTCACAGTGAGTGGTGAGTCCTGTGTGCGCTCTGTAGTCAGAACCCCTCTCTGTTGGTTGGTGTTGGGGACTTCAAATTGGGCGTTGAGTCTAGAACTGTAGACTACTCTGGACTAGGCATGTGCCGGTATGACATTTTGAAGGTATGATAACCTTGGGCAAAAATACCCCGGTTCACGGTATATCACAGTATTCGGTAAAGAAAAAGAAAAAAGATTCCTATTGAACAAAACTTCTTTTATTACAGTGCACAAATCAGCTTTTCTGTAAGTGTTATTTATGAATGTGTGAAGACTGTCTGTATTACACACAGAGGGAACTGTCTGACCACTTTCAAACTAAGTACAGAATAAAAAATACTTCCAAATAAACTTGAATGATTATGAATAGGCCTATGTACTTCAAACTTCAACTTCAAACTTCAAATTACTTTATTTTCCTTTCGGAACTTCATTTGTGCAGTGGTTAAAAGACAAACATACAGTCACAATACATAGATACTCACCACTATAAGAAAAAACACCACCTATGTTAAAACTACAGTAAAAAGACCACTATATAAAAAAACACCAACTACATTAAAACTACAGTACTTAAAGCATGATATATTAAAATCCATGTGGAGTAGTTCTATATGTATATAAATAATAAATAATAGTAGTACAGGTGATATATGTCCATCAGGTGGAAGGGGGAGTCTATTTTAAGTAGTCTAAAGTTCTTGGGGGGGGGGGGGGGGGGGCAGTCCGGCTTCCACCAGACCAGGGGTGGGCAATTATTTTTCCCAGGGGGCCGAATGAGCAACTGAAAATATGTTGGAGGGCCGGGCCAAAATTCCAAACTCAATTATGCATAATATACATTTTATTTCTATATAAAAAGGAGTAAATGGCATTGTTTTGACCCCTGGTAAGAGTGTATGTTATTATTTGGCAATTAAAAGGTGAGGTTAGCTTTCAAAAATATCATTTATTCAAATAGAATTTATTTCCAAAATGATAAACAAAATGTGAAACATTAATAACAAAGGGCATTTTGAGTTTCATATACTATTGAAACAAGGATTTTCTTAGCTTTCTAAAGACATCACATCATCTTATAGCAAAAATAAACAAGACATGTCACTGAACTGTGTAAAGAAAAGTGTCCCAGTTTTGTAGCCTTTTTTACTTTACATGCCTATATTAAACATTTAATGTTTTCAGAACTGTGCAAAACAAAGAAAAAAAAAGATCAAGTGTCCCATTTCACTTGTTATATTTCCACATTTGAGTGTTCTTCAGTTATTTTTTTTTTCATTCAGTGTGAGAAATCCAGTCTCTGTTGAGCTTTAACAAGTCCATCAAAGTCAGGTTGCATGTCTGAGGTGGAGATGCGAAGCACAGCTGCCAGATGTTCATCAGTGAGAGAGGATCTGTACCTGGACTTGGTAAACGTCATGACTGAGAATGTCTGTTCACATATGTAGGTGGATCCAAAGAGAACCAACATCTTCTGAGCATGTCTCCTCATGTTTGGAAAGTTCTCCTCCTTGAGAGCAGAGTAGAACTCTAGCAGTGATGCTGACTTAAAGTGCTCTTTCAGTAGTGAATCAGACTGCAGGTCAATGAGTTCAAGCTGAACAACTATCAACACTGCAGGTAAAGGGAGAGGAAACCAGCTGCATTTCATCCTCAACCTTTTTGAAATCTTGAAAACGCCTTGAAAATTCATCATGCAGTTCTCCCAACATGGATGAGTACCTGTGCCGGTGATCAGCTGATGGTTTGACTTCTTTCAGGGTTTTCATGTGTTTGAGATTGTTGCTGCCTAGTTGCCTTGAAATTAATTGCAACTTTGTCATGAAGGCTTTCACATCTGTAACTGAGGGGTACAATTCCCTGACTGTATTGATAAGTATGGTATCATTAAACCACTACCGCTTTATGTACTTTAACTACTGGCCATACAGTACACGATATCTAAATATGATGAACACTTTCCCACAATGAAATCGGGTCCACACAAAGGTAATAATCAAATATTTAATATATAGCAAAAGGTACATATAATAGTTACTATTACATTTGTGATTTGAATGCACTTGTAAGGCAAATGAGTACTCGTAGGCAAATCAACACTGAATGTCCAATCTCTGGTTACGCAGGAAGCAAGTATACAACCTGGCTCTTAGGGAATTAGATCTATGGTACTCTTAATGATATAGCAGGATATTCTGGAAGGGGTCCTCCCGGTTGTAGGCCGGCAGGGGGGGTAGGAGAGCCGTCGGTAGTAGACCGTCTGGTCAACGATATCTACATTTACATTTACATTTAGTCATTTAGCTGACGCTTTTATCCAAAGCGACTTACAAGTTCTGTACGACAAGCCATCAGGAAGAGCACAACTCTATCAGCTGAATATCTAGGGAGACTTCAAGTACAGAAGACAGTGCAGTAGACTCTTGATCCGCAGATGAATACACCTTGGTTCTCTTGTAGGCTGTAGCTCCACAGTGAAGAAGAAGCTAGGCGACCTCAGTCTCTGAGCGCCGACTCAACTTGACTCCTCTCGGGGGTAAATCCAACACTCACAGGCGTCGGCGATTATCCGCTCCACAAATCACAGTACCAAAGCAAATATATTCCAGCCGCATAGGGCTCAGCAGTCGTCGGGTAGGTAATCCAGTGTACATGTCCCTCGGTCCTCGTCTAGATCTCCTCGGAAGAAAGCGCCATGTGTGGTCGGCCCCAGCCTGGATAAGACTCTAGATAACACGAGGAAGCGTTGGAGATGCTGGTCACTTTAGAACTCTAACCGCACGATGCACCATACACTATAGACTATTATTACTTAATAGAAATACGTCGCACTCGACGGTACAGTGCCAAACTCTGACAATTCAGCTATTAATTCGCACAAGGTCTCAATGCTATTCTAAGGCCAAACAGGCCATACTACACCGCACGCGGTATCGTGGGTGAGGCTTCACGTTCTGTTACTTAGTTGGGTAGAAGGGTAAAGGACTAAGGGATAAGAGGACTTCTACATTTACTTGCGCCATATTTATATGCACAGTGAACAAATAGTGCCACTCTCCTTTCGGTAGCCGTATTCCTGCGCAGAGCCGGGGCTAGTAGAGACATGTCTCGTCGGTACCATTGGACTTGGCTCCAAGGGGCTTGTCCCCTGGCGCCAGGTCCTTGTCCAATAAGAGAATGAACTATTATGGGCTATAGTAGGCTAAAGGGATATTCCGTGTATATGTACAAGGAATATACAAGGGATATCAAACGATATACAAATACTATTCAATATATATCCATAAATAAATATATATATCCGGTTTAATCTGATCCTTCGTAACAGCCGCCCCCTAATTAGTCCCACCTAATTAGCTAAGCAGAGACAGATTAACCGCACTGTCCACTACTCAATGTCCGCTGTGAGGGTCAGTCAGTTCACAAAGTCATGGGGTCATGGTCGTCATCGATAGTATCAGGGAGACTCGGCAGTTCTATTAGCCTCGCCACGGGTCGGGTGTAGGTCCGCCCTTGGACGAGCACTTCAGCTGCTCGGACCTTTCCATCGGCACCGGTGATCACTTTGCTTACGCGGCCAGCCGGCCACATAGCTCGGGGTAGTGACTGGTCGATAATCATGACGACTGTTCCTTCTGTCAAATTGTCTCTCTCTTTCACCCACTTCTGGCGGGTCTGTAGAGACGGCAGGTAGTGGAGTAGGAAGCTGTTCCAAAACTTGTCAGCCAGTACTTGACTGTACCTCCACATTCTTCGGCCGTTCGCTTCTTCAGGCCTGTACATTGTCTGTGGTAGCGTGGGGTCCAGCCGCCCCATCAAGAGTGTGTTGGGGGTGACTGGGTCGACATCTGCTACATCACTTGAGACGTAACCGAGGGGCTTTGAGTTCAATACTCCCTCGATCTCCGTGAGGACTGTCATTAAGACTTCTTCCGCCACGGTCTGGGCCCCAAGCACGGCGTACAGGGCTGTCTTTATGGAACGTACTTCTCGTTCCCAAGTTCCACCGAAGTGAGGTGCGTTCGGGGGATTAAACTGGAAGTCAATCTGGGATGGAGCGAGGTGGGTCTTAAGTTCTGGGCCCATAGCTTGGAAGCTCTCTCTCAGCTTTCTTTCTCCGCCTTTGAAGTTTGTCCCGTGATCAGACAACAATGTAGACGGTTTTCCTTTCCGTGATGTGAATCTTCGGAAGGCCATAAGGAATGAGTCTGTGCTCATGGTTGGGAGGAGTTCGATATGTATCGCTCTGGTGGTCATGCATTTGAATACAATACCCCACCGCTTCTCGGTTCCTCTTCCTTTCTTTATATACAGCGGGCCGAAACAGTCCATACCGGTGGAGTGAAAAGGCTTGTCGCCGAGTCGGAGGCGACAGGGAGGTAGATCAGCCATCCGGGGTATACTGGGCTGGGCTCGCTAACTTACGACAGTCTAGACAGGTTCGCTGGAAGCGCCGCACTGCTTCTCTCCCTTGCAGTATCCAATAACGACGTCTGATCTCCGCGAAGACTCTCTCTGCCCCTGCGTGGTGCACATCCTCGTCGTATTTCTTTATGATCAGCTCTGTGACCTTGTGTCGGCTGTTCAAGACTATCGGGTACTTGACGTCATCCGGTAAGTCTGGGGCTCTCCACAGACGACCACCCACTCTGATGAGATTATGGGCGTCGCTCTCGGGGGCTAGGTGGAGCAGTCTGCTGTCTGATGGGACGGGCTTTGCTCCCTGTAGACAGGCTAGCTCATCGGGGAACGAGTCTCTCTGGGCTCGTTGTAGTAGAAGAAGTTCTGCTTCTTCGTAGTCAGCTGCTGAAATGTCAGTCGTGGGCTGAACCTCTGGGTGGTGCCACAGAAATGTCTTTAGCTGCGTAGGGTGAGGCAATCGTCTAGATCGGGGTCTGTGGGGACGAGTGTGTGTGTCAACCCACAGAACATAGGTTTCTTGTTCTCTGCCTCCTCTTTACTCGCCTCCCGTGGGGTGGGTGTAGGCCACTCTTCTTCGGGGAGCTTGAGAAACTCTGGTCCGTCACTGTAGAGGTTGTGACGGGTGAGGTCATCCAGGGACATTCCCCGGGTGATGACGTCAGCTGGGTTGTGTTTGGTGTCCACATACCTCCAGCTCGCTACTTCTGTTAACTCTTGAATCTCGGTGACTCTGAGTCCCACGAAGACCTTGTATCTGCACGAATCAGACCGGATCCATGTGAGTACGGTCGTGGAGTCGGTCGTGGAGTCCACAAGATTGTTCTTTGCACCGGGATGGTGAGTTCACGTTGGATTAACGTGGCGAGCTGCGCTCCTGCTAGGGCTGCGCAGAGCTCTAGACGCGGGATAGATTGTTGCTTTCGTGGGGCTATTCTTGAGCGAGCCAGGATGAAAGCAGTATGTATTTCTCCTCCCTCCTCTCGGGCACGCAAGTAGGCCACCGAACCGTAGGCTACTTCGGAGGCGTCGCTGAATACGTGCAGGTCGATCTTGCATGTCTCTGGCCTCACTGTGGGTGGGAAGTAGCTGCGGCGTATATTAACACCTGGGAGTGAGCGGAGTTCCGTCTCCCACTCTCTCCATGTAGATGCAAGGTGTTCGGGTATGGGATCGTCCCAGCCCTGGTCCTTGTCCCATAGCGCTCTTACAATCATCTTTGCCCTGGTGGTGTAAGGTAGAATACATCCCAACGGGTCATATTGTCTGGCGAGTGTTCTGTATACACTCCGTCTGGTGGTCGGTATTGCCGTCGACCTTCCCTGCTCCTTGGTCAGGGGTTTGTGTCTATAATGGAGCGAGTCTGTTTTGAAGCGCCAGACTAGTCCTAGTGTCATTTCTTGGGCTTCTCCTGGGATGGTCGCCATCCAGGTGTCGCTGCTCGCTGCCTTGTCCTCGGGGGAGAGGCTGCGCAGTACTTGCGGGTCGCTGCTGGCCCACTGCCTGAG
This sequence comes from Notolepis coatsorum, assembly GCF_963971535.1. Taxonomy (NCBI): domain Eukaryota; kingdom Metazoa; phylum Chordata; class Actinopteri; order Aulopiformes; family Paralepididae; genus Notolepis; species Notolepis coatsorum. The sequence continues at coordinate 106,012,288 of NC_140176.1, forward strand.
ATCAAAGCCGCCTTTGATCAGGGAGGCGCGGAGCTTGAGTAGGAGAGCCTCGGCTTCTTCTGGCGTCGAGACGCTTTGTAAACAGTTGTCCACGTAGAAACTATTTGTCACACTTTGTCGGACCTCTTCATCTGCTGCTGGGTCCTCTGCGACGTGTTTTTGTAGTGCAAACGTAGCACAGCATGGGCTGCATGTGGTTCCGAAAGGGAGGACTTCCCATTGATAGATGGCTGGGTGCTCATCTCCGATCCTCTCTCTCCATAGGAACCGCAGCAGGGGCTTGTCCTCCTCCACTAGTCTCACCTGCAGGAACATCCCTTTGATGTCGCCGCTGATAGCCACCTTGTCCTGGCGGAAGCGTAGTAGCACGCCTAGTAGAGAGGGGCCGAGTGTTGGGCCGGCCAGGAGCTCTTTATTCAGATTTTGTGATCCGATCTGGTAGCTGCAGTTAAACACAATACGATCCTTGCCGTTGTGGTGGACCTTGTGGTGCGGCACGTACCATGATTCGGTCGTCTGATCGGCCTCTTTAATGTCAATTTTCTTTATGTGTCCCGCTGTGATTAGCTTGTTAATCTCAGCGCGGTACACAGCTTCTTGAGCGGGGTCTTTGGCTAGGCGCCGCTCTGTGTTCAATAGATACCGCTCCGTCGCCTCTTTTGTGGCGTGAAAGGTGGGCATTCCCTCTCGCCTCAGGAGTGGAGTTGCGTATCTCATCACTCCGTTGACGTTGACTCTCTTTGTCCCTTGCTCGAGGAGGGTTATGGCGTAAATATTTTCCTTAGAACGAATGTCTTTCTTTTCATTCTTAAAGGGCATTGTCTCTAGTGTCCATAGCCTCTCGACATGCTGCAGGAGTGTGGTGTCTTCTTCTGTCGCTCTGGAGTGGAGGCAGCTAGTGGCTGCTGTTCGGTTAAGAGACTTGGCGAGGGGGCCTTGTAATGTCCATCCTAGGCGGGTCTCGACTGCTGCAGGACAACCTCTGGGTCCTGTATGGACCCGGTCTATCGGGACTATGAGGTCTGCATGGTCGGAGCCTATCAGCAGGGTCGGGGTGGCACCGTCTATGAGCGGGATAGGGAGTTGACGCAGGTGCACATATTTATCCATCAGCTTGGCGATGGGGTAGGTGTACTGCGATAGTCCTATTTCTTGGCTGGTGAAAGCATTAGTAATCCTATACCGTCTCTCGGGCTGCCCGCTTGCTGCGATAGTGAAGGAGACATTCTCGCCCTTTATCATCTTTAGATCTCTTCTTATTGTCCGAATCGTCATCTGGTTCTCGCTCCCCCGCAGCCCCAGCTGGGCCGCAGCGGACGCGAGGAGAAGGGTCTTCTCTGACCCGTCATCAAGGACGGCGTAAGTGTCCATGACCTTATCTTGGTAACTCAGTGTTACGCGGACCACCTTTAAGAGCACCTGGGCGCCGCTGCTGCTAGCGGGGTCAATGTACATGACACTTGCCTTTGTGCTGCTGGATGGTGCAGGCTTTCTTCTGTTACTGTCGTGTAGGACATCTAGGTGGGCTCCGTCACACCGACTACACCTCTTCTTGAGGCGGCACTCGGCTGCCATGTGACTGCGCGCACATCGGTAACAGCGCCTGTTGGACTTTATCCAGTGACTCACTTCTTCAGCGGTCATCTTCTTGAACAGGTCACATTGTGACAACCAGTGTTCCTTCTCGCAGTACGGGCACACCATCTTCCACTTCTCTTTCATCGAGGGGGTACTGTGGTTCTTGCTGCTCGGTACTGATTCTGATTGGTGCATGACAGTCACCGATCTTCGGCCATCGTTTGCTCTCCTAGGTCCCTCTCTGGAGCTTGGTGTGCTCCGCACGAACGTATCCAGCCGTAGGCTGCTGACTTCTCTCGCCAGGAAGTCGGCTAGGTCTAGGAGGGATGGCTCGGGACCGTTAGGATCACGGTGGTCTCTTTGCCGCCTGAAGCGCTCCTGTCGGGCGGGCGGCAGCTTCTCTAAAATCCTCTCGACGTTCGAGTTTGCGTATAGTTCCTGCATACCCTTTTCTCATTGCGCCCCCAGCATCCCTACCAGGGATTGTACTTTGATAGACAGGTCGTCTAGTGAGCGATTGTCTGTTGCTGGGGGTAGGCGGTCAATATGCCTTATCTCTTGTATTACGTAATCCCATATACGTCCATATCTTTGGTCTAGTGCTGCTAGAGCTGCTGTGTATGGGGTAGTAGAGGTGGCATAGGCCAGCGCTATGTTGTGCGCTCTGGGCACTTTCAGGTGCTTCAATAGGATAGCATACTTGTGGCGTTCATCAGCTACATCCACCATCATTGTCTCTAAGCACATCCGTAGCTCCGTGTACTGTGCTCGGTTCTCATGGGTGAAGTCTGGAAACGTCGGTGTGCCAATGTATGACGCCGTGGATGGCTGGCACATCGGTGAGCGTTGGAAGAGAGGCCTCCTGGGCGAGTCTCCTCTTACGCCTCTCGGTGGGCTGGTACCGGCAGGGTACCATGGCCCGCTGGTCCAGGTACTATTCCTCGGGACTGGTCGTGCGTCATGCTCACCCGTGAATAGAGTCGGGGGTCTGTAGCGCAGAGCCGCGGGGGTATAGCCTGGGCTGTACTGGACCTCCTGGTCCTGTGGAGTAATGTGCTGCTGTCGGGCTTGACTCTCCTCTTCTCCCTCTTCTTCCTCTGCCAGGTCTTCTAGATCCTGTAGTCGTCTATTTAGCCTCTCCGCGGTGTCCGCCGTTCCTTCCTTGTAGCTGGGTCTCACTTGGACCGGTCGGGGAAGGAGTTCGGAGGGGGGTGTAGGCTCTCTCTGGTGGTCGGGCTCAGGGTCGCTTAATCGGTTAGGGGAGGGTGCCCTTGACCCGTGTCTTGACGAGGCCCTGGAACCCCTTGTGGAGGGAGGGGGTGTTGCCCTGGTGATCAGCTGCTCCATTAGCTGCGCTTGTAGTCTGTCGCGCTTGGCTTGTAGTCTGTCGCGCTCGGCTTCGCGCTTGGTGAGATCTGCTTCTCTTTGGGCACCGGCAGCGGCACGCTGGGTGTCGGCCCGGTCTCTTGCCATATTCTCTTCCGTCTGAAGGCGTCTCAGCTCCAGACGTATGCGCTCTTCTTCGCTCCGTTGCTGCGCTTGGAGGCGTTCTCTTTCAATGGTAGAATGTTCGCGCTCGCTAAGCGTCTGTGCTTGGAGTCGATCGCGCTCCGTAGAGGCTGCTAGGCTGGCGAAGAACGCCTGTGCCAGCATCCTCTCCGCCTCGCTGGGGGAAGCCGCTGGTTGAGGTGATCCGCTCCTGGCAGTACCCGTTGGGGATGCGTTCCCCTGCGGGGAGTCCTGGAGCTCTATCTCCTCGGCGCTCTCCTCATCTTGTTCCGTGCAGAGTTCCATCTCTGGAGGGTTGTCTTCCTCCCGGAGCTCTTGGGGGACTACTTCTTCGGTCTTGGCGGGGGGTAAAGTCGTGTCAGTTCCCTCCTGGTCCTCACCGTGAGCTTGGTCAGTTACATTAGAACCCACTAGGGCCTCTGTGGTCGGGGTATCCTGGTTGATAGGGTCGGACATAATTTTACTTTCTACTTTTACCGCGTTTACCGTTTGTAGAAGGCTAGGTAGTATACTGGCAGCGTAATCCTCTAAGTACTGAGGTGGCTGTCGTCTACGCTGCGGGCGTTCTACTTTAGGAGGACCGTTTCGTGGAGTGTTCATCATAGGCCATTTCAATATTAATACCACTATATTAATATTACACTAGTTACCCTCCGGCTCGAAGGACCAATTGTAACTGAGGGGTACAATTCCCTGACTGTATTGATAAGTATGGTATCATTAAACCACTACCGCTTTATGTACTTTAACTACTGGCCATACAGTACACGATATCTAAATATGATGAACACTTTCCCACAATGAAATCGGGTCCACACAAAGGTAATAATCAAATATTTAATATATAGCAAAAGGTACATATAATAGTTACTATTACATTTATGATTTGAATGCACTTGTAAGGCAAATGAGTACTCGTAGGCAAATCAACACTGAATGTCCAATCTCTGGTTACGCAGGAAGCAAGTATACAACCTGGCTCTTAGGGAATTAGATCTATGGTACTCTTAATGATATAGCAGGATATTCTGGAAGGGGTCCTCCCGGTTGTAGGCCGGCAGGGGGGGTAGGAGAGCCGTCGGTAGTAGACCGTCTGGTCAACGATATCTAGGGAGACTTCAAGTACAGAAGACAGTGCAGTAGACTCTTGATCCGCAGATGAATACACCTTGGTTCTCTTGTAGGCTGTAGCTCCACAGTGAAGAAGAAGCTAGGCGACCTCAGTCTCTGAGCGCCGACTCAACTTGACTCCTCTCGGGGGTAAATCCATCACTCACAGGCGTCGGCGATTATCCGCTCCACAAATCACATTACCAAAGCAAATATATTCCAGCCGCATAGGGCTCAGCAGTCGTCGGGTAGGTAATCCAGTGTACATGTCCCTCGGTCCTCGTCTAGATCTCCTCGGAAGAAAGCGCCATGTGTGGTCGGCCCCAGCCTGGATAAGACTCTAGATAACACGAGGAAGCGTTGGAGATGCTGGTCACTTTAGAACTCTAACCGCACGATGCACCATACACTATAGACTATTATTACTTAATAGAAATACGTTGCACTCGACGGTACAGTGCCAAACTCTGACAATTCAGCTATTAATTCGCACGAGGTCTCAATGCTATTCTAAGGCCAAACAGGCCATACTACACCGCACGCGGTATCGTGGGTGAGGCTTCACGTTCTGTTACTTAGTTGGGTAGAAGGGTAAAGGACTAAGGGATAAGAGGACTTCTACATTTACTTGCGCCATATTTATATGCACGGTGAACAAATAGTGCCACTCTCCTTTCGGTAGCCGTATTCCTGCGCAGAGCCGGGGCTAGTAGAGACATGTCTCGTCGGTACCATTGGACTTGGCTCCAAGGGGCTTGTCCCCTGGCGCCAGGTCCTTGTCCAATAAGAGAATGAACTATTATGGGCTATAGTAGGCTAAAGGGATATTCCGTGTATATGTACAAGGAATATACAAGGGATATCAAACGATATACAAATACTATTCAATATATATCCATAAATAAATATATATATTCGGTTTAATCTGATCCTTCGTAACAACATCGCTATACATTTCATGAGCAAAAATGCCCTTGCCCTGCAGTTGTGTGTTCAGTAGGGATGGGTACCGTTCACATTTGAACTGATACGGTACCGGTACCTGTGAATCGATACCGGTACCCAACGGTACCTTTTTTCTGTACTTTAGTCTCTAAAAATGTAATCTACCTACCTCAGTTGTGAAAAAAAAATCTAAACTTCAAATAACCACACTTTCGACCATTTTCGGCTTGCCCCGACTGCTTTGTTGTTGAATCAAGTCAAATCCTAGGTAAGCGTATATTGTGCGTGTGAACGTTGACATAAAAAAAAATAATAATAATAATTTACAATATTTACAATATGTACAATGCCCAGGTCTGCACCAGACCTAGGTGTTCAGCAGTATGATGGAGGTTTTTGTTAATGTAATGTAATCTACTTGCACAGATGTATGTTGTATAGCCTAGTACTATTCTTACTGGATTAAACATACATTTAAACAATTCATCTTTTGTGGAAGATCAACAACCACCCACGGAACTATGTATTAATGGTTCCGCACAGACCATATTGTTTGTTTATTATTTATTAGTGTTTATTTTGTATGTTAGTTGTGCCTTCCCCTACCAGCTCTGCTGTTGTTCCTCTGTTTGTTTTTGTACCAGCTCTCGTTTATGAGATTCTTTGTTTTAATTTTTTATTGATATTTTCCCCCTTCCTTTTTCCTCAGATTTTCTCCCATCCCAATGTTAGTCGTTATGCCAATTCCCAATCCCCTTCCTGGTCGCTGCGCACTTACCCCCCACAGTCGGTCTGGGAGAGTGGAGGCTATCACATGCTTCCTCCGACACACGTCTAGCCAATCAACCGCTTCTTTTCACCTGGCAGCGCGGACTCTCACTGAGAGGGTGTAACGTGTGGAAGGATCACACTACCCCCCTTAGATCCTATCCGCGCTGAGCAGGCGCCCCGACCGAACTGTAGGAGTCGCTGTTTACAATGACCCGGACCCACCTCGCCAGCTTTCCCACCCTCTAATACTGCCAATTGTATTAGTGTGAACGGCCAGCCAAGCTGGTGACAACGCCGGGAGCTGGATTCAAACAGGCGAATCCAGCGTCTCCGGCGTTGGTGACGAACGCAATCTCCGCTACGCCACCTGACCGCTCTGAGATTCTTTGTTTTGATTGCTACCCTTTTTGAAGTAAAGACTATTTTTACACTTCACCCCTGGCTCCACGTCTCGTTCCACTCGTCTGCCTGTTCTCTCCTCGTTCTGTTCTGCTATTGGGTCCTCAGACAACACTATCCATAACTCTCTCTCTCTCTCTCTCTCTCTCTCTCTCTCTCTCTCTCTCTCTCTCTCCCCCCATAACTGGTCTTCTGAAAGACCAGATGACATCAGAGGAGTTTGATAATATTTACTGAGGATTGCCAGATAATGTTGATATTTAAACGTAAAAAAAATTATAATACAAAATAAATGTACATGATCATGCAACATAAAAAAGTTGTTGTAGGAACGGTTTGGGAGAGGGAGGTAGGGAGGGGGTTTAGATTGTGTGTTGTGAAGTTTAGACTTCAGAGAGAGAGAGTAAAGGAAAAAAAGGTACCGTTGGGTACCGGCAGGGTTAGAAATTAAAAAACAATTTCAAGGACTTTTTTTGCCCTCCTTAATTGATTTTCGGGGGCTTTTTTTTTTTATTTCGGGGGCACTGAATTTTTATGATAAACGGTAGGTGTGGGACGGTTCACAAAATGGACGGTTCGGTTCGTATCACGGTTTTGGGGGTCACGGTTTTCGGTTCGGTTCGATATACGTAAATTTTTATAAAAAAAAAAAATAACACTCAAATCTAAACATGCTTCTCATTTATATATATATATATATATATATATATATATGTATATATATATATATATAAAAAGTGTTACAGTGTTTACAGCCTTAAATAATGTTTGGCACACAAAGACCGAACTGACTGAAAAATATAGGCTACATTTGTCAAAGTATTAACTTAGTGCAAACAAACTGTGAGGTTTCTGTCCTTGCTCACTCACTCGTTCTGTTCCTTTAAACCACCTCGCTCTGTTTTCATTTGTTTCTGTTAATCATTCAATTCCCCCATTCACACGCTTCTTCAAGTTCAAGTTCTTTAGTTCAAGTTCTTTAATAGTTGTCATACAGAAGTACAGAATACTTTCATACAAAATGCTTCTTACTGTTACGCTCCAGAGACTGTGCTAGACAAGATAGTATCAAATAACATAATAACATAATATAGCATGAATTTAGAAGAAGAAAATGAGGTCACAGTGTTCGGTATAGACATATGTACAATGTTCTGAGTTACCATATAATATACAATACACAATACTATGCAGTGTACTAATGTACAGTACTATCTAGTGCAAAGCAGAAATGGGATGAGGTACAATTTTAGGTACAATTTACAGTAAGGTGTACGAGTTGTAGTGCAATCCTTCATCCATAAATATAAAGTGTGGGGAGTGGGTGCTACAGTGTGTTTGTTTAAAGTGGGTGTGTGCTATAAGTGTGTGGAGTGGGTGCTACAGTGTGTTTGTTTAAAGTGAGTGTGTGCGTGTGGATGTGTGTGCTATGTGCGTTTGGTGGTTGTTGTTGTGTAGTGTTCATTCATTGTTCGTTTAGCAGCCTGATGGCCTGGGGATAGAAGCTTCTTCTGAGTCTTTCTGTGCTCGCCTTGAGACTCCTATATCGCTTGCCTGACCGCAGCAGTTCAAAGAGGCAGTTGTTCGGGTGACTGGAGTCTTTAATGATTCTCTTAGCCTTGCCCTTGCAACGCTTGTAGTAAATGTTCTGGAGGGTGGGGAGCCCCCCTCCAATTGTGCGTTCGGCTGAACGTGTCACTCTTTGTAGTCTGCTTTGGTCTTGTGCAATGCTATTCCCAAACCAGGAGGTGATGTTGCCGGTCAAGATGCTCTCTATTGTACATGAGTAGAAGTTCTTAAGGATCTTCTGGCTGACTTGGAACTTCCTTAGGCGCCTGAGGAAGTAGAGGCGTTGTCGTGCCTTCTTCACAACACTGTTAATGTGTGTGGTCCATGTCAAGTCCTCGGATATGTAGGCTCCGAGGTACTTAAAGCTGTTGACTCTCTCAACCGGTGCCCCGTCGATGCTGAGGGGGCTGTAGTCCTTGACCCCCGACCTCCTGAAGTCCACAATCATCTCCTTTGTTTTGCTGACGTTCAGGGAGAGGCTGTTTTCCTGGCACCATCCCGCCAGGACCTTGACCTCTTCCAGGTAGGCCCTCTCGTCGTTGGCAGAGATCAGGCCCACCACCACTGTGTCGTCAGCAAATTTGACGATTGTATTGCTACTCCGCTGAGCCACACAGTCGTGTGTGTACAGGGAGTAGAGGAGGGGACTCAGAACACAGCCCTGGGGGGCCCCTATGTTGAGGGTGATGGATGAGGAGGTGCAGTTGCCTGCTCTCACCACCTGGGGTCTGCCAGTCAGGAAGTCCAAGACCCACTGGCAGAGGTCATAGCCCAAGCCCAGGTCCCTGAGCTTGGCTATGAGTATGGAGGGGACTATGGTATTGAATGCCGAGCTGTAGTCGATGAATAGCATTCTCACATAGTTCCCCTGCCTCTTGTCCAGGTGTGATGCTGCTGTGTGCAGCACATGGGATATGGCGTCCTCCGTGGACCTGTTGGGGCGGTATGCAAATTGCAGGGGGTCCATGTTGATGGGGAGGGAGGAGCAGATGTAGCCCTTTACTAGCTTCTCAAAGCACTTCATGGCTATGGAGGTGAGAGCTACAGGGCGGTAGTCGTTGAGGCAAGCAGGCTTGGATTTTTTGGGTACAGGGATAATAGTGGACTTCTTCAGGCAGGTGGGGATGACAGCCTGTTCTAAGGACAGGTTAAATATGTCAGTGAATACTGGGGCCAGTGACGTCGTCAGAGACGTCGTTGATTGGTTCTCTCCCGTCCGCACGCTTTTCAATCACATTCCCCAGCTGTCACTGCTTGTCAATCAATCAGTCCCGTATTATTTATACCCCGTTTCTCCACTCTAGTTTTGTTGGATCGTTTTGATATTTCTCTGTTTGCATTCTCCGTTCCTGCGGCTGCTGCTGTTTTGCTCTCTGTGCTTTACCTCCAGGATATTCCAAGAAGCCTTCCTCTTGGACACCTTTTCCCCGTGGCGACGCGCTCGCTCCGCTGCTGTTCCAGCACTCATTACGCACTACGTCTGGGTGAGTTTTTTACTGACTGTCTTGATCAAATTCCGTTTTCGTGTGTTTCTATAACACTGAAGATTACCACCTTTTTTATCAGACAGTCACTCACCCAGCGATCGCCTTTTTGTTGTTCTCACTGGGATAATATTTTTGGGACTTTACATCTCCCACTGTGTGTTGTTCACACCGAAGATATTATTCACATTGGATTGTTTTTTGGACTTCACTCTCAGTGTCTATTTTTGCACCGAAGATATTCACTTGGGATTGTGTTTTGGAACAGTGCTCACTGTGTGTATTTACACGAAGAGATTCACTTGGGATTGTGTTTTGGAACTTTGCTCACTGTGTGTATTTACTCGAAGATTAGTTCACTTGGATAACTTTTGTATTTGGGTACAAGTCACCACTCCTGTTTCTCCTGCTCGTTCCACCTGCACCCTTGTTGACTCGCTCCCTCTCTCTCTCTCTCTCGGTCCCGCAACACTTCGGAGATTCTGCCGAGAGAAGTCTGCAGAGCGGCTCAGACGTCAGCATCTGCTACCCCCTACTACCACCACGGGAGAAGCTGCAGAGCAGCAGAACATTTTCCCCCTTGCTTTGTACCTGTCTTGTTTGACTTGACTATTCTGTGCTCATTAATTAGTCTCAATAAACAAGCCCTTGTTTTTGGCAACTCTGAATTCCTACTCTCTTGTGTCGTGCGTTTGGGGTCGGTGTCAAACCATAACATTACGATCCAACCAAAATGACGACCCCAGCCGACACAGAGAGGGTCAGAACCGCACTTGCTAATCAAGTCGAGTTGACCAGGGATCACAGTCTCCAATTAGAGCGGGCTGCGGCTGCGGTGCAGAGTCTCAGGGATCAGGTCCTGCCTATGCAAGGGTCAATGGCCGCTATGGCGGGACAACAGTCCGACATTCTCGCTCGGCTTCACTCGCTGGGCGACACCGTTAATGCTTTTCATCTCTCACAACCTTCAGGAGCATTCCCCGCAGCCCCAGCAGATCCCGCACCTCGGGAACCCCGTCTTTCCGTCCCACGGCTGTTCGACGGCAATCCCGAGGAGTGTGCCACATTCATCATGCAATGTGAGTTGGTTTTCCGTCATCAACCAAGCCGTTTTTCTGCTCGTGGGTCCCAAGTGGCTTATATGACGAACTTGCTTTCAGGCCATGCTGCCCAGTGGGTCACTTCCTCCTGGGCAATGGAAGCAGATTTTGTGTTTTCCTATCCAGACTTCGTGGCGGAGCTCCGCAGAGTGTTCCACCATCCAGCCCGAGGTCTGGACCCTGGAGCCCGGTTGGGGACTTTCCGACAGGGGATCGGCAGGGTGACGGACTATGTCTTGGAGTTTCGTCTGGCGGCGGTGGAGAGTGGATGGAACGAACCTGCTCTTCGCCTAACCTTCTTGAGGGGGCTCAGTGACGCAGTCCGGGACCAGCTCGCTACCCGGGAGTTGCCCGACTCCCTCGAGGATCTGTTTAGCCTCGTCATCCGTATTGACGGACGCCTCCTGGAGAGAAGGCGCGAGAGGACCCGACTGTTACCTCCTGAGGCACCCCGGATTCCCCGGACGCATGACGTCACTCCTGGACGCCCTGTCCTCAACACTACTGGTGGTAGCAGGCCCCCCCGTTCGGTTCGCGAGGAGGAACCCATGCAGCTGGGACGCTCTCATCTGAGCCAGGTGGAGCGTGAGGCAAGGCTCAGGTCCGGTCTCTGCCTCTACTGCGGAGGTGCGGGACACCGAATCGCCGACTGCCCCACCCGGCCAAAAGATAAGGCTCACCGAGACCCCGGGAGATCCTGGTGAGCCGTTTTTCCCATTCCCAGCGCCGCGCACCACCTGACCATCTGATGAGCGTCACCCTGGCCTGGGGGGACCAACGTGCCACGGTGGAGGCCCTCATCGACTCAGGGGCAGACGAGAATTTCCTCGACTTCGAGTTCGCCACCCGAGCCAACATTCCACTTGAGGACCTTGTGAGGCCCTTGGAGATATTTTCGTTGGACCAACACCGCCTGGCCGACATCTCTCAACGCACCGGCCCAGTCGTGCTGACCATCGCTGGGAACCACGTCGAGAGAATCCAGTTCCTCATCACCCAATCCCCCCTTGTCCCGGTGGTCCTGGGTAGGCCCTGGCTCGCGCTGCACGAGCCCCACATCGCCTGGTCCTCCGTTACCATCAGGGGCTGGAGCTCCTCCTGTCACGCCCTGTGTCTGCAGGCGGCGTCCTGTCCCCCGCCCCGGAGGCCCGCTGGTGAGTTGCCTCCGGACCTCTCGTCCATACCTCCCGAGTACCACGACCTCTTGGAGGTTTTCAGTAAGACCAGGGCTCAGGCCCTTCCACCTCACCGCCCCTATGACTGCGCCATCGACCTCCGCCAAGGGGCTCCCCTTCCCGGCAGCCGCCTCTACAGTCTGACTGTCCCGGAGAAGAAGGCGATGGATCTCTACATCTCTGAGTCATTGGAAGCAGGACTCATTCGGCCTTCCTCCTCCCCGGTGGCGGCCGGGTTCTTCTTTGTTGGTAAGAAGGATGGGGACCTGCGACCCTGCATCGACTATCGTCAGCTCAACGAGATCACCATCAAGAACAAATACCCTCTACCTCTCATGAGCTCCACCTTCGAGCCACTGACCCAGGCCTCGTTCTTCACCAAGCTGGACCTCCGGAGTGCCTACCATCTTGTCCGTATCCGTGAGGGCGATGAATGGAAGACCGCCTTCAAGACCCCCAGGGGCCACTACGAGTACCTAGTAATGCCGTTCGGCCTCACCAACGCCCCGGCGGTATTCCAGGCACTCATGAACGACGTCCTTCGTGACATACTGGAGGTGTTCGTGGTGGTGTACCTGGACGACATTCTCATCTTTTCCAGGACCCTCGAGGAACACATCCAGCATGTCCGCCGTGTGCTGGAGCGCCTCCTCCACAATCGGCTCTTCGTCAAGGCGGAGAAGTGCCGTTTCCACTCCAACTCCGTCGACTACCTGGGCTTCATCGTTGAGAAGGGCTTGACCCGAGCGGATCCTCGCAAGATCCAGGCTGTGGAGGATTGGCCAGAACCCACCATTCGGAAGGAGTTACAGAGTTTCCTCGGGTTCGCCAACTTCTACCGAAGGTTCATCCGGAACTACAGTCAAGTGGCGGAGCCACTTACCAAGCTGACCTCCCCCGCTCTGCCGTTCGACTGGTCCCCAGCGGCATGCGCTGCGTTCGTATCCCTCAAGAGAAGGTTCACTTCCGCCCCTATCCTGCTCCACCCTGACCCCAAGAGACAGTTCATCGTGGAGGTGGACGCCTCGGATTCTGGCCTAGGCGCTGTCCTATCCCAACGTTCTCTTTCAGACAAGAAGGTGCATCCTTGCGCGTTCTACTCGCGTCGCTTCCTCCCTGCCGAGAGGAACTACGACACCGGCAATCGGGAGCTGCTGGCGGTCGTGGCTGCGCTGGAGGAGTGGCGTCATTGGCTAGAGGGTGCCGAGGAGCCTTTTACCATCTGGACGGACCACAAGAACCTGACGTTCATCCGCGCTTCCAGGCGCCTCAACGGTCGGCAGGCGAGATGGGCCAGTTTCCTCAGTCGGTTCGACTTCTCGCTGACCTTCCGCCCCGGTTCCCGCAACACGAAGGCCGACTCCCTGTCCCGGATGCACTCCAAGGGGGCTCCACCCTCTGAGGACCCTACTCCCATCCTCCCGGAGGCCCGAGTGGTTGGAGCCATCACCTTGGGCATCGAGGGTGTGGTAAGGCGTGCCCTACGCTTCCAACGTGCTCCTAGCAACGTCCCTAGGAGTCGTCTCTTCGTCCCCGACTCTGTCCGGTCCCAGGTACTGCTGTGGGGCCATACCAGCCGGTTCGCCTGCCACCCTGGCGTCCATCGCACGTTCTCCTTCCTGGCTCGTCGTTTCTGGTGGCCCACCATGCGGAACGACGTCAAGGAGTTCGTATTGGCCTGCACGGTCTGTGCCCGCAGCAAGGCCTCTCACCAGGCACCCTCCGGGCTCTTGCAGCCACTTCCCGTTCCGAGCCGTCCGTGGTCACATGTGGCGCTGGACTTCGTCACTGGTCTGCCCTCCTCCCAGGGGAACACCTGCCTTCTGACCGTGGTGGATCGATTCAGCAAGGGGGTTCACCTCGTGGCCCTCTCCAAGCTTCCCTCGGCGGCCGAGACGGCGGACCTCCTGACGCACCACGTGTTCCGCCTTCATGGGTTTCCCCAGGACATCGTCTCTGACCGGGGGCCCCAGTTCACCTCCCAGGTATGGCGGGCCTTTTGCAAGGGATTGGGGGCAACGGTCAGTCTTTCCTCTGGTTATCATCCCCAGACTAACGGGCAGACGGAGAGGATGAACCAGATCATGGAGTCTGCTCTTCGGTGTGTGGCAGCCGAGAGACCAGCATCCTGGAGCCGTTTCCTTCCCTGGGTTGAATACTCCATCAATTCAATGGTCAGTTCCGCCACCGGCCTCTCCCCCTTTGAGGTCTCCCTGGGCTACCAGCCCCCTCTTTTCCCCGCACAGGAGACGGAAGTGGCAGTTCCCGCCGTGCAGGTCCACCTCGACCGCTGCCGACGAGTTTGGGAGATCACCAGGACCGCGCTGCTCCGGACATCTGAGCGCGCCTGTCGTGGTGCCGACCGGCGCCGGGTTCCTGCGCCGACTTACCGCCCTGGGCAGAGGGTGTGGCTCTCCGCAAAGGACCTCCCGCTACGGTCCTCGGCCAAGAAGCTCAACCCCCGTTTCGTCGGACCTTTCGAGGTCCTGAAGGTACTCAGTCCGGCGGCCCTGCGCCTGAAACTTCCTGCATCCATGCACATCCACCCCGTGTTCCATGTCTCCCGGGTTAAGCCCGTCTCCCTCAGTCCCCTTATGCCTCCAGCTCCTGATCCGCCGCCTCCCGTGTTGGTGGATGGTCACCCCCAGTGGCAGGTCCGCCGGTTGATGGGCGTTTGTCGGCGGGGCCGGGGGTTCCAATACCTGGTGGACTGGGAGGGTTACGGCCCTGAGGAGCGTAGCTGGGTCTCCCGGCAGCTCATCGTGGATCCCGGCTTGATCACTGACTTCCATCGTGCCCATCCTGACGAGCCGGGTCGGCCTGGTCGCCGGGTGGCTCCCGTGGAGGGGGGGGTACTGTGAGGTTTCTGTCCTTGCTCACTCACTCGTTCTGTTCCTTTAAACCACCTCGCTCTGTTTTCATTTGTTTCTGTTAATCATTCAATTCCCCCATTCACACGCTTCTTCCCAGTGACGTCGTCAGAGACGTCGTTGATTGGTTCTCTCCCGTCCGCACGCTTTTCAATCACATTCCCCAGCTGTCACTGCTTGTCAATCAATCAATCCCGTATTATTTATACCCCGTTTCTCCACTCTAGTTTTGTTGGATCGTTTTGATATTTCTCTGTTTGCATTCTCCGTTCCTGCGGCTGCTGCTGTTTTGCTCTCTGTGCTTTACCTCCAGGATATTCCAAGAAGCCTTCCTCTTGGACACCTTTTCCCCGTGGCGACGCGCTCGCTCCGCTGCTGTTCCAGCACTCATTACGCACTACGTCTGGGTGAGTTTTTTTACTGACTGTCTTGATCAAATTCCGTTTTCGTGTGTTTCTATAACACTGAAGATTACCACCTTTTTTATCAGACAGTCACTCACCCAGCGATCGCCTTTTTGTTGTTCTCACTGGGATAATATTTTTGGGACTTTACATCTCCCACTGTGTGTTGTTCACACCGAAGATATTATTCACATTGGATTGTTTTTTGGACTTCACTCTCAGTGTCTATTTTTGCACCGAAGATATTCACTTGGGATTGTGTTTTGGAACAGTGCTCACTGTGTGTATTTACACGAAGAGATTCACTTGGGATTGTGTTTTGGAACTTTGCTCACTGTGTGTATTTACTCGAAGATTAGTTCACTTGGATAACTTTTGTATTTGGGTACAAGTCACCACTCCTGTTTCTCCTGCTCGTTCCACCTGCACCCTTGTTGACTCGCTCCCTCTCTCTCTCTCTCGGTCCCGCAACACTTCGGAGATTCTGCCGAGAGAAGTCTGCAGAGCGGCTCAGACGTCAGCATCTGCTACCCCCTACTACCACCACGGGAGAAGCTGCAGAGCAGCAGAACATTTTCCCACTTGCTTTGTACCTGTCTTGTTTGACTTGACTATTCTGTGCTCATTAATTAGTCTCAATAAACAAGCCCTTGTTTTTGGCAACTCTGAATTCCTACTCTCTTGTGTCGTGCGTTTGGGGTCGGTGTCAAACCATAACACAAACAATATGCTCAGCCAGCACTAGACTTTCCTTTCTATAATATAAACACAAAAAAACAATGTCAACCATGTTTAAATTCCCTGATTGTCAGTTCTTAATGGAAAGATTCGTTTTCGGCTTGAAATTATTATGTATCTACATTTATTTAGACTAACATTATTTAAATATTGAGTGCAACTGTGGTGGATTACGTAATTCGTTGAGTTGGAACTATCTATGGGTTGGCGCCGGGTCCCCACGGACATTTTAGCGTGTGGCACCTTCAGCTCCGGTAACGTTAGGAGGAGATCATAACATCAACAAGCAGCACGAAAGCGGCAATAGTCCCGGTTGGAGTTAGTAAAACACAGTTGTATGTTAGCCTTCTTGGATGTTGAATAAACGCCTATCATTGTCTTTAAACACCCCGCCTCTCAGACTCTCATTCCCTCCTCTGCTAGCTTGTAGCTACGATAACATTTCATTGACTGTATTAGCTGGGGCTAGTGCTACCATAGTTAAAACGTGCGTTGTATTGTACAAACTGCTAACGCTATGGCAAGATGTGTGTATGCCTATGTAATGTTAATGGCTATGTTTTTAAAGTCGTAATGAAGATTGATTTAGATTGTGCTTGCCATTTGTACACAAACTGACTAGCACCTGGCTCAGCTGCAGTGCTGCTGCTGCAGCAGCCAGTGCTCACCTCCGCCAAATGAATTTTTTTATTTGCGCGTCATCTGAACCGTACGATACACAGACGCTCCATTACCGGATAAATATATATATATAATTAGTAAACTGTCTGGGGCATTTTGTGCCCCCCTTAACTGATTTTCGAGGGCATTTTGTCCATTTTCAAGGGCATTATGCCCCAAGCCCCCGTTAATTTCGAACCCTGGGTACCGGTATCAATTCCCAGGTAAAAAGAAAAATTTTGGGCTGCTTTAAATTATTTCTTTTTTAATCGCAAATTTTATCGCAATCACAATATCTGTCCGAAAAATCGCAATTAGATTGTTTCCCAAAATCGTGCAGCCCTAATCCTCAGTGGACCGGTTCTGACTGTACACAAACTGCAGAGGGTCCAGTGTGTCTGGGATGGTCTCATTGATGTGCGACATGACTATCCTCTCGAAACACTTCATCACTATTGGGGTGAGTGCAACGGGACGATAGTCATTGAGACAGGTTACAGTGTTTTTCTTTGGCAGGGGCACGAGGGTGGTGGTCTTGAAGCAGGTGGGCACAATAGCTTGTGCTAGTGACAAGTTGTAAATGTCAGCAAGTACGTCAGCCAGCTCTGAGGAACAGACCCTGAAGGCACGGCCGGGGGTGTTGTCTGGGCCGGCTGCCTTCCGTGGGTTTGTTCTCAGAACCGTACGTACCTCTGCCGTTGTCACAGTGAGTGGTGAGTCCTGTGTGCGCTCTGTGGTCAGAACCCCTCTCTGTTGGTTGGTGTTGGGGACTTCAAATTGGGCGTTGAGTCTAGAACTGTAGACTACTCTGGACTAGGCATGTGCCGGTATGACATTTTGAAGGTATGATAACCTTGGGCAAAAATACCCCGGTTCACGGTATATCACGGTATTCGGTAAAGAAAAATAAAAAAGATTCCTATTGAACAAAACTTCTTTTATTACAGTGCACAAATCAGCTTTTCTGTAAGTGTTATTTATGAATGTGTGAAGACTGTCTGTATTACACACAGAGGGAACTGTCTGACCACTTTCAAACTAAGTACAGAATAAAAAATACTTCCAAATAAACTTGAATGATTATGAATAGGCCTATGTACTTCAAACTTCAACTTCAAACTTCAAATTACTTTATTTTCCTTTCGGAACTTCATTTGTGCAGTGGTTAAAAGACAAACATACAGTCACAATACATAGATACTCACCACTATAAGAAAAAACACCACCTATGTTAAAACTACAGTAAAAAGACCACTATATAAAAAAACACCAACTACATTAAAACTACAGTACTTAAAGCATGATATATTAAAATCCATGTGGAGTAGTTCTATATGTATATAAATAATAAATAATAGTAGTACAGGTGATATATGTCCATCAGGTGGAAGGGGGAGTCTATTTTAAGTAGTCTAAAGTTCTTGGGGGGGGGGGGGGGCAGTCCGGCTTCCACCAGACCAGGGGTGGGCAATTATTTTTCCCAGGGGGCCGAATGAGCAACTGAAAATATGTTGGAGGGCCGGGCCAAAATTCCAAACTCAATTATGCATAATATACATTTTATTTCTATATAAAAAGGAGTAAATGGCATTGTTTTGACCCCTGGTAAGAGTGTATGTTATTATTTGGCAATTAAAAGGTGAGGTTAGCTTTCAAAAATATCATTTATTCAAATAGAATTTATTTCCAAAATGATAAACAAAATGTGAAACATTAATAACAAAGGGCATTTTGAGTTTCATATACTATTGAAACAAGGATTTTCTTAGCTTTCTAAAGACATCACATCATCTTATAGCAAAAATAAACAAGACATGTCACTGAACTGTAAAGAAAAGTGTCCCAGTTTTGTAGCCTTTTTTACTTTACATGCCTATATTAAACATTTAATGTTTTCAGAACTGTGCAAAACAAAGAAAAAAAAAGATCAAGTGTCCCATTTCACTTGTTATATTTCCACATTTGAGTGTTCTTCAGTTATTTTTTTTTTCATTCAGTGTGAGAAATCCAGTCTCTGTTGAGCTTTAACAAGTCCATCAAAGTCAGGTTGCATGTCTGAGGTGGAGATGCGAAGCACAGCTGCCAGATGTTCATCAGTGAGAGAGGATCTGTACCTGGACTTGGTAAACGTCATGACTGAGAATGTTTGTTCACATATGTAGGTGGATCCAAAGAGAACCAACATCTTCTGAGCATGTCTCCTCATGTTTGGAAAGTTCTCCTCCTTGAGAGCAGAGTAGAACTCTAGCAGTGATGCTGACTTAAAGTGCTCTTTCAGTAGTGAATCAGACTGCAGGTCAATGAGTTCAAGCTGAACAACTATCAACACTGCAGGTAAAGGGAGAGGAAACCAGCTGCATTTCATCCTCAACCTTTTTGAAATCTTGAAAACGCCTTGAAAATTCATCATGCAGTTCTCCCAACATGGATGAGTACCTGTGCCGGTGATCAGCTGATGGTTTGACTTCTTTCAGGGTTTTCATGTGTTTGAGATTGTTGCTGCCTAGTTGCCTTGAAATTAATTGC
Organism: Notolepis coatsorum; assembly: GCF_963971535.1. Classification (NCBI taxonomy): domain Eukaryota; kingdom Metazoa; phylum Chordata; class Actinopteri; order Aulopiformes; family Paralepididae; genus Notolepis; species Notolepis coatsorum. The sequence continues at coordinate 106,031,126 of NC_140176.1, forward strand.
AACTTTGTCATGAAGGCTTTCACATCGCTATACATTTCATGAGCAAAAATGCCCTTGCCCTGCAGTTGTGTGTTCAGTAGGGATGGGTACCGTTCACATTTGAACTGATACTGTACCGGTACCTGTGAATCGATACCGGTACCCAACGGTACCTTTTTTCTGTACTTTAGTCTCTAAAAATGTAATCTACCTACCTCAGTTGTGAAAAAAAAATCTAAACTTCAAATAACCACACTTTCGACCATTTTCGGCTTGCCCCGACTGCTTTGTTGTTGAATCAAGTCAAATCCTAGGTAAGCGTATATTGTGCGTGTGAACGTTGACATAAAAAAAAATAATAATAATCATTTACAATATTTACAATATGTACAATGCCCAGGTCTGCACCAGACCTAGGTGTTCAGCAGTATGATGGAGGTTTTTGTTAATGTAATGTAATCTACTTGCACAGATGTATGTTGTATAGCCTAGTACTATTCTTACTGGATTAAACATACATTTAAACAATTCATCTTTTGTGGAAGATCAACAACCACCCACGGAACTATGTATTAATGGTTCCGCACAGACCATATTGTTTGTTACTTTCCTGTCAGCACACTAACTGTTAGCTTAACGTCAACAGAGTTTAACATTAAATAAATGTTTAGCATCGTCTTTCGACATCCCCACCTCAGACTCCTATCCTTCTCATGATTATGAATATGTAACGGAACGTAGGCCAATCTCACTAACGTTATTCGACCTAAATCAATTAGCAACATGATTCACCGGTATTACTAGCTAGCTGGCTAACTAGCTAACGTTAACTAGCTCCCGTCAAAACGTTAGCTGTAATGGATCATACATGACGTGGTGTGCTGTTAGTTATCTGAAAATAATGCTCTATACACGGGGGGGTAATTAACGTGAGCTAACGTTAGCCCTTCGGCGAGTTGTTTGCATGGACACTGGGCAGTAACGTTAGCTACAGCTTCGTTAGCCTAGCTAACGTTAGCTACATATCTAGCAAGCTATAGACAAAGAACGTTTAATGTGACTGATCTAGTGAGCTAGAATCAGAATATTCCACCCATCAATAGCTAATGTCAAATATAAATAACGCAATGGCCATACCAACCCGTTCATTTTGACGGGAGCTAGTTAACGTTAGCTAGTTAGCCAGCTACTGACAGTTTGTAAACAGACAGGCAGATTCGCAACATACCGTCGGCGCCTACCGTCTGAACGTAATTTGAAAGGTTTTGACACCACAACATTTTCAAACTGCGGTAAACCGGTTACCGGCACATGCCTACTCTGGACTACACTGTGTTCTTAAACTATAAAACCCAGCTACATACCATTATAAACCTCTTACATGGAAATTAAGCTGAATAAAATCACCAAATCTCCTTCCTCTGACACTCTTCTCCATCACTATCTCCATCCAGATAGCTGTCCTGTCAGGCCTGGGACGAAACCAAGAGGCTTGGATGGAAGAAAAGGTCTCTGCTGTGACCAGTGTGGAAAAAGCTTCAGTTCAAAGATGAATCTCAATAAACACCAGCACATTCACACAGGAAAGAAACTCTATTCCTGTGACCAGTGTGGGGAGAGCTTTCGTCAGCCATGTGATCTGAAAACGCACCAGAGAATTCACACAGGAGAGAAGCCGTACTCCTGTGACCAGTGTGAGAAGAGCTTTAGTAAACGGGGTAATCTGAAAACACACCAGATGATTCACACAGGAGAGAAGCCCTACTCCTGTGACCAGTGTGGACAGAGCTTTAGTCAACTGTCTCATCTGAAAACACACCAGATGATTCACACAGGACAAAAGCCCTACTTCTGTGACCAGTGTGGACAGAGCTTTAGTCGACTGTCTCATTTGAAAACACACCAGATGATTCACACAGGACAGAAGCCCTACTCCTGTGACCAGTGTGAAAAGAGCTTTAGTAAACTGTGTAATCTGAAAACACACCAGATGATTCACACAGGAGAGAAGCCCTACTCCTGTGACCAGTGTGGGAAGAGCTTTAGTCTTCAACATAATCTGCAAACACACCAGATGATTCACACAGGACAAAAGCCCTACTTCTGTCACCTGTGTGAGACTAGCTTTAGTCGACTGTCTAGTCTGAAAACACACCAGATAATTCACACAGGAGAAAAGCCCTACTTCTGTGACCAGTGTGGGAAGAGCTTTAGTCAACTGTCTTATCTGCAAACACACCAGATAATTCACACAGGACAAAAGCCCTACTTCTGTCACAAGTGTGAGACTAGCTTTAGTCGACTGTCTCATCTGAAAAGACACCAGATAATTCACACAGGACAAAAGCCCTACTTCTGTGACCAGTGTGGACAGAGCTTTAGTCGACTGTCTCATCTGAAAACACACCAGATGATTCACACAGGAGAGAAGCCCTACTTACATTTACATTTACATTTAGTCATTTAGCTGACGCTTTTATCCAAAGCGACTTACAAGTTCTGTGCGACAAGACAGCAAGAAGGGTATAACTCTATCAGCTGAGTAACAATGTTCATCAAAGTGTTGCGTGTTACAGTGTAGGTTAGTTTATTAGGACAAGTGCATGACATTAAGGTTAGTCGGGGTTAGATTTTTTTTTTTTTTTTTTTTTTTTTTTTTTTTTTTTTTTTTTTTATCATTTCAGATAATGGTTGAAGAAGTGAGTCTTTAGTCGACGGCGAAAGATTGGACGGGATTCGGCTGTCCTAACTGGGATGGGTAGTTCATTCCACCATTGTGGGGCAAGGACTGAGAATAGGCGGCTTCTCTTTGATGCCCCTCCGGGAGCTTGGATAGGAGTAGATCTGAGGCGGCCAGAAGACGCAGAGCGTAGGGGTCTTGAGGGTGTGTAGTTAGAGACCATTGACCGGAGGTAGGCGGGAGCGGTTCCCTTTGCCGCACGGTATGCTAGGTCGAGGGCCTTGAAGCGGATACGTGCAGCAATGGGGAGCCAGTGCAGGTCCCTAAGAAGTGGGGTGACATGGGCTGACTTCGGTAGGTTTGAGATCAGGCGGGCCGCTGCATTTTGAATGAGTTGAAGAGGCTTGGTGGCAGTGGCCGGGAGGCCAGCTAGCAGTGCGTTGCAGTAGTCGAGGCGGGAGATGACTGTTGATTGGACGAGGAGTTGGGTGGCTTCTTTTGTCAGGAAGGGGCGTATCCTTCTGACGTTGCTCAGGAGGAATCTGCAGGTTCTGGTTGTCGCTGCGATGTGAGCAGAGAAGTTCAACTGGTCGTCGAGGACAACACCAAGGTTCTTGGCGGTCGGCGACGCGGTCACAGCTGCATTCTCGACTGTGATGGAGAGGTCGGTCAGGGGGGAGGATTTGGCCGGCAGGTGGAGCAATTCTGTTTTGCTTAGGTTCAGTTTGAGGTGGTTGGTCGTCATCCAGGCGGAGATGTCGGACAGACAGGCCGAGATCCGCTCAGAGACGTGGATATCTGAGGGAGGGAAGGAGAGGAAGAGTTGAGTATCATCGGCATAACAATGATATGAGAAGCCATGAGATGTGATAATGTTACCCAGTGATTTAGTGTAGAGGGAGAAGAGAAGGGGTCCTAGGACCGAGCCCTGGGGGACACCCGTCCGGAGGGGGCGGGTGGCCGACAGAGTCCCTCTCCATGACACTTGGTAGGAGCGGTCATTGAGGTATGATGTCAGCCATGTCAGCGCAGATCCAGCCACTCCCATTCCTGCGAGGGCCGCGAGGAGGATCTGATGGTTGACTGTGTCGAAGGCTGCAGATAGATCTAGGAGAATCAGGACAGAGGAGAGGCCTTTCGCTTTTGCTAAGTGAAGTGCCTCTGTGACCGCAATGAGGGCCGTTTCTGTGGAGTGGCCAGTCCGGAAGCCAGACTGATTGGGGTCTAGGAGGTCATTCTGTAAGAGATAAGCAGTACTTCTGTGACCAGTGTGAGAAGAGCTTTAGTAAACTGAGTAATCTGAAAACACATCAGATGATTCACACAGGAGAGAAGCCGTACTCCTGTGACCAGTGTGGGAAGAGCTTTAGTCTTCAACATAATCTGCAAACACACCAGATGATTCACACAGGACAAAAGCCCTACTTCTGTCACCTGTGTGAGACTAGCTTTAGACGACTGGATCATCTGAAATCACACCAGATAATTCACACAGGACAAAAGCCCTACTTCTGTGACCAGTGTGAGAAGAGCTTTAGTCAACTGTCTAATCTAAAAAGACACCAGATAATTCACACAGGAGAGAAGCCACATCATTGTGGTTTGTGTGATAAGAGATTCAGAACATTAGCATATTTGAGTAAACATGAGAAAATTCACTTGGGAGAGAAGATTCAGGGAAATGTCAAACCTGTCAATTCACCTGCACATTCATAGGAGATAAACTACTGCTGTGACCAATATTAGAAGAGTTACACTCATAATGATGCTCCTGAAAGGATATCAACGTCATTCACACAGGAGAGAAACTATACCACTGTGGGGAAAACTTCACATGAAAAATAGGTACCATTTTAACTAATGTAGCATACAATAACATACAATACACAAACACAGACAGAGACATAAAAGGCAAAGTGGGGCAAGGGGATAAATTTGAGCTGCAGCAAACAAGATTGAATGGGATTGGGCGGAGATTGGAGAGTAGGGTAAAAAGGTAGAAAGAGGAGGGACGGTGAGGCTTTGCAGGAGGTTGCTGGGGAGAGAAGGTCATGTTAATAAATATAAAATATAACACCACATTGTTCTGGTGTTTTAAATACTGGGATCATAGGAACTTTCTGACCTCAGTATGGGGTGACCAGCCAAAAGCCAAGATGGTTAACAAACACTTACACACTGGATGGGGAAACTGCTTCTCGTATGGATTTTTATATTTTAATGTGGATACTAGTGATTTTTTTTTATCTAATGTCACACATATTGTCAATATATTGCTCGCTCCGTGGTTGCAGCTGGAGGCTATTGGGCGAGTGATATTTGCGAGGTCTGACAGGTCTGTCTGCCACATGGCGGGTAACAAAATAGTCATGTAAAATAATTAAAACTGCGTTGTGTTTTTATTTTACGACAGTCGCCTTTTTTGCAGCCTCGCGCGTCAACTCCTTGTTTACCGACGTCACATCCACCACCTGCTTGCACTGTAACGCTGCTATACCGATTAGCTAACGTTAACTTAATAGCGTTGGTTAAATGGAAGGAGTAAGCCGGCCACTAAAAAGAAAAAACAGCGGTTTTCTCAGACGAAAAGGTTACTTGGGGCTGTAGTGGTGAGTTAACTTGTTCCGTGTTCCGCAACTATGTCAAAAAGAAAAACAGAAACAACACATTTGTCATTGTCGTGTTACTTCACAGTACAAATACGTGAGTCCCCTGTTGTGGTTGTGAGTATCCCTTATTAGCTTAACTCCGTAGCAACATCACACAGGTGTATCTGTGTAGACAGTCTCCTCCCCACCGTATATTCTCTCCCCACCGTATGAATATTTCTCTCCCACCCACCCCCTCCTAATGTACAGTCTCCTCCCCATCATATGTATATACTCTGTCAGGATCTATGGGTAACATTACTGTATATTTGCATATCGTATATGTCACAAATGTAACATTACTATATACCTGTAGTCAGGGCCGCCTGGGAGAAATGCGAGGCCCTGTGCGAAATTTAAACGCGAGGCCCCCCCCCCCCCCCCCTAAAAGGTAAAAAAACTAAATCATACAGTCAACATATTCTTAAATAATAGCGCTGCCCGAGGCTGGGCATGATACAGTCAACATATAGCAAGAGAGAGAGCAAGAGAGAGCTCCCGTTCTACAGTCGATATACAGTGTAACTGCACAGTTGTGTGTGTTAGAAAGAGAGAGATAGAGAGAGAGCATGTCTGTTTGTGTGTGTGTGTTAGAGAGAGAGCATGTATATGTGTGTTAGAAAGAGAGAGAAATATATAGAGAGAGAGCATGTCATTTTGTGTGTTAGAGAAAGATATAGAGCATGTCTGTGTGTTAGAGAGAGAGAGAGAGAGAGAGAGAGAGCATGTGTGTTTGTGTGTTAGAGAGAGAGAGCATGTGTGTGTGTGTGTGTTAGAGAGAGAGCATGTATGAGAGAGATAAGCAAAGATGAGTCCCTAAAGGATATTCAACTTTTAATGGAAGAACAAAACAGAAGGAAAAGATAACTTCACAAAGGCAACATGAATATACATAGATCCAAAAGGACAAAGATCAACACTTAAATCCAAAGAGAAGAGGGTCTATACCAGAGAAAACAAAGTAGCAAGGAGCCAATGGCCGACATCACCTAAATAGGCTAACTGCAAATAGAGTAGCCAGGTACTGACACCAGGCCACACACAGCTTTGGCCAACGCTACCCAAGCTACACAAACGACCAAGACAATTCACACACAGCACATGTCGTATCTCCAAATGTTGTGAAGTAACATATGTTTTGCCTGGAAAAAAACATTGTTATTAACAAAACATTCGGGAGGGGAAGGAAGGAAGAGTGGGGTAATGTCCAATGGACATCTTACCTGCACCAAGGAATCCGGGGCGAAAGGCCGCAACACAGGTCTCCACGTTGACGAAAGGCCTCTCGCTGGCGGGACAAAAAGAAGCTATGGCCGGAGCCTTGTCATGGTGCAGGCCCGACTACATCTTCTGTCAAAGATGATGTCGTAGTCAGAGTGCCAGGGCCTGCTATTCTCAACCGCTAATGTCAATGGTCGTAGCACAAGCTAACAGCTAACTCTAGGCTAACTGATAGCATCAAGCTAACGTTCCCAGCCGAGCGAAAACAAGCAGCTAACGTCGTAGCTAAACAGCTAACTGGCTAACAGTTAGCTCAACCCGGCTATCGCTAACCACTAGCTAACGCAGAAGCAAGCTATGCGGCTACCACTGAAAAACTGTACAACGTGAGAAAAGCAATAGAGGCCAACACTTCAGACAGCCACTGTGTTTTCCTCTTCTCATACGAAGAGAGAAGGGAAAAAGAAGGCAATACACGTCCCACTACAGAGTGGTGTTTACCATAGCGGTGCCGGCAACAAGTCCCTCGCGGACTATAGCCGACTTGAGCATGGAGATATTCTCATAATGAAACACCAAGCTCACCTCCCTCGCACCAGGTGCTGACACCAGGCCACACACCGTTAGCTACTACAACAGCTAGCCGGCCCGTTTGGCTCCCGAGAGAGAGAGAGATATCCACGGCGGGAATAGAATAGAGTGCATTAAAAACTCACCAAACGTCCAAGAGGATGGAGACAACCGCGTGGAGTTGACGAAGTTCATCTGCCGAACGACCGTCCTCTTCATCTTGGCATAACAATGCTGCATGCGCTCTCTCTAGGTTAGCTAACGCTAGTTAGCCTTTAGCTAAGCTAGCTACTAGCCGACATCATCATGGCTATCCCGACGTTAGCACTCAATATTATAACGTAGCTAAAGCTAACTAGCTGTCCCTGCCTTTAGCCGGGATGGCTAGCCTGACTGAACTGTCTAACATGCAACAACTTTCATCTTCAGTCCATCTGCCAAATGACCGCCCTCTTCGTTTTGGCTGGCATAACTAAGCATAACCTCCAAAGCTGCACGCGCGAAATAGTCAAACGCAGCTGACGCACGCCGGCGTACACATGATGTAACCCCTCCCTTAGTTGAAACCAATAGTATGTGCAGAGCCCCAGAGCTCCAATAGTGAGTATGTCTGCTGCAGAGCCGCAGAGCCAGGAACATTCTACAAACGTGTCTAATGTGAAATATATAAGCATATAAGCAAAACTAGATTTTAGGTCTGTGATGAAAAAGGGCCTCACGGGAAGGGGGGCCTCGCAAAAAAAAAATAATAATAATAATAATAATAAAAAAGGTAATATTTTTTTTTTTTTTTTTTTATATATTTTTTTTTTTGTGTGCGAGGCCCCACTTCCCGCAAGGCCCTGTGCGACTGCACTGCTCGCACACCCCCTGAGGCGGCCCTGCCTGTAGTATATCATGTATGTCCCTATGCCATAAATGTCAAGATGTCATGTATGTTGTGTATGTCATAAATGTCACTATGAATTGAAAATGGGGGACCCTGATGTAAACATTGGAGGTGGGGGGGGGGGGGGGGGTAACTGTACATTGGATTATCGACGAAACCTTACTTGGTCCCAAGAAGAGGGTCTCGTGTATTAAATAAAGTTTTCATTCACTCTGGATCTGGTAAGTCCAGTAGCAATACACAATTGTTAAGGGGATGCAGACCAGAGAAAGACGTTTGTCTTGTTTACATCATCAGGGTCCCCCATTTTCAATTCATAGTGACATTTATGACATACACAACATACATGACATCATGACATAGGGACATACATGACTTAGGTATATAGTACTGTTACATTTGTCACATATACGATATGCAAATATACAGTACTGTTACCCAGAGATCCTAACAGTAAATATATACATATGATGAGGAGGAGACTGTACATTAGGAGGGGGTGGGTGGGTGGTAAAAAATATATACAAACGGTGGGGAGGAGACTGTCCATTGTTGTTGTGGCATAATTGCGAAACGTGTTTAGTCCCTTGTTTGTATGATAACAAGCCATTTAGTTCATGGTTCAAAGTAATGGGGAAAGGGTGCTAGCTCGCCATCAATCGGAAGCTAGCCACAAGACTTGCATTCACGCTCTCCAGCACACAGCCTCCCTGCCTGGCACAACAACCACAACAGTAGGGTCTATAGTCACAGTTAGGACAGTAGGCTCTACAAGTAGGCTCCCTTAAAACGCTAACGCTATTAAAAAAAAAATAGAGTGGAGGTTAAAATGAGAATATGACTTGGCCTGAAAAAAGAATTATTTTTGCTTTAATCCCTGAGTACTACACAAGAAGAAGTGTTTATTTTATTCCATGTATTGTCTTCATTGGTATTCTTTTAAAGGAATGGATGTTCCTTTATATGAATTGATCATCTTTAGTGGTTTTTCTATCAAAACGGTATAGGGTTGGAATCAATTCACTTTAAATTCAATCAATTAAAAATCAAAACAAGTTGTTTACTTTATGATGATAGAACATCCATTCACATTTACTTGTCATTAGGTTGGATAGCAAAACCTTTTCATGATGGAACTTGTACAATATTTGAAATAAAATCTACATCTTGAATTAAAAAGTTAATTAGAATGTATGATATGCTAATAATATGGGGCAACATTGGCTCGGTAGAGCAGTCGTCTGGTAATCCGGAGGTTCCAGGTTCGATTCCCGCTCCTTTCGGGCAGCGTGTCGAAATGTCTTTGAGCAAGACACTTAACCCCTAATTGCTCCCGATGAGCAGGTTGGCACCTTGCATGGTCGCCTCCGCCGTCGGTGTGTGAATGTGTTGAGTGAATGGGTAAAAATGTGAGGAACAAATTGTAAAGCGATTTGGATAAAAGCGCTATATAAATGCAACCATTTACCATTGGCCATTTAATAATATGGATGAATTGTAAGCGTCAAGATAAGTGGGATGGTGTGAATTGATCTCTTAGAAGTAACTAACTCAGAAGTATGAAAATTAAATATTACATTTGAACCTACTTTGTATGAAAGGCTTCATCTAAGTGCAACAATGATAATTTTTTGAACATCTGTTGCAGCGTATCTTGGAACTGTTCAACTGTACAAGCACACCCTTCCCATTATGTCTTTTTTTCTTTTTAAACGCACATGTGAATGCATTTTCTAAAAAAAAATTATGTTCTGGCACCATATTTTGGCTAAATAGGCCTCGTTTTATAAATGTGTATACAGAAACAATTCTGTTGCTTTTGTTGATTCATTTCATTGATAACATAGTGCTGTAATTTCATTTTCTAATAAATATGCATGATCAAGTTCAACAACGTGTGCTTTTATTTTGATATTCCACGTTGAAATTACGTGATACATTAAGTGTGGGGTCGCCAAAAAAAATCCTAATTAAAATGGGATCGTGGTATAAAATGTTTTGAGAACCCCTGGATTACATGCATTCCTGGGGGGAGGGGATCTCTAACTTGTGATTGGTGGAGACAGGCCTCTGTTGGCTCCCACCAACTCGGTTCCCTTTGTCCGTACCAAAGAGCCGCTCAAAAGAACCGGATGGTTCTTGAACATCACATCAGTCTTGGCTGCTGCTGCTGCAGTCCTCTGTGCTGCTCGGAAATGTGCTTCCGCGTTTCTCTGATTGGCCAGCGATCGGCCAGCCCTCTTCCCCCTACGCCGGTAACGCGCATTTCGCGCATTACGCACTTGTGCCCCTGTGTAAAGCTGAGAGCGCTCCAGCATAGCTATGTCTGTGTACAGCTGAGAGCTCCAGCATTAGCTATGTCCGCGAGCTAGGCGCAAGCCAGAGTAAAACACAGTTTTCATTCAATCAATAATAACATTAACGAGACTCTCGTTGTGTCTATTCTGCTAACGCTACCTCTCATTGCTTTAACGTTACCTAGGCTCTCGTGTCTATCTGCTAACGTTACCATTAGCATTAAGCTAACATTGCTGTAACGGCACCAGTCTTGCGTCTATCTGCTAACGTTAGCATTAGGTAATAACCGGTTTTGAAATGGATGGTGATTACCTCACGTTGTCTATTCTACTAGCATTAACCATTAGGTACTAGTACAAACAATCAATAGCGAGTTATATTGATCACACGATGTACGATAGCCATGCTAAAACGCTAGCACAACATTAGCCCCTAACCTAACAACAACAAGCTTAACAAGTCAGCGATCTTTTTGAGACTAAACTCTCCGCTCGGTGGCAAATTGTGTTGATGTCGGTTTTGTTTCATCAATAAATGAGGCAGAATACACAGTGACTATCCTTTTTTGTTTATTGTTCCTGCTGCAAATGAAATCCTAAGCGAGAGCTTAAAGATGGCGGCTTTCTGTTTTTCTGGAGACCCTCCAACGAGTGACGCGTCTCTTCTGACCAATCAGTGGTCTGCAGTGTTTCACGTGACTCATGAGGGCGTAAACGAGCGTAGAGCTGCTGGTATTCACGAAGGAGAGCGCTGGCCAATCAGAGAAACGCGGAAGCACATTTCCGTTGCCCAAAGTGTTCACGCGTCCTCGTATGTCGTCTAGTGGGACTGACATCTGAGCCCCGTCCTCCTGGTGATGGAGGCTCGTCAGGTAGTGACTGAAATGTGTTTTCTAGCTTCAGTGGACATGAAAAAGAGAGAAATGCGAAAAGATACATTTCATGCGTGTAACACGTTATATTATGTATGCAATTGAAGTAAACAAAGGCTCGTGAAAATGTACAAGAAGATATATATATTTTATTTATTATTATCTATTATTATTTAATGTGTAAGAAGTATATTATTTTCAAATGATTTATTGCCATTCATGCTGTTTTCTATTACATGGGTCTGAGAAGTGATCAATGATAGGGTCTTGATTATACTTGCCTTGCTAGGAACTACCTATAGGGGGAGCGTGCTGCCTGCTTCTCATTCATTACACAGACGTGAACGAGAGCAACAGCGTGTCAGATTCACATTTGTTTATTGTCACGTATTTTCAGTACCTTACAGCAAAGAAAGTGAAATTCTATTTGTTGTGGTCCCTTGACCATAGCAGCTTCCAATAAAATTAGCATAGAATAATAATAATAATAAAATAAAGATGAGAGCGTCAATGGGCTCTGTTGACGAGTCTGATGGCTTGGGGGAAGAAGCTGTTCTTCAGCCGGTTGGTTCTGGCTGTGTGGCTGCGGTAGCGCTTTCCAGACCGCATCAGCTGGAACAGTCCATGGTTGGGGTGATTAAGGTCCTTGATAATTTTCCGGGCTTTTTTAATGCACCGGCTCTCATATATTTACTGGACGGGGGAAAGCTCACATCCACAGATATTTTGTGCTGTCCTCATGACTCTGCTGTCCTCACGACTCTGCTCAGCGCTCTGAGGTTGAGGTCGGTGCAGTTCCCCCTCCAGGCGGTGATGCACCCCGTCAGGACGCTCTCTGTTGTCCCTCTGTAGAACGCCTTCAAGATCTTGGGTGTCATGCCGAACTTCTTCAGCCTCCTGAGGTGGTAGAGGCGTTGTTAGGCCTTCTTTACCACATTATTATGTGGACGTCCCAGGTGAGTTTGTCGGTGATGTGGACACAGAGAAACTTAAAGCTGCTGACTCTCTCCACTGCAGCCCCGTCGATGGTGATGGGGTCCAGCTTCTCTCCCCTCTCCTGTAGTCTATGACCAGCTTCTCTCCCCTCTCCTGTAGTCTATGACCAGCTTCTCTCCCCTCTCCTGTAGTCTATGACCAGCTTCTCTCCCCCTCTCCTGTAGTCTATGACCAGCTTCTCTCCCCCTCTCCTGTAGTCTATGACCAGCTTCTCTCCCCTCTCCTGTAGTCTATGACCAGCTTCTCTCCCCTCTCCTGTAGTCTATGACCAGCTTCTCTCCCCCTCTCCTGTAGTCTATGACCAGCTTCTCTCCCCCTCTACTGTAGTCTATGACCAGCTTCTCTCCCCCTCTCCTGTAGTCTATGACCAGCTTCTCTCCCCTCTCCTGTAGTCTGAAATTACATACCTAGGTTCCATCCTAGAGGCTAATCTCTCCTGTGACAAAATGGCATCCAATGTAATAAAGAAAGTCAACCAACGAACTCGATTCTTGTACCGGATCTCCTCTCTGGTAAACAAGAATACCCTGAAGACTCTGGCAGGAGCACTCATTCAGGGGTACTACGACTATGCTTGCACCTCATGGTACCAAAGCACCTCAAAGGCGCTAAAAACAAAATTACAAACATCTCAAAACAAACTGGTCAGACTACTGCTTGACCTTACTCCTAGAACCCACCTCACCCCTGCCCACTTTGACAACCTAGGATGGCTTAGAGTAGACGACAGAGTACAGCAACTTGCAATGGGCCTGGTCTACAAGATACACTACACGACCAAGGTACCCATGTACATGTCAAAATACTTCCCAAAGGTCAGTGAATACCACGATCACAACACCAGAGGGAGCTCCACAAATCATGTTAAACCCAGATTCGGCTCAAATAAGGGACTAAACACGTTTCGCAATTATGCCACATCAATGTGGAACGCCCTACCCAAAGCTGTAAAGGAATGTGGATCACTACCCACTTTCAAAACCTCTCTCAAGGGACACCTACGGGAGACTGCAATTCAACACTGGCCCCTGTAAATATCCTAACCCAACCCCCTCCAATGTACAGTCATTTACCTAGTATGGTTTTGTCAATAGTCCAATGTACAATTTTGTTTGTTTGTACAGTGTCTCCCCCCCCCCCCCTCAATGTACAGTTTTGCTTGTTTATACAGTGTGCCCCCCCCCCAACCACCTCCAATGTAGATTACCCAGTATGGTTGTCAATATCCCAGTGTACCCAACCCCCCCCACCCAACCTCCTCCAATGTACAGTTTCTACGTCAAATGTATATACTCCCTTTTCCTGACTCCTTCTGTATCACAAACAGTACTGTATTTGCAAATCTGGTATGTCATAAATGTATAGATGTAGCAGTACTGACTATCTGTATGTCATGTATGTCATATATGTCCTGATGAATTGAAAATGGGGGACCCTGATGTAAACAAGACGAAAGTCTTTCTCTGGTCTGCATCCCCTTAACAATTGTGTGTATTGAGCTGTACTGTATTGTACCCATTCTGCAATCTGTTAATAAAGTTTTCAATCAATCAATCAATCTTTCTCTGGTCTGCATCCCCTTAAAAATTGTGTGTATTGAGCCGTACTGTATTTTCTGCAATCTGTTAAATCCGAGACATGGGGTCATTCCACAGCCTAGGATACAATGTTAGAAATGTAGCTTGATACCGCCACCTGGTAGGATGCGGCCGGTACTGCACCTTCGGATTCCCACTATGCATTTTTCAGCCAACACACAGCACTCTGAGATTGAATAGGGTATTAAAACGACCCAGAAACGAGAATCTTCGTTTTTTGGCACTGAACGGTTGGGGCACAGAAACGAGAATCTTCGTTTTTGGCAATTAATGAGAGCACCTAGGCTGCAATTAGAAACTGGCCACCGTAAATGTCCAACCCCCACCCCCTCCTAATAGACAGTCTCCTCCCCACCGTATGCAGGCACGTGCACACATAGAGGCCAAGGGGTGCTTGAGCACCTGCCTTTTTGAGCCTCATCAAAAACGTGCCCTTTTTGAGAAAAAAAATATTTTTTATTTTTTTGTTACGCATATAGACTGCCCTTCCAACTGAAAAATGTCAGGATATAATCAAAATATTAGGTAAAGAGAGAGAGATGCCCCATATTCCATTGCAGTTTGCACGGCCTCCTCAGCGTGCCTCTCCGCGGACCTATATATTTTATGCATAGCGTGGGTGATGATGATGATAGAAACCGCTGTGGCGCATACAGTTGAATGCTGGTATTACACTCATTGAGGGACACGAAGAAGTCAAGTCCGATGGGATTTGGGAATCTCAAATACAAATCGAGATTGGAATAAAAAATGCATTTATATTAAACAATACAGAATATACAGCACTTCTTGGGGTCTGTAGGGTAAGTGTGGTAAATATTGAGTTGAATTTCATAAATAATATGTGTGAATAATCAGAGATCATCACAGCTACCTTTCAATAGCAGAGTGGACTCAGTGGCTAAATAAGGAACCATACTTGAGACAGTTACATCAGATAACAGCAGCAACAGTTATTTCAACCCCCACTCAAGCAATGACTAATTTAGAGAACAAACAACACCTTCTCGATTGACAGTATGTAAATGTAGAAGCAGAGACAGCTGGGTTGAACACAGGGCAGACCAGTTTAGACTTGTTGAGTCATGGACACTAAGTCACAAACAAAGTTATCTATTAATCAACTGTTTAGTATCAAAAGAGTAAATCATAATATTAGAAATGTGTAAATTCATATACACGGGAGATACGGTTGGTAAAAGGTTTATTGGAACAGGCCTCTGTACTCATCAAGCGGCCACACCAAGGAGGGGGGCCACCAAGACCCCCCCTCTGTTTACTGAAAGAAGACTCACACAGCAACCACACGGACGGGGGCCACCAGCAGAACCCCTCTGTACTCAGCAAAAGACCACACCGATGGGGGCCACCGACAGGCCCCCTCCATCTCTGTCCCATCACGTCGCCACAACCCAGGGGGGGGGGGGCTGCCAGCCCCCACAGGAGATCGCCCACAGGAGACGCATGATTGGATCAATTGTATTAGTAAAATGTACCATTATTGGCTAGAAATTATAGTATATAAGGGGATACAAAATGGGAGTTCGGGAGCCCCAGACCAGACTGACCCCAGGGGTCTGTGGGCTCCACCGCTCCACCACCAGAGAGACTGTGCTGCTTTTTATGTGAGTAAATCATGGACCCATGGTTGGTTAGAATAGAATGTAAAGATACTTATCTTAGAAACCAGGCTTACTCATATAAAAAGGGGCCTACAGTAAATTATGTATGTTCAAATTATTCAAGATTCAAGATTCAAGATTCAAGAGTTTTAATTGTCACGGCATACAGGTATACAATGAAATGCGGCTGGTCTTGCCCGCGACGATGTGCAATACAGTGGTACAACATATAATAGAATCCAATAAAAATACAGTGGTACAACATATTAATAGAATCCAATAAAACAGTGCAATAAACAGGTACATGGTGTGCCATCTCGGTATCTGTACATTAGTATTTACAGAGCATATAGGACATGCTAGTTAGCTTTAGTAGTGCAATACACTGTTCCTGATGTTATACTACTTTAAGTGGCCTTTCCTCTGGCCATAAGTGTGCGTGTGTGCGGCATGAGTGTTAAAGTGGCTGCTAGTGTGTGAGCGTGCTCAGCGTGCGTGTCGTGTATGTACTTGTGTGTGGATAGTTCAGTTCTGTGTCTCTCAATGTTCATTGTTCAAGGCTCTGATGGCCTGGGGGAAGAAGCTTAGCCTAAGCCTCTCCGTCTTAGTCTCTAGAATTCGCAGGCGTCTGCCTGACCTCAGCAGCTGGAACAGGCTGTTATTGGGGTGGTGGGGGTCTTTCATTATCCTGCAGGCTCTGGATTTGCACCTCTTGTTGTATAGAGCCTGCAGGGGAGGTAGCGCAATACCCGTGGTACGCTCGGCTGAGCGCACCACACTCTGTAGGGCCTTCTTGTCCTGTGCCGTGCTGTTCCCATACCAGGCAGTGATGTTTCCGGTCAAGATGCTCTCTACAGCTCCTGAGTAGAAGGACTGGAGTATCTTCCCCGATACTCTGAACTTCCTTAACTGTCTCAGGTGGTAGAGGCGCTGCTTCGCTTTCTTTACTACTGTGCCTATGTGTGTTGACCATGTCAGGTCCTCTGAGATGTGGACCCCCAGGTACTTGAAGCTGCTCACCCTGTCCACGGTAGCCCCGTTAATCCTCAGTGGTGTGTGTGTCTCCCGCTGTCCTCTCCTATAATCCACGATCAGCTCCTTGGTTTTACCAATGTTCAGGAGCAGGCTGTTGTCCTGGCACCAACGTTCCAGTACCTCAACCTCCTCCCGGTAGGCCTTCTCGTCGTTGTCCGAGATCAGCCCCACCACCACCGTGTCGTCGGCGAACTTCACAATGGAGTTGGAGCTGAACTTGGCCACACAGTCGTGTGTGTAGAGTGAGTACAGCAGGGGGCTTAGAACACAGCCCTGGGGGGACCCGATGCTCAGGGTGATGGTGTTGGAGGTCTGACCCCCCACCCTGACCGCCTGGGGTCTTTCACTCAGAAAGTCCAGTACCCAGGCCAGCGTTTCCGTTAGAACATATTCGTGCCGGTCTGAGTGTCCTGCAAGATTTCTATCCCCGGACATATTCCTGAAATTCCGGTCAGAGTTTTAAACAGCAGTCTGTTATAATCACATTTTTATGAGCTAACGAATTCCGTTATATTGGACATTTGTATTAATTACATCAAGCGAAGAATGAGAAATTGATTTGCAGAATCAAATTACTATCTCTCGCCTCCCAAGTTAGTGCGATACGCTGATCCAGCATCAGGCTCGCATTGCAGCAGCTGTCACACGCACCCCCAAATGAATCTCGAGTCGACATCGCTTCACCTCGTTGTATCAGACACGTCACACATATCATAATGTTCAACTTCACACACAGCAAACTGTAGTTGATCATCACATTGCCTCGTTTGCATGCAGAGAGCGAGAGGACGAGCCACATGCTCGTAATGCGTTTGTTGATTTCATTATAGCCTACATTTAGTTATAATCAATTATATGCATTACTATGTGACACGGCAGTCAACCAACAGTTGCATTATGATTAAAAAATTTCAACACTTACTCACCCCGTCTCGTTCTGCCTATCCGTTTTGTACCTGCGACTAGATCCCCATTGCATTGGAACAGGTGGACTTCTGCGAGGCTCGCAACGGTAGCAGCAGACTGGGGATGCTCTTTGTGGTTCAATCAATAAAGTGTACTTTGTGTACGTTCAATCAATGTTATCTCTCGTACATCATAGACGCTAGACTACTAGACTATAATGTCGTACTTCAGCCAGGAGAATTTAACTTTCCACTCGGGCCGCCGCCTGAACGCTCGACATGTTTATTTTCCGCGGGAGCATCGGCGGTCTCTGTGACTTCAGAAGACTCATCTTCGTTGTCAATGTCATTATTATTAGACCTGCTTGTGCTTGGTTTCATGAAATATTTGTTAGGTTTAGCTTGTTTGGCCATCTCTCTCTCTCGCTCGTATAGCTGTTTGTCGTTATTATGGTGGCCAGACAGGCTCAAAAAAAGAAAAAAAAAGATTCACATCCGAGCGGCGCCATCCGCGCTTTATTAGAGCGAAGCACAATGAAACAAATGTAATGAGTTTCGTTCATCGCATAGGCTATTTAATTTTAGCCTATTTTAATACAATTCAAATAATAAAATTGTGCTTAGAGGAATTATTTCCACCGGACATTATGACCGGAGATATTTAAATATTCGGACTTCAACATATTTTGCCAGTCAAATACCGGTAATTACCGGCTAACGGAAACGCTGACCCAGGCGCTCAGGGCGGAGCTCAGGCCTAGCTCGATCAGCTTGTCCACCAGTCTGGTGGGGACTATGGTGTTGAACGCTGAGCTGTAGTCAATGAACAACAGTCTCACATAGCCCCCCTTCTGACGGTCAAGGTGGGAGAGAGTGCTGTGCAGTACCTGGGAGACCGCGTCATCAGTGGACCTGTTTGTCCTGTATGCAAATTGCATAGGGTCCATATCACTGGGGAGAGAGGCACAAATGTGGTCCTTGACCAGCCTCTCGAAACATTTCATGACCACAGAGGTGAGTGCCACCGGTCTGTAATCATTTGGACATGTTGGGGAGGGTTTCTTCGGTACAGGGATGATGGTAGACATCTTGAAGCAGGCAGGGACTACTGACTCCGCCAGGGATTGATTAAATATGGCGGTGAACACCGGGGCAAGCTGGTTTGCACAGGACTTAAGTATGCGTCCTGTTATACCATCTGGGCCTGCAGCCTTCCTGGTGTTCACCTGCATAAATGCTCTTCTCACACTGTGTTCCGACAACGAGAGAGCGCCCCCGCCCCCCCGCGGTTGCCCCCCCCCCTCCACAACAGCCGGTGCGCCAGTGACGTCACTAGCCAGAGGGCTAGCGGCGACACTGTCTACACCGAACCGAGCGTAGAAGGAGTTGAGTTTGTCCGCTAGAGAGGCGTCGTCGCTCCTCATTGAGGGGGCGCTGACTTTGTAGTCAGTTATTGTCTTCAGTCCCCTCCACAAGCCTCTTGTGTCGTTTTGTGCCATTTGTGTCTCCAGTTTCTCAGCATATGTCCTCTTAGCAAGTTTAACAGCCTTGCGCAGAGTGTAGACTGAAGCCTTGTATTCTTCCATATTTCCTGACTCTCTGCCCAGGTTATAAGCCGTGGTGCGTGAGTTTAGGGCTGTTCTTATAGTGCTGTCCACCCAAGGTTTCTGGTTTGGGAAAACCCGCGCCGTCTTTGTGAGGACAATGCCGTCTGCCACTGTAGTTATGTAGCTTACAACGGTATCAGCATACTCGCTGACGTCACTGGCGCTTCCTTCAAACATGTCCCAGTCTGTATCCTTGAACGCGTCACGGAGCTCGGCCTCTGATTCGTCAGACCACTTTTTTGTCTCACGTGACACGACGACTTCGCGTGATCTCTGTTTGTATGCTGGGATTAAAAAGATGGAGTCGTGATCGCTCGCGCTTACAGAGCCCATCAGTGGCGGAGCCGCTACAGCCTTGTAGGCAGCTCTGAACGGGGTGTAGCAGTGGTCGAGTGTGTTCCCCCCTCTTGTGGAGCAGGCGATGTGCTGAAAAAAAGTCTGCATCACTTTTTTCAGGTTTGCCTGGTTGAAATCACCAGTCACTATCGTCGCGGCTTCCGGGTGCTTGATCTGCTGTTTGTTGATGTGGTCGTGTAATTCCCCCAGCGCTTTGCCGGTATTTGCCTGTGGATGAATATACACGACGGATAAAATGACCGCGGTAAACTCACGGGGTAGGTGATACGGGCGACACAGGATCTGGAGATGTTCCATATCTGGGGAGCATGAACTTGAGAGGACATGTACTTCCTTGGGATTAACCCAGAGATTGTTCGTGAGGATGCAGACCCTTATTATGTTACCAAGTGACTGTTTGTGTACATTATTGAGGTTTGAGAATGCAAACCTGGTTGTGATTTTGTACACAGACAGCCCTGTTAATGTTTTCTGATAATCTTTTGTCCTATTCACCTTGGCCTCTGGCTCTGATCAAATAAATGTTGAATTGGACTATAGTTCATGGTTTTGTCTGGCTACACGTTTAATTCTTCAATCTGCTTTAAGTCAGATGAAGAGATCAACAATCATATCGATATGATCCCTTTCTCCTCCTTCCAGATAATCAATCTCATTTGTACTGTACTACAATAACCTCAAATTATTGTAGGGTTCTGTGGGAATTTACCACAGAAATGGTGCCGTTCTTCCCACCCTATTGTGTCTCCCCCTGAAAAGGTGCGGTAGGGTCTTGTCATAACAAATCTGGACCTTGCTGTGTGTTGGGGACGTACGGGGCAAAGAGCTGGGGGTTGCTGCGTTTGAAGTTATAGACGAGGGGCTTGTTGTCTGAAATGGAGGAGAGAGGGACAGGATGAAGGTTGGTTGTGTATGCCACTTGTTGGGACCCACGGTGAATATGGCTTTTGCATGCAGGGATGGGGGAGCGGTGACTTAGGTTAGGATGTCCGGAGGTATGAGGATCGCGCTTGTTGTGCAGTGAACATGCAAACGTGGGCTTTTTATGTTTGTGTGTTTGTTCAGACACAGGAGGCCGGTCCCGGCCTATGCGGGCCACGGGGGTTGGGTCTCGTATGGAATATACTTTATGAACTATACGGGGGGGGTTGCACCAAGAAGATACGGCATGTAATGGGATGACGTATTGGTGGGGCACAGACTATCTGGTCATGGTGTATTGGTATTAGCGTCGCATGACGGCAGATGAAAGGCTTTTCTGGCTAGGAAGCACGGTTGTCTGGTGTGTACGACAGGGGCGCGTTCTGAGTATATAAATGTCCTAAAAATTATTCTCAGGAAGAGGGTGCGGGTAAGTTGGATTGATTTGGGTGTTCTGAATGGAAGGAGAGCTGTGTGTAATTGGGTACAGGGAATAGTTCCACGGGAGAACTGAAGTACAGAGAATATGGGAAAGAGTGCAGAGCTCTGTTACTATTCAGAACATGCAAGTCAGGTATGGTAAAGATGAGTGCGATAACATGATCAGCGCATGGGGTCTGTGCGGTTACAGGATTAACACGTAGTAATTAATAGAAGATAGGGGTGCCGGCGTGTTCAAGAAGGCTCGATAATGGCAGGGACCAATCGGCCAAATTTAAATGAAGATATATATGTCGTCCTTAGGCATAGTATCGAACGGATCTGGAGGTCCTTTTTAATCTTGAGCGAAACCGGCCTGTTGATTCGATTACGTGCGCTGTGATACGAAAACAATGTACTTAATAAAACAATTCGGTCGAGATGACTGATAAGTACTTAGTGGGAATCCAACGGAGCTGTGGTAAGCTTAAACATTCGGTAATGATTGTATGGGGGACTATGGCTATGGTTAGGAATTGTATGGGGGACTATGGCTATGGTTAGGAATGATTGGCAAAACGTAGGAGCTTATTGTTGTATTGTTATGATATTTTAATGACCAACGAACACAGGTCTGTGGCGAGTCCTACTGGTGATGGGGGCTAGCTAGCTTAGCTCTGTGGAAAAGTCCGCGGTGAAACTGGGGACGTTACGATGGCGTTATGAGAGAATTGATTAAACACTGTGGCGGCGATTGCAGGTAAGAGGCGAATCGAGACGTAGGGTGGAGAGATTGTGGCCGTTTTGAGGGTTATTATTGATGCGGTAGCGATTGAGTATGATATTAAGAAGTCGCTGCTTGATGACGTCATGGTGTTGAGGAGAGTGTGTAACGTTCGCGGTACTATGGAGTGAGGCGGAGAAGGTAGGAGAGAGGATTCGTGTTGGACTATGTGTGCGGCGTTGGATGGTGAGAATGTTTTAAAAATTATTTTCTTTTATAGTGGTTGGTTATTTTAAGCTTGTGTGAGTTGTTTATGCTTGGATTGGTACTGAGCGAATTGCGTGGATGAACGGATCTTGAAAGGCACGGCTCCCGTGAGGGCCTTGAACGTCGCATTAGAGCTGGCTAAGCTAGTTAGCTTGCGTGCCGTTGTTTTGTGGCGTTTGCGAGCGACATATGTTACGTTTCGAGGTTTGAGAATGATGTTTGGGAAGAGTTAGAGAACGTGGTGAATGTCGTGGCAGTGTGTTATGTTGGAACAGGGCGTTTATGATATTAGTTATGCTTTGCCGTAATACATCGTCCGGGGAGCAACGTTGGCCACTGCGCATGCGCGGTACAACGTGGATTGGGTCTAATACATTCGTGGTAAATTCGCTCAGGGGCCAGGGATAACGGGTAATGGTTAGGGAGGGGATTAGGCACCCCGAACCTCTAGCCACTAACAGGCGGCAGTGGGCTCGCAAGAGTCTGGGCGCACGTTAAACACAATCCTATAGTGCTGGGGAGAAACTGAAGGCCCTCGTGCGTAACGAGGTATGAAATAACATACCACTGTGGTACCGCCTAGTCGGCCCAGGAAACGTTGCACGTAAGTTGGTGTGGGCACTGGGTGGTACGTGGGCGACAGTCCACACCTAGGAGCAGGGCAGTGCACCGGAGGGGGCACAGCACCTGCCGTGAACAGGCTAGGCTGGCGAAAACGGTCAATATTTCCATGCCCAGAGCAAGCGGGGTGGGGACAAGACCGTCGGTTTCTAAACTGAGTGGCTGATAGGTACTACGGACAGTCAGCTGCTTGGGGTCCTGACTTGATGACGGACTATGAGGTCGCTATCGACTGGGTCGCCAGCCGGTTGGGAGAGCGTTATGGCCATAAACCATAAAAAGATAATAAAACCATAAACAAGACCATAAATGCACCTGGCTCAATGTACAGTCAGGCCACAGTAACCTTACTAGCCGATACAGGGTTAGTAGGCGAGTTGTGCTTCTGTGATCAGTGTTTTTGAAAAGAAAATGCTGGGAAGCAGAGGGATGAGGGGTGTCAATTCAGAGGAATCTGGATTGTCTCTCCTAAGATTGGAAAGGGACCCAGCCTTAAACTGCACCTGAAGGTAAAATAAGGGGGCTTTTTCCGTTCATGAGAGGAGACCTTACCGCCGGAAGTGGAGACCTGCATCTCTGTTGGGGGAGAGGGGCCGACGTCGGACAAGGCAGTCCTAAGAAAGGAGCTGGTTGTTGCGTCGTAGCGGACTGCCTAAACCTTACGGGGAGAGGTGCATCTAAGTAGGGGAAGGAGTGCATCCGAATGGGAGGAGGGTACTCTTAACTGGAAGGAGGTTAAAAGGGTCAAAGCGATATTGTGCATTCTAGTGAATATTCTGCATTTTGTAAAGTGGTTGTGCTTGTATGTTGTGTATTGTGCATTCTGTGTAATTGTAGACAATGTTCTGGGAGTGGGTATTACTGCAAATTGTGTGGGGGTAACATGTGATAGGGACAGGCGGTTAAAATAGGATTAGATGATTTAGAATACATGCCCCTTAACTTACACTGGGATTCATAAACCAGATACACATTGGACTTGTAAACTAGGCAATATTATGTTACACAAGTGTATAGTCTTGACATATTGGGGTTGAGAGAAGCTACAGGCTGAGTTGGGAAAGCGCTCTACACTGAAAAGGACATATTGCTTGCATTATATTTAAGTAATACATCTACATTACTTTCACATGTCGCCTGTATACAGGGCTAGGTGTTTCCAGAATATTCTGTTTACAGTTATGAGACTTAGCATGTTGGAACTAACCACTAATAATGTTTAATTGCTAATAGGTGGTGGTTGATAGAAATGCTTATGTGTGTGTTGTGCATGTACAAATGTGATTTTAAGATCTGTATAGAATGGTAATTATTTTTAGGTGCTTGTAGGAGGGTAATCTTTAATACACTGTTAAAATGTTGACACAAGCCTCCGACTTGTAGGAGATTATAATTTATTGATAGAGGCTTGATGTCTGTGTCAGGAAACAATGTTATTAATGCAATGACGATTTAATGGTTTGATTGGGTTGACAATGCTTGTTTTAGATTGTTAAATCTTTAATACACTGTTAATATGGTTAGGACAGTTAATGCTTGATACAAGCCTCTGAATCATGGGGAATTATAATTTATTGATGGAGGCTTGCTGTGTTGAAATACACTTTTATTGCTGCAATGACAAATTTTGATAAGTGTGGGATTTAATTTTATACGCTGGGGAGGGGGTTAGCCTTCTCCCTGGGAATGTGTGATTAAAAGGGCGGCTTGCCTCTGGGGGATGAGATGTGTGATTAACCATTTAATGATTTACAGGGGGCCTATATTCATGAAGTGAGGAGATAGGGTCTTTGTGTCAAAAGCCTTTATGCTCAGGAGAGACTGTATGCATGGATCATGAAAGAGACAAAAGTTGAGAAGGTTATATTGCCCAGGGGGGTAGGAATCCTTTTGAGGCAGGTCAAAATGCCCAAGGGGGGTCGAGATGTACAGCTGTTACAATGGCTGTTCTTTTTATGACAGGATGGCGTAAGATTAGATGCAACAGGAGAGAGGTCACAGGTGGAGATAGGAGAGAACAGTCAAAGTGAGATAACAGATGGAGTTATTTTTAGAGCAGAGGACAGGAAGTGGGGGTAATGGGCCAGGGGGCCAGGAAGTGACAGGAAGGTGAGACAGGGGAAGGTTTGTCAGGGAACAGCTGGGTGAGTGAGTGAGACAATCGGGAAAGTAGGCATTCATTTGGGGTTATGACTTATGAATGTTAACTGTTTTGATAAGGGAATATTTGGATCTGTCTGTGCACTGGAAGGCATGGATAGGTCTGAATTAAAGATGGATTCCAGTCCGTCTTTGAAGTGAGAGTAGAGGAGCTGATGTGAGGAGAGGCTGTAGTAGCCTGAGATCAGAGCAGAAAAATTGAGAGCAGGAAAGTTGAGCGCAGAAGAACTAACATTGTTTGTCTGTCTGTTGGTTGATAAACGAGTGTATGAGAGAGATTTCTTTTAGTATTTGTTTATGATATGTGTAATATGTCTATGTCCTTTTAATTTCAGTGAATGATTGAGCTGTTGATGACATCGTAAACCGATTCTGTTATCTAGTTAAGGCCTAACAATAGACAGGATGTTAGATCTTGTGTCGGGATCAGATGTCAGCTGGGTGAGCCAGCAGACCACTTTTAGTATAAGTCATATCTAGGTAAAATAAAGCAATAATGACGTTAATGAGTAGTAGGGCTGTTATCCTGTCTATCAGAATAAGGAGCGTATCAAACCACTTGGGTTATACCACAAATAGGCCTGGGAATTATTGTCGCTTATCATTTGTTTCATATCATTTGTTTTACTGAAGGAGTTTATTTTTATTACTTTAGTTTGATTTGATTTCTTTTGAATGTTTTGTATGGACGAGATATTGAATTTAGATTTTTAGATTTCTTTTCTATTTTTAATCTATGATTGTGTGGCCTGAGCCTGTAGAGGGTGATTGTGCTGGCTTGAAAGGTGTCAAATTCACAATGATAGGTGTGATGAGGTTTAGGTGTAGGGTTTTAGATTTCTTTTCTTTTCTTTCTAAATAACCATTGAGGTGGTCTGCGGTTGGAGCTGGTTAATTTCATTGATCTGCTTTCACATCTGTTGGAATGTTTTTTTTGATTATTTGCCTTTTGTTTCTTATTTCTCTGTTATGGTCTGAGTGAGTGGAGAAGGCTGGAGGCTGAGGTTGGCAACGTCAACGGAATGTCAACAAGAGCTAAGTGGTCCCATCACGTTTGCATAATGATTAAACATTTGGCTTCTCTTGAGAATATTTGACATATTGTGTAAAGAAAATCTGTTTTGTGTTTTGTTCCCTCGCAGTTTCAGTCGAGGGGGAGGACGGACCGTCACAGGTGGAGGAATCATGGAAGATGTGTAGGAATACATTTCATTAGATTATGACACAATGGTGTGAACCCGTTCAGTCAGTTCCTGTGGGAGATTGTTGGATTGTGAAGAGAGGTCGCTTGTAGACGCTGGCCCCTCCTTCAAAATAGCCCCGAGAACAGCGGCCGGAGGTTTGGAACAAACCGCCAGACTGACAGAGTTGTCTGTAGATCCAAGGAAATACAGTCATGGGTCAAAATAGCCTACAAACAGTGGCTGCAGCTGAGGCTGGCCGACATGGGGTGGAGGGGGGGGGCGAAAACGGTCAGAGACTGGAGTTGAGCAAGGGCCTCTATGGGATGTGGTGTGATTGGTATGTTGAACGGGAGGTGACTGAACGGTAACAACTGGTATAGATTATGACACAACGCAAGAGTACTAAACACATGCACATAGGTAGAATATTAGGTGTAGATTATGGCCGAAATGAGCTGGTGAAAAAAATGTTCCTTGAGTGATGCTCCGCCCTCCCTGTCCGACTGTGCGCTGTGGTGGTAGGTATTATGTCCATGGTATGTTCATAAAGGGGGGAGAGGTGAGAAGACCAACTGAGTTGATTAAGCAAATGTGATTGGGCTGTCTTGGAAAAGGAATTAACAAGGGAAAAAAGCAAAATGTATGAAAGAATGAATAATAATTTCTGTGTCTTCAGATCTTATGAAAGAATGTGGAATCAAAAGTGCTGTAACTTAGGAAAAAATGGGTTTTTAAAAAGTTGTGTTTTATTTAAAGGTATAATGATTAGATTAAATTGTTTTATTGTGTTCAACAAGCTCAAAAGTTGTTGTTTCAAAAGTAGGCCTCTGGCTATGAGCCTTGAGGAGCAAAAGCTAATTGATGATATGTACCAAAGAAAAATGGAAAAAGAAAAAATTGAGTAATTTTGAAAAAAAATTATTTTATTATGTATGGTTAGTATGTATAGAAAATCAAGTCAATATATCATATGTGACGATAAGAATCGTCAAAACGGGGAAATGTGGTAAATATTGAGTTGAATTTCATAAATAATATGTGTGAATAATCAGAGATCATCACAGCTACCTTTCAATAGCAGAGTGGACTCAGTGGCTAAATAAGGAACCATACTTGAGACAGTTACATCAGATAACAGCAGCAACAGTTATTTCAACCCCCACTCAAGCAATGACTAATTTAGAGAACAAACAACACCTTCTCGATTGACAGTATGTAAATGTAGAAGCAGAGACAGCTGGGTTGAACACAGGGCAGACCAGTTTAGACTTGTTGAGTCATGGACACTAAGTCACAAACAAAGTTATCTATTAATCAACTGTTTAGTATCAAAAGAGTAAATCATAATATTAGAAATGTGTAAATTCATATACACGGGAGATACGGTTGGTAAAAGGTTTATTGGAACAGGCCTCTGTACTCATCAAGCGGCCACACCAAGGAGGGGGGCCACCAAGACCCCCCCTCTGTTTACTGAAAGAAGACTCACACAGCAACCACACGGACGGGGGCCACCAGCAGAACCCCTCTGTACTCAGCAAAAGACCACACCGACGGGGGCCACCGACAGGCCCCCTCCATCTCTGTCCCATCACGTCGCCACAACCCAGGGGGGGGGGCTGCCAGCCCCCACAGGAGATCGCCCACAGGAGACGCATGATTGGATCAATTGTATTAGTAAAATGTACCATTATTGGCTAGAAATTATAGTATATAAGGGGATACAAAATGGGAGTTCGGGAGCCCCAGACCAGACTGACCCCAGGGGTCTGTGGGCTCCACCGCTCCACCACCAGAGAGACTGTGCTGCTTTTTATGTGAGTAAATCATGGACCCATGGTTGGTTAGAATAGAATGTAAAGATACTTATCTTAGAAACCAGGCTTACTCATATAAAAAGGGGCCTACAGTAAATTATGTATGTTCAAATTATGTTACCAAGTGACTGTTTGTGTACATTATTGAGGTTTGAGAATGCAAACCTGATTGTGATTTTGTACACAGACAGCCCTGTTAATGTTTTCTGATCATCTTTTGTCCTATTCACCTTGGCCTCTGGCTCTGATCAAATAAATGTTGAATTGGACTATAGTTCATGGTTTTGTCTGGCTACACGTTTAATTCTTCAATCTGCTTTAAGTCAGATGAAGAGATCAACAATCATATCGATATGATCCCTTTCTCCTCCTTCCAGATAATCAATCTCATTTGTACTGTACTACAATAACCTCAAATTATTGTAGGGTTCTGTGGGAATTTACCACATAAGCACTTATTCCCCCCCCCCTGAACATTTATGGAGATGTATGGGCCTTTTAAGTCAGTGATAAAAGTGTCTTTCAAGGATAAGTGAGCTCCTGCACTGATTATTATAGTTCAATATTTGATCACCAAAACCCCCCAAAAAGCATAAAAAGGGGGCCCCCGCCCGAAAAGCGCCCTTAAAAATTGCGCTTGCGCGCTACGCGCGCTCAGTTAATATATACACACAAGTGTAGTGCCCTTTTCAGCCTTTGAGCACCTGCCTCTCTAAAGTACTGTGCACGTCCCTGACCGTATGTATATATTCTCTCCCCACTGTATGTATATATTTTCTCCCACCCACCCACCCGCTCCTAATGTATATATACTCCCCATCATATGTATATTAGGATCTATGGGTAACAGTACTGTATATTTGCATATCGTATATGTCACAAATGTAACAGTACTATATCTGTATGTCATGTATGTCCCTATGTCATGATGTCATGTATGTTGTGTATGTTGTGTAGAGGAAAGGGTAAGAAATGCAGTAATTGCTTCTGACAGCTGGGCAGCACTGTCCAGTATTAGATCACTGAAATCATGCAGACAGGATATTGTTTTTAAGATTCATAATTTAATTTATGAAATTTATAGTAGAGGTATGACTGTTGGCTTCGTTTTGGGTTCCTGCCCATGTAGGGGTAGAAGGAAATGAAAATGCAGATTTATTAGCTAAACAATCACTTAAGTCACAAACAATAGAAATGGATATCCCACTTAGTAAATCTGAGGTAAAATCAATCATCAAAACACACATGCAGGAATTATGGCAAGAAAACTGGAACAGAAATGAAACAGGAAGACATTTGTACAACATTCAGAAGAAAGTTGGAATAGCAAGTAGGATGGGCAGGAACCAGAAAGAAGAGACATCATTACCCGTCTCAGGATAGGTCACACTGGATTAAATGACACTTTATAGGATAGGGAAACACCCAACTGGCATTTGTGCTGCACACTGCAATAACCCGGAATCTGTTCAGCATGTGTTACTGGAATGCAATAAGTATGAGGAACAGAGAAAGTTACTGAAATCAGCCATTCAGAAAGTCAAGCTTAGTTTATTTTTTTTTTTATTGGTCTTTTTCCCCCTCCATTTTCCTCAGATTTTCTCCCATCCCAATGTTAGTCGTATGCCAATTCCCAGTCCCTTCCTGGTCGCTGCGCACTTACCCCCCACAGTCAGATCATCTGGGAGAGTGGAGGCTACCACGTGCTTCCTCCGACACACGTCCAGCCAATCACCGCTTCTTTTCACCTGGCAGCGCGGATTCTCATTGAGAGGGCGTAGCGTGTGGGAGGACCACACTATCCCCCTCACGTCCAATCCGCGCTTAGCAGGCGCCCCGACCGAACTGTAGGAGTCGCTGTTTACAACGACCCGGACCCACCCCGCCAGCTTCTCCCACCCTCTGATACAGCCAATTGTATCAGTGCAGACGGCCAGCCAAGCTGGTGACAACCCCGGAGCTGTGAGCCGGATTCGAACAGGCAAATCCAGCTCAGCTCCGGGGCTGGTGACGAACGCAATCTCCGCTCGGCCACCTAACCGCCTCGTCAAGCTTAGTTTTAATATGTTTAATACGTTCTGGTAAACAAAGGTGCATTCGGTTCATATCGACCTCTCCGTTTTGTTACAGTAACATCTGCTTTTATTCATCTACTCACCGCACATCTGATCTGTTGGGCGTTTCTGCCACTTTTCCATCCAGACTGGGCCTTGACCAGAGGTAGCTGGAGCAGCTAACAAGCTAAGCTGCTATGCTAATGCTACACCACGCTACTAAAACGTTGTGAGTTTAGGTCAGAAACTGGTGCGACTCTCTGTATAGAGAGAGACATGTGTGTTTATTCAGCTTGTTACTAATAATGACTCTGTATAGAGAGAGACATGTGTGTTTATTCATCTCGTTACTAATAATGACTCTGTATAGAGAGAGACGTGTGTGTTTATTCAGCTTGTTACTAATAATGACTCTGTATAGAGAGAGACATGTGTGTTTATTCAGCTTGTTACTAATAATGACTCTCTGTATAGAGAGAGACATGTGCGTTTAATCAGCTTGTTACTAATAATGACTCTCTGTATAGAGAGAGACATGTGTTTATTCAGCTTGTTACTAATAATGACACTGTATAGAGAGAGACATGTGCGTTTATTCAGCTTGTTACTAATAATGACTCTGTATAGAGAGAGACATGTGTTTATTCAGCTCGTTACTAATAATGACTCTCTGTATAGAGAGAGACATGTGCGTTTATTCAGCTTGTTACTAATAATGACACTCTGTATAGAGAGAGACATGTGTGTTTATTCAGCTTGTTACTAATAATGACACTCTGTATAGAGAGAGACACATGCGTTTATTCAGCTCGTTACTAATAATGACTCTGTATAGAGAGAGACATGTGTGTTTATTCAGCTCGTTACTAATAATGACACTCTGTATAGAGAGAGACATGTGTGTTTATTCAGCTTGTTACTAATAATGACTCTCTGTATAGAGAGAGACATGTGTGTTTATTCAGCTTGTTACTAATAATGACTCTCTGTATAGAGAGAGACATGTGTGTTTATTCAGCTTGTTACTAATAATGACTCTCTGTATAGAGAGAGACATGTGTGTTTATTCAGCTTGTTACTAATAATGACTCTCTGTATAGAGAGAGACATGTGTGTTTATTCAGCTTGTTACTAATAATGACTCTGTATAGAGAGAGACATGTGCGTTTATTCAGCTTGTTACTAATAATGACACTCTGTATAGAGAGAGACATGTGTGTTTATTCAGCTTGTTACTAATAATGACTCTCTGTATAGAGAGAAACATGTGTGTTTATTCAGCTTGTTACTAATAATGACTCTCTGTATAGAGAGCGACGTGTGCGTTTATTCAGCTTGTTACTAATAATGACTCTTATAGAGAGAGACATGTGTGTTTATTCAGCTTGTTACTAATAATGACTCTCTGTATAGAGAGAGACATGTGTGTTTATTCATCTTGTTACTAATAATGACACTCTGTATAGAGAGAGACATGTGTGTTTATTCAGCTCGTTACTAATAATGACTCTGTATAGAGAGAGACATGTGTGTTTATTCAGCTCGTTACTAATAATGACACTCTGTATAGAGAGAGACATGTGTGTTTATTCATCTTGTTACTAATAATGACACTCTGTATAGAGAGAGACATGTGTTTATTCAGCTTGTTACTAATAATGACTCTCTGTATAGAGAGAGACATGTGTGTTTATTCATCTTGTTACTAATAATGACACTCTGTATAGAGAGAGACATGTGTGTTTATTCAGCTTGTTACTAATAATGACACTCTGTATAGAGAGAGACATGTGTGTTTATTCATCTTGTTACTAATAATGACACTCTGTATAGAGAGAGACATGTGCGTTTATTCAGCTTGTTACTAATAATGACTCTCTGTATAGAGAGAGACATGTGCGTTTATTCAGCTCGTTACTAATAATGACTCTGTATAGAGAGAGACATGTGTGTTTATTCAGCTTGTTACTAATAATGACTCTGTATAGAGAGAGACATGTGTTTATTCAGCTTGTTACTAATAATGACTCTCTGTATAGAGAGAGACATGTGTGTTTATTCAGCTTGTTACTAATAATGACTCTGTATAGAGAGACATGTGTGTTTATTCAGCTTGTTACTAATAATGACTCTGTATAGAGAGAGACATGTGTGTTTATTCAGCTTGTTACTAATAATGACTCTGTATAGAGAGAGACATGTGTGTTTATTCAGCTTGTTACTAATAATGACTCTGTATAGAGAGAGACATGTGTGTTTATTCAGCTCGTTACTAATAATGACTCTCTGTATAGAGAGAGACATGTGTGTTTATTCATCTTGTTACTAATAATGACTCTGTATAGAGAGAGACATGTGCGTTTATTCAGCTTGTTACTAATAATGACTCTCTGTATAGAGAGAGACATGTGTGTTTATTCAGCTTGTTACTAATAATGACTCTGTATAGAGAGAGACATGTGCGTTTATTCAGCTTGTTACTAATAATGACTCTCTGTATAGAGAGAGACATGTGTGTTTATTCATCTTGTTACTAATAATGACTCTGTATAGAGAGAGACATGTGCGTTTATTCAGCTTGTTACTAATAATGACTCTCTGTATAGAGAGAGACATGTGTGTTTATTCATCTTGTTACTAATAATGACTCTGTATAGAGAGAGACATGTGTGTTTATTCAGCTCGTTACTAATAATGACTCTCTGTATAGAGAGAGACATGTGTGTTTATTCATCTTGTTACTAATAATGACTCTGTATAGAGAGAGACATGTGCGTTTATTCAGCTTGTTACTAATAATGACTCTCTGTATAGAGAGAGACATG
The DNA here is from genome assembly GCF_963971535.1 of Notolepis coatsorum. Taxonomy (NCBI): domain Eukaryota; kingdom Metazoa; phylum Chordata; class Actinopteri; order Aulopiformes; family Paralepididae; genus Notolepis; species Notolepis coatsorum. The sequence goes on from NC_140176.1 coordinate 106,063,395, forward strand.
TGTGTTTATTCAGCTCGTTACTAATAATGACTCTCTGTATAGAGAGAGACATGTGTGTTTATTCAGCTCGTTACTAATAATGACTCTGTAGAGAGAGAGACATGTGCGTTTATTCAGCTTGTTACTAATAATGACACTCTGTATAGAGAGAGACATGTGTGTTTATTCAGCTTGTTACTAATAATGACTCTGTATACAGAGAGACATGTGTGTTTATTCAGCTTGTTACTAATAATGACTCTGTATAGAGAGAGACATGTGTGTTTATTCAGCTTGTTACTAATAATGACTCTCTGTATAGAGAGAGACATGTGTGTTTATTCAGCTTGTTACTAATAATGACACTCTGTATAGAGAGAGACATGTGTGTTTATTCAGCTTGTTACTAATAATGACTCTGTATAGAGAGAGACATGTGTGTTTATTCAGCTTGTTACTAATAATGACTCTGTATAGAGAGAGACATGTGTGTTTATTCAGCTCGTTACTAATAATGACTCTGTATAGAGAGAGACATGTGGGTTTATTCAGCTTGTTACTAATAATGACTCTCTGTATAGAGAGAGACATGTGTGTTTATTCAGCTTGTTACTAATAATGACTCTCTGTATAGAGAGAGACATGTGTGTTTATTCAGCTCGTTACTAATAATGACTCTCTGTATAGAGAGAGACATGTGTGTTTATTCAGCTCGTTACTAATAATGACTCTGTATAGAGAGAGACATGTGTGTTTATTCAGCTTGTTACTAATAATGACTCTGTATAGAGAGAGACATGTGCGTTTATTCAGCTCGTTACTAATAATGACCAAACATCTCAACCAGCTTGCTGTTGCTGTGGCCTGGTGTTTTGAAAGCGCTCCTGTCCTTACAGAGCGATTGATTGATTGAACATTTTATTAACAGATTGCAGAATGGGTACAATACAGTACGGCTCAATACACACAATTGTTAAGGGGGTGCAGACCAGAGAAAGACTTTCGTCTTGTTTACATCAGGGTCCCCCATTTTCAATTCATCATAACATACATGACATAAGAGGTGTGGACTCGAGTCACGAATTTGATGACTTTAGACTTGACTTGACAAAATCAAAAAAGACTTGCAACTCGACTTTGACTTTAACACCAATGACTCGTGACTTTACTTGGACTTGAGCCTTTTGACTTGAGAAGACTTGATACCTTCCCCCATGCCAAACGATACAAAATTATGTTATTAAACCTGCGGTGGATTAATACATTTCCAGTTGAATAGACACTTCATTTCCCAGATCCACTTTGTTTTGAAACAATCCGACAGCATCCAATCACGTTGCGCGAGAGAACGACACGAAGAAGAAGTAACGTTACAATTCCGAACGACGGATCCATTGGGGAAAAAATACCAAAGATTGCTTTGTTTGCTTAAGTTATAAAAATGACGTGGTGGTCAACAAAAAACGAAGTGCAGTATGCAAAACGTGCAGGTCGAAAATCACAGACTCGAGACATCACAGACAACTTCCAACTTCGTTCGACATGTGATGTGAAGCTGCACAATGAACGGTAAGTAACTTGGCTTTGTGAGGATTGGTTCTTTCCCCACCACAGGCTTCCTAAAGTACTGTGATGATTGGTCCGCTCCTCACCCACACGCTCCGTTCCTTTAAGGTATTTCGTTAATTAATTGCATTCCCTGCCACACGCTTCTTTCCTGTAAGATGCCGTGTTGATTGGTACTCTCCCCACCACACGCTTCTGGAGCAATGATCAATTTCATCCCGCAGCTGTCACAGCTTGTCATCAGCGCCCCGTGGCTTTATATACCCTGATCTCCCTAATATCGATGTTGGATCGTTTTGAATATTCCCTGCATCTGCCTTTCCTTCCCGTCGCTGTTCCCTGTCTGTTGCTCCCCAGGACTCTCGTGAAGTATTCCTGTTGGAGAACCTGATTCCCCGTACGAAGCTGCGCCTCGGTTATCTGCCCGCTTTACGCGTTGCGCTCTGGTGAGTTTTTGGAAACAGTTCTTTTTGGATCACCCGTTTTTTGTGTGTTTGTGAAACACCGAAGAGATCCCGTTTTTGTTATACTGTTCTCACCTAGTTTTTGTTGTTGGATTTACACCTTGGATTACCGTATTGTTTATTCTCTGGACTCTGCTAACTGTGTGTATCACACCGAAGATCAAGTCACTTGGATTTTTGTTTGGATCAGTCACCTCTCTGTTTTCTGTTGTGCGCTGAGCTAACTGGGATTTCTCTCTCTCCCTCCGTTTACACCTGGAGTGTATGCTGGGAGGATCTGCAGAGCGGCTCAGACGTCACAAGCTAATTCCTCACCATCACCTACTGGGAGAATCTGCAGAGCCGCAAACATTCTTCACATGCCAGATTCCCTGTTTGTTCTGTTGCTCAACCTAATTCTATCTTGTGACTCTGAGAATAAATACGCCCTTGCTTTGGCTAACTCTGAAACAACTCTCTCTGTGCCGTTGCGCTTGGGGTCGGTTACAAACCCTAACATTACGATCCAACCATGACGACCCCAGCCGACACAGAGAGAGTCAGAACAGCATTGGCAGTCCAGATAGAGTCAACCAAGGAACACAGCCTACAGCTAGATGCGGCTGCGGCTGCTGTACAGGAACTCCGAGAGCAGGAGCCTCGGCCGGAGCATCACCCGCAGCCCTGGCAGGTCCCGCGCCTCCCGATCCCGCACCTGTCCAGTCCTTCTCACCGTTGCTGGTAACCACGTTGAGAGACTCCAGTTTTTCGTCACCAGCTCTCCTCTTGTCCCTGTGGTCCTGGGCAGGCCCTGGCTCGCGCTGCACGAGCCCCACATCGCCTGGTCCTCCGGTACCATCAAGGGGTGGAGCTCCTCCTGTCGTGCCCAGTGTCTGCAGGTGCCGTCCAGCCCCCTCACCGGGTCCCAGTCCCCGTCTCCGGCCTCCCTCGCCGGTCCTCTGTCCCCGTGCCCAGCCTCCGCTGTCGGGCCCCTGTCCCCGTCTCCGGCCTCCCTCACCGGGTCCCAGTCCCCGTCTCCGGCCTCCCTCGCCGGTCCTCTGTCCCCGTGCCCGGCCTCCGCTGTCGGGCCCCTGTCCCCGTCTCCGGCCTCCCTCGCCGGTCCTCTGTCCCCGTCTCCGGTCCCCCTCTCCGGGCCTCTGTCTTTGTCCCCCTCTCCAGTGCCCCTGATCGCCGGCTTCCTTCGGTCCCGTCCGGGCAGGCCGGGGCCGAGTGGGTCGCCGGGTGGCTCCCGTGGAGGGGGGGGTACTGTGAGGATTGGTTCTTTCCCCACCACAGGCTTCCTAAAGTACTGTGATGATTGGTCCGCTCCTCACCCACACGCTCCGTTCCTTTAAGGTATTTCGTTAATTAATTGCATTCCCCGCCACACGCTTCTTTCCTGTAAGATGCCGTGTTGATTGGTGCTCTCCCCACCACACGCTTCTGGAGCAATGATCAATTTCATCCCGCAGCTGTCACAGCTTGTCATCAGCGCCCCGTGGCTTTATATACCCTGATCTCCCTAATATCGATGTTGGATCGTTTTGAATATTCCCTGCATCTGCCTTTCTTTCCCGTCGCTGTTCCCTGTCTGTTGCTCCCCAGGACTCTCGTGAAGTATCCCTGTTGGAAAACCTGATTCCCCGTACGAAGCTGCGCCTCGTTTATCTGCCCGCTTTACGCGTTGCGCTCTGGTGAGTTTTTGGAAACAGTTCTTTTTGGATCACCCGTTTTTTGTGTGTTTGTGAAACACCGAAGAGATCCCGTTTTTGTTATACTGTTCTCACCTAGTTTTTGTTGTTGGATTTACACCTTGGATTACCGTATTGTTTTTTCTCTGGACTCTGCTAACTGTGTGTATCACACCGAAGATCAAGTCACTTGGATTTTTGTTTGGATCAGTCACCTCTCTGTTTTCTGTTGTGCGCTGAGCTAACTGGGATTTCTCACTCTCCCTCCGTTTCCACCTGGAGTGTATGCTGGGAGGATCTGCAGAGCGGCTCAGACGTCACAAGCTAATTCCTCACCATCACCTACAGGGAGAATATGCAGAGCCGCAAACATTCTTCACATGCCAGATTCCCTGTTTGTTCTGTTGCTCAACCTAATTCTATCTTGTGACTCTGAGAATAAATACGCCCTTGCTTTGGCTAACTCTGAAACAACTCTCTCTGTGCCGTTGCGCTTGGGGTCGGTTACAAACAGTGATGCCACTAACGCGTTACTAAGTAACGCCTTACAGTAATCTGATTACTTTTCCCCGAAAATAGTAATCTAACGCGTTAATCTTTAAAAGCCAGTAATCTGATTGCAGTTACTTGTCCAAGTGGCTGTGCGTTACTATTTCGTTACTATCTCATCATAAATTCATAATGCAGGCGGAATGCAGTATTTTATTTCGTTTTAGACAGTCAAAAATACGTTTGGAGCTGTATTTCCTTGTATTGGGGGAGTGACGTCACAGCACGCAACCTCACGTTGTTCCATGCTGGTGGGCGCGGCTGTTATTGTTATTATCAGGCTCACCAAAACTAGCGAGCTAGCAGGGAGACGTTCACGCTGGTAACGCTTTCTTGCAAACAACAAACAAACAAACAAACAAACAAACACTATGCGGAGGAAACAAAATACTGTCTACCGCATCTGGAATATACAGCACAGCACGACCAAACGGATAGAAAAAAAAAACAAACCCGAAGCATCGACTTCTGGATTTCTTTACTGGATTTAAACCATGGTGCAGGTATGTTCCACCTTTGAGTTAAACATCTTTTGCATTGCACTATTCATGAACATGGAACACCATACTCACACACACCTCCAATGTACAGCCCCACCCCACCTACCCAACCTCCCCCAATGCACAGTTTCTATGTCAAATGTATATACACTCTTTTTCTGGATTTTTTTAGTATCACAAACAGTACTGCATTTGAAAATCTGGTATGTCATAAATGTATAGATGTAGCAGTACTGTCTATCTGTATGTCGTGTGTGTCATATGATGAATTGAAAATGGGGGACCCTGATGGAAACAAGACGAAAGTCTTTCTCAGGTCTGCATCCTCTTAACAATTGTATGTATTGAGCCGTACTGTACTGTACCCATTCTGCAATCTGTTAATAAACTTTTCAATCAATCAATCAATCAATCAATCAATCAATACTGCAGTATGTAGGTTGTCAGTAGCACACAATAATAAATAATAATAATAATAATAATAATAATAATAATAATAATAATAATAATAATAATATAATAATAATAATAATAATAATAATAATAATAATAATAATAATAATAATAATAATAATAATAATAATAGCATAGGAGGAGCAGTACCGTTTAATAGACTGTTTTTTAAGAGCATGAGCTTCAGATACTGGATAGACCTTCAAACATAAAGAACATTTTCTTGAAGTATAACACTCCAACCAATCAAGTGCTCCTGTGGAATGGCTTTTTAGTCTGGGAGGGTTGGTGCTCACGCCTAGAAGGAACAGACTTTCTGACAAGAGGTTTGAGAAGATTCTGTTACTGAGATATAATCACTGGTTTACTCACCCCTCTCCCCTGTTTCACTAGGAACATTAGAACCATATCTGAATAGGGCAGGCCTCAAAGGTAGGCTACATATCAGCCTACATGTGGTGTTATTGACCATTTATCTTTTGTGAAATCTATAGATATATAGATAGGCCTACCTGCCCTATTAGTACATTTTACTCAAACTGAGTACATTTTACAAATTTTTTTTTGTCATTCTTATGTTGTGGCAGCAGCAGGGACGACGACTTCGTAACCTAGTTACTTTCAAAGTAACTAAGTTACTCTGATAATCAAGTAATCAGTAAAGTAACTAAGATTACTTTTTAAAGGAGTAATCAGTAATCAGTAATCAGATTACTTTTACAAGTAATCTGTGGCATCACTGGTTACAAACCCTAACAGGCTTGCTAGCTACAGTAGTTAAATCAATGAGCATCGAAACAGTCTGAAGAAGTGTTATCGAGACGAAAGTATATATGGGGCCAATACAGCTAAACAGGGGGGGATCATGTAGTGATATGCAGTAGGGACTATAATGCCGGTGCGCGACCCGCGGACGGTATATATGGGTGAACCAGTATGCATGTAAATGTCAAACTGAGTAAACTTGAGTCTCATGCATCCTGTTGAAATGAAATAGTAAGTGAAGAGGTGACAAAAACGCACATTGCAATGCATCAATAAATGTTTTATTCAACTTATTCGAGTCAAGACAACAAACAAACAACAAATAAACAAACAAATAAACAAACATGTCAAACATAACACTCCTCAGACAGCATCTCAAGAAGAAGAAAATAAAAAGTTTCTATTGCTTACAATAAAAAACATGGTTAAAAAAAGTGCCTCGTTTTCTCTTATAGCTTTGGTCCTCCCCAACACAAGCACAGTTTACTGGGATTGTTTTGTAACGGAATGAACAAAGTGCTGGCGTGGGCTTTTAAAGACATGTCCCCTATCTGCACGCTTGATGAAATCCAATATTTCTTGGGAGCTGAAAAAAGAAAAAAGGTGATGGCCAATATATAGTCCTCAAGCTGTTTTTACTGGTGAGCAAAGCGATTTATGTCCTTGTGTGCTTGTGTGCACTAATTCAACTGTATGTATGTGTGTGTGTGTGTGTGTGTGTGTGTGTGTGTGTGTGTGTGTGTGTGTGTGTGTGTGTGTGTGTGTGTGTGTGTGTGTGTGTGTGTGCGTGTGTGTGTGTCCATATTCAGACTCGTTAAGTCATTGTCGTTATCAGCTGCGCAGCTAGTCAATAAATACCCCCCCCCCCTCTCTCCTAAGCGTTCTATAATTTCTGCGGCCATAAGTACGATAGACGTTTGAAATGATAAATTAATCATGTTAATTTTCCACGTCATTATTAATATATTACTGGCATACACTGTATTCATTCATATTCAAAACAAAAAGGCCGTAGGGGATAATTGAGTTGAGAAATACCTGTAGACATAATTCATATTCTTCGTAGACTTGATAACATTCTGGCTCTGTTAGAGTTGGAGGAATGACTACACATTATTAGTAGCTAATACTGCCCAGGTCAAATATATTACACATTTTTCAGTTTGTTTGAAGTTGGGGGGGGGGGGAAGCAACAACAACAACAACAATACAATCTATGTGATAAGTTATCAAAAGAATAATATCATAGACATTAATCATAGGCGACTATAACAACCATAAACGTAACGTTTCACAACAAGGCCATTCCAAGGCTTTTGAAGTCCTTCATTTTTGTTCACTCAGGGTGTCGTTCTTTTTAACTCCCGCTAGGTGGCGCCTTGAGCTCAAACATGTATAGTAGGTCAAGCCTATCCGTTTTCAAAGGCCATTCCCAGCATAGATATATATAGAACACTAGATAGCTTACCCGCGCTGCCGGCCAATGGAGAGCGACGTCACTGAACCGCCGCCATCTTGCCCAGGTCAGCCTTGAGTGAGAGTGAGTGAGCTGCACAGACAAAAATACTCATAACTCGCTGAAATATTGACGGATTTACAAACGGTTTGGTTTATTACAAGCATTATTAACGTGGCTATGATTCAAGTGGTTTGTAAAAAAAAACATCTTTAAATTTTTTTTTAGAAGTATGCAGTATCATAATTACATCTTTGATGTTTATAGCAAACCAACCCGTTTGTAAATCCGTCAATATTTCAGCGAGTTATGAGTATTTTTGTCTGTGCAGCTCACTCACTCTCACTCAAGGCTGACCTGGGCAAGATGGCGGCGGTTCAGTGACGCTGGTGACTCCGCCTTAAGCTATCTAGTGTTCTATATATATCTATGATTCCCAGGACCCACCGGCGTGGGGTTTAGCGTCACAACAACAAGGCACATGGCGTTCATTAACACATTAACTGCCACAGAGTTTGCCCGTCTCATACCACTCTCTGCCACCACTCTAAGCCTATGGAGATGTTTACCTTCTTTGCAGGGCTATAACTTTTTAAATAGTATTGCTAAATTGACATTACTATGGCCCATTCAACATCGATTATCTATCGTTCAGGATGTAGGAACATTATACTTTTTCATTCATAGATTCATACGAAAATACCGTCTAGAATATAAATATGTTTTTATCGTTTTCTGCAGTAATTCCTAGAACGATCATTAATGATTTTCCAGAAGGCTGCTATATAGTATAGCCTATCATTAATGATTTTCCAGAAAGCTGCTATATAGTATAGCCTATCATTAATGATTCTCCAGAAAGCTGCTATATAGTATAGCCTATCATTAATGATTTTCCAGAAGACTGCTATAGCCTATCATTAATGATTCTCCAGAAAGCTGCTATATAGTATAGCCTATCATTAATGATTCTCCAGAAAGCTGCTATATAGTATAGCCTATCATTAATGATTCTCCAGAAAGCTGCTATATAGTATAGCCTATCATTAATGATTCTCCAGAAAGCTGCTATATAGTATAGCCTATCATTAATGATTTTCCAGAAAGCTGATTTTTCTCACATCCCTTTGCTGATGCAACCTTGGTATAAACTTTGGTAATAATCATATCGGGCTACACAAGATATAATATTCTCTCCTCATCTGGTACCAAAGCACCTCAAAGGCACTAAAAAACAAATTACAAACATCACAAAACAAACTGGTCAGACTACTGCTTGACCTTACTCCTAGAACCCACCTCACCCCTGCCCACTTTGACAACCTAGGATGGCTCAGAGTAGACGACAGAGTACAGCAACTTGCAATGGGCCTGGTCTACAAGATACACTACACGACCAAGGTACCCATGTACATGTCTAAATACTTCCCAAAGGTCAGTGAATACCATGACCACAACACCAGAGGGAGCTCCACAAATCATGTTAAACCCAGATTCGGCTCAAACAAGGGACTAAACACGTTTCACAATTATGCCACATCAATGTGGAACGCCCTACCCAAAGCTGTAAAGGAATGTGAATCACTACCCACTTTTAAAACCACTCTCAAGGAGCACCTACGGGAGGCTGCAATTCGAAACTGGCTCCTGTAAATGTCCTAACTCAACCCCCTCCAATTTACAGTAAATTACCTAGTATGGTTTTGTCAATATTCCAATGTACAGTTTTGCTTGTTTGTACAGTGTTCCCCCCCCCCCCCCAACCCCCTCCAACGTACAGTAAATTACCTAGTATGGTTGTCAATATTCCAATGTACAGTTGTACAGTGTTTCCCCCCCCAACCCCTCCTACCCAATGAACGTTGAAATTTTTTCAAACTACATTTCCCTTCAAGTTCTATGGAGGTTCAAAGTTCTGAGTTGAATTATGGAATATGTCAATAAATGTTATTATTCTTGATAATAAGCCACAAAAGGTAACGATTTGACAAATATTGAAACGCAGTTAGTTTCTCCTCCATATTGTTAGCATATAGGAACAACTAGATCTGAAATTAGTTTCAAAATGCTTGCACTATGAGAAAAATAAAAAAAAAGTACAGTCGATTACAGTAGATATTATTATTAGTGCTGTCAGGCGATTAAAAAAATTAATCTAATTAATTACAGGATTTGTAATTAATTAATCTAATTAATCGCATTTTAATCGCATAACCATTTTATGCCTGATATTCTATATTCTATAATCATATTTCAAATTGCATGTGTCCGGATGGCAGAATTCAGTACTGTATCTACAAAACCTTCTGTTTAATCATCTTCCATCTATTAATTTGCTTAGATTTTTCAGGTCTGGTCAATTTGAGCATGGTGTTATTCACAGTCAAAGATAAAAAAAAAAATGTATTGATATTCTCATTTGGTTCATTGCAATTTACTCAAAATAAAATGTTCATTCAATCAATCACCTCGCAGATTGATTGATTGAATGAAAATGTTATTAACAGATTGCAGAATGGGTACAATACAGTACGGCTCAATACACACAATTGTTAAGGGGATGCAGACCAGAGAAAGACTTTCGTCTTGTTTACATCAGGGTCCCCCATTTTCAATTCATAATGAATTGTAAGTAAGGGTGCACCTTGCACCGTGCAATCCATTCTTTGTGGATCTAGCCCACAGTATTTCTGACACTGGAAATACATTCCCTGAGATTCATAGATGTCCCTAGAATCAGATACCAAGAACATGCAAATGGACCATATTAAAAAAAATCTGTAAATATTCTACATTCTTATGGAATGAATGATAAAAAAAATTAGAAAAAAAAAGAATTTTTTTTTTGTAATTAATTTTGAGTTAATTTTCATAACGCGATTATTTGCTGTGTAATTAATTAATCTAATTAACGCGATAAACTGACAGCCCTAATTATTATCTGTTATTATGCATGCCTGGTGAAGCTAAATCCAAATTGAACTCGGGCATTTGAAAGATACTATATGTATATATATATATAAATGTGCGAATTGGCTATAATAAGGTAATGTATAAGCAAATATTCTATATTCTGTTATGTACTAGAGGCCTGGTCACTCCTGTGTCACCAGGGCAGGCAGGTGAGGGCTGCCAATTAGCCAATTAGTGCTGATTGGTTACCTGCTGGGGAGCTTCAAAGGCAGACCCAGAAACACACATGCACGGTCTGTGCCTAGTGAAAGAGCTGTCAGGTTCTTACAGTCCTTGTCCGTTGGGTTACCAGTACATTAGCTTATAGTTATATTAGTAGTTCCTTGGTTTAGTAGCATTTTTGAGTTAGAGCACAGGGTTTTGGTGTTGATTACACATAGGTTGCGTACCCATGAGCCAGGGTCGTAACAATTGGGCGCTCGTCCGGGATCTTTTACCCCTAGCACTTTGTTTGGTGATTTTTTTTGTGTTGCACGGGGTGTCATCATATTATGGTTTGGGTGGTGTTCGTTACACATGGTGTAACGTGGGGGCTGAGCCATTTTCATCAAACAGGTGAGTATGCCGTATTTGTTTGTAATTTGATGTGACTACTTATGCTGTTAAAATATATAGTTTAGTAGGCACCACATGTAGATAGGGATATTATTTTCTGGTTGTTGGTTAGCGTCCGGTGCACCGCGTACTCCTGGGGCGGTCAATGAAATGATTGTATATGATCTTTGACTGGTAGCAGGTGTGGTTGAAGAAAGTTAGGTCTACAGGGCATTAGTTTAAGGGTAGGTAGGTTAGGGCGGCCAGGAAACACAGGTAGTGTGGTAGGGCTTGATTTAGTGTTTCTTAGGGTAGACATGTGGTAGGCCGGGGTTTTCTGCAGTTTAGACGTAGAAGCATATGTGGTCACATCAGGTTAGAAGGCGCACCTGTTTGGAATATTTTGTTGGATTTATTTTGTTTGTTTAAGTGTTTGGTGAGCATACCTGGTAGCACCTAACACCCTGCGTGTATGACACGTCTATTTAGGGTGGGTGTGTTTTTTTTTTATTTTGTTTGTTTGTGCAACCTGGAAAGGTGCGCTCCGTAGAGCTCACATTTCCACCGCGTCCCTTTATGGTTGTTATTATTGGCATTAGCATTCTTCATGGTTCTTCAGTGGTACTTCGTGGTTCTTCAGTGGTTCTTTAGTGGTTTTTCAGTGGTTCTTTGGTGGTTCTTCGTGGTTTGTTAGTGGTTCTTAGTGACTGTAGGGTAAAGTGAGTAGCTTGTGGTGACTGGTACAGTAACGATGGCTACCATTAAGGATTTTGTTGAGAACCCCTCTGACGAGATGTTGGGAAGGTTTTCCAAAGAGCAGCTTCTGAAGCTTGCTGTGCACTACAATGTGGAGCTTACTGCCAGTGAGAAGCGGTTAAAAACGACTGCCTTGGGGACTTTGAGGGCTATACTCATTGAGGAGCAGGTGATTGTGGCAACGGTGGATGAGCTTCTTTTGTCTGAGGTGTCTCCACAACTCTCTGGCGTGGCGGAAGGTGTTGCCATCGATTGGGGGCCTAGGGAGTTGGCATTTAGGGAAAAGCAGCTACAACAAGAGCGTGAGTTTAAGGAAAAACAGCTACAACAAGAGGAGAGGAGAGATGAGAGAGAGCGGGAGCTTAAGGAAAAACAGCTACAACAAGAGGAGAGGAGAGAGGAGAGAGAGCACGATCGTGCAATGAAGGAGCTTGCATTTAAGCATGCTGCCTTGCAGGCGGGTTCTCTGCATCCAGAGTCACGTTCCGGGTTTGATGTAGGCAGGAATATTAGGATGGTGCCACCATTCTTTGAGAAAGACGTGGAAAGATATTTTCCCCTTTTTGAACGGGTGGTAACCACATTGAAGTGGCCTGATACCGCCTGGACACTGCTGCTGCAATGTGTTTTGGTTGGTAGGGCACAAGAAGCCTACACTGCTCTGTCCCTTGAACAAAGCGCTGATTATGAGCTGGTTAAAGCTTCCATATTGAGGGCTTATGAGTTGGTCCCGAGGCCTATCGTCAGCGTTTTAGAGGTTATCGTAGGCAGGAGGGGCAGTCTTATGTTGAATTTGGAAAAGAGAAGGAGAACCTGTTTGACCGGTGGTGCACCTCGCAAAAAGCAGAGTCAAGGGAGCAGCTCAGACAGTTGGTTCTCCTAGAGGAATTTAAGAGGTGTGTTCCTGATAACGTTTCCACACATCTAAATGAGCATAAGGTATCGAAGATAGCCGACGCTGCTGTCTTGGCTGATGAGTTTGTGTTAACACACAAATCTGTCTTTGTAGAGGAGGGCCGTGTGGAGTCCAGGGGTAGTAGGCGTCCTTCTCAGGGGAGCCGGTTCCCGGCACCCGTGTCTGCTGGTCGGTTTACTTCGACTCCTAGGCAAGGTGGCTCTGCTAGTGCATTCCCAGAGGGGGTTATCTGTTTTTACTGTAAGGAGCCTGGTCATATCGTTGCTGGATGCCCTGTGCTTAAGCAGAAAAATGTAAAAACGGTGGCTCTGGTAGAAATCATAGACAGGACACCTATGCCGACATTAGAGGGTGGGGTGCGAAGTATCAAAGGTGCAGACAGGGAGCTAGAGGGCTCCTCAACATTTAGGATGGATGGATTTGTTTCACTGGTTGGTGAATTAGGATCAAGGCAGGCTATTACAATATGGAGAGATACAGGAGCTTTCCAGTCTCTCATTCTGGATGGGATTTTGCCATTTTCGGAAGATTCTTCATTGCATTCCGGTGCCATTGTTCAGGGCTTTGGAGGAGGCTTTGTGAATACTCCTTTGCATGAGGTCTCGCTAAACTCTCTCTTAGTATCAGGCAATGTTGTCGTAGGAGTGTGTTCTCACATTCCCATAAAGGGGGTGTCCTTCATTCTAGGGAACGATTTGGCCGGTGGCAAGGTGCTGGCTACTCCAGTTGTAATTCCCGTCCCTGTAGTTTCTGAGGTTCCTGATGAGCTCGCACAGAAGCATCCAGGAGTGTTTCCTGTGTGTGCGGTAACACGCGCAATGTCAAAGGTCAAATGTGACACCCATGAGGTTGTTAACTTAGATGGTGATATGACACTTAGTGACACGTTCTTTGTTGAGTTGAAAAGTGGCCCTGATGAGGGGTTTGGTAAGGTGATTCCGTCTCATGAGCAGTTGGTACTAGAGCAAAACAAGGATGTCTCCTTGTTGTCCCTCTTTGAAGAGGCGGTTTTAGAGGATGAAATGGTAGATACGTCTCAAGGATACTTTGTTAGCAATGACGTGCTCATGAGAAAGTGGACACCACCTAACCTGTCCAGTCTGGATGACTGGGGCAGTGTGTTTCAGATTGTTGTTCCAGCCGTGTATCGTCCTGATATACTGCATCTAGCACATGATCATGATCTTGCTGGTCACATGGGGGTCAGGAAGACTTATGACCGTGTGCTGAGACATTTTTGTTGGCCTGGTTTGAAGTCAGATGTGGCACAATATTGTCGCTCGTGCCATGTGTGTCAGGTGGTTGGTAAACCAAACCAGAAGATCCCTCAGGCTCCTCTGCAGCCTATCCCTGCCGTTGGGGAACCTTTTGAGCGGATCCTCATTGACTGTGTTGGTCCCCTCCCTCGAACTAAGACAGGGAACCAGTACCTTTTGACTATTATGTGTGCAGCGACCCGTTTTCCTGAAGCCATTCCTTTACGCAAGATCACAGCCCCAGCTATATCCAAAGCTCTGGTTAGGTTTTTTTCGACTTTTGGTCTACCAAAGGTCATTCAATCAGATCAAGGGTCTAACTTCATGTCCCGTCTCTTTGCTCAGGTCCTCCAGCAGTTGTCTATCCAGCATTGCCCTTCCTCTGCCTATCATCCAGAGTCCCAGGGGGCGCTGGAGAGATTTCACCAGACTATCAAAACAATGCTGCGGGCATATTGTACGGAGTTCGACAAAGACTGGGATGATGGAATTCCTTTGCTTCTGTTTGCTGCTAGGGAGGTAACCCAGGAGTCTCTTGGATTCAGCCCGGCTGAGCTGGTGTTCGGCCACACAGTGAGGGGTCCTTTGAAACTGCTGAAGGAAAAGTGGTTGGCTGACCAGACTCCTTCCTCTACTAATTTGTTGGACTATGTGTGTGACTTCAGGCTTAAGCTTAGTAGAGCATGTGAACTAGCGAAAGAGAACCTAAAGGTAGCCCAAGGAAAAATGAAGGTGTGGTATGATAGGCGGGCCCGACATAGGGTGTTCTCACCGGGAGACAAGGTGTTGGTTCTCTCGCCTATTCTTGGGTCTGCATTACAGGCTAAATACAGTGGGCCATACTCCATTGAGCGCAAAGTTGGTGAGGTCGACTACTTGATTAAAACTCCCGACCGCAGGCGCAAGAGTAGATTATGTCACGTCAATATGTTGAAGGCGTACAATGATAGGGCTCAGATTGACCAGTCAGGGGTCAAGCCTGTGGCTGTTCTAACAGTTTCTGCATCTCCTATTGTAGCCGACTGTTCTGTGTCGAAGGAGATTTCTCAGGGCCGGTTGCCAAACACCCAGATACTAGGTGACTTGGACTCACACCTGTCGTACTTACCACTTCCTGAGCGTACGGATGTGGTGCGCCTACTTAGACAGCATACACGTTTGTTTTCTGATGTCCCTAGTCGTACTAATGTACTCGAGCATGACATTGATGTTGGTAGTGCAGGGCCAATTAAGCAACATGCCTATAGGGTGAATCCGGAAAAACGAAGGATCTTGAGTAAGGAAGTAGACTATATGGTGAGACATGGCATTGCGGAGCCCAGTTCTAGTGCGTGGAGCTCCCCCTGCCTGCTTGTTGATAAGCCAGACTGCACTCATCGGTTCTGTACTGATTTCCGTAAAGTTAATGCAGTAACCAAGCCGGACTCGTACCCTCTGCCTCGGATGGACGACTGTATCGATCGGGTGGGTTCAGCAGCCTTTGTAAGTAAATTGGATTTGCTAAAGGGATACTGGCAGGTTCGGCTTACTCCGCGAGCACGTGAGATATCCGCTTTTGTCACACCAGAGAGTTTCTGCCAGTATACAGTGATGGCCTTTGGCATGCGAAATGCCCCAGCGACGTTTCAGCGGCTAGTGAACAAGGTCCTGGGCGGGGTAGCGTTCTGTGAGGCATATCTGGATGACCTGGTTATCCACAGTTCCTCTTGGTCACAACATGTGAAGCATCTGGCCGAAGTGTTCAAGCGGTTGGGTGATGCTAACTTGACAGTTAACCTTGCGAAATGTGAATTTGGACAGGCCACGGTTACCTACCTGGGTAAGGTGGTTGGACGTGGGCATGTGTGCCCCGTTACAGCTAAGGTGGAGGCTATAGTGGGCTTCCCTGCTCCCATCACCAGGCGGGAGTTAAAGCGCTTCCTAGGTATGGCAGGGTACTATAGGAGTTTCTGTAGGAACTTTGCTTCTGTTGTTGCCCCTTTGACCAATCTGCTCAGTCCTAAGGTACCTTTCGTGTGGACTGAGACTTGTCAACAGTCTTTTGAGAGCATCAAGGGTATTCTGATTAGCGCTCCCGTTCTGTCAGCTCCCGATTTTCAACTGCCATTCAAGTTGGCAGTGGATGCTAGTGACCTCGGTGCTGGAGCCGTCCTCCTGCAAGAGGATGCATTAGAGGTGGAGCACCCAGTGTGCTACTTTTCTAAAAAGTTTGACAGGCATCAACTGCACTACTCTACTATAGAGAAGGAGGCGCTCGCTTTGGTTCTTGCCTTGAACCATTTTGATGTTTACGTGGGATCCTCCAGTTTACCCCTTGTTGTGTATACAGACCATAACCCTTTGGTTTTTCTTCGCAGCATGGTGAATTCGAATCATCGTTTGATGCGATGGAGTTTGTTCCTCCAGGCGTATAACTTGGATATTCGCCACATTCGTGGGAGGGACAACGTGCTAGCAGACGCCCTCTCACGATCGTAGTACCGGTGTTTGTGGTACCCGTTATCGCTGTTGTGGTAGAGGCCCTGACAACTAAGGGGTCACAGTTGTTTTTGTTTTGTTTATGGGTTGTTGTGTAGTGGTTGCCTCTTGGGCAACCAGTTTGGTGGGGGAGGTGTTATGTACTAGAGGCCTGGTCACTCCTGTGTCACCAGGGCAGGCAGGTGAGGGCTGCCAATTAGCCAATTAGTGCTGATTGGTTACCTGCTGGGGAGCTTCAAAGGCAGACCCAGAAACACACATGCACGGTCTGTGCCTAGTGAAAGAGCTGTCAGGTTCTTACAGTCCTTGTCCGTTGGGTTACCAGTACATTAGCTTATAGTTATATTAGTAGTTCCTTGGTTTAGTAGCATTTTTGAGTTAGAGCACAGGGTTTTGGTGTTGATTACACATAGGTTGCGTACCCATGAGCCAGGGTCGTATTTCAAATTGCATTGGTCCGGATGGGAGAATTCAGTACTGTATATACAGAACCTTTGGTGTTATCATCTTCCCTTTATTAATTTCCTTAGATCTTTTGTACACATGATCTCAAGAGGGTACTGAACGAGGTCAGTGGCAGTTTTTTAAGTCTGGTCATTATTATCATGGTGTTATTCACTGTCAAAGATGAAAAGAAAAATCATAATTCATATTTTCCTTTGTTTCATCACAATTTAAGCAAGCCTAGTAATAGACACAATATTTCTGACACTGAGAATACATTCACTGAGGTCCATAGATGTTCCTAGATACCAAGAATACGCAAATAGCCCTTGTAGAAGTGGAGCAATATTCCATTTACCTAGGTATACATTTTATGCAGATTTTCACCTGGGGTGGAACAGGCGTGACTAAAGATACACCTTTAAATAGTAGGCTAAGGTTACAGAGGGAAGTGTTTCTATTTAAATAGCTATTTTCTATAAGAACACCACTTTTTTCTTATCCACTTTTTCTCCCCATTTTCAATTTTTCTCCCATCCCAATTTCGTGTATCCAATTCTCCCCTCCCCTGTCTTGAACGTTGCTAGACTATGCCTCCCACAGGCCGGTTGTAGTGAGGACAGAAGCCTTGCATCACGTGTCCCCTCCGGTACACGAGGAGGCAGCCTGTCGCATCTTTTCACCGCAGCAGCTCGAACTCTCAGTGGGGAGGAGTAACACGTGGGAGGCTCACACTTCCCCCGTCACTTCCTGGTTCCGTCGCACCGGCGTCACCAAACCGACCTGTAGGAGTCGCTGTCCACAACCCCAAATCCCCACCCACCGGCTTTCCCACCCTCTAACACTTGCCAATTGTGTTAGTATGAACGACCGGCCAGCCGGTAGCAACGCCGAGAGCTGGGCTCGAACCCAGCGTCTCCTGCGTTAAAGGCGAGCACCTTGCCCACTGCGCCAATCAGACTCCAGAACACCACTTGCTTCTATAGTGTTATAAATGTTCCTAGAGCTGTCGTTTATGATGGTCTATTGGCTACAGTTCATAAGCTAGATTGAGCATTGTGTGGGAGGTTGCAAGGTGTTGGGCATAGGACATATGACAGGATTTAGGATGTTCTAAATAGCTGGAGATAGATGTACATTGTACAACAAGTTGTTGGCCTTAAACATTTGTCCTACACTGACCCCTACAGGCCAATGTGATTTTTAGTCACATACCCACAGAATGATTTCATCAGAGGCAGGTTATGATTTGGATTATTTTTCTTTTTCTCTCCCGCCCACCCACCCCCTCCTAATGTACAGTCCCCTCCCCACCGCATGTATATATTCTCTCCCCACCGTATGTATATTTCTCTCCCACCCACCCACCCCCTCCTAATGTACAGTCCCCTCCCCATAATATGTATTAAATATACTCTGTCAGGATCTATGGGTAACAGTACTGTATATTTGAATATCGTATATGTCACAAATGTAACAGTACTAAATACCTGTATGTCCCTATGCCATAAATGTCATGTATGTTGAGTATGTCATAAATGTCAATATTAATTGAAAATGGGGGACCCTGATGTAAACAAGACGAAAGTCTTTCTCTGATCTGCATCCCCCTAACAATTGTGTGTATTGAGCCGACAGAGCCGTACTGTATTGTACCCATTCTGCATTCATTCATTCTGACGTGACGACCCTTCCTTCTTTTTATAGTATCCTCTGGGTCACGCTGCATAATATGGGATTGTCACGACTGACGTCATCACGTACTCGCTGGAGTGTGCGAGAGAGGGAGTGGCAGGCCATGCCGCGTGTTCGTGAGGGACGGCTGTTGTTTGGAGAGGGAGACAGAAGTGCGGTTTGTTCATGTGGGAGGGTGGATTATGAGAGGTGCGCCGAGTGGCGGCGTCTGCGTCCGTCGGAGCTGTGCAGCGAAGACTTGTGTGGGAGTAGTAGTAATCGGTGGTGGGGGGCGCAGGATGTGGCTGTGGGGAATCAGAAAATCGATTGGTGGCCCCGGCCTGTGATCGGCTATCCAGGGTATTGGGAGGATAGTGATGGAAGTAAATGGTGTGAGAAGGGCGAGGGAGATAGCGGTAGGGATGAGAATGGCCATGACGACGGGAAGGGGACGGGTGGGGCCAGTATGGAGTGTAGTGGGGAAGAGAGTGGGGGAGAAGAGTGGAAAGAGGTGGGGAAGAAGAGTAGGGAAAGTGAGGGGAAGGGGAGTAAGAGGAAGAAAGAGAGGGGAGATAGCTTGAGTGGGTCAGAGGATGAGGGTAGAGGAAAGGGTTTTGTAGGGTTGAATGTAGTGGTGCGATTTGAGGGAGAAGGTGGAGTTAGGGATATAGAGCCGAAACAGCTGTCAAAGCTCATTAAAGCGCAGTTAGGTGAGGTAAGGTACGGAAAGGTGTTGGGGGATGGGAACTTGTTTATATGGTGTGTAAGTGTAGTGCAGGTAGAGAGGGCAAGGGAATTGAAGAGCATTGGAAAAGTGAAGGTCTGTGGGGTAGGGATAGTAGGGGAGAAAAGGGATGGTGGGTGCAAGGGGGTGATTGGTGGAATTCCAATTAAGGTTAGTATGGATCAGCTGTTAGGGGATTTGAGGAGTGACGAACGTAATGGGAAAGTTAAGAGTGTAGAGAGGATGAAGAGAGGGGCAGAGAAGGAGGAGACAGGGACAATAGTCGTTCAGTTTGAGGGTGAGGTTAGTCCGAGAGTGGTATTTTTAGGGTATTTGGCATATAGGGTTAGGGAGTTTGTGCCAAATCCGTTGAGGTGTTACAGGTGCCAGGAGTTTGGACATGTAGCTAAGTGGTGTAGGAAGGGACAGAGATGTGGTAGGTGTAGTGGGGAGCACAAGTATGGGGAGTGTGAACAGGGGGTGGAGCCGAGGTGTTGTAGTTGTGGTGGGAAGCATAGTGTAGCGTATTGGGGATGTGAGGCGATGAAACTAGAGGTAATGGTCCAGCAGGTGCGAAGGGAAGGTAGAATTTCATATGCGGAGGCAGCTAGGAAGGTAGGACAGGGACAGCAAGACAAGGGACAGGGGTTTAGAGAAGGGCAGTTGGCAGTAAGGATAGTGCAGGAGGATCAGGGAAAGCAAGATAGGGGGCAGGGTTTTAGGAAAGGGCATCTGTCGGTAGAGGGAGTTCAGGCGGAGAAAGAGAGGGTGTTTAGGGAGAAGTTGGATATGGTGGCCTTTGTGGCAGGAGTGGTGAATACAACGGCGACGGTTAGCAGTAGGACAGAGAGGACGAGGTTGATAGTTCTAGCAGCAGTGGGACACTTGGGGATGAAGGGGTTGACGGTGGAGGATGTTATGAGTGAGTTAAACAGGGTGGCTGATCAGGTAGCGTTAGAGAAGGGGGGTGTGAGTGAGCGAGTAGGTCAGAGTCAGGCCACGGGGGGCGAAGCATGTATCACAGAGGGGGAATCAGTCAGGAGGAAGCAGTGTTAGCTGCACGTCATTGGACAATGTGGGGGAGGAAGGATTCCAGTAGATGGCGGTAGAGTAGAAGGAGAAGAGAACTTGTGAGAAGATAAATCTGTTAGGCAGCAATACGCCGAAAGGTGTCCAGTCTGCCGGAAAGCACACGAAGAAGAAGAAGAGACGTCATCACGTAACACCTCGTACCGTTACGGTGAGGCGCGTCGTTGGTTCCTCCGCCTCTCGTCGTTTCTCAGATGAATTGTTTTTCTTCTCGGGAGGAAAACAAAGCAGCTCTGCGGGAGAACAGTGATATCATAACTATTCTACATCCAACCAACAACACGAAGCCAGAACACAATCACACCGCAGGTAACGTTCACATTACGGACCTCCATGTTGTCTAAATGTTTTGTTGCTCCCCTATCTGGCGTTAAGCTGACGTTTTGTCGCCGAGCAGAACGGCTGGGGCTAACGTTAGCTTCAGTTAGCTTCGGCTAACATCGCTACTAGCTAACATGGCTACTAGCTAACATGGCTACTAGCTAACATGGCTACTAGGCTACTAGCTAACGTGGCTACTAACTTGAATGAATGAATGAATGAATATGAACTTTATTTAACAGATTGCAGAATGGGTACAATACAGTACGGCTCAATACATACAATTGTTAACACACATAATCACACACATAATAAACCTCTCCATAAAACAGGGACACGTCCCCAAGGACTTCAAAATTGCGAGAGTAACACCCCTGCACAAAAAGGGCAGCAAATTAGACCCGGGTAACTACCGCCCTGTTTCTATCCTTACATCCATCTCGAAAGTCATGGAAAAAATAGTATACGAACAGATCGAAAAATACCTCGCGGAAAAAAATCTAATCTACGAATTCCAATCTGGCTTCAGAACATCCCACTCCACTGACACATGCCTTCTCTACTTGAACGACCACATCAAACAAGAGGTGGACGCGGGCAAATACTGCGGCATGGTCATGCTGGACCTACAAAAGGCCTTCGACACTGTCAATCACACCATTCTGATTGACAAGCTAAAAGCAATTGGTTTTGATAGTTTATCAGTGAGCTGGATACAATCCTACCTGGAGGGGAGGGAACAGATGGTGGAAGTAAACGGTACCCTATCCCCCCCCCTCACAGTGAGCTGTGGTGTTCCACAAGGAAGCATACTAGGACCGCTACTATTCCTAATTTATGCAAATGACATGTCGTCAGCTTGTGACTGCAACTTGTTCCTGTTTGCGGACGACTCAGCCCTGCTGGTCTCTGACAAGAACAAGTTACAGGTTGAAAAAGCCCTCAGCTCGGAACTAGGCAAAATCTGCATATGGCTCGCCGACAACAAACTATCATTACACATGGGCAAAACAGAGTCCATTCTCTTCGGTTCAAATAACAAACTCAGCAAGACTGACGACTTCTCGGTTACAGTGGGTGACAATATTGTCACAAGGAAAGATGAAATTACCTACCTGGGTTCCATCCTAGAGGCTAATCTTTCCTGTGACAAAATGGCATCCAATGTAATAAAAAAAGTCAACCAACGAACGCGATTCTTGTACCGGATCTCCTCTCTGGTAAACAAGAATACCCTGAAGACTCTAGCAGGAGCACTCATTCAAGGGTACTACGACTATGCTTGCACCTCATGGTACCAAAGCACCTCAAAGGCACTAAAAAACAAATTACAAACATCTCAAAACAAGCTAGTCAGACTACTACTTGACCTGACTCCTAGAACCCACCTCACCCCTGCCCACTTTGACAATCTAGGATGGCTTAGAGTAGACGACAGAGTACAGCAACTTGCAATGGGCCTGGTCTACAAGATACACTACGCGACCAAGGTACCCATGTACATGTCAAAATACTTCCCAAAGGTCAGTGAATACCACGATCACAACACCAGAGGGAGCTCCACAAATCATGTAAAACCCAGATTCGGCTCAAACAAGGGACTAAACACGTTTCGCAATTATGCCACATCAATGTGGAACGCCCTGCCTAAAGCTGTAAAGGAATGTGAATCACTACCCACCTTCAAAAACACTCTCAAAAAACACCTACGTGAGACTGCAATTCGAAACTGGCCCCTACAAATGTCCTAACCTAGTTGTACAGTAAATGACCAAGTAAGGCTTTGTCAACATTCCAATGTACAGTGTAAAATGTGTGTGTGTCCCTTACCCAACCCCCCCCCCCCCCCCCCCCCACCTCCAATGTACAGCCCCCACCCAACCCCACCCCACCAACCTCCTCCAATGTACAGTTTCTACGCCAAATGTATATACACTCCTTTTCTGGACACTTTTGTATCACAAACAGTACTGTATTTGCAAATCTGATATGTCATAAATGTATAGATGTAGCAGTACTGTCTATCTGTATGTCATGTATGTCATATATGTTATGATGAATTGAAAATGGGGGACCCTGGTGGAAACAAGACGAAAGTCTTTCTCTGGTCTGCATCCCCTTAACAATTGTATGTATTGAGATGTACTGTACTGTACCCATTCTGCAATCTGTTAATAAACTTTTCAATCAATCAATCAAGGGGATGCAGACCTGAGAAAGACGTTTGTCTTGTTTCCATCAGGGTCCCCCATTTTCAATTCATATAGACATTTATGACATACACAACATACATGACATTTATGGCATAGGGACATATAGGTATTTAGTACTGATACATTTGTGACATAGGCGGTATTCAAATATACAGTACTGTTACCCCTAGATCCTGACAGAGTATATACATATGATGGGGAGGGGACTGTACATTAGGAGGGGGTGGGTGGGTGGGAGGGAAATATACATACGGCGGGGAGGGAATATATACATGCGGTGGGGAGGAGACTGTCTATTAGGAGGTGGTGGGGGTTTTGGGCATTTACGGTGGCCAGTTTCGAATTGCAGCCTCCCGTAGGTGCTCTTTAAGGGCGGTTTTGAATGTGGGCAGGGATTCACATTCCTTTACAGCTTTGGGTAGGGCGTTCCACATTGTTGTGGCATAATTGCGAAACGTGTTTAGTCCCTTGTTTGAGCCGAATCTGGGTTTAACATGATTTGTTGAGCTTCCTCTGGTGTAGTGGTTGTGGTATTCACTGACCTTTGGGAAGTATTTTGACATGTACATGGGCACCCCGGTCGTATAGTGTATCTTGTAGACCAGGCCCATTGCAAGTTGCTGTACTCTGTCGTCTACTCTAAGCCATCCTAGGTTGGCAAAGTGGGCAGGGGTGAGGTGGGTTCTGGGGTTCAGGTCAAGTAGTAGTCTGACCAGTTTGTTTTGTGATGTTTGTAATTTTGTTTTAAGCGCCTTTGAGGTGCTTTGGTACCATGAGGTGCACGCATAGTCATAGTACCCTTGAATGAGTGCTCCTGCCAGAGTCTTCAGGGTATTCTTGTTTACCAGAGAGGAGATCCGGTACAAGAATCTAGTTCGTTGGTTGACTTTTTTTTATTACATTGGATGCCATTTTGTCACAGGAAAGATTTGCCTCTAGGATGGAACCCAGGTAGGTAATTTCGTCTTTCCTTGTGACAATATTGTCACCCACTGTAACTGAGAAGCCGTCGGTCTTGCTGAGTTTGTTATTTGAACCGAAGAGAATGGACTCTGTTTTGCCCATGTGTAATGATAGTTTGTTATCAGCGAGCCATATGCAGATTTTGCCTAGTTCCGTGCTGAGGGTTTTTTCAACCTGCAATTTGTTCTTGTCAGAGACCAGCAGGGCTGAGTCGTCCGCAAACAGGAACAAGTTGCAGTCACAGGCTGACGACATGTCATTTGCATAAATTAGGAAGAGTAGCGGCCCTAGTATGCTTCCTTGTGGAACACCACAGCTCACTGTGAGGGGGGGGGATAGAGTACCGTTTACCTCTACCATCTGTTCTCTCCCCTCCAGGTAGGATTGCATCCAGCTCACTGATAGGCTATCAAAACCAATTGCTTTTAGCTTGTCCATTAGAATGGAGTGATTGACAGTGTCGAAGGCCTTTTGTAGGTCCAGCATGACCATGCCGCAGTATTTGCCAGCGTCCACCTCTTGTTTGATGTGGTCGTTCAAATAGAGGAGGCATGTGTCAGTCAGCGTTTCCGTTAGCCGGTAATTACCGGTATTTGTCCGGCAAAATCTCCTGAAGTCCGACATATTTAATTTCTCCGGTCTTAATGTCCGGTGAAAATAATTCCCTGAGTCTAAGCACAATTTGATTATTTGAATTGTATTAAAATAGGCTAAAATTAAATAGCCTATGCGATGAACGAAACGATCATTACATTTGTTTCCTCGTTGCTTCTAATAATGACAACGACGTTGTCAGCGAGAGCTTTAAAAACGTAGGTCTCGGTTCGCTTCATCGGACCAAACGCGAACCAAATATAGGAAGTGATTATTATTATTACTGCTCGCAGCACTCACTGCAAAACAAGCACACTGCATCTAATCTCTCTATCTATCTATCTATCTCTCTCTCTCTCTCTCTCTCTCTATCTATCTATGTCTGTGCATCTTGGGAAGAAGGAAGAAAAAACGCGGCTTATTATTATTACCGAGGCGCGCGGCTTATTATATTATTAAAACGGCTACTTGTGGGCACTCATAAAAACACCGTGGTCTACAAGTTGTTTAGCGAGAGGATGGTGGTAGGTAATGTGCTTCAATAGAACAATGGATCAATGCCATGTCAAAACTCGGCTCCGCTGATCTGGGCTCCGCAGTACACACACAGACACACACACACGCGCGCGCGCACACACAGGATCGCAGCCACACACACATTTCCACTGTCCAATAGACAAGCGCCCTTTTCGACCGCGTGACATTGAGGTGGAGAGAGTAGTCACGCAAACCACGATAATGTTGCAGTCTCTCTGCTTTCTCAGTTCTTCGCTTGATATAATTAATACAAATGTCCAATATAACGGAATTCGTTAGCTCATAAAAATGTGATTATAACAGACTGCTGTTTACTGTCGGACCGACTGCCACATACGCGGTCTATTTTATTTCAAGTCAGCAGCAGCACGGAGACGGAGTATCGAGGGACTTATTTTATTTGGAATATATTAATGACTGTATACGCAAAAGTAGCCTAGTTTTAAGTAATAATATTATAAATCTACATGCCTTGAGGATGACATGAGCCTGCCTATCAATTGTTTTAAAGCTCAATAAACTATGACCGGAATTAATCTCATTTGTCCGGTAGTTGAAATCTTGCAGGTCACGGAGACCGGCAACAATTTTTTCTAACGGAAACCCTGGTTGGCATGCTCTTACCACGGTAAGTCATCTAACTAACGCCACCATTTGCGAAACGAATAATCCAAACAACGTGTATTTTATTGAACCGTTTATTTGACCATGTTTAGTCACACCGATATTAAAAGTTATGTTCCCAGAGAGACCTGGCCAAGAATGGCAGCAGTTAAGCCTACATGACAGATGCAACATAAAACTCACACCAAGACCACCACCGCCCAGCTAAAAGTAGTACAAGAAGGTTCAGGGTGGAAATGCTATCATATCATCAATTAAAACATTTACAATGATCAATACTCTTTACAGTGGCTTTAAACTCTTTTAGCTTTAGGAACGGTCATAAGCATCGCATTTAGGCATGCATCGCAAAGTAGAGACAGGAGGTGCTTGAATTAAATGCAAAGTCAGAATGAGATACAAAGGCCCACAAACAAAGCGAGACTGGCCTGTCTTATCCTCATGGGATGTCGCCTAATGCAGAAGTCGATATGAATGTTATAGCTCTTGTTGTAGCTAGTAGCTTGTTATGAGTATGAAAGTATGTGCTTTGACTAATTGCGTTTCTCTCCCCATTTGGCAGTGGCACGTCTGAAGATCCAACACGGATCCTCATGATACACCAGCAGTAACAGTCCTTACAGTAAGTATCTTAAGGTTCAAGTTTTGTTTTATTTGTCACATTATACGGTACATGTACATTACAGTGAAATGCTTGGTTCTGCATGAGGCCCCTGACATTGTGCTTCATACAGTAAAAAGAATAAAGACCAAACACTATACAAAATATACAATATACAAAACTAAAGTACAAAATGCAACAAATGCAAATATGAGGTAGAGAAGTAGTGCACATTTTTAAGTAATAAATAGATAAAATATGGCGTAGTGTTAGAAAGTGTTTAAAATGTTTAAAGTATCCCTGGCCTTATTTGATTTGATTGAAGTTTATTTCAAATATGCAACAACATCAAGTACAGATTAGGGATGAACAATTAATCGATTTTAAATCGAAATCGCGATTTGAAATGATGCAATTAGCAAACCGCAAAAAAAAAACGCTAATGCTTTTATTTTATTTTTTTAACCAGGAAGTCCCATTGAGATACAAGATCTCCTTTGCAAGTTGTTATTGTTGTAGGAACGGTTTGGGAGACGGAGGTAAGGGGTTTTAGATTGTGTGTTGTGAAGTTTAGAGGGAGAGTAAAGTACAGAAAAAAATGTACCGTTGGGTACCGGTATTGATTCCCAGGTAAAAATAAACATTTTCAGGCTCGGTGTCCCAAACAGACCAACGCGTAGGCCAGATGCAAGCCGCATTTTACAATAAACCTCTGTGGGGCTTTTTAAAAAAATATATATATTATAATTGCTAATTTTATCGCAATCGCAATATCTGTCAGAAAAATCGCAATTAGATTATTTCCCAAAATCGTGCAGCCCTACTCCAAACGCGATTAAATATTGTTTCAAATAAAAAGCGAAATACTATTATTTTGTGTCATGTTTCCAAATAAGATTGGTCACAACTAAATGCTTTCTACTTCAATTTGTTGGTTAGAATAGATGACCTCCGTTGAAACTTCACTGAGACTAACAGTCTATTTGTGAGCTCCCGGACAGACATAATAATAATAGCTTCATTTTATATAGCGCCTTTCAAGAGACCCAAGGTCGCTCTACATAGGGGAAAAAAATAACAAAGTAACAAACATAGTGGACAGACACAACAAATTCAAGTTCCCGTTTTTATTGATCACATAGGCAGGCTATACATGGCGTAGGCTACATGGTAGTGAGATTCATTGTTCTTGTACTCTCGTATTATTGTTATAGTATATGCTATTGTCAAGATGGAAGTACATTATTTTCAATCGTGGCTTTAATTCGTATAGCCGAGAAGCAGTCTCCTATCAGCTTCATTAATCCCGACCCATCTCAGCCACAGCATAACTGAGACCGGCTACGGAAACAAATCATAAATAGACTACTGTAAATAAAATAGCCTAGGATAGGCTATAGCAGGGGTTCCCAACCTTTATTCCCCAGAGCCCCATGATTCCTTGGAGACATAGGAATATGATACGATATAAAGGTATACTGGTCCGTCAGCGAGAAGATAGCCCACAGCGTAGGGCTGTACAGTGCGACATATATATCGCACGTGCTACAGCGGTCTGTGCGATGAATGGATTTACTTCAGTAGCACTGGTGCGATAGGCATTCGGTTCATATCGATACTCTTATTTTGAAAATCCTGCCGCGGGTCTCATTTCCGCCATAGTATAGCATGTAAAAAAAGAAGTCACGTACGTAGACACAGTGCTCAGTATATACATATGTACAATGTCAAGTCAAGAGTTTTATTTGTCACGGCATACGAGTATACAATGAAATGCGGGCGGTCTTGCCCGCAACGATGTGCAATACAGTGGGTACAACATATAATAGAATCCAGTACAAAAACATTGTGCAATAACAGGTAACGGGTAACATGGTGTGAAATCAAAATCGGTATCTGTACATAGTTATTTACAGAGCATATAGGACATGCTAGGTAGCTTTGGTAGTGCAATACACTGTTACTGTTGCTAATACTGATTTAAAGTGGCCTTTCCTTTTGGCAATAAGTGTGAGTGTGCGCATGAGTGTGTGCCCGCTCATGCGTGCACAGCGTGCGTGTCGTGTGTGTGCTCGTGTGTGCTTATGTGTGGATAGTTCAGTGTTCTGTGGTACTCAATGTTCATTGTTCAGGACTCTGATGGCCTGGGGGAAGAAGCTAAGCCTAAGCCTCTCTGTCCTAGTAGCTGGGGTTCGCAGGCGTCTGCCTGACCTCAGCAGCTGAAACAGGCTGTTATTGGGGTGGTGGGGGTCTTTCATTATTCTGCAGGCTCTGGATTTGCACCTCTTGTTGTATAGAACCTGCAGGGGAGGTAGTGCAATACCCGTGGTACGCTCGGCTGAGCGCACCACTCTCTGTAGGGCCTTCTTGTCCTGTGCCGTGCTGTTTCCATACCAGGCAGTGATGTTTCCGGTCAGGATGCTCTCTACAGCTCCTGAGTAGAAGGACTGGAGTATCTTCCCCGATACTCTGAACTTCCTTAACTGTCTCAGGTGGTAGAGGCGCTGTTTTGCCTTCTTTACTACTGTGTCTATGTGTGTTGACCATGTCGGATCCTCTGAGATGTGGACCCCCAGGTACTTAAAGCTGCTCACCCTGTCCACGGTAGCCCTGTTAATCATCAGTGGTGTGTGCGTCTCCTGCTGTCCTCTCCTATAATCCACGATCAGCTCCTTGGTTTTACCAATGTTCAGGAGCAGGCTGTTGTCCTGGCACCAGCGTTCCAGTACCTCAACCTCCTCCCGGTAGGCCTTCTCGTCGTTGTCCGAGATCAACCCCACCACCACCGTGTCGTCTGCGAACTTCACTATGGAGTTGGAGCTGAACTTGGCCACACAATCGTGTGTGTAGAGTAAGTACAGCAGGGGGCTCAGAACACAGCCCTGGGGGGACCCGATGCTCAGGGTGATGGTGTTGGCGCCAGTGACGTCACTAGCCGGAGAGCCAGCAGCGCCACTGTCTACACCAAACCGAGCGTAGAAGGTGTTGAGCTTGTCCGCGAGGGAGGCGTCGTCGCTCCCCATGTTCAATGCAGTATAGTAACTGAGTTACCATACAATATACTATGCAATATACTAGATGAAGATGGCGCCGCTTCGACCGGCTGCCTGTCTGTGCGCTCCGTCGAGACTGTGCTTACTTTTGTTAATATTTATAGTTTTAAGAGTTTTGTCTGTACCAACAGTAGGTGCATTTAATGTGTATGACCGTCAGTCACTTATAGACATTGGATTACGGGAAACTTACCGACTGGATTACTCTCTGGATCAGCTCTCTGAACCACAACAATGGCCTGTTGAGATCTTGAGGACATCAGGACCGGATCTCGCCCCCAGGGACAAAGGACCGAGACGGCGTGGAA
The DNA here is from genome assembly GCF_963971535.1 of Notolepis coatsorum. Classification (NCBI taxonomy): domain Eukaryota; kingdom Metazoa; phylum Chordata; class Actinopteri; order Aulopiformes; family Paralepididae; genus Notolepis; species Notolepis coatsorum. The sequence continues at coordinate 106,092,855 of NC_140176.1, forward strand.
AGAGAGCTGGAGTCCGTAACAGATTGAGAACCAGAAGGCACCGAACTCCACTACCCAGTATATTGCTAGCCAATGTACAATCAATAGACAATAAACTAGACGACATCGGAGCAAGGATTCAATTCCAAAGAGACGTTAGAGACTGCAATGTTCTCTGCTTCGTCGAGCCGTGGCTGTCGCCAGAAGTCCCAGATCACGCCATCCAACCGGCCGATCACTTCTTCATTCACCGCAAGGATAGAACAGCAGAATCCGGCAAACAGCGTGGAGGTGGAATAGCCTTCATGTTGAACAACAATTGGAGCGATCCAGCCAACGTGAAGGAACTATCGAACCACTGCTGCCCCAACCTGGAATATATAACCATCAAGTGTCGACCTTTCTTCCTCCCGAGGGAGTTAACGGCGATCATCCTGGTCGGAGTGTATATTCCACCGCAAGCCAACACTGGTGCCGCGCTCTCGAAGCTCCACGATGAGGTAAATAGAATCCAGGCAGCGAACGTTGACGCCGCCATTGTAGTAGGGCTGTCTTAAATGCTTCGAAGCTTCGAACGTTCGATTCGATGGCACAAGCTTCGAACATTAAAAAAAAAATCGAAGTTAAAAAAAAAAAAAAAATTCAAATTTTTTTTTTCAATATTTTTTTTTTTACTTCGATTTGTGTGTGTGTGTGTGTGTGTGTGTGTGTGTGTGTGTGTGTGTGAACTACCCATCCCAGTTAGGACAGCCGAATCCCGTCCAATCTTTCGCCGTCGACTAAAGACTCACTTCTTCAACCATTATCTGAAATGATAAAAAAAAAAAAAAAAAATCTAACCGTGACTAACCTTACTGTCATGCACTTGTCCTAATAAACTAACCTACACTGTAACACGCAACACTTTGATGAACATTGTTACTCAGCTGATAGAGTTGTACCCTTCTTGCTGTCTTGTCGTACAGAACTTGTAAGTCGCTTTGGATAAAAGCGTCAGCTAAATGACTAAATGTGTGTGTGTGTGTGTGTGTGTAGGTGTGTGTGTAGGTGTGTGTGTGTGTGTGTGCGCGCACCTTGTAGAATTCCACACATAAGAAAGAAAGATACTGGGATGAATAAACAAAATAGGAAATAAAATGTAGAAATGCATGCAATACATAAATAAATATGAATCTCCATATATGAAATATAACATTTAGATAAGGTGCTACTGAGATGTTTTGGTGAGTTCTTTGTTTTTTTGTGGAAGTTGCCCTTCTTAAAATTGCATGAACATTCACTGATAATTGGTCTGTAGTGGAGTCTACAAGGTCTACAAGTCAAGTCAAGTCAAGAGTTTTAATTGTCACGGCAGGTATACAATGAAATGCGGGTGGTCTTGCCCGCAACGATGTGCAATACAGTGGTACATATAATAGAATCAAAAGAAGGAAACAACATTGTGCAGTAACAGGTAGCAGGTAACATGGAGTGACATCTCGGTATCTGTACATAGTTATTTACAGAGCATATGGGACATGCTAGTTAGCTTTGGTAGTGCAATACACTGTTCCTGTTATTCTAATTTAAAGTGTCCTTTCCTTTGGCCATAAGTGTGCGTGTGTGCGACATGAGTGTGTGCCCGCTCATGCCCGCTCATGCCCGCTCAATTCTACATTGCCGGACCATGTAGAATCCGGACCTTGTAGAGTAGACTGACATAATTCTGTGCATAGTTTAGTCTACACAGGCCATATTTCAAATAATCAAAATCTTACTTCATTCATCTTAAACATTCTTGATTTGGGGGATTGGTAGTTCCCATGAAATCTGAAGTTGTTCAAACGACAACAGCGATCCACCTTGAATTAAATCACACAGCCGAGTGAAACCTTGTTGGATGCGTCAGTCACGAAAGGGGCTACTTAATTAATTAATCCAACCCACTTTATTTATAGAGCACATTTAAAAACAACGTTTACGAAAGTGCTGTACAAGTCCCACAACATAAGAACAAAATTAAAATTAAAAAAAAATTAAAAAAAAAATTTAAATTTTTTTTTTTTTTTTTTTTTCTCGAAGCTTCGAATTAAAATCGAAGCTCTGCCCCGAAGCTTCGATTGCCAAAAAAAGCTTCGAAGGTCAGCCCTACATTGTAGTAGTGGGTGATTTCAATAGCGCCAATCTGAGAGGTTTTGCCTGACTTCTATCAGCATGTGACTTGCAACACCAGAGGCGGTAACATTTTAGACCACTGTTACACACAATTCAAGGGTGGATACAAGGCTCATTCTGCTAGTGGCTTCGGAAAATCGGATCACGCGGCCATCTTTCTTTCACCAAAATATAAACAAAGAATCAAGAGCACTCCAGTAGTCTCGCGAGAGGTGCAGAAATGGGATGTGGCGTCAGAGGAGACGCTACAGGCTGCGCTTGAGTGCACAGACTGGAGCGTGTTCCGTGACACAGATAACATTAATGACTACACGGAGACAGTGCTGGACTTTGTTCGTACTTTGGTGGAAGAAACAATCCCCACTACCACAATTAAAGTTTACCCAAATCAAAAACCCTGGGTAGACAAATCCGTCCGTGAAGCTCTGAAAGCGCGCACCACAGCATACAACGACGGCCTGGTGGCAGGCAACATGAATGACCACAAGGTGGCGCGATACAACGTAAGGAGGACAGTAATAGAGGCAAAACGGCGCTACAGGGATAAAATTTAACTCCAGTTTGAACAGGCTGACTCCAGAGCTATGTGGCAGGGCCTCAAAACGATGACAGACTACAAAGGCACCTCCCTCAAACTGAACAGTGACATCTCCTTAGCAAATGACCTCAACACCTTCTATGCAAGGTTTGAGGCTGGTAATAACACCAGCCCACAAGCCACGGCAATGGGGGGGGGGGGGGGTCTGCTGATGGAGGCTCAGTGTTCAGGGTAACAGAGCATGAGGTGAGGCGGACCTTTAAAAAAGTGAATATCAGGAAAGCAGCAGGACTGGACGGCATCCCCGGCCGCGTCCTAAAAGTCTGTGCCGACCAACTGGCCCCGGTATTCACTGACATATTTAACCTGTCCTTAGAACAGGCTGTCATCCCCACCTGCCTGAAGAAGTCCACTATTATCCCTGTACCCAAAAAATCCAAGCCTGCTTGCCTCAACGACTACCGCCCTGTAGCTCTCACCTCCATAGCCATGAAGTGCTTTGAGAAGCTAGTAAAGGGCTACATCTGCTCCTCCCTCCCCATCAACCTGGACCCCCTGCAATTTGCATACCGCCCCAACAGGTCCACGGAGGACGCCATAGCCCATGTGCTGCACACAGCAGCATCACACCTGGACAAGAGGAAGGGGAACTATGTGAGAATGCTATTCATCGACTACAGCTCGGCATTCAATACCATAGTCCCCTCCAAACTCATAGCCAAGCTCAGGGACCTGGGCTTGAACTATGACCTCTGCCAGTGGGTCTTGGACTTCCTGACGGGCGGACCCCAGGTGGTGAGAGCAGGCAACTGCACCTCCTCATCCATCACCCTCAACATAGGGGCCCCCCAGGGCTGTGTTCTGAGTCCCCTCCTCTACTCCCTGTACACACACGACTGTGTGGCTCAGCGGAGTAACAACACAATCATCAAATTGGCTGACGACACAGTAGTGGTGGGCCTGATCTCTGCAAACGACGAGAGGGCCTACCTGGAAGAGGTCAAGGTCCTGGCGGGATGGTGCCAGGAAAACAGCTTCTCCCTGAATGTCAGCAAAACAAAGGAGATGATTGTGGACTTCAGGAGGTCGGGGGTCAAGGACTACAGCCCCCTCAGCATCGACGGGGCACCGGTTGAGAGAGTGAACAGCTTTAAGTACCTCGGAGCCCACATATCCGAGGACTTGACATGGACCACACACATTGACAGTGTTTTGAAGAAGGCACGACAACGCCTCTACTTCCTCAGGCGCCTAAGGAAGTTCCAAGTCAGTCAGAAGATCCTTAACTCTTTCAATGCCATGCCTGGTTTTCCGTTTTACCGCTTGAATGCCACCATCGGCGCCAATGTTAACGTTAATATCGCCTAATCTATGTTTTAAATTATGGCTATGTGTCTAATCTGCCCATCGCATTATCAAATACTATTTTCCAGTCAGTGCTGTGAAGGCAGATTCTTTTTTTATCGCGTCGTTTCCGTTTCAGAGCAGTTAGAAAAGCCCCCGTTTTGATATAAAAAACAGCTCATTCTGGAGCATTCTATGAAAATCGTCTTTTAGTGGAATATTCCACAACGTTGATATTCGTCGGCCTTTTTATGAATCGTTTTCAAATAAACGCTAGATGATCAATATTATACGTGCACGCACGCACATTACGGCCGCGCACTGATAATCGCCCCGTTGATTTCCTCTCGGACTTTTACAATGAAACCGAAAGAAGACATTTCACAAAACAGCTTATAACTTCATCAAACTTACTCCGATTATCCTACCACTGATAACACAGAGTCCTTACCTGACATCAGATGGTATCCAACTGGTATATTCCAATTCCTGATCACCATTCGAAAAAATCGATAAGTGTATGGATCCAACGCGACACAGTAGATCTCTATGATCCGCGGGGATCTGAGGCTCCAGAATGAACTGTGGTAACCCCGGCTGGATCAGTGAACTGGAAAATGTGGAGTACCGGATTTTTTTCCATTTTCATTGAGTCCATTCCAAAATCACTTATGTCATCTGGGAGACGACAGGGGGCGCTTTTTTCCACAGTGATCGTCGGCGCCCCTCGGCTATACTCGGGTAGGCTCGGGTGATGCAAGAATTTTTCAGATCGCAAAAAAAAAAAAAAAAAAAAAAATCCGAGAAATCTCGTGAGTGGCTAGCAACCACCTATAAAAAAACACGAGAAATCTCGTGAGTGGCACTGAAAGAGTTAAGAACTTCTACTCATGTACAATAGAGAGCATCCTGACTGGCAACATCACCTCCTGGTTTGGGAATAGCACTGCACAAGACCGAAGCAGACTACAAAGAGTGACACGTTCAGCCGAACGCACAATTGGAGGGGGGCTCCCCACCCTCCAGAACATTTACAACAAGCGGTGCAGGGGGAAGGCTAAGAGAATCATTAAGGACTCCAGCCACCCGAACAACTGCCTCTTTGAACTGCTGCGGTCAGGCAAGCGATACCGGAGTCTCAAGGCGAGCACAGAAAGACTCAGAAGAAGCTTCTATCCCCAGGCCATCAGGCTGCTCAACGAACAATAAACACTACACAACAACCATCAAATGCACATAGCACACACATCCACACGCACACACCCACTTTAAACAAACACACTGCAGCACCCACTCTCCACACTTTATATTTATTGATAAAGGATTTGCACTACAACTCGTACACCTTAATGTAAATTGTACCTCATCCCATTTCTGCTTTGCACTATATAGTATTGTATATTAGTACACTGCATAGTATATTGTATATTATATGGTAACTCAGTTACGTCTATTCTGCATCGAACATTGTACATATGTCTATACTGAACACTGTGACCTCATTTTTTTACTTCTAATTTACATGTTATACTATGTTATTTCATACTTGCATTTTGTATAAAAGTATTCTGTACTTCTGTATGACAACTATTAAAGAAACTTGAAACTTAAAACTAATATACTATATAGTGCAAAGCAGAGATGGGATGAGGTACAATGTAGGTACAATTTACAGTAAGGTGTACTGAGGTATGGGTTGTAGTGCAAATCTTTTACCATTAAATATAAAGTGTGTTTAGGTGTTCTAAAGTGTGGAGAGTGGGTGCTGCAGTGTGTTGTTTGTTTAAAGTGAGTGTGTGCGTGTGGATGTGTGTTATAATGTCACCTGTGCTGCACAGGTGCATGGAGGGTTTAAGCAAATACTCATCTTGGAGGTGCTTTCTTGCTTGCACAAAATACTCTTGCTGTATTGCCTTTTGCTGTATTCCATTTTCTAATCATGGTTAGGTGATATGACCAAAATATCATATCACAATATTTCCAGAGTTTTGACAGTTCAAGTTTCAAGTTTCTTTTATTGCCACACGGCCAGGCCAGTCAGTTCGTTTTCCAGTCCAAATTACATGTTTTCTTTTTATCTTTATCTTGTAATACAATTGTCATGGTGCTATATTTTCTTTAACCTTTTAAATACTACTGCAATGAATCTTTATTTTTATGAACTTAAAAAAAAAATATATATATTACAATATGTATATATATCGTGGACGGCGGTATAGTAAAAACCAATACCGTTGCATGATTCCATGATGGTGTACCTTCATATTGGGTACACCTCCCAGCCCTAGTGTGCAGTGATAACCGCCTGACGTCTCTCCAGTGCTGCGCCGACGGCACACAAAATTACTTTTCCAAATGCTTTGTTTGCCTACAGATTAGCTTACACCAGCATAATAAATAACTTAAAGGAACACGTGAACATTATGGGAAATGTGCTTACTGTCTTCTCCAGAGTCAGGCAAGAAGATAGATACAATTGTCCTCTCTGTGCATTCAGTAGAAAGCTATCCGGCTGCAAGCTATCCTAGCTTAGCACAAATAAATGGAAGCGGATACGAACCACAGAGGAAATTGGTATCTATTAGGGATTGGAACGGTTGACGTAAAAAAAATAAAAATAAAAAAAATTACAACCAGGACAGGCCCTAGATATACAGTAGGTCTGGCAATGTGAGACTAGCCCCTGGTTGTCATGTTTTTTTTAACCCCTTTTGGTATTGTTTTCCAGGAAGGCCACAGCTTCCTGGTTCTGGATGAGCAGCGCTTTGCCAAGGAGATCCTCCCCAAGTTCTACAAGCACAACAACATGGCCAGCTTCGTCAGACAGCTCAACATGTGTACGTCTGTCTGTCTGTCTGTCTGTCTGTCTGTCTTTCTGTCTTTCTATCTATGTCTCTTCTTTCATGTCTTCTCTCTCTCTCCATCCCACTCTTTCTCTCTCCGACTCTGTCTATTTATTAGGGCCAGGCAAATAGGAAATAAATGAATAGCACTCATGACATTTATACATAAATAAATGGACATCATCAAAATTGTCATTTTCGCTCTACACCACCACAATGGATTTTAATGTGCTTTAACCACTTATGCACCCTTTTTTGACTATTGCGTACCCAAAGTCATTTGCGATTTATTATACTTTATACTTAAAGCACAGACATGAGTCTGGTCTCTTTTGAAAGGTAACATTCTGAAGTTTGCCTCATGCTGAGATTGTCAATATTGGATCGAATCAAATTAAATTGAATAGTAACCATGTCAATTGAAATGTAATCAGAAAATGTGTGCCGATACCCAGCCTTACAGCACTACTCATAATGTTATAAATTATTTTCAGACTGACCAGATATCATAACATTAACATTTTATAATGACAGGCAATCAGGCAAAAAAGGTCATAGTGCATTGTCATAACCATAGCTCATAATATATTATTGTTTCTGTTTCTGTATAACGCCATTATTGATGATCTTCCACCCTACATCACTTCATTACTGGGCTGGAACTCTAGACCTTATCATACTCGCTCTGATGATTGGCTTACAAATCTGCGTTTGGCTTCTGTGCCCCCAACTAAGGATGCACCGGAAAGAAAATTCTTGGCCGAAACCGAAAATAAGGAAACACTTTGTCGAAACCGAAACGAATACCGGCATTTCTTTCATTTATTTGCATATTTGTACCATTGCGTCCTTTTGATTTATGCTTTTCAATGACAAAATGTTATTACTAGGGATGCTCGATATTGGCTTTTTTACAGATACCGATATTGTCCAACTCTTAATTTCCGATACCGATATCAACCGATATCACATTTGAATGCCGATATCGGCCGATAATATCGGTAGGCCGATAATATCGGACATCATTTCTATAGAAATGTAAAAAAATTAAATAAAAAAATTAAAATAAATTGAAAACCGATACCGATATTTTCCGATATCACATTTTAATGCCGATATCGGCCGATAATATCGGACATCCCTAGTTATTACAAGACAAAATTTGACTAATACAACTTGTTGTTGTATTAGTCTATTGAACATTGTCCTTTCCACCAGACATTATACCACAAAAGCACAATAACTGAAAATAGATAATAAATAAATTAGTCACTGCTTGTGGATAATAATAATAATAATAATAATAATAAATTAATTTTATATAGCGCCTTACATTAGGAATCTCCTAAGTACCTGCCATCTATACCAGCTCTGGAAAGTGGCCTTGATTGGTCCTCCAATATCGCGACTGTACTTGATCCGCGTTATTAAGACCATGATGTGGGTAAAAAGCAGCGTAAAATGATGATGGAAATGCCAGTTGATGATGGAGACGGGGTGCGCAGTCGGGGCAAAAGAGACTGAGTGCTCGTACAACATAATGTTGTGCTGCTTTTTCCCCACATCAAAGTAATGGTCTTTATACTGCGGATCAAGTACAGTCGCGATGCAATACAGGGATTCTGATTCCGGAGCGCATCATGTTCACAGAACAGCATGGGTTGCCGTCGCTGTTTGAATCACGGTCTGAGCGGGCTGAGTAGGAGGAGCTTGACACAGCAACATTAAGCTTCAGGCTTAATGGGATATGGTTGGGATTTGAATTCATTATCAATAGCCGCAGGAGAGCAACGAAACAACCATAGAGACGATCAAATTTTTTGGAAACAGCATCACATTTATGTATATACTTTTGCTACAATAAAAAAATAAAATATGACACATTCAGCCTTTTCACTTCTTCAGCAGAATGTGTTATTATTAATTGCTATTTTCGGTCGAATTTTGATTTCTCAATGATCCTTCGAGATTAAATACAAATTGAATGAATTCATGTATGAACATTATAATTAGGGATGCTCGATATTGGCTTTTTTACCGATACCGATATTCCGATATTGTCCAACTCCAATTTCCGATACCGATACCGATACCGATACCGATATCAACCGATACCGATATATGCAGGGTTTCCCCCCCAAAAAACGGAATAATTTCAGGTAACTAATAATTTCACTGGATGCATTCAAAAGGCTTTCTAAATGTAAGCATTATCTGTGCAAAATATGATCATTAAAAAAGTAAAAATGAACATTTTAAACCAACATGCATACTTTTGACAATAAATAAAATAAGAATTGGTTCTTACTTGCTTGCCTGGGTAAATAAAGGTTAAATAAATGTTAAAAAAAAAAAAAAAAAAAAATTGTTATTGTTTTTTTTTTTTTTTTTTACCGATACCGATATTTTCCGATATCACATTTTACTGCCGATATCGGCCGATAATATCGCTCGGCCGATAATATCGGACATCCCTAATTATAATCATTAAAATATATATATATCTTACATATAGAGTTGTTCCGATACCGATGCCAGTATCGGAAAAAGCCGCCGATGCTGCCTAAAATGCTGGTATAGGTATCGGCCAGTACCCTCTAATGCTGCGCTCCGATACCATATGACATAATTTATCAACAACACTGCGGTCTGTTGAGTGAGCATTATAAAACAAACGTGTGCTTAATCGACCGTGAATTAAAGTGTCAATGCCATTTGTCATTTTAACAGCAGATACTTTCTTAAAATGCCATCGTCCCGACAGCGCTGTTGACGGGGAGCTCTGATGGGTTCGCTTGGTGGCTGGTGTTATTAGCATTGAACAGCTAACCGAAAGCTAGCTTTAACGTTACCTTGGCTAAAGTTGGGGCTATTCATAATCCAGCAATAATGGCTGCAGACCTGCAAGCAAAGTACAGCAAGTTGGCAAAGGAGTATTCCAAGTTCAATCACAATGTCACCAGTAACATTACAGTCTTTCCATATACCGGTAGCTCATGCTAGCTAACCTAGCCCACATTAACGTCGTTATTGATCGACCACCTCGCGTACACAATTAATGACATGTTGCGGACAGCCATATCGGTGACAATGTTTAGCTTTTAGTGCCAAATGATAAGAGTCTGAGGCGGAGTCTCAAAAGAGAATGTTTAATATTTATTGTGCAAAAATCACAACAGATCCTCTGCTACTACAGTACCTAAACGGAGCCTTGTGGAGGCAAGTGCAGCAACGTATAATGTCCGTGTGGAACTAATGTGCCAACAACCTTTCCGTGGGTGAACTCATTGAGATAGTTTTCAATTACTGATACTAATACTAATCTATACAATCACCTGTTGTTGATTAAATACCATTACTTTATAGTTATTACTAAAAAACAGTATATATAAAACAGTAGCTGTATAAAAAATAAATAAAAAAGGTTTTATAATTTATATAATATATATATATTTTTTTAATGTATGCACTGGTATCGGATCGGTATCGGCCGATACCCAAAGCTTAGGTATCGGAATCGGATCGGGAAGGAAAAAATGGTATCAGAACATCTCTAGTTGTGAGTGCATTTGATGGTTGTTGCATAGTGTTATTGTTCGTTGAGCAACCTGATGGCCTGGGGATAGAAGCTTCTTCTGAGTCTTTCTGTGCTTGCCATGAGACTGCGGTATTGCTTGCCTGACCGCAGCAGTTCAAAGAGGCAGTTGTTTGGGTGGCTGGAGTCCTTGATGATTCTCTTAGCCTTACCCCTGCACCGCTTGTTGTAAATGTTCTGGAGAGTGGGAAGCCCCCCTCCAATTGTGGGGCGGTGTGGCTCGGGTAGAGAGGGTCGTCCAATGATCGAAGGGTTGGTGGTTCGAATCCCGCTCAAGCCCATGTCCATCCCATTGCCGTTGTGTCCTTGGGCAAGACACTTAACCTACTTGCCTCGTATGAATATGTATGCATGTGAATGAATGTTGGTGGTGGTCGGAGGGGCCGTAGGCGATGATTATTCGCCACGCTTCCGTGAGTCTGCCTAAGGGCAGCTCTGGCTGCAATTGTAGCTTACCACCACCGGTATGTCTGTGTATGAACGAATAATGGACTCTGTGAAGCGCTCTGGGTGTCATGAAGAGCGCTATATAAATCCAAGTCATTATTATTATTATTAATTGTGCGTTCGGCTGAACGTGCACTCTCTGCAGTCTGCTACGGTCTTGTGCGGTGCTATTCCCAAACCAGGAGGTGATATTGCCGGTCAGGATGCTCTCTATTGTACATGAGTAGAAGTTCTTAAGGATCTTCTGACTGACTTGGAACTTCCTTAGGCGCCTGAGGAAGTAGAGGCGTTGTCGTGCCTTCTTCACAACCAGGGAACAAACTTAACTTTTTGACTTACCAGCCATTTGGCTGGTAGATTTTAAAAACTACCAGCCAGGCAGATTTTTTACCAGCCAAAAATTATAAATAGCTTTTTAGTATATCGCCATGTGTTATTATTACTATATAATACTCTCATATGCTATTTTCAATTAATATCATAAACAACATAAGGAATATTAGCATAATTTTGAGTGGACTGAAGGAATGAGTCGGCGTTAATAGTTTTAAATCCAAATAATTTATTGAAACACTCGGGACACACACACTGTTTCAACTCACCACCCCTGCATCATATTGTAGTCTAGTCTGTCTTCAAACTTCCACTCCTCTCGAAACTTTTTTATATTTGAATATCAACATTATCTGTCCATCCTCAGTAATCCTCAGTTTACTATAATATACTCCTGTCCTGAGTCCCGACTAGTGACTTCATCGTCTTTAAATAATGTATTTGAGATTCTCTTAAACTAATTTATTTATTTGATTTTTTGTATTCTTAAACTAATTTAATCTATTGAATAACGACCTGTTCAATGCAACTACAGTTCAATATCGTAAACTAATTTAATCTATATTGAACTATAGTTGCATTCAACTGGTCGTTATTCCTCTGTATTTCCTCTGTCAGCGCGCACACACCACACACACAGACGGCTCCTCCCCCGCTAGCCCCCACCCTCTTCTAGTCAGCCTGCTGTTCTCTGTCTCTCTCTCTCTCTCTGTGTTTATGCGGAGCAGCGCTAGCTCCGTGCGGCTAACGCGGAGCTAACGCTAGTTTGCCCCGAATTAAATTAATAACTAGGTTGCAAATCATAGTAGTTTTCACTGCACATAGAAGCAGTCCAACAGCGGGAGCATTTCGGGAGCATATGACCAAAACCCAGGCAACTTCGAGCCCTTAAGGAATCAAATAGTCTGCTCTATGGCTGCATGCTGTGTAGCGCTGCTCTGCTCGGCTTTAATGGAGCAGAAGCACGGACTGGGCGGATATGACTCTGCCGAGTTGCCACGGGTCTTTTTCAAAATAAGAGTATCATATGAACCGAAAGTTGTTAGCTGCCGGAGCCATAGATATTATGACTGGAGCTGCGCTTGGGGCGGAAATGAGACCCGCACAGGATTTTCAAAATAAGAGTATCGATATGAACTACACGCCAGGTGGCGGGCCAGGTTAGTCGCCAAACCTTAAATCTACACGCCATTGGCGCTTGGCGCGTGCTTATTTTGTTCCCTGTTCACAACACTGTCAATGTGTGTGGTCCATGTCAAGTCCTCGGATATGTGGGCTCTGAGGTACTTAAAACTGTTCACTCTTTCAACCGGTGCCCCGTCGATGCTGAGGGGGCTGTAGTCCCTGACCCCCGACCTCCTAAAGTCCACAATCATCTCCTTTGTTTTGCTGACGTTCAGGGAGAGGCTGTTCTCCTGGCACCATCCCGCCAGGACCTTGGCCTCTTCCAGGTAGGCCCTCTCATCGTTTGCAGAGATCAGGCCCACCGCTACTGTGTCGTCAGCAAATTTGATGATTGTGTTGTTTTCCCGCTGAGCCACACAGTCATGGGTGTACAGGGAGTAGAGGAGGGGACTCAGAACACAGCCCTGGGGGGCCCCTATGTTGAGGGTGATGGATGAGGAGAAGCAGTTGCCTGCTCTCACCACCTGGGGTCTGCCCGTCAGGATGATACCTCAGCTGTAGCTCACGTTAGCTGACGCCAGCTCACTGTTCAAAACGAAATGTCCCACTGAACTAAATAGTTCACCGAGGCGCTGTATCAATGTTATATAGCCGACCAGCAGTAGCCACAGATGGCTCCTGATATCAATGTTTTATAACACTCATTCGATGCGTATTCGAGCTGAGGGCATGTTGTTGAATATGATCAATAGGGCCTAGCTGCAGCTCCGCAGAATCCTGGCCGTAGCTGCAGGCTACTCGAGTATAGGGTCCAGCTGCAGCTCCGGAGAATCCTGGCCGTAGCTGGAGGCTACTAGAGTACACACAGACAGTGGAGCTTGTTGCGTGGTGGCGATGTCTCGCAGATAATACAAGTACAAATCTAATTATATAATATATATATTTATATAAAAAAAAATTAAATAAAATTATATAAAATAATCTTTAATTTTTTGTAATAAAAAACGATCGGATCGGTATCGGCCGATATGGCTCACGACGATCGGTGATCGGTATCGGTGGCAAAAAACGTGAGCGGCGCATCCCTAGTATTGAATGCTGAGCTGTAGTCGATGAATAGCATTCTCACATAGTTCCCCTGCCTCTTGTCCAGGGGTGATGCTGCTGTGTGCAGCACATGGGCTATGGCGTCCTCCGTGGTCGTTGAGGCAAGCAGGCTTGGATTTTTTAGGTACAGGGATGATAGTGGACTTCTTCAGGCAGGTGGGGATGACAGCCTGTTCCAAGGACAGGTTAAATATGTCAGTGAATACCGGGGCCAGTTGGTCGGCACAGACTTTTAGGACGCGGCCGGGGATGCCGTCTGGTCCTGCTGCCTTCCTGATATTCACTTTTTTAAAGGTCCTCCTCACCTCATGTTCTGTTACCCTGAACACTGAGTCTCCATCAGCAGACCCCCCCCCCCTCCATTGCAGTGGCTTGTAGGCTGGTGTTGTTATTCCCAGCCTCAAAACCTCGCATAGAAATGTTGAGATAATTTGCTAAGGGTCAAATGCATATAACATGCTTTGCAATCCTCGCCATTCCATTATGACCACGTCGTGTTTAAGACCGGAATTAACGTTCCGTTAGCATAAGCTAACAACAAGCTAAAACCCTGTTCAGAGCGACAGAACAGCAGAGTGGGGACTGGGAAGGAGGGGCATTCTCCCTGTGTGTGTGCGTTTGAAAAGATATGATGAAGTCAGACGAGTATATTATATTGATAGTAAATGTAGTCTACTGAGGGTGGGCAGATGATGTTGATATTCAGGGAACAAAATAAGTACCAGCCAACCGCCAATGGCTGGTAAAAAATCTGCCTGGCTGGTAGTTTTTAAAATCTACCAGCCAAATGGCTGGTAAGTCAAAAAGTTAAGTTTGTTCCCTGTTGATATTTAAACATAAAAAATACAATACATAATAAATGTATGCATGATCATCATGCAACATAAAACAATTGCAGGAACGGTTTGGGAGAGGAAGGGGTTTTAGGTTGCGTGTTCCAAAAAAAATTAACTTTAAGTTTAAAGCTCAATATATCAAAACGTGGCACTTTATAGTGAACAGGAGGTCTATTTGTATTAAAAACAATAAATAGTTTTTCATTTAAATGTCTGGAAGAGCTAAAAATCTTTTTTTTCCAAATTATATTTGTTACCTTTTGAGTTGATCTAAATGTTACTGATTGTGTTAAATGGGCTTATATCATCTCATATCGATTGCAGGCACCTGCATTGTATCGTATCGTGGCACATATCGGCAAATATCGTATCGTTGTCCAAAGAATCTATATCGTATCGTGATGAAACTGGTGATTCCCACCCCTAGTAGAGTCCATACACCCAACACCAAATCCCATAATTCCTTACACGTAACGTGTCTGGCTGTGTGACGTCAACTTGTCAGCATGAAAATGACAGCCAAACATGGCACTGCAACTAAATAACACAAATACAATAGGCACATTTGTGACTGTTACAAATATAACACGTTTTATACTTGTGCTACAAGATTTTGGCCTGTGCTACAAAACTATCAACCTCTGTAGCACCAGTGCTATGTGCAAAAAAAGTTAACGTACAGCCCTGCCACAGCGGATAGCCATTAAATGCCATTTGAGAATATAGGCTATCAAGGTGAAACGACGGCCTATAGCCTATACATATTATTTAATGTTTTCATAAGCGTAAAGATACAAGGACAACAGTTATATTAACGATCAAGTTAGTTTACTGTATGCAGGTGCGGGGCTCCGTGTGACATGTCTGTGCCATGCTGCGTTATGCGCAAATTACTGTTGCATAATGTAGGCTATGCATATATAATTTATATAGGCTATACCTAATACCGACATCAAAATAGATTGTATGCCTCTACAAATCATATTAAACCATGCAGGTAGAAAATTTACGGAAAATCTGTCGCGATTTGGAATCAAATTGATGGAGAACTTTAATCCCTAGGTAATCGAACTTTAAAAGAACGAAACGAAAAAGTGCATTCATATTCCAGAATGGTTATTATTAATGACACCAACGCCAAACAGTGGTTAACGATCTTTATTAGTGTTTGCGCTGCCCAGGCAGCAATGGTCTTTAGGAAGTTAATATCATATCCGACTGTTTCCGACATCACCGTGTACATGTCTGTCAGCCTGTCGCGTATTTCTCCCACGCGTTCGCTCGTTTTAGTCCACTTTTCCACATTTCATGGGGGTGTTTCATTACCGTATATGGTTAATTATGGGCGGTTCTATATGCAAATACTTAAAATCCTACACGAGCTCGGAGCATAGAACAAGTGGCATTTATCAACACGGAGTACTTGCAGGTGTGCGTACGACCTGTGTATGCATGTGTGATAAATCCCGATTTTTCTGTGCGTAGAGACATTCTAAATTCTGTGCTTAACACTTTGAATGCCCAACCTGAGAATATTCGTTATATATTTATATATTAGTGATCTGAATTCATATTGCATCAAGCGAGTCTACCGTTGGTGAATCAGCCACCCCAGGCACTCGGATGTGAAAAAAGCGCCCCCTATCATCTCCCAGATGGTAATTCACCCTTTTGGATTGGACTCAATGAAAATGCATGGGGGAAAAAAACCCGGACTCCACATTTTACTTCTCACCGTAACCGGTGAGAGCCGATCAGCTTCATTCTGGACCCTCAGCAGAGCGTGGTTACTGTATTTTACTGTATACGCGTTAGGGGTGGGACGATACATCGATCCAGATCGATACATCGATGTAATTATCAACAATCGAATCGGATCGATGCGATGTAATAAGATCGATTCATATCGATACTCTTATTTTGAAAATCCTGTGGCGAGTCTCATATCCGCCCAAGAACAACAGCAGTAGCTCCGTGTGTGTAGATGTTACAGCATAGCATTCTCCCTTTCTGTGTGTGTGTGTGTGTGTGTGTGTGTGCGCGCGTCTTTGGAAAGACCAGATGAGGTCAGAGGAGTTTGATGTTTAAATGTTATTTAAACATAAACAATATAATACATAATAAATGTAGGCCTATACATGATCATGCAACATCAACAAATTGTTGTAGGAACGGTTTGGGAGAGGGAGGTTGTGAGTTTTGAGTTCCAAAAAATGTAGCTTAAAGTTTAAAGCTCAATATATAAAAACGTGGCACTTTACAGTGAACAGGAGGTCTATTTGTATTAAAAACAATAGATTGATTTTCCTTTAAATGTCTGGAAGAGCTCAAAAATACAAATGTCAAATGATATTTTCATTACCTTTTTTTTGTTGATCTAAATGTTACTGATTGTGTTAAATGGGCATATGATATCATCTCATATCGATCGCAGGCACCTGAATCTAATCGTATCGTATTGTATCGTGAGAGACTTTGTGATATCGGCAAATATCGTATCGTTGTCCAAAGAATCGATATCGTATCGTATCATGATGAAACTGGTGATTCCCACCCCTAATACGCGTGTGATCAATAAAAGGATCGATTTTTGGAATGGCTATCAGGAATTGGAATAATCCATTTGGATACCATCTGATCTCAGGTAAGGAATCTATTTTACCAGTCTTAGGATAATCAGACCCGTTTTCACGGAGATATAAGCGTTTCCCATATGTGTCCCCCAGGCTGTTTGACTGTGTGAGCGGTCAGGAACTAGGAGAATTGATTTTCAGCTTGCGGCACGAGCGTGCATGCGTACACATATACTATCGATAATCTAGCGTTTATTTGAAAACTATTCATAAATAGGCTAAAAAATGCCAACGTTCTAGAATATTCCAGTAAAGGGCGATTATCATGGAATCTCTTATTTTTTCTGTGAAAACGAGTGCTTTTAAAAATGCTAGAAAACGGAAATGAACCGATAAAAAAACAATATGCTTCGACAATGTTGACTGGAAAATGAGTCTTTGATAATTGACGGGCAGATTAGACACTAGAGTTTTTCCGATTCCGATACCAGTATCGGAAATGCCGCCGATTCTGCCTAAAATGCTGGTATCTGTATCGGCGGAAACCCTTGAATTCTGCATTCCGATACCATATGACGTAATTTATCAACAACACTGCAGTCTGCTGAGTGAGCATTATAAAACAAACGTGTTTTAACCGACCGTGAATTAAAGTGTCAATGCCATTTGTCATTTTAACAGCAGATACTTTGCCATCGTCCCGACAGCGCTGTTGACGGGGAGCTCTGATGGGTTCGCTTGGTGATGTTATTAGCATTGAACAGCTAACCGAAAGCTATCGTTAACTAACGTTAAAGTTTTAGCTGTAACGTTACCTTGGCTAAAGTTGGGGCTATTCATAATCCAGCAATAATGGCTGCAGACATGCAAGCAAAGTACAGCAAGTTGGCAAATGAGTATTCCAAGTTAAATTCACCAGTAACGTTAGTCTTTCTACCGGTAGCTCATGCTAGCTAATCTAGCTCACGTTAACGTCGTCAGTGATCGCCCACCTCGTGTACACAATTAATGACATGTTGCGGACAGCCATATCGGTGACAATGTTTAGCTTTTAGTGCCAAATGATAAAAGTCTGAAGCGGAGTCTCAAAAGAGAATGTTGAATATTTATTGTGCAAAAATCCCAACAGAGCCTCTGCTAGTTAAACGGAGCAGTCTGGAAGCAAGTGCAGCAACGAATAATGTCCGTGTGGAACTAATGTGCCAACAACCTTTCCGTGGGTTACTTTTCAATTACTGATACTAATACTAATCTATACAATCACCTGTTGTTGAATAAATAGCATTACTTTATAGTTATTACTAAAAAACAGTATATATAAAACAGTAGCTGTATATAAAAAAAAAAAAAAAAAAAGGTCTTATAATTTATATATTTTTTTGAACAGCCATGGATGGTCACCACAGATAATCCGGATGGGCTTGTTCAGTAGTGGTAGAAATCTGTTATCCAATTGATATTGGATTATCTGTGGTGACCATCCATCGCTGTTTTATATTATTATTAGTGTTATTATTAGGGGTGCACGATATTGATTTTTTGACCCCAATATCGATATCCATAACTTTCTGCTCCTCAAGGTCGATACCGATAACCGATAATATATATATATATTTATTGTATTATTATTATTATTTAAAAAATGTGTATTCCTGTAGTTTTGACCTAACCAGATTTATCATGACATGAGCGTTACTACTATGAACAAAACAAAGCCAAGATAGCAGTTTTGACTCTTCAAAAAAAGCTTTATTTTTCCAAATATAATTTGAATCACAGAATTCACAATCCGTCAATGTCATTAACAATGTGTTTCCCTGAACAATGAGTGAACTAAAAACCAACAGGTATTGTGCTTTGTCAGCAGATAAAACATTTGACGCTATAGGAGAGGAGACTGTTGTGGTCTTGGTCCATGAAACAACTATTACTTGGCATTTATAGGACAGCACGCCTCAAAAAGAATTAAATAAACCAAACAAAGTATTTGACATCCTGTCAATAACTTGTAAACATAACATTGCAAAATGTAAACATTTGCCAATTGCCATAGTGAGGTTCATCACTCAGTGATGTAAAAATAAAAAAGGCCTCTAGAACTGTTTTTATTAAGGGATTAATGGCTTGCCTTATAATAATCCATATAAATGACAGTGAGTGAACCCTTTTTTTCCACTAAACTACTAAAGCATTGAGGTTTCAAACTTTCAATTGTTTTCGTTTTTTTTCTCAAAGAGAGAGAGAGACAGATGGATTCACGTTTGACCCTGTATTGTTATTTTTTTGGTAACTCTTCTACTGTTTTTTAAATTCTGGTCGGATCAGTGGGAGATTTTTTTTAATGAAGATTAGCATCTCTGCCTTCTCGCATGCGAGTCGGTTTCTTTGCTCGGTCATCACGTGTCCAGCAGCAGAAAACAAACGCTCAGAGTCAACGCTAGTGCAAGGCGCTGACAGAAATGTACGAGCAAGTTGGGCCAGGCACTCGTAACGGGACTGGCTGCTATTCCAGCGGGCAACGGCTCAGCGTGGGCTCCAACAGATTGGACTGGAGCTAACAGTAAAAACAAAAGCACAGAAGAACGGGATCTAATTATGATGACGTTCTACCGGTTCCATAACACAAGTTATACAGTGTTCATAAAACATTAAAATAAAATATACACTTACGTCCGCATCCACTCTGCTGTTTTCCTGTTGTTCAGTTGCAGCATCTGTGTTTTCTTCCATGATTGCCTCAAACATTCCCAAGAGCGAGTTGTTGTTGTTCTCGTCTTCCCTGGTCCTCTTTGCCGGTGGCTCGTCTGACTGGGGGCCGGGGGTGTCTGTCTCGATTTTGTGCAGCTGTTCCCGCTGCATTTCTGTAGCTTGACGTTTTGATGCACGGCTGAAGTAGCGGTCCTTGTACCTCGGGTCCAATATCGTGGAGAGATAATACATGGGCTTTTCCTCGATGTCACCAAAAATGCCTTTGGACTGCTTTTAACAGTGTCTCCTTTGTAGTTTTCACTCTGTGGTCTGTTGGGACAGTTTGTTTTAGCAGGCGTGTTAGGGCTTGGATGGAGGGGATCACGTCTGCAGTAGTGAGCACGTTGTGAGGTCTGCTATTTTCGGCATACGTCACTGTCGTGCAACGGTGTAAATAAAAGGAAATGCATTTGTGGTGCCAAATTCTTCTGCTCTGTGTGACAATAAATTAATGATATGTAATTTAAAACCAAAACTAAGGCCTCAGTATGAGTTTATGATGTGAACATGTAGGGATGCTCGATATTGGCTTTTTTACCGATACCGATATTCCGATATTGTCCAACTCTTAATTTCCGATACCGATATCAACCGATACCGATATATGCAGGGTTTCCCCGTCCAAAAAACTGAATAATTTCAGGTAACTAATAATTTCACTGGATATATATATAACAAATATTGTTATTGTTTTTTTTTGTTTTTAAACCGATACCGATATTTTCCGATATCACATTTTACTGCCGATATCGGCCGATAATATCGGTCGGCCGATAATATCGGACATCCCTAGAACATGGTCATGTTTGTTGAATAAAAAAAATATAATTTCACTCCCGAGTTTTATAAGTTTTTCCCCCCTATCCCGATCCTCTGAAAATCATGTGATCGGATCGGGACATCCCTAGTGGCTGTAGCTTTGCTAATATTTCTAGTAAGCTGTTCACATGGATCGAGGATGGTCAAGATGTTTTCAACCAGGGTCCATTGGTCGGCGTTGAGTTGCTGGCAACTTGTATTCTACAGCATAAGCTGCGATAGCTTGCTTCTGCTTCACCAGACTCTGGAGCATGTAGCATGTACTGTTCCAACTAGGGATGCCCCGATCACGTTTTTTGCCACCGATACCGATCACCGATCGTCTATGAGCCATATCGGCCGATACCGATCGTTTTTGGTTTTATAATTTATTTTAATTTTTTAAATATATAATTTATTTTTATTTTTTAAATATATAATTTATTTTTATTTTTATAAAATATATATATATTATATAATCATACTTGTAGTTGTATTATCTGCGAGACATCGCCACCACGCAACAAGTCAAAATGCTCGCTATCTGCAAAAAGCTCCACTGTCTGTGTATATACTCTGCTTTGGTCAAATCACATTCAGCATGCCTTCAGCGTCCCCAGTCAGAGCGATGGTTCAACTTGACTAACGGGGTCTGAAACGTATAAGATGTTCGCAGTGTTCAGTTATGAAGCATGATAGCTAATTAGCCAACAGCTGCAAAAACGAATAATGTCAATTATGTTATAAGACATTGATATCATGAGCTATCTGTAGCTACTGCTAGCCGGCTAGATAACGTTAGACAACGCATCATGTATTGAACTAAAGTGAAATATTTTGTTTACTGGGTCATTTCGTTTAAACAGTGAGCTAACGTGAGCTAACGTTAGCTACCTAGCTAACGGAGGTCTCATGCACTCTACTATTGCCGGAGAATTTGTTGATATCAGGAGCTATCAGTAGCTAGCCAGCTAGATAACGTTAGACAATGCCTCATGTATTAAACTAAAAGTGAATAGTTGACTGGGTCATTTTGTTTAAACAGTAACGTTAGCTAGGTAGCTAACGCAGGGCTGTACACTGCGATGAGATTATCGCGAATTGCCCCTTTAATTGGCCGTTGCGATTAGTAAATAATATTTGGGGGCGGGCTTGCGAGTAGTGATTTCAAGCCTTGCATTCGCATTTCACTCCTAAATTATCCAAGGCTGAGCACTCACTCTGATAGACTGGCTGACTGTCTGATTTAGCTATGACGAAAAGTAAAGTTTCTTCATAGCTCATTTCTTCATAGAAAGTCACAGGCACCTGGAATCGCGTGCCTGTGACTTTCAATTCCCTTATCGCTGCCAGGTTTTCCCGACCGTTATAACGTTAGCATGTTAGCATGTAGCTAATGGCAGACTATTTGATTCCTTAAGGCAAGCCAAGGGCTCGAAATTGCCTGGGTTTTGGTTATATACTCCCGAAATGCTCCCGCTGTTTGGCTACTTCTATGTGCAGTGAAAACTACTCGAAATGCTTTAGAACCTAGTCATTGATTTAGTTCAGGGTTAGCCGCGGAGCTAACGCTAGCTAACGCTAGCTAATCAAGCTCACAGAGAGATATAAACAGCTGACAGCAGGTAGTACAAGTACAAATACAATAAAACAAGGGGTGGGGGCTGTTGTGTAAACCTTGTACTCTTTAGTTCACATATAATGAGAGACGTGAGTGCTTGTTTACTAGTCTCTGTAAGCCAGGAAGAGTGGTGCAACATACAAATGTGTCCGTGTAGCAACACAAGCCAATACTTTAAAGGACAGGGGCCCGGGGAGGGAGCTCTCTCTCTCTCTGTGTGTGTGTGTGTGTGTGTGTGTGTGTATGTGAGAGAGAGAGAGAGTGTGAGTGAGAGACAGAAGTCAGAGGAATAACAACCTGTTATTCAATAGATTAAATTCGTAATAATAATAATAATAATAATAATAATAAAAAAATAAAAACATTTTAAGAGAATCTCAAATACATTATTTTATTTAAGTGTAGGCTATAGTTAATGTTTTATTTTTTACAGTTTTTGTATTTTTCTGACATGGGGGCTCAACAATAAATGACAATCAGAAATGTCAAGTTGCATGTTGTTATTCTAACCAGCTTAGACCCCGACGCTCTGCATCTTCTGGCCGCCTCAGACCTACTCCTATCCGAGCTCCGGGAGGGTCATCAAAGAGAAGTCGCCTATTCTCAGTCCTTGCCCCACAATGGTGGAATGAACTACCCACCCCAGTTAGGACAGCCGAATCACGTCCAATCTTTCGCCGTCGACTAAAGACGCACTTCTTCAACCATTATCTGAATAAAAAAATATATATCTAACCCTAACTAACCGTACTGTCATGCACTTGTCCTAATAAACTAACCTACACTGTAGCACTCAACACTTTGATGAACATTGTTGCTCAGCTGATAGAGTTGTGCCCTTCCTGATGGCTTGTCGTACAGAACTTGTAAGTCGCTTTGGATAAAAGCGTCAGCTAAATGACTAAATGTAGTTCTGTTGCATTTCCAATTTATTTATTTAAATTATAAATTGATCAGGTATCGATAAGGGAATCGATAAAGAATCGAATCGATAAGCAGAATCGATAATGGAATCGTATCGATAAAATCCTATCAATTCCCATCCCTAGTGGTAATATGAAGTTCAGTTGGTTCATTATAAAAGATACAAACCTGACAACAAAAGCACTTAAATGTTAAATAAAAGGACCACAGTAATGAGGCAGGAGGAACATATTTTTTTTCACTATAATGGTAAAATTGTTATTAAAAAATTTGCCCCTAAAAAATATTTTTTGCCCCTAAATTTCTCATTTAGGGGCAAGTGTGCCCCTAGTGAAAAAGCTTAGCGTACAGCCCTGTAACGCTAGTGCACGCAGTCTCATGCACTAGACCAGGGGTGCCCAACCTTTTTTGAACCAAGATCTACTTTTTTATTTACCACCTAGCCGAGAGCTACCAGCCAAAATTGTATATTGTAAGCCGTCATTTGAGGCTTTATAAAAGCAGCATAATGAACACAAATCTGTCAGTGCAGAGTCCGACCTCATCTTAAATAACAAACAGCATTGCTTGTTGTAGTTAACAAGGA
Organism: Notolepis coatsorum; assembly: GCF_963971535.1. Classification (NCBI taxonomy): domain Eukaryota; kingdom Metazoa; phylum Chordata; class Actinopteri; order Aulopiformes; family Paralepididae; genus Notolepis; species Notolepis coatsorum. Next base: position 106,116,406 of record NC_140176.1, read on the forward strand.
GAGGCAGAGTTGATTTTGCAAAAAAAAAAAAAATTATTTATTTATATATTTTTTTTATCTAATTTTATTAATCGAGATCTACTTGAAATCAGCCCGCGATCTACCTGTCGATCACGATCGACTGGTTGGGCACCACTGCACTAGACTATTGCTGGAGCTTGTTGACATGTCGGGTCTGGGAGGGGCAGTGCGCTGCAGCAGCAGCAGCTGTGTGCCTGAGAGAAGTCAGCGAGTGAGAACTCCGCTGAGAATTTGATCATGTTTTTCGCGTGTCTTCGATCGGTTTTCACGATCTGCGAAAATAAAGCATTATCGGAATTCACCAATCTCATATTTATACTGAATATCGGCCGATACCGATCGCTGGCCGATCGATCGGGGCATCCCTAGTTCCAACGTGTGGCCACGTCTCGTTGGAGTCGTGATTTTGTTATTTTCAGGGCCACCATTAACTCTTCCAGGCGGGTGGTCGCTACTTGGTAGTGCTTAAAGTGTCCAACAATCTTCCGACCGATGGCAACACAGTCAATCACAGCTCTTTGGCTCAGCACAGCCTCGTTCACAGCATGGTAAGGTGTGGGCCATGCAGCCCAGGCTATCAACATTGTAATCCTCCATAGCCTTTGTCATGTTACGTGCGGTGTCTCTTAGGACAACATGGACCATCTCTTTCGTTATGTTCCATTTCTGAAGCATAGCTACAAAAGCCAAACGGATCATATCGGCAGTGTGTGAACCTGGTAGTTCCTGAGAATGCAACACCGCTCTGTACAGTTTGAAATATTTGTCCAGCCACTGCACTGTCAGACCTAGCATGCTGACAGGGTTAACATCACAGGTCCATATGTCAGAGTATGAAGGAGTAAGGTGATTGTAGGAGCTATTTGATGGTTTTTGTGCTTGGTTTGTAGTTTGTTAAGTTCATCACTGGGTGGCAGCACGGAGCGCATATGTTTTGAATAAAGGCACAGGTGTAGGCTATATCAAGGTATCTAGGTATGGGTGACGGAGAGATCTCACAGTTTTTACCGCATGAACACACACACGTACCCTCGCTCGGTTTAAGTATTATTAACAGCATTAAGAAGAAATTATTGTTTGGCTCATCACATGTATTATGCTAAATACTTCAATTAAATGGGAACTTCACCCAACGGCAGGTGACACAGACTAGACATTGTGTATTTTCTAATTGCGCGTCAAAGACGAGGAATCCCCGCACCCAACCGGGCGTCTACCAGGACATCAGGATAGTCGCTACACAAGTAAAAACCTGATCTTACTTGGACAATGGAGGACTTTGAAACCTGCCTTGGAATGCTGCTTCTGGATAAGGATCATCATCCCGAGAGAGCACACCAAAGGATTGCTTGCTGGTGGAGCAGCAGCATTGAAATGTAGACCTATGCAGAAGTGGGCTACTGTGAGGATACTGCTTTCAAGTTTGTTATTATTGTATTGACTTTTTTTTCACGAAAGAGACTGTCGCGCCAGTCTTAAAGGAACAGTACGTATAATCGAAAATGGATTCACGTCATGATATTGTGGAGCCCACAGAAGGGCAAAATGTTTGTGAGAAAAGAATAAGAAAGCCTTCTTTAAAGGGATTATCAATTGATCAATTAATCAATGATTGAAAGGCTCCAAATGGACAGAAATGCATATTGTACACAAGCAAGGAAATTGAAAAGGAAAATCATCACTCTTCTAGTTTCCAACGACAATGTAAATCTTGTGCACCAAAGTCTAAAACAGTTCAAAGCCCCATGTCAAGTTGCCTCTGAGGCACATAATACATTGATGACTGAGTGTCCTACAACTGAGGATACGCAGAGAAAGCAGGACGAATGGTTTTATGCAACAAAGGAAACAAATGATACATTTGTAAATGAAGTGTCAACATGGTTGAGCGAAAATGGGATTTTTCAGGACAATGATGATAATGCTGAATTGGAAAAAATGAAATCTGATTTGCATGTCTAATGTGTCTAGTAAAAGGTCAAGCAGAAGAAGCAATGCCAGTAGAGCATCAGTTTCTAGTACTGCATCTGCACGCTTAAATGCCATGGCAGCTTTAATGGAGCAAACCGCTGCTCTGCAAAGGAAACATGAAATAGAGGCACAAGAGGAGAAACTCAGACAGGAACAAGAGAAACTCAGAAAAGTTAAGGAGCAACTGGAGCTTGATACACAAATGGCTGTTGTTACTGCAAGACTTTCTGTGCTGGAAGGCAGTGGTGTTGGAGGAAAGGCCCTTTCAGATGGAATGAATTCCTACCTGAGCAAATCAATTAAAGAGCTGAGACCTCAATTCAACCTACAGGCAACTGCATTTGTGCCGAAGGAGAACACCCTGACTTCGGATCAAGGCTCAAGAGCGCCACCTATCTTTTCCACATATGATGTGCGACCAAAGGTGAATATGCACACACAGTTTCAGGAGAGAGTAAAACATCATGGAATTCCACAAGCGGAGGATACTACTCTCATGCCACAGTGGCAACCAAACACTGGGCCGCCTCTCACCACTACTCTAAAGCATCAGTCTCAAAACGCTTTCACAGCCTCCACTGCTGCACCTCGTATGTCAGTAGCTGCACAGGAACGACAGTCTACACAGAACGCTGCAGTGCAAAATACAGTGGACTAGGATGCCATTTGTGGAATCATGCAAAGGCAGAATGAACTCACCACATTGCTCATTCAACAGCAAATGTTATCTACTTTACCAAAAAGAGATATAACCGTATTTGATGGTGATCCATTGCACTTTATTTCCTTTGTTAGGACATTTGAACATTGTGTTGAAGAGGTAACATGCAGTTATCAAGACTGTTTGTATTTTCTGGAGCAGTACACCAGGGGGAAGCCCAGAGAGCTGGTGCGAAGCTGCTTACACATGCCACCACAACAAGGATATCAAAGAGCATAAGGTCTTTTGAAAGAACACTTTGGTAATGAGCACAGGATAGTAACAGCCTACATGGAAAAAGCCTTTCGCTGGCCTGTTGTTAAAGCAGAGGATGTAGAGGCGCTGCAGGAGTTCACGCTGTTCCTAAGAGGGTGCTGCAACGCTATAACAGAGATACAGTACATGGAGGAGATGAACGTTCCGTCAAACATGAGGAATGTTATGATGAAATGGCTGTACAAGCTGCAGGAAAGATGGAGGTCTACAGCTTGTGAGATACAAGAACGGCAAGGCTACAGGGCCACCTTCCCAGAGATGGTAAACTTTTTGGAGAAACGAGTCAAAATCTTGTCTCATCCCATTTTTGGTGACATTTCAGATGCACAATCAAGTATCACAATAAAGCCTGTAGATAAGAGCGTGCCGCTACCCAGGAGCAGCATTAAAGGAAGCAGTTTTGCAATAACCATGGCAACCAACCAAGCTGAAACTCCTAAGCCCACAGTGCACATGATGCCAAAGCAGCCTACCGTAACTAAGGAGTTGTCCTCAGAGGCCTGCCTCTATTGTGAAGAGTCGCATCCATTTCTTAAGTGTTTTAAACTGAATACGATTTCTCAAAGGGAGAAAATGGATTTTCTGAGAGGAAAAGGAATTTGTTTTGTATGCTTGAAGTCTGGCCACATGAGTAAGGAATGCAGAAGTCGTCTGACCTGTGATGAATGCAATCTTAAACACCAGACTATTCTGCATGTCCACAACAACGACAAATTGACCAAGTCACAAGAAACACCAGTCAGTAGTGCACTTGTGTCTCTTCAGGCATGTGGTTGTACTGGGGCCGGAGACCACGACTGTACCCTTTCCATTGTTCCAGTACAGTTGAGATCCAAGAAAGGAAATGGAGTGCTGCAGACCTATGCCTTCTTAGACCCAGGAAGTACAGCAACCTTCTGTACCAACCATCTTATGAAGAAGCTGAATCTACAGGGTACAAAGACCAACATTCTTATGCGCACTATGGGTCAAGAAAAGGTAATTGAAAGCCAAATCCTTACAGGACTGGAGTTGTCGAAGTTGGATAATAACCACTTTATGGAGCTCCCAGAAACGTTCACACATGAAACAACAATCCCTGTTTCAAAGAGTAACATCCCTACTCAGCGAGATATTGAAAAATGGGAATATCTGAAGGGTATCAGGATCCCAGAATTGGACGCCGATGTTGAACTTTTGATTGGAGCTAATGCATCAAAACTCATGGAACCCTGGGAAATTATCAACAGCCAAGGTGATGGACCTTATACCGTGAAGACCCTATTGGGGTGGGTCGTCAACGGTCCTTTGAGGGGTAATAATGGTTGTCAGAGAAGCTGCTCAACCATATATGCCAATAGGACATCCATTGTCAAACTGGAGGAGCTGTTGGTCTCTCAGTACAACCAAGAGTTCAACGAGAAGTCACTGGAGGAGCAGCAGGAGATGTCAAGAGAGGACCCAAGTTTTATGGAGATCTTGGAGAAGTCTATTTGCATGCAGGAAGGACATTATTGCATGGACTTGCCTTTTAAAATGGATGACATCACCATGCCAAACAGGTGCATTGTGGAACCTTCAGAGTCTGAAAATAAAGTTTGAACGGAATAAGGGCTACCAAAATGAGTACACCGATTTTCTTACTCATGCGATTGACAGTGGCTACGGAGAAGTTGTGCCTCAAGTCCAGTCGGACTACAAAAATTGCAGTGTGTGGTATCGCCCTCATCACTGGGTGTGCCACCCAAAGAAGGAAAGACAGAGTGGAAAAGCGAGCACACACCAGACATGGAATTCTTCCAATAGTCAGTCCCAGTGACCAGTTGGGGTTCTCATCACCATTCACCTTGCTACCAAAACTGTTGTTGCAAGAAATGTGTCGAAGGAACATGTCTTGGGATGACCCCATACCCCAGACATTCTCACAACGATGGGCAAAGGGCTTGTACGGGCAGTACGGTTGAAGACCAAGACAGGGCAGTTAGAGCGGCCCATATCCAAGCTCTTTCTGCTTCAAGAAGCAGTGGAAGGTCTGGCGGTAAAGGTCACAACCCAACGTTGAGTTACATGCTGGTAACCTCTGGCTCAGAGAAGAACCAAGAACACTTGTTATAGCTCCTTTTTTCTGCTTTAATGTAATTGTTTTCCACCTTCACATTTGGGGCCGGTGTGTAGGAGCTATTTGATGGTTTTTGTGCTTAGTTTGTAGTTTAAGTTCATCACTGGGTGGCAGCACGGAGCGCATAGGTTTTGAATAAAGGCACAGGTGTAGGCTATGTCAATCAAGGTATCTAGGTATGGGTGACGGAGAGATCTCACGGTTTTTACTGCATGAACACACGCACGTACCCTCGCTCGGTTTAAGTATTATTAACAGCATTAAGAAGAATTTATTGTTTGGCTCATCACATGTATTATGCTAAATACTTAAATTAAATGGGAACTTCACCCAACGGCAGGTGACACAGACTCGACATTGTGTATTTTCTATTTTCAAAGACGAGGAATCCCCGCACCCAACCGGGCGTCTACCAGGACATCAGGATAGTCGCTACAGTGATCTCATCATACTTGGCTTGTAAACACTGCTCTGCAAAGTGACGGCGGCTTGGAATTATAAACCTGGCCTCTAAATGACGAAGTAGCCGACAGAATCCTTTGTCTTCAACGAGGGAAAAGGGCTGGTCGTCAAGTGCCATCATTTCTGTGATCAAGTTAGAGATCACTTGAGCCCTTGGGTCATTTCTGTCAAACTTCTTTAATTTTACAAACGCCTCGTCAATAGGTACAAGCCCTGCCGGTTCCTTTGCAGCTGGCTTTGGATTCGCAGCAGCTTTAGCTGCTCGCGCGTCGTCGTAGGCTTTTAACACCATCGTAGCGGTGGTGATGTTGCAGGTGACTTATTATTTTGGATGTGTTATAGCCTGTTGCCCCTTTCCCTCCTCGTGGAACTTCTGCATTTGTTACAAATAGCAAGCGAACTGTTTTCCTCTAAAACGTTGAAAAAGTCCCCCACTACTGACGCCATGTTTGTTTCCTATCCGTGCTGCTTCTGAAAGTTACGTGACTACGTCACAGCCAGGCATGAGGAAGCGAGCGCTGGCTTTGTGGAAAACTCCCTCTTCCTAAACCACAGTACTGGCAAAACGGGAGGAGCCTATAGTAAAAACAAATGCCCTTCATCCCAATCCACCTACACCACATTTTTTTAACCAAAAAATATATTATATATTATCGGAGCTATCGATAATTTTATCTGGTTTATCGGGATGACGTCATAATTGCTGATATCGACCCGATAATTATCGTGCATCCCTAGTTATTATTAGCTGCGGCAGCCTCAGATATTAGCCCTTCATTAGCAAAATCCAGAACTAACGTTAGCTTAGCAGTGTGTCTCATCTGTTTATCTGACATACATTATCCTAGTTTAGCTTGGTTTAGGAGTCCATGGTAAAGTTGTATTATTTACAGTTTACTAAACAATTATTTTTCAATCTTCTGTAGATGGCCACGGTATTAGGGCGGGCCATACTTTTTTTCTTTTTGGAAAATCAATCGAGTGGGGTGTCTAAAATGTGTTTTTTTTGTGGGGAATTCAAATATGGGATTATTTTTCTAATCGGATAACTCCTACCTACATTGTTTTGGATTTCAAAATGGCCGATTTGACCATTTTTCACCCCTTGGCCATACATGGATGCCAATGTAATGGGAATTATTAAAGGACAAACGATGAGCCGCCTACATTAATCATTCTGAGTCATTATTAATAATAATAAGAAGGTTTATTTAATAAAGAAAGTTCATGACAGCGTGGCCACACTGCCAGGCCAGTCACCCGCCAGAGACAGACATGTTTACCCACTAGCGTCTGACAGGGGACTGACCTAGAGGCCTGGTCAGACATACAATTGAATACATGAAATGACGTAGAAGAAAACAAAATGGCTGGTTAGAGAAATTAATAATACGACTATGTTATGGCTAAGCCTGGAAGGAAAAACAGCTCCATCTTACAGTTCCCATGACCTTGGGTTATGGCTCTATGGCTGGTAGAAACAGCAACTTCGTTACGACTGAGAGAATGATAGAGTAATCTTAAAGAGGCATACACACATTAACCAGTAAATCTGGTTGGACTGAAACTCAAGCTGTATGACATGATAAAATAACAGACTCATAATGACATGATAATATATTCCACGACAGTTCCCTCCTCTTGATAATTATTAATCACAATCATTATCATTTCATAAAGACAACAAAAAATATTATCATTCAAACACAGATTATAATAACCCAGCAAAAACTATTTTTATTATCTAAAAAACAAAAGGTCCTCTGCATAGACCCCGTGTCACGTGCAAAAGAGAAGTTGTCATAACAGCAGCCATCATTAGCGTCTCTTTGCAAACGCCCAGACGGTGGTTGCAGGATTCAAGGGTACAGTCCAGCCTCTGGTTTTGTCAAGGCCATACTTCTCCCACCACCAAGCTGAAAAATTGAAATCACAAAAGAAAACACAGGGCAGTACCTTGCAAGATAGACTGCGCTCACGAAATATAACACTGGGTGCATTACTAGAAGACAAAAACATTCTCACAAAACTCATAGCGAAAACAGAATACACGTGACTGCATTCTCCGGGAGATAGCCAAAACAAAACAAAAACAATTTGCAGACTCCTCACAAAGAATGAAAAAATAACTGGTTACTATTGCAATGCACAACACATTAAAAAATCTCCACCTGAATCAAAGAAAGTTCATTACACCATTACCTAACATCTTTTAGGACGATACTGTAATATCTGCATGTATTGTGGTTCAAACCTAAGCATTGTGGGTAAAACTTGCCTCATCCCGGAAACGGTCTCTTCTCCCTCCCCCGGTCGCTGGTCCAAGCACCCCCCCTCTGCAGTCCATGTATGCCGTGGCTCGGTCCTGATGATCCTCCCCTCCGATGCAAGGAGCCTGTCCGGTGAATGGCTTAGACCTGCTGGAAACTGTCTCTAAGATCTTTATCTCAGGACCACTGATCCTATCAGACTGGAGTCAGCTGTCGGTTGATGGTCTTAGCGCCCCATCGTTCACTAGCCGATAGGCCCTCTGCCTCCTAGTTCTGGAGCAGATTGGGACAGCTTACTTTCACAGAAACCAGCTGTAGTCGGTCCCCCCACTCAGGCCCTTGGTTGTGGCCCTGATGGAACAGGCCTGCTAGAAACTGTCTCAGTGTCCATGCTGTAGCTGCAGAGTGGAGCTCTGGTCCAGTAGATTAGCTGGGCCAGCTTGTCTCCCCGTAATCAGCTGTAGTCGGTTCCCCCGTCAGGTTCTGCTGGAAACCGTCTCACAGATCTGATGGTCACGGAGTACTGTCCATGTGTCACCGCTGTAACTGCAGAAGCCTGGTACAGACAGTGGTCCTCTGCGCGTCCTCCTCTTGGTCAGAGATGGGTGCCCGGACCGCAAGGAGAGTGAAGAGACCGCTCAGCGCGACCCCACCACAGAAAAAAGAAAGAAAAAAACCATCAGTACATAGCTCAAATACAACTGAGGTTTTTGACCTAGGCTTTCTGATACTTATTGTTATGGGAGATTTATAATATAATATGAGCAATAACTCGTAATGTTATCAGTACATGGCTCAAACACAACTGAACACAATCACGTGCACTCCTGTGACATACGAATAAGATTAAAGAGAGAGAAAGAAAATAAAGAATTAATAATAAAAAAACTGTATTCTGAAGCTGGACGAAGGTCATTCAATCACACTGTCACTCAGGGGTGACATGTTGTAGTTCTCACCTCCTTACCAGAGGACAGGTCTAAGACTGAACTGAACTTAAAGGGGAGACACTGCAGGTGAACTAATATATATCACACTGAAACTTCCCCAGTTCACTACTTACATTAAGACACTACTTTTTTTTTTTTTTTTTATCACAATTGTATGTTCAAACATGCACATGAGGCCTGATCTACTTAAATATGCACTAATTTGCATATAATTCCAGGACAGAAATCTGAACATTGGATAAAGCCATTTTCAAAATTATAGCTCCATTTTGTCGACATATTAGAGCCAAAGGGGATTTTGGATATCTCTTTTTATCACTCCATAAATCAGAATATACTCCATTCAGTCATTGTTATGGCAAAATTCCATACTATGCCAAATCAGATATGAATAGAACTGGACAAACCAAATAAACAAAAAATAAAAACCCACTCTCGCTGGCAGTGTGCTAAACATCCTGCCTCTGAACCACTCCTTCTATCGCCCTTTGCTGCTTTCCCAGTTCCCTTTTCAATAAATATGACAGGATCTCAGCTAGTGGGGTTCTCTACCTAGGCATAAGTGACCATTGCCCCACAGTTTTAAGGAGGAATTTTAAATCTTTTATCAACGAATCATTTTTTTAGATGACCTTCTTCGTTCTGGAGACCCTCAACATTGGCTTTCTTTCAGGCAAATTATAGGAACAAATGTACTGTTCTGCGGGCAAGGCTGACTACTATGGCTGCTTTACAAGGAAAACAAAACGGATCTATGAGCAATAACTTGTTCTGAGGCCAAAGTTTGAAATAAGGAATGGAAGATAGTTTTAATTCCTCACACTGATCAATTGATAAGGAATGCGCAGTTGGTAATCAGACCATGTAAACAAATGTCCGATCACCAAGTGAGAGCGATCTTTCGTTCGGCAAGACAGTTAATACACACATATGACGTGGAAGGAGCTGGAACATCACCCTGAGGATTGGCTGAAATGACTATTATGGCTGCTTTACAAGGAAAACAGAGCGGATCCCATAACAATGTCACTTATGGCCTTATAGCAAGGATCAACATAGATCATAACCAAATTGTTTTGACTGGCTAATGTGTGCCTCTCTTAAAGAGAAACGCACATACTACGCTGATACCTGATGACAGCGCCCTCTCATACAATACCAAAATCTTTAAAGAGGACTGTTGTTCATCGTGCCATCAATCATTGGAATAACTGCCCACTGAACATAAGTAAATTGAATAGTAAAGTGTCTTTCAAATACCACCTAAGAATGCACTACTTAAATATGTGAGCTGATGTTGATAATGATGTCTGCCCCCCCATTATACCTGTCTCTCCCCCCAATATATATATATATATATATACACATAACATATATATATACATATATATATATACAGTGGCTTCCCCTCGCCACAATGTATAGCAAAATAAAGACCAAAATATACACTATCTCTATTGGAATGGAGACTTCAGCTCAGGCGACAGCTAATGGGGATCCTTTTCAACAATAAACAATATGACTTGCTGCACAGGATAAACTAGGGATGGGCAAAAATAATCCAGATCGATTGATCACATGATGTACTCGAGTACTCGTGGAGGAAAACGCTGTACAAAATAAACTTATTTTCCGGTGTTTTAGACTTTTATTTTGAAGCCCACCGCTCCGTCTTTTCCGGTGTTCTAGACTTTTATTATGAAGCCCACCGACCGGACCGGAAGTATTGTTGTGTGATTATCACGACAGCCGCTCTGTATTCCCTTGTAAACGATAACGAACCAGAGCCGCGTTGGGAACCCTGTTGGTAAAAGCAATGACGCCTGCCGCGGACGTCAAGTTGATAAAGTTCCTATAATAACTTTACGAAACGTGTGAAGACATTTTGATCGACTTCTTTTTTTTTAGTTCATGTTATTAGATTAAGCACTTATTGTATACACATGAAGCACTAGATAGACTATTTGTTTAGTTCAATAGTTGTTCTTAAAGAAACATTCCCATCAAGCACCTCGCGGAACCCCTGTGTGCCCCGTGGTGTGCAGGCAATCTACCCGTTATGTCAGTCCTTTGACCACCCGCTTATTGTAAACAATCATGCATGCACTTGTTTTAACGTTATTCCGTGTCGTTAGCCACGCTATATGTTGTATTCATTTTGTTAGCTATTTAGCCAATGTTGTTATCACTGAACGAACACCACCAAAACGTTACTGATCTCTAATCCTCATTTAGCAGCCCAATTTCTCCGGCAGTAGCTATGTATTGATCACAGACACAAGTGTCAATCTATGTAAATATTGATGAGTATTTTGGTGGCTGATACAATGTGATGATGAGCAAAAACAGTCCAGCTCTACTGTCAATAACAAGATACTAACTGACGTAAATTCACCCATGGCAATGTCAACACACACAAACGATGCAGATAAACACAAACGATGCAGATAAACACAAACGATGCAGATAAAATAGCGAATTGTTTATCCCCTATCACAGCGTGCGTGCATGTAAACGTGTGTGTGTGTGTGCCTACACAGACAGAGGAAAATATTTCTATGTAATATAACAGCGTGCACAGCCTGTGCTACAGTATGCACTTGTTTCTATTCTATCCTGTATTTAATAAAAATAATTACCCATATTTGTGCCTTTATGGCTGCTCTCTTTTTTTTTTTTTTTTATTATGTTGATTCAAAACAGGGTATATATTGAAATGTATTTAAATCCCAGTCTCAAAGGTATACCTAAACCCTATACACTTTATGATCACTTTGGAGCTACTAATACAAATTTCAGAAGGCCCATTGTCAGTGATTTGTTCACATGGCCTTAATATATTGCTGTACCTGTATCTCCATCGATCTGTGTGCGTGCATGTGAGTGTGCGCTATACTTTGCCTGAGCTCAGGTCGATGTCTCCCCGCCGTGCGTCCAGCCAATGCGCTGTGGGCCCGTCCCATCCTGCACCTCTGCACGCCATTGTGCTTTTTTCTTTACACCAATGCCCGGCGCACCGGAGTTGATGGTCGCCGGCGAGACCAGCGGATAGGAGACGGGACGGCCGGTGGCGGTGACGCACACGGAAAGACACAGAGCCCAAAATCCAGCCCCGGGCACACCGTGGGAGAAAAGACAGAAAAACAGATTCTTAGCTTCTCCCGTCATGACCCCACAGGCCCCCCTTTCTGGCCCCTCTAAACTGTCCACATTTTCCATTTTCTAGGTAAACACAAACCAAACAGAAAATAAAAGACAACAAATAAACACCCACAATAAAATATGTGGCAGACAAATCGTTTCCTCTGAACACCTTAGAGAAAAAAGCTCTGTGGAGTAGCGTATCACGCCTGTTATTTCGGATACGTATCACGCCTGTTATTTCGGATACAATGCCCCTATCCTATTTCTTTTCAGAAAAACTGCAGTATGACCAGATAAGGCAGTGGAAAACTAATCACACGACATAAGCCCTGTCCCCCTATCTTTTGGCATCCCACGCACTTGGTATCCTCACGCACGGACCCTCTTCCCGCCTCTTTGTGATAACCCAAAAACAGTGCAACAACCAAAAAACCCAGAATCAGTGCCTAAAACTATTTGCCCTTTCCACTATACCCACAGTACTTTGCACACGCCTGTTATTTCGGATACAAATGTAATTCACGCCTAATTATCGGAACATACCTCTTAATTTAAAGTGTCCAGAGGAAAACCATAAAAAGGTACCCAAAAAAAAACAATACTATGTACAAATTATGTGGCCCCCAAAAATTGGTTCCTCCTGAGCACTCGGAGACAAAAAGCTCTGTAAACAGCGTACAGCCCGAACATACCCCTCAAATCCCAGTACTCAAGGAAACACAGGGGGGTTACACACATTATCCTATATTCAATACCCCACTCACATAATTACTTTATAGATAGAAACAAAAACCGCCTTTAAACAGAATGGCTACTTTATACATAACCGCTTTTAAACAGAATGGCCACTTTATAAATAACCGCTTTTAAACAGAATGGCTACTTTATACATAACCGCTTTTAAACAGAATGGCCACTTTATAAATAACCGCTTTTAAACAGAATGGCTACTTTATAAATAACCGCTTCTAAACAGAATGCTCCACGCGCTCCCATGGATTCTAGCCGTAGTTGGCAGCCAAACGGACGCTAGCAGGCGGTTCCTCACTCCCTTCCCATAATTTATGCGGGGGAGTATTGAGGAGAAGAAAGCGCTTTCCCTGAAACCCAAGATTTCAACCTGCCCGCATAGCGCCTCGGCTCGCGGCCAACTCGACCCCCATCGCTCTAAAATATATATTAACCTAATTAAAGAAAATACCCCATAATTCTTCTCGTCGTCAACATATTTTATTACACTCGTGGTAGGCCCCCGCACCCCGTCTATAAGGCACGAGCCTAATCCCTGCCTAATACATTCGGGACGTACCAAGATTGAGAAACTATAGAAAAAACCATCGCCAGTCTACCAAGCACAGTAATACACCAATACAATGAAAAAAAACAACCACTGCAGAGCACATAGTAATATACATTTAAAAAATAGCTCTGACCGGCACCATGTTCTAGTTTAGACCTCTAATTATAAATTTAAAAACAAAAAATGTTTTAAACAGAAATCAGAATGTCAACAGCTCACCGAGTGTTCCTCATCACGCGTCCCCAAGGTTCATGCCGGAGGTGACAGCCAAGCGGACGGCGCAGCTGGTTCTCTCCCCTCGGTGTCTCGCACGGAGGAGCCTCGAGACAGCGCTCCCCCGGAATTCCAGGATTCACCCTTTCTGCAGAGTCCGTTTGGCGGCCGACCTCGACACCCATCGGTTAAAAAAACATCTCGTCGCCATCTGTAATGGGAATTATTAAAGGACAAACGATGAGCCGCCTACATTAATCATTCTGAGTCATTATTAATAATAATAAGAAGGTTTATTTAATAAAGAGAGTTCATGACAGCGTGGCCACGCTGCCAGGCCAGTCACCCGCCAGAGACAGACATGTTTACCCACTAGCGTCTGACAGGGGACTGACCTAGAGGCCTGGTCAGACATACAATTGAATACATGAAATTACGTAGAAGAAAACAAAATGGCTGGTTAGAGAAATTAATAATACGACTATGTTATGGCTAAGCCTGGAAGGAAAAACAGCTCCATCTTACAGTTCCCATGACCTTGGGTTATGGCTCTATGGCTGGTAGAAACAGCAACTTCGTTACGACTGAGAGAATGATAGAGTAATCTTAAAGAGACATACACACATTAACCAGTAAATCTGGTTGGACTGAAACTCAAGCTGTATGACATGATAAAATAACAGAGACTCATAATGACATGATAATATATTCCACGACACCAACATGAATCTGAAGGAAATCCTAACATGCAAGGTGTCTAAATGATGTGTTTCTTAATGGGGAATTCAAATATGAGTTCATTTTTGGGATAGGATAACTCTAACCTACATCATTTTGGATTTCAAAATGGCCGATTTTACCATTGTTCACCCCTTGGCCATACATGGATGCCAACATGTATCTGAAGGAAATCCTAACATGCAAGGTGTCTAAATGATGTGTTTCTTAATGGGGAATTCAAATATGAGCCATCAAATTTATTAACAAGTGAACTGTATATAACTGGATACAACTCTAAAGATCAATAATAATAATACTAACAATAATAAATTGTATTTGTAATGCACACAAACACCTAAGTGCTAAATCTCGATCTCCTGACTTCTTGAACTTTGCCAGGTTCCAATATCTTGATTGGACTCATTCTTGGATGGCAAGATCTCCTACTGTACTGCTTTAGCCACCAACCTACAAACACAAACTTAAAGTCAACGTCAGCCATAAATAGGTGAGCTCTTTCCAGAACTACTCAGCAGAAACCTCTGTAACAATTTTAACAAACGTCTCAATGTATTGAGAAAATCCATGGGGCTCCATCAATCCTCTATCTTCTTAAAACATTGGAAAGGCAGGGGATGGAAAAGAAGGCAGAGAAAAGGAGAAGGGGCAAAGAAGAAAGCTTTGCAGCAGCAGACAAGGTTGCCAGGAAGGATGTTGAGAGCTTCCTTACAGTCCCTGAAGTTGAGCTCATTCCTGAAACTGACCCTGCAGCTTCAGCAAAGCTACGGAAAAACTATGATGAGATTCCAAACATCGCCCTTGCTAGTGTAAGGTATGGCATAGGTCTAAGGCCAACTGCAGCTATAGCAACTGCAGCTCTGATTGATGCAGGACTCATCTTAGAAGATGACACAAGTAAAGTGATTGATAAGAACAAGGTTAAGAGAGCACAAGAAAAGTTGATGCAAGAGCTGGGGGAAGAGTTTGAGGAGAAGTGCAGGGAGGAGGGGGGGGATCTCCTGTATCCTCTTTGATGGCCGGATTGACATGACCAATGTGATGATGGAAGCTGAGGGCAGTGACCAATCTTTTCCTGCAAAGATCAAGGAAGAACACTATAGTGTTGCTAGTGAGCCTGGCAGCAACTATCTGTTCCACTTTACACCAGAGAAAGCAACTAAAGAGGAGTCCCATGCAGAGAAGATTGCTAAGGTCCTGTTTGCCTGGCTGAAAGAGAGAGGTTCTGATAAGACCTTGTGGGCCATTGGAGGAGACTCGACCAATGTCAACACTGGAGTGAAGGCAGGTGTAATGCGGAAGCTGGAGCTGCACCTGGGGAGAAAGCTGGTCTGGTTGGTGTGCAACCTGCACACTGGTGAACTTCCACTGCGCCGTCTCATTGTTGAAGTTGATGGGGCTACTCTGTCAGACAACAAATTGTCTGGGCCAATAGGACAGCTCCTTGATTCTGTTACAGACTTGGAGATCAATCCTAACTTCACCAGGATCTTTCTTGGCCCTCCGCTGATCAAGCTGCCTGAGAAGATCATTCAAGATCTCTCAACTGATCAACACTATGGCTATAAGCTGGTCTGTGCAATCAGGGATGGAGTGCTTTCTGCAAGGCTGGCTCTGCTGGAGATTGGACCGGTAAACCACAGCCGCTGGCTCACCACAGCAAACAGACTCCTCAGGCTCTGGGTGTCAAAGCATCAACTTAAAAGAAAACCTGAATAATCTACAATGCATTGTGGAATTCATCATTGGAGTGTATTATCCATGTTGGTTCAACATGAAGGTCAAGCACTCCTGGATCGAAGGGCCTAGGCACATCCTGTTTCAGCTGGACTGCCTCAAGTCTCAGAGGAAGGAGGTGCTGGATGTTGTGATGCCAACTGTGAGAAGATCTGCTTGGTATGCCCACAGTGAAGCCATCCTCCAAACACTGCTGTGCTCTGAGGATCAAAAAGAGAGAATTGAGGGGTTGGAGAGAATCCTGGCCATCAGGGGAGAGGGGGATCTAGACACTCAGCTGGGAGACTCCTGTGTCAGGATCAGAAGAACACCTCACATCAATAGTGACGCTTCCAGCATTGGTGGCTTAATCAGCTGGTCAGAAGATTTGTCAGAGCCACCTCTCACCTGCTCCCTAAGCACCTTCGAGGTGAAGAACTTAATCAACACCCCCATGGAGGTTCTCGACTGGCCTTGCCACACACAAAGTATTGAGCGGGTTGTTAAAATGGTGAATGAGGCCTCTGCTAAGTACTTTTCACAAGAAAAAAGGGATGGAGGGATCAGGGCTCAGGAGACCAGCAGGAGGCTGATGTCCAAGAATGAATCCAAGCAGGACTTGTGCAACCTGATCAAATTTAAGAAGATAGAGGATTGATGGAGGCCCATGGATTTTCTCAATACATTGAGACGTTTGTTTAAATGGTTACAGAGGTTTCTGCTGAGTAGTTCTGGAAAGAGCTCACCTATTTATGGCTGACGTTGACTTTAAGTTTGTGTTTGTAGGTTGGTGGCTAAAGCAGTACAGTAGGAGATATTGCCATCCAAGAATGAGTCCAATCAAGATATTGGAACCTGGCAAAGTTCAAGAAGTCAGGAGATCGAGATTTAGCACTTAGGTGTTTGTGTGCATTACAAATACAATTTATTATTGTTAGTATTATTATTATTGATCTTTGGAGTTGTATCCAGTTAGATACAGTTCACTTGTTAATAAATTTGATGGCTTTGTCATTATAAATGATTTCTTATATATTTTTTTATCTTTGCAAATTTGTAATACAATACCAATGGGTTCAAATGGTAAAATCAGCCATTTTGAAATCCAAAATTATGCAGGTTATATTTATCCTATCCCAAAAATTACCTCATATTTGAATTCCCCATTAAGAAACACATCATTTAGACACCTTGCATGTTAGGATTTCCTTCAGATTCATGTTGGCATCCATGTATGGCCAAGGGGTGAAAAATGGTAAAATCGGCCATTTTGAAATCCAAAATGATGTGGGTTAGAGTTATCCTATGCCAAAAATGAACTCATATTTGAATTCCCCATTAAGAAACACATCATTTAGACACCTTGCATGTTAGGATTTCCTTCAGATTCATGTTGGCATCCATGTATGGCCAAGGGGTGAAAAATGGTCAAATCGGCCATTTTGAAATCCAAAACAATGTAGGTAGGAGTTATCCGATTAGAAAAATAATCCCATATTTGAATTCCCCACAGGAAAACGCATATTTTAGACACCCCACTCCATTGATTTTCCAAAAAAAAAAAAGTATGGCCCGCCCTACCACGTTATTGCATTTAGTTGTATTTTCATTTAATTTAGTGTACTTTCTGACGAGGACGTGGTCTTAGTTTTTCCAATGCGACCCTGGAAACACCACTTTGATCACAAAAACAACAGCTGCCTGCATCGATAACCAATCGGATGTTTTGGCCATCAAATTAAATGCAATATAATAGGCTTATATTCATAGATCAGAACTATAGCAGTGCACCTGTCTATATATACACCCATGTGTTTTTCCAGTTCTTATGAAAATCTTCCTGTCAGGATTTTCCTTCCTTTCCAATTTGTTAGCCTAGGAAAATAGAGCTACCTGTATAGCTATAGAGCTACCTGTATAGCTGGTTAAGGTCATGCCTCCCACAAGCCGGCTGCAATGTGGACTAAGCCTTACATCACGTGTCCCCTCCGGTACTCGAGGAAGCAGCAGTCGCATCTTTTCACCTGCACAGCGCGATCTTTCAGCGTCAGGGGTCTGCGTTTGGAGGGCACGCCGCCCCCGTCGCTTCCTGATTCTGCTGCGCAGGCGCACCAACCGACCTGTAGGAGTCGCTGACCACAACGTCTGATCCCCACCCATCAGCTTCCCACCCCCTAATACTGCCAATTGTATTAGTATGAATGACCAGCCAAGCTGATAGCAATGCGGAGAGCTGGGCTCGAACCCAGCGTCTCCTGCATTGGTGGTGAGCACCTTGCCCACTGCACCACCTAGCCGCCCCCGTCTGAATGTAATTTGAAAGGTTTTGACACCGCGTCATTTTCAAACCGCGGTAAACCGGTTACCGGCACATGCCTACTCTGGACTACACTGTGTTCTTAAACTATAAAACCCAGCTACATACCATTATAAACCTCTCTGAATAAAATCACCAAATCTCCTTCCTCTGACACTCTTCTCCATCACTATCTCCATCCAGATAGCTGTCCTGTCAGGCCTGGGATGAAACCAAGAGGCTTGGATGGAAGAAAAGGTCTCTGCTGTGACCAGTGTGGAAAAAATGTCAGTTCAAAGATGAATCTCAATAAACACCAGCGCATTCACACAGGAAAGAAACGCTATTCCTGTGACCAGTGTGGGAAGAGCTTTCGTCAGCCATGTGATCTGAAAACGCACCAGATAATTCACACAGGAGAGAAGCCCTACTCCTGTGACCAGTGTGGACAGAGCTTTAGTCAACTGTCTCATCTGAAAACACACCAGATGATTCACACAGGAGAGAAGCCCTACTTCTGTGACCAGTGTGGACAGAGCTTTAGTCGACTGTCTAGTCTGAAAACACACCAGATGATTCACACAGGAGAGAAGCCCTACTCCTGTGACCAGTGTGAGAAGAGCTTTAGTCAACTGTCTGATCTGAAAAGACACCAGATGATTCACACAGGAGAGAAGCCCTACTTCTGTGTCCAGTGTGGACAGAGCTTTAGTCAACTGTCTCATCTGAAAACACACCAGATGATTCACACAGGAGAGAAGCCCTACTTCTGTGACCAGTGTGAGAAGAGCTTTATTAAACTGTCTAGTCTGAAAACACACCAGAAGATTCACACAGGAGAGAAGCCCTACTCCTGTGACCAGTGTGGACAGAGCTTTAGTCGACTGTCTAGTCTGAAAACACACCAGATGATTCACACAGGAGAGAAGCTCTACTCCTGTGACCAGTGTGAGAAGAGCTTTATTAAACTGTCTAGTCTGAAAACACACCAGAAGATTCACACAGGAGAGAAGCCCTACTCCTGTGACCAGTGTGGACAGAGCTTTAGTCGACTGTCTAGTCTGAAAACACACCAGATGATTCACACAGGAGAGAAGCCCTACTCCTGTGACCAGTGTGAGAAGAGCTTTAGTCAACTGTCTGATCTGAAAAGACACCAGATGATTCACACAGGAGAGAAGCCCTACTTCTGTGACCAGTGTGGGAAGAGCTTTAGTCTTCAACATAATCTGCAAACACACCAGATGATTCACACAGAACAAAAGCCCTACTTCTGTCACCAGTGTGAGACTAGCTTTAGACGACTGGATCATCTGAAATCACACCAGATAATTCACACAGGAGAAAAGCCCTACTTCTGTGACCAGTGTGAGAAGAGCTTTAGTCGACTGTCTGATCTGAAAACACACCAGATGATTCACACAGGAGAGAAGCCCTACTCCTGTGACCAGTGTGGACAGAGCTTTAGTCGACTGTCTGATCTGAAAAGACACCAGATGATTCACAGGAGAGAAGCCCTACTCCTGTGACCAGTGTGGACAGAGCTTTAGTCGACTGTCTGATCTGAAAACACACCAGATGATTCACACAGGAGAGAAGCCCTACTCCTGTGACCAGTGTGAGAAGAGCTTTAGTCAACTGAGTAATCTGAAAAGACACCAGATGATTCACACAGGACAAAAGCCCTACTTCTGTCACCTGTGTGAGACTAGCTTTAGACAACTGTCTCATCTGAAATCACACCAGATAATTCACACAGGAGAGAAGCCACATCATTGTGGTTTGTGTGATAAGAGATACAGAACATTCGCATATTTGAGTAAACATGAGACAATTCACTTGGGAGAGAAGATTCAGGGAAATGTCAAACCTGTCAATTCACCTGCACATTCCTAGGAGATAAACTACTGCTGTGACCAATATTAGAAGAGTTACACTCATAATGATGCTCCTGAAATGATATCAACGTCATTCACACAGGAGAGAAACTATACCACTGTGGGGAAAACTTCACATGAAAAATAGGTACCATTTTAACTAATGTAGCAGGAATTTAAAACCATCCAAACTGATAAGGAAGCATAGGAAGCAACAAGGAAGCATACTAGGACCGCTACTGTTCCTAATTTATGCAAATGACGTCGTCAGCTTGTGACTGCAACTTGTTCCTGTTAGCGGACGACTCAGCCCTGGTGGGCTCTGACAAGAACAAGTTACAGGTTGAAAAAACCCTCAGCTCGGAACTAGGCAAAATCTGCATATGGCTCGCCGATAACAAACTATCATTACACATGGGCAAAACAGAGTTCTCTTCGGTTCAAATAACAAACTCCGCAAGACCGACGGCTTCTCAGTTACAGTGGGTGACAATATTGTCACAAGGAAAGATGAAATTACCTACCTGAGTTCCATCCTAGAGGCAAATCTTTCCTGTGACAAAATGGCATCCAATGTAATAAAAAAAGTCAACCAACGAACTCGATTCTTGTACCGGATCTCCTCTCTGGTAAACAAGAATACCCTGAAGACTCTGGCAGGAGCACTCATTCAAGGGTACTACGACTATGCTTGCACCTCATGGTACCAAAGCACCTCAAAGGCGCTAAAAACAAAATTACAAACATCTCAAAACAAACTGGTCAGACTACTGCTTGACCTTACTCCTAGAACCCACCTCACCCCTGCCCACTTTGACAACTTAGGATGGCTTAGAGTAGACGACAGAGTACAGCAACTTGCAATGGGCCTGGTCTACAAGATACACTACACGACCAAGGTACCCATGTACATGTCAAAATACTTCCCAAAGGTCAGTGAATACCACGATCACAACACCAGAGGGAGCTCCACAAATCATGTTAAACCCAGATTCGGCTCAAACAAGGGACTAAACACGTTTCGCAATTATGCCACATCAATGTGGAACGCCCTACCCAAAGCTGTAAAGGAATGTGAATCACTACCCACTTTCAAAAACACTCTCAAAAAACACCTACGGGAGACTGCAATTCGAAACTGGCCCCTGTAAATGTCCTAACACAACCCCCTCCAATGTACAGTAAATTACCAAGTATGGTCTTGTCAATATTCCAATGTACAGTTTTGTTTGTACAGTTGTACAGTGTCCCCCACCCACCCCTCCTACCCAACCCCCCCCCCACCCACCCAACCACCTCCAATGTACAGTCCCCCCCCCCCCACCTACCCAATCCAATGTACAGTTTCTACGGCAAATGTATATATATTTCTTTTCTGGGCTCTCTTTGTATCACAAACAGTACTGTATTTACAAATATGGTATGTCATAAATATATAGATGTAGCAGTACTGTCTATCTGTATGTCATGTATGTCATATATGTTACGATGAATTGAAAATGGGGGACCCTGATGTAAACAAGACGAAAGTCTTTCTCTGGTCTGCATCCCCTTAACAATTGTATGTATTGAGCTGTACTGTACTGTACCCATTCTGCAATCTGTTAATAAAGTTTTCAATCAATCAATCAATGAATGCATTTTCAAATTTTTTTTAATGTTCTGGCACCATATTTTGGCTAAATAGGCCTCGTTTTATAAATGTGTATACAGAAACAATTCGGTTGCTTTTGTTGATTCATTTCATTGATAACATAGTGCTGTAATTTCATTTTTTTTTTTTTTTTTTTTTTTTTTTTTTTATATTTTCCCCCCTCCTTTTTCCTCCGATTTTCTCCCATCCCAATGTTAGTCGTTATGCCAATTCCCAATCCCCTTCCTGGTCTCTGCGCACTTATCCCCCACAGTCGGTCTGGGAGAGTGGAGGCTATCACGTGCTTCCTCCGACACACGTCTAGCCAATCAACCGCTTCTTTTCACCTGGCAGCGCGGACTCTCACTGAGAGGGTGTAACGTGTGGAAGGATCACACTACCCCCCTTAGATCCTATCCGCTCTGAGCAGGCACCCCGACCGAACTGTGGGAGTCGCTGTTTACAACGACCCGGACCTACCCCGCCAGCTTTCCCACCCTCTAATACAGCCAATTGTGTTAGTATGAACGACCAGCCAGGCTGGTAGCAACGCCGGGAGCTGGGCTCGAACAGGCGAATCCTAGCATCTCCGGCGTTGGTGACGAACGCAATCTCCGCTACGCCACCTGACCGCCTGTAATTTCATTTTCTAATAAATATGCATGGTCAAGTTCAACAACGTGTGCTTTTATTTTGATATTCCACGTTGAAATTACGTTATACATTAAGTGGGGTCGCCAAAAAAAAATCCTAATTTAAATGGGATCGTGGTATAAAATGTTTTGAGAACCCCTGGATTACATGCATTCCTGGGGGGAGGGGATCTCTAACTTGTGATTGGTGGACACAGGCCTCTGTTGGCTCCCACCAACTCGGTTCCCTTTGTCCGTACTAAAGAGCCGCTCAAAAGAACCGGATGGTTCCTGAACGTCACATCAGTCTCAGCCGGTTCCTCCAGTGAGTCTTGGCTGCTGCTGCTGCAGTCCTCTGTCCTGCTCATGTCCTCTAGTGGGACTGACATCTGAGCCCCGTCCTCCTGGTGATGGAGGCTCGTCAGGTAGTGACTGACATGTGTTTTCTAGCTTCAGTGGACATGAGAAAAGAGAGAAATGCGGAAAGATACATTTCATGCGTGTAACACGTTATATTATGTATACAATTGAAGTAAACAAAGGCTTGTGAAAATGTACAAGAAGATATATATATTTGATTTATTATTTATTATTTAATGTGTAAAGTATATTATTTTCAAATGATTTATTGCCATTCATGCTGTTTTCTATTACTTGTTCCTAGATACCAAGAATATGCAAATAGCCCTTGTAGAAGTGGAGCAATATTCCATTTACCTAGGTATACATTTTATGCAGATTTTCACCTGGGGTGGAACAGGCGTGACTAAAGATACACCTTTAAATAGTAGGCTAAGGTTACAGAGGGAAGTGTTTCTATTTAAATAGCTATTTTCTATAAGAACACCACTTTTTTCTTATCCACTTTTTCTCCCCATTTTCAATTTTTCTCCCATCCCAATTTCGTGTATCCAATTCTCCCCTCCCCTGTCTTGAACGTTGCTAGACTATGCCTCCCACAGGCCGGTTGTAGTGAGGACAGAAGCCTTGCATCACGTGTCCCCTCCGGTACACGAGGAGGCAGCCTGTCGCATCTTTTCACCGCAGCAGCTCGAACTCTCAGTGGGGAGGAGTAACACGTGGGAGGCTCACACTTCCCCCGTCACTTCCTGGTTCCGTCGCACCGGAGTCACCAAACCGACCTGTAGGAGTCGCTGTCCACAACCCCAAATCCCCACCCACCGGCTTTCCCACCCTCTAACACTTGCCAATTGTGTTAGTATGAACGACCGGCCAGCCGGTAGCAACGCCGAGAGCTGGGCTCGAACCCAGCGTCTCCTGCGTTAGAGGCGAGCGCCTTGCCCACTGCGCCAATCAGCCTCCAGAACACCACTTGCTTCTATAGTGTTATAAATGTTCCTAGAGCTGTCGTTTATGATGGTCTATTGGCTACAGTTCATAAGCTAGATTGAGCATTGTGTGGGAGGTTGCAAGGTGTTGGGCATAGGACATATGACAGGATTTAGGATGTTCTAAATAGCTGGAGATAGATGTACATTGTACAACAAGTTGTTGGCCTTAAACATTTGTCCTACACTGACCCCTACAGGCCAATGTGATTTTTAGTCACATCATCAGAGGCAGGTTATGATTTGGATTATTTTTCTTTTTCTCTCCCGCCCACCCACCCCCTCCTAATGTACAGTCCCCTCCCCTCCGCATGTATATATTCTCTCCCCACCGTATGTATATTTCTCTCCCACCCACCCACCCCCTCCTAATGTACAGTCCCCTCCCCATCATATGTATTAAATATACTCTGTCAGGATCTATGGGTAACAGTACTGTATATTTGAATATCGTATATGTCACAAATGTAACAGTACTAAATACCTGTATGTCCCTATGCCAGGGGTGGCCAACCCGTGGCTCGCGAGCCGCATGCGGCTCTTTGCCCGTCAATGTGCGGCTCTTCCATCCATAAAAAAAAATTAAAAAAAATTAAAATTTTTTTTTTTTTTTTTTTTTTTTTTTACTTTTTTTTTTTATGTCACTCATTCCATGACATTCCATTCCAAGGACGTAGAATAAACATTTACAATTTTTTTTTAAATGGTCCATTTGCATGTTCTTGGTATCTGAATCTAGGGACATATATGGATCAGTGTCAGAAATAGTGTGTCTGTTACTAGGCTTGAGTAAATTGTAATGAACCAAAGGAGAATATCAATTCTATTTAAAAAAAAATATCTTTGACTGTAAATAACACCATGCTAAAATTGACCAGACCTGAAAAATCTAAGCAAATGAATAAAGGGAAGATGATTAAACAGAAGGTTTTGTAGATACAGTACTGAATTCTGCCATCTTTTTTATAATGTAAATTTCTCCACCATTTTTCATCATATTGCAACACCGTTTTTTGCAAGACGTTCACAGAAAGGTAGAGAAACTAACTGCGTTCTGTTTTATGGCAATAACGTTCAGGTTTGTGGGAGATAATCCCAAAAAATAAGAGAAATTAAAAAGTAAATCCAGAAGTCAGATGATTGACAGGGGCTGGTGTGAGCTGGGTAGGGTAGTTTTTCGAAATTTGAAAGCCCTGAGTCTCTTCCTTCAAAAGACTACACTCACTTTTGGCTGTGCCACTTCCTCCTGTCAATATGCGCCGGTTTCCGACTCAATGCCCTGAGATTTCTATAATCTTATATTTCACTAATAACAGTTAAAATAATTGGTAAACAAACATAATGCTGAAAATATACACTTTTACTGTATATCTCTGGCTTAAGAGGTTAACCCTGTGAGGCCCAAATTAAAAAGAAATTAGCAACTTCAGAGGCCAGAGGGTGGGACATATAAACACATTTACTATCAAATAGCATTGTGAGGCTGAACAACAGGACCAATTGACTATACATGTGCTTAAAGGGGAACTATCTTATAAATGGCTTTTTTCAGTGTTTACCATTGTTTCTTAGCTATGTGGACTTATATTAATAGGATATATGTCTCTAATTCTCATATTGGCGAATTCTTCCAATTCTCCTCTCACAATATTCACCCTCACTGAACTGAGTCATCTGAAAATGTGCATATCTGTGATGTCAGAGATTTCTCAGCTGCATAATAATGTGGCAGTTGATGTGGCAGTTGGCACCAGGCCACACAGTGGTTGGAGCCCAGCCTCAAAACGGCTTAAGATCTTGAGGTAGAAAAATGCGGTTTTTAGTACTTGATTAGAAATACAAAACAATGCATTTTAAAAAAAAAAAACCTAGGTGTTCCATAGACTCACAGGAATTGTGTA
The DNA here is from genome assembly GCF_963971535.1 of Notolepis coatsorum. NCBI lineage: Eukaryota > Metazoa > Chordata > Actinopteri > Aulopiformes > Paralepididae > Notolepis > Notolepis coatsorum. The sequence goes on from NC_140176.1 coordinate 106,141,953, forward strand.
AAAGTGCCCAAATAGTGAAAGAAATAGTAAAATAGTTCCCCTTTAACATTTTTTAAATAAACATTATTTTTTTAAATGGCTAAAAGTGATTTTGTAATTTTGCAACCGTGGGTCTCACAGGGTACTTTTAACCCTGTGAGGCCCAAATAAAAAAGACATTAGCAACTTCAGAGGCCAGAGGGTGAGACCTATAAACACATGAAGGGTGCCGTGACTGAAAAAAAAGGTTGAGAAACGCTGGTATATGGTGTGGCTCTTTGTGGTACCACAGTCATTTTTTTGTGGCTCTTAGTCTCTGACTGGTTGGCCACCCCTGCCCTATGCCATAAATGTCATGTATGTTGAGTATGTCATAAATGTCAATATTAATTGAAAATGGGGGACCCTGATGTAAACAAGACGAAAGTCTTTCTCTGATCTGCATCCCCCTAACCAGTGGCGGCTCTGCCACTAGGGGCGCACGGGCGCCGCCCCACCTGCTGTTAAATCAGAAGAAGAAAATAAAACGTTTTTGTTTTTTGTTTTATAGCCCTATAAATAATATAAACATGTTTAAAATGAATAATATTTACTCATTTTAAGTATGTTTGTATTTCCAATGCATAATATAACGTTATTATCTCAAATAAAAAACACTCGTTTTCCTGAGCAGGAAGTGACGTTTTTTTATTTTTTCATATTTCTCGGCCCGGGCTAGACGCGATATCGCTCTGAGTGCGCGTCACAGTTTGATCGCTGTATCCGTCACAGCCAATCAGTGCATAACGCGTTGTGCGTTGAAATATGACTATTATGTTGGAATCCGGGCGCGATTTGAAGCGGTCTAGCCAGTAGCGTCAAGAATTTCTGTAGCCGCATTTCGCGGAGACGCTCTCTGATTGGCCGACGCCAGTATTTTTTTCCGTAGCAGAATTTCACAGAGATGATCTCTGATTGGCCGAATCCAATTTCTAATGTTCCAATTCTAGCTTATTCCTAGGTTGCTCCGTTGGTGGTAGGTAGAGATAGTTGTGTTGTTGTGACTGTGAGATGCATGCAGCTGTTTGTCTTAGAGCGTGCCGTGACTGCAAGTTCTTTAGACTGTTAAGCTTAGGCACTCTTTCAAAGTTGGTTAAGGTTAGAGTTTGTCTTAGAGCATGGCGATAGAACGCCAGGTAGTTTGCAGTCTGTTCGAGCGGAAATGGACAAAGGAATGTACTTGTGTTGTGCTAACAAGCTAACACTTGGCTAACAAGCTATATGGCGGATGCAGTCTGGAGACAGTGGACATACTGGAATACATCAACAGTGGATTATACACGTTTATCAAGCTCTCCTGCCCTGGACGTTTCAACTAAACAGTGAGTCTCTCTCTCTCTCTCTCTCTCTCTCTCTCTCTCTCTCTCGCTCTCTCTCTCTCGCTATACACAGCTGTCTCCGCGAAATGCGGCTACGGAAAAAAGTATTGACAGTGCTTGCTGAGACGATAATTAATAGGCTAGCGATTCAAAACGCGCTGCTGTGTTGTGAACTATAACATTAATTTAGCTGCTGCTGATGCATAATGAATGAATGGTGAGTTGTTTAAAATGACAACATACAACAGCGGTTAGGTGGCCGAGCGGAGATTACGTTCGTCACCAGCCCCGGAGCTGTGGGCTGGATTCGCCTGTTCGAATCCAGCTCACAGCTCCGGGGTTGTCACCAGCTTGGCTGGCCGTCTGCACTAATACAATTGGCTGTATTAGAGGGTGGGAGAAGCTGGCGGGGTGGGTCCGGGTCGTTGTAAACAGCGACTCCTACAGTTCGGTCGGGGCGCCTGCTAAGCGCGGATTGGACTTGAGGGGGATAGTGTGGTCCTCCCACACGCTACGCCCTCTCAATGAGAATCCGCGCTGCCAGGTGAAAAGAAGCGGTGATTGGCTGGACGTGTGTCGGAGGAAGCACGTGGTAGCCTCCACTCTCCCAGATGATCTGGCTGTGGGGGGTAAGTGCGCAGCGACCAGGAAGGGACTGGGAATTGGCATACGACTAACATTGGGATGGGAGAAAATCGGAGGAAAATGGAGGGGGAAAAAGACCAAAAAAATAAATAAAAAATGACAACATACATGTGTTAATTATTTGATTTGATTGATCCGAGAGACAGAGAGAGATTGCTCCAGAGCATCTCAGAGCATTACATTTTCAACTCGACCTATTAACGTGAACTGCGACCCACAAGGCACCAGCGCCAGCGGCCGCTACTGCCCCTAACAATTGTGTGTATTGAGCCGACAGAGCCGTACTGTATTGTACCCATTCTGCATTAATTCATTCTGACGTGCCGACCCTTCCTTCTTTTTATAGTATCCTCTGGGTCACGCTGCATAATATGCGATCGTCACGACTGACGTCATCACGTAACACTACGTAACCTTACGGTGAGGCGCGTCGTTCCCAATCCTCCGCCTCTCGTCGTTTCTCAGATGAATTGTTTTTCTTCTCGGGAGGAAAACAAAGCAGCTCTGCGGGAGAACAGTGATATCATAACTATTCTACATCCAACCAACAACACGAAGCCAGAACACAACCACACCGCAGGTAACGTTCACATTACGGACCTCCATGTTGTCTAAATGTTTAGTTGCTCCCCTATCTGGCGTTAAGCTGACGTTTTGTCGCCGAGCAGAACGGCTGGGGCTAACGTTAGCTTCAGTTAGCTTCGGCTAACATTGCTACTAGCTAACATGGCTACTAGCTAACGTGGCTACTAACTTAACTAGCATCAACTAATTGAACAACCTAACCACATTTTGATAATACAAAACAAACAAAAACAAACCGTCCCGTTAGCCACCGCTTGTTAGCTGGCTGGTTGGTGTTTGTGACTTTGACAGCTGGGTTGGTTTAGCTGAGAGCCAAAAGGCCAGCCGGGCTAACCAACTAACATAGTTAGCAGCAGTATAGTCACTGATGGTCTCTCAGCCAACAAGCCTTGTGTTTAACGTTACTCGGCCAACGGAACCAACAAACAAGCATTTGTTCCTCTGCTCACGGTGCTAGTTGTAGTGTAACGTTAGCAAACATGGCTCCCAGCGAACGTCGGTTTCTGACGGTCGCCATCGGTTGTGTGATAGTAAAGGGTTAACCTTCTGTCGTGTGGCAGTGAAAGGGTTAACATTCTGCAGTGAAAGGGTTAACCGGCTGTCGTGTGGCAGTTAAAGGGTTAACCTTCTGTCGTGTGGCAGTGAAAGGGTTAACATTCTGCAGTGAAAGGGTTAACCGGTTGTCGTGTGGCAGTGAAAGGGTTAACCTGCGTTGGCATGCTCTTACCACGGTAAGTCAACTAACTAACGCCACCATTTGCGAAACGAATAATCCAAACAACGTGTATTTTATTGAACCGTTTATTTGACCAGGTTTAGTCACACCGATATTAAAAGTTATGTTCCCAGAGAGACCTGGCCAAGAATGGCAGCAGTTAAGCCTACATGACAGATGCAACATAAAACTCACACCAAGACCACCACCGCCCAGCTAAAAATAGTACAAGAAGGTTCAGGGTGGAAATGCTATCATATCATCAATTAAAACATTTACAATGATCAATACTCTTTACAGTGGCTTAAAACTCTTTTAGCTTTAGGAACGGTCATAAGCATCGCATTTAGGCATGCATCGCAAAGTAGAGACAGGAGGTGCTTGAATTAAATGCAAAGTCAGAATGAGATACAAAGGCCCACAAACAAAGCGAGACTGGCCTGTCTTATCCTCTGGGATGTCGCCTAATGCAGAAGTCGATATGAATGTTATAGCTCTTGTTGTAGCTTGTTATGAGTATGAAAGTATGTGCTTTGACTAATTGCGTTTCTCTCCCCATTTGGCAGTGGCACGTCTGAAGATCCAACACGGATCCTCATGATACACCAGCAGTAACAGTCCTTACAGTAAGTATCTTAAGGTTCAAGTTTTGTTTTATTTGTCACATTATACGGTACATGTACATTACAGTGAAATGCTTGGTTCTGCATGAGGCCCCTGACATTGTGCTTCATACAGTAAAAAGAATAAAGACCAAACACTATACAAAATATACAATATACAAAACTAAAGTACAAAATGCAACAAATGCAAATATGAGGTAGAGAAGTAGTGCAAATCTTGAAGTAATAAATAGATAAAATATGGTGTAGTGTTAGAAAGTGTTTAAAATGTTTAAAGTATCCCTGGCCTTATTTGATTTGATTGAAGTTTATTTCAAATATGCAACAACATCAAGTACAGATTAGGGCTGAACGATTAATCGATTTTAAATCGAAATCGCGATTTGAAATGATGCAATTAGCAAACCACAAAAAAAAACGCGAATGCTTTTATTTTATTTTTTTAACCAGGAAGTCCCATTGAGATACAAGATCTCCTTTGCAAGTTGTTATTGTTGTAGGAACGGTTTGGGAGACGGAGGTAAGGGGTTTTAGATTGTGTGTTGTGAAGTTTAGACCGTTTGGTACCGGTATCGATTCCCAGGTAAAAATAAACATTTTCAGGCTCGGTGTCCCAAACAGACCAACCGCGTAGGCCAGATGCAAGCCGCATTTTACAATAAACCTCTGTGGGGCTGCTTAATTAAAAAATATATATATTATAATTGCTAATTTTATCGCAATCGCAATATCTGTCAAAGAAAATCGCAATTAGATTATTTCCCAAAATCGTGCAGCCCTACTCCAAACGCGATTAAATATTTTTTCAAATAAAAAGCGAAATACTATTATTTTGTGTGTCATGTTTCCAAATAAGATTGGTCACAACTAAATGCTTTCTACTTCAATTTGTTGGTTAGAATAGATGACCTCCGTTGAAACTTCACTGAGACTAACAGTCTATCTGTGAGCTCCCGCACAGACTAGGGATGGGAATTGATAGGATTTTATCGATACGATTCCATTATCGATTCTGCTTATCGATTCGATTCTTTATCGATACCCTTATCGATACCTGATCAATTTATAATTTACATAAATAAATTGGAAATGCAACAGAACTACATTTACATTTACATTTAGTCATTTAGCTGACGCTTTTATCCAAAGCGACTTACAAGTTCTGTACGACAAGCCATCAGGAAGGGCACAACTCTATCAGCTGAGCAACAATGTTCATCAAAGTGTTGAGTGCTACAGTGTAGGTTAGTTTATTAGGACAAGTGCATGACAGTACGGTTAGTTAGGGTTAGATTTTTTTTATTTATTCAGATAATGGTTGAAGAAGTGCGTCTTTAGTCGACGGCGAAAGATTGGACGTGATTCGGCTGTCCTAACTGGGGTGGGTAGTTCATTCCACCATTGTGGGGCAAGGACTGAGAATAGGCGACTTCTCTTTGATGACCCTCCCGGAGCTTGGATAGGAGTAGGTCTGAGGCGGCCAGAAGATGCAGAGCGTAGGGGTCTAAGCTGGTTAGAATAACAACATGCAACTTGACATTTCTGATTGTCATTTATTGTTGAGCCCCCATGTCAGAAAAATACAAAAACTGTAAAAAATAAAACATTAACTATAGCCTACACTTAAATAAAATAATGTATTTGAGATTCTCTTAAAATGTATTTATTTTTTTATTCTTAAACTAATTTAATCTATTGAATAACAGGTCGTTATTCCTCCGACTTCTGTCACACACACACACACACACACACACACACACACACAGACACAGACACAGACAGACAGACAGACAGACAGACAGACAGACAGACAGACAGACAGACAGACAGACAGACAGACAGACAGACAGACAGACAGACAGACAGACAGACAGACAGACAGACAGACAGACAGACAGACAGACAGACAGACAGACAGACAGACAGACAGACAGACAGACAGACAGACAGACAGACAGACAGACAGACAGACAGACAGACAGACAGACAGACAGACAGACAGACAGACAGACAGACAGACAGACAGACAGACAGACAGACAGACAGACAGACAGACAGACAGACAGACAGACAGACAGACAGACAGACAGACAGACAGACAGACAGACAGACAGACAGACAGACAGACAGACAGACAGACAGACAGACAGACAGACAGACAGACAGACAGACAGACAGACAGACAGACAGACAGACAGACAGACAGACAGACAGACAGACAGACAGACAGACAGACAGACAGACAGACAGACAGACAGACAGACAGACAGACAGACAGACAGACAGACAGACAGACAGACAGACAGACAGACAGACAGACAGACAGACAGACAGACAGACAGACAGACAGACAGACAGACAGACAGACAGACAGACAGACAGACAGACAGACAGACAGACAGACAGACAGACAGACAGACAGACAGACAGACAGACAGACAGACAGACAGACAGACAGACAGACAGACAGACAGACAGACAGACAGACAGACAGACAGACAGACAGACAGACAGACAGACAGACAGACAGACAGACAGACAGACAGACAGACAGACAGACAGACAGACAGACAGACAGACAGACAGACAGACAGACAGACAGACAGACAGACAGACAGACAGACAGACAGACAGACAGACAGACAGACAGACAGACAGACAGACAGACAGACAGACAGACAGACAGACAGACAGACAGACAGACAGACAGACAGACAGACAGACAGACAGACAGACAGACAGACAGACAGACAGACAGACAGACAGACAGACAGACAGACAGACAGACAGACAGACAGACAGACAGACAGACAGACAGACAGACAGACAGACAGACAGACAGACAGACAGACAGACAGACAGACAGACAGACAGACAGACAGACAGACAGACAGACAGACAGACAGACAGACAGACAGACAGACAGACAGACAGACAGACAGACAGACAGACAGACAGACAGACAGACAGACAGACAGACAGACAGACAGACAGACAGACAGACAGACAGACAGACAGACAGACAGACAGACAGACAGACAGACAGACAGACAGACAGACAGACAGACAGACAGACAGACAGACAGACAGACAGACAGACAGACAGACAGACAGACAGACAGACAGACAGACAGACAGACAGACAGACAGACAGACAGACAGACAGACAGACAGACAGACAGACAGACAGACAGACAGACAGACAGACAGACAGACAGACAGACAGACAGACAGACAGACAGACAGACAGACAGACAGACAGACAGACAGACAGACAGACAGACAGACAGAGCGAGCGAGCGAGCGAGCTCCTGTCCTATAGTATTGGCTTGTGTTGCTACACGGACACATTTGTATGTTGCACCACCATGGCTTACAGTGTAGACTTGTAAACAAACACTGCGGCTCTTATTATATGTGAACTAAAGAGTACAAGGTTTACACAACAGCCCCCACCTGCTGCTTTATTGTATTTGTACCTGTACTATCCGCTGTCAGCTGTTTATCTCTCTTTGTGAGCTTGATTAAATAGCGTTAGCTCACGTTAAATAGCGTTAGCTCCGTGGCTAATTTTAGCTCATTATTAATCAAGACCTTAATCAATGGCTAGGTTCTAAAGCATTCAAGTAGTTTTCACTGCACATAGAAGTAGCCAAACAGCGGGAGCATTTCGGGAGCATATTACCAAAATCCAGGCAATTTCGAGCCCTTAAGGAATCAAATAAGTCTGCCAAGGCTACATGCTAACGCTAACGTTGTTTTGAAAACCTGGCAGCGATAAGGGAATCGAAAGTCACGGGAGGCACACGGTTCCAGGCATCGGCCAATTAGGAACCGGTTCCCAACGGTTAGCACAGACGTGATAATAATAATAATAACTTCATTTTATATAGCGCCTTTCAAGAGACCCAAGGTCGCTTTACATAGGGGGGGAAAATAACAAAGTAACAAACATAGTGGACAGACACAACATATAAATATGATGATGGAATTCAAGTTCCCGTTTTTATTGATCACATAGGCAGGCTATACATGGCGTAGGCTACATGGCAGTGAGATTCATTGTTCTTGTACTCTCGTATTATTGTTATAGTATATGCTATTGTCAAGAAGGAAGTACATTATTTTCAATCGTGGCTTTAATTCGTATAGCCGAGAAGCAGTCTCCTATCAGCTTCATTAATCCCGACCCATCTCAGCCACAGCATAACTGAGACCGGCTACGGAAACAAATCATAAATAGACTACTGTAAATAAAATAGCCTAGGATAGGCTATAGCAGTGGTTCCCAACCTTTATTTCCCAGAGCCCCACGATTCCTTGAAGACATAGGAATATGATACGATATAAAGGTATACTGGTCCGTCAGCGAGGAGATAGCCCACAGCGTAGGGCTGTACAGTGTGACATATATATCGCACGTGCTACAGCGGTCTGTGCGATGAATGGATTTACTTCAGTAGCACTGGTGCGATAGGCATTCGGTTCATATCGATACTCTTATTTTGAAAATCCTGTTGCAGGTCTCATTTCCGCCCAAGCGCAGCTCCAGCCATAATAACTATGGCTCCGGCAGCTAGCAACGCTCAGTTCATTTCGATACTCTTATTTTGAAAATCGTGGTGTCGTGACTCATATCCGCTCCACAGCACACGGCTCTGACACAACAGTACTCGTCTCAGTAGCGTCTGGAACGTGGACATGGAGGTGAGAGCTACATGGCGGTAGTCGTTGAGGCAAGCAGGCTTGGATTTTTTAGGTACAGGGATGATAGTGGACTTCTTCAGGCAGGTGGGGATGACAGCCTGTTCCAAGGACAGGTTAAATATGTCGGTGAATACCGGGGCCAGTTGGTCGGCACAGACTTTTAGGACGCGGCCGGGGATGCCGTCCGGTCCTGCTGCCTTCCTGATATTCACTTTTTAAAGGTCCTCCTCACCTCATGTTCTGTTACCCTGAACACTGAGTCTCCATCAGCAGACCCCCCCCCCCCTCCATTGCAGTGGCTTGTAGGCTGGTGTTGTTATTCCCAGCCTCAAAACCTCGCATAGAAAGTGTTGAGATAATTTGCTAAGGGTCAAATGCATATAACATGCTTTGCAATCCTCGCCATTCCATTATGACCACGTCGTGTTTAAGACCGGAATTAACGTCCCGTTAGCATAAGCTAACAACAAGCTAAAACCCTGTTCAGAGCGACAGAACAGCAGAGTGGGGACTGGGAAGGAGGGGCATTCTCCCTGTGTGTGTGTGTGCGTTTGAAAAGATATGATGAAGTCAGACGAGTATATTATATTGATAGTAAATGTAGTCTACTGAGGGTGGGCAGATGATGTTGATATTTAAACATAAAAAATACAATACATAATAAATGTATGCATGATCATCATGCAACATAAAACAATTGCAGGAACGGTTTGGGAGAGGAAGGGGTTTTAGGTTGCGTGTTCCAAAAAAAATGTACTTAAAGTTTAAAGCTCAATATATCAAAACGTGGCACTTTATAGTGAACAGGAGGTCTATTTGTATTAAAAACAATAAATAGTTTTTCATTTAAATGTCTGGAAGAGCTAAACATTTTTTTTTCCAAATTATATTAGTTACCTTTTGAGTTGATCTAAATGTTACTGATTGTGTTAAATGGGCTTATATCATCTCATATCGATTGCAGGCACCTGCATTGTATCGTATCGTGGCAGATATCTGCAAATATCGTATCGTTGTCCAAAGAATCTATATCGTATCATGATGAAACTGGTGATTCCCACCCCTAGTAGAGTCCATACACCCAACACCAAATCCCATAATTCCTTACACGTAACGTGTCTGGCTGTGTGACGTCAACTTGTCAGCATGAAAATGACAGCCAAACATGGCACTGCAACTAAATAACACAAATACAATAGGCACATTTGTGACTGTTACAAATATAACACGTTTTATACTTGTGCTACAAGATTTTGGCCTGTGCTACAAAACTATCAACCTCTGTAGCACCAGTGCTATGTGCAAAAAAAGTTAACGTACAGCCCTGCCACAGCGGATAGCCATTAAATGCCATTTGAGAATATAGGCTATCAAGGTGAAACGACGGCCTATAGCCTATACATATTATTTAATGTTTTCATAAGCGTAAAGATACAAGGACAACAGTTAATTATATTAACGATCAAGTTAGTTTACTGTATGCAGGTGCGGGGCTCCGTGTGACATGTCTGTGCCATGCTGCGTTATGCGCAAATTACTGTTGCATAATGTAGGCTATGCATATATAATTTATATAGGCTATACCTAATACCGACCTAATACGGAGCATAGAACAAATGGCATTTATCAACACGGAGTACTTGCAGGTGTGCGTACGACCTGTGTATGCATGTGTGATAAATCCCGATTTTTCTGTGCGTAGAGACATTCTAAATTCTGTGCTTAACACTTTGAATGCCCAACCCGAGAATATTTGTTATATATTTATATATTAGTGATCTGAATTCATATTGCATCAAGCGAGTCTACCGTTGGTGAATCAGCCACCCCAGGCACTCAGATGTGAAAAAAGCGCCCCCTATCGTCTCCCAGATGGTAATTCACCCTTTTGGATTGGACTCAATGAAAATGCATGGGGGAAAAAAACCCGGACTCCACATTTTACTTCTCACCGTAACCGGTGAGAGCCGATCAGCTTCATTCTGGACCCTCAGCAGAGCGTGGTTACTGTGTTTTACTGTATACGCGTGTGATCAATAAAAGGATCGATTTTTGGAATGGCTATCAGGAATTGGAATAATCCATTTGGATACCATCTGATCTCAGGTAAGGAATCTATTTTACCAGTCTTAGGATAATCAGACCCGTTTTCACGGAGATATAAGCGTTTCCCATATGTGTCCCCCAGGCTGTTTGACTGTGTGAGCGGTCAGGAACTAGGAGAATTGATTTTCAGCTTGCGGCACGAGCGTGCATGCGTACACATATACTATCGATAATCTAGCGTTTATTTGAAAACTATTCATAAATAGGCTAAAAAATGCCAACGTTCTAGAATATTCCAGTAAAGGGCGATTATCATGGAATCTCTTATTTTTTCTGTGAAAACGAGTGCTTTTCAAAATGCTAGAAAACGGAAATGAACCGATAAAAAAACAATCTGCTTCGACAATGTTGACTGGAAAATGAGTCTTTGATAATTGACGGGCAGATTAGACACTAGAGTTTTTCCAATACCGATACCAGTATCGGAAATGCCGCCGATACTGCCTAAAATGCTGGTATCTGTATCGGCGGAAACCCTTGAATTCTGCATTCCGATACCATATGACGTAATTTATCAACAACACTGCAGTCTGCTGAGTGAGCATTATAAAACAAACGTGTTTTAACCGACGTGAATTAAAGTGTCAATGCCATTTGTCATTTTAACAGCAGATACTTTGCCATCGTCCCGACAGCGCTGTTGACAGGGAGCTCTGATGGGTTCGCTTGGTGATGTTATTAGCATTGAACAGCTAACCGAAAGCTATCGTTAACTAACGTTAAAGTTTTAGCTGTAACGTTACCTTGGCTAAAGTTGGGGCTATTCATAATCCAGCAATAATGGCTGCAGACATGCAAGCAAAGTACAGCAAGTTGGCAAATGAGTATTCCAAGTTAAATTCACCAGTAACGTTAGTCTTTCTACCGGTAGCTCATGCTAGCTAATCTAGCTCACGTTAACGTCGTCAGTGATCGCCCACCTCGGGTACACAATTAATGACATGTTGCGGACAGCCATATCGGCGACAATGTTTAGCTTTTAGTGCCAAATGATAAAAGTCTGAAGCGGAGTCTCAAAAGAGAATGTTGAATATTTATTGTGCAAAAATCCCAACAGAGCCTCTGCTAGTTAAACGGAGCAGCCTGGAAGCAAGTGCAGCAACGAATAATGTCCGTGTGGAACTAATGTGCCAACAACCTTTCCGTGGGTGAACTCATTGAAAGTTACTTTTCAATTACTGATACTAATACTAATCTATACAATCACCTGTTGTTGAATAAATACCATCACTTTATAGTTATTACTAAAAAACAGTATATATAAAACAGTAGCTGTATATAAAAAAAAAAATAAAAATCTTATAATTTATATATATTTTTTTACATTAAAAAAAAAATTAAATGTATGCACTGGTATCGGATCGGTATCGGCCGATACCCAAAGCTTAGGTATCTGAATCGGATTGGGAAGGAAAAAATGGTATCGGAACATCTCTATTAGACACATAATTTAAAACATAGATTAGGCGATATTAACGTTAACATTGGAGTGGTGCTGGGCATTCAAGGGGGTAAAAAAGAAAACACGGCCAGCATTCAAAGTGTTAAGAAAGAAAATGGAACACTTTCTAAGCATTGTTGATAAATGAGGGCCCTGGTGTTTTGAAAGCGCTCCTGTACTTACCGAGCGGTTGATTGATTGATTGAACATTTTATTAACAGATTGCAGAATGGGTACAATACAGTACAGCTCAATACACACATTGTTAAGGGGATGCAGACCAGAGAAAGACTTTCATCTTGTTTACATCAGGGTCCCCCATTTTCAATTTATTATAACATATATGACATACATGACATACAGATAGACAGTACTGCTACATCTATACATTTATGACATACCAGATTTACAAATACAGTACTGTTTGTGATACAAAAAGAGTCTAAAAAGAGTATATACATTTGATGAAGAAACTACATTGGAGGAGGTTGGTAGGTGGGGTGGGGGGGGGGTGGTGGGTAGGTGGGGTGGGGGGGGGGGTGAGGAGGATCTGAACAGCCATGGATGGTCACCACAGATAATCCGGATGGGCTTGTTCAGTAGTGGTAGAAATCTGTTATCCAATTGATATTGGATTATCTGTGGTGACCATCCATCGCTGTTTTATATTATTATTAGTGTTATTATTAGGGGTGCACGATATTGATTTTTTGACCCCAATATCGATATCCATAACTTTCTGCTCCTCAAGGTCGATACCGATAACCGATAATATATATATATATTTATTGTATTATTATTATTATTTAAAAAATGTGTATTCCTGTAGTTTTGACCTAACCAGATTTATCATGACATGAGCGTTACTACTATGAACAAAACAAAGCCAAGATAGCAGTTTTGACTCTTCAAATAAAGTGACCATATTTATTTTTCCAAATATATCACAGAATTCACAATCCGTCAATGTCATTAACACTTTGGCTGCCATGGGTTAAATTCATTATCAACCGTAGGTTGCCGGCTCTATTTGTCTATAGAGAAAGTCCCCTTCTTTGCAGGGCTATAACTTTTTTAATTCTATTGCTACATTGCCATTATTAGGGCCCATTCAAAGTCCTATATGTATTGTTCATTGTGTAGCAACGTTAAACTTTTTCATTCACATATTCATAGTAAAGTATGGTCTAATGCAGGGGTGGCCAACCAGTCAGAGACTAAGAGCCACAAAAATTACTGTGGTACCACAAAGAGCCACACCATATACCAGCGTTTCTCAACCTTTTATTTCAGTCACGGCACCCTTCATGTGTTTATAGGTCTCACCCTCTGGCCTCTGAAGTTGCTAATGTCTTTTTTATTTGGGCCTCACAGGGTTAAAAGTACCCTGTGTGAGACCCACGGTTGCAAAATTACAAAATCACTTTTAGCCATTTAAAAAAATAATGTTTATTTAAATTTTTTTAAAGGGGAACTGTTTTACATTTTTTTTCACTATTTGGGCACTTTTACACAATTCCTGTGAGTCTATGGAACACCTAGGTTTTTAAAAAAAATGCATTGTTTTGTATTTCTAATCAAGTACTAAAAACCGCATTTTTCTAACTCAAGATCTTAAGCCGTTTTGAGGCTGGGCTCCAACCACTGTGTGGCCTGGTGCCAACTGCCACATCAACTGCCACATTATTATGCAGCTGAGAAATCTCTGACATCACAGCACATTTTCAGATGACTCAGTTCAGTGAGGGTGAATATTGTGAGAGGAGAATTGGAAGAATGCGCCAATATGAGAATTAGAGACATAGATCCTATTAATATAAGTCCACATAGCTAAGAAACAATGCTAAACACTGAAAAAGGCCATTTATAAGATAGTTCCCCTTTAAGCACATGTATAGTCAATTGGTCCTGTTGTTCAGCCTCACAATGCTATTTGATAGTAAATGTGTTTATATGTCCCACCCTCTGGCCTCTGAAGTTGCTAATGTCTTTTTAATTTGGGCCTCACAGGGTTAACCTCTTAAGCCCGAGATATACAGTAAAAGTGTATATTTTCAGCGTTACGTTTGTTTACCAATTATTTTAACTGTTATTAGTGAAATATAAGATTATAGAAATCTCAGGGCATTGAGTCGGAAACCGGCGCATATTGACAGGAGGAAGTGGCACATCCAAAAGTGAGTGTAGTCTTTTGAAGGAAGAGACTCAGGGCTTTCAAATTTAGAAAAACTACCCTACCCAGCTCACACCAGCCCCTGTCAATCATCTGACTTCTGAATTTACTTTTTAATTTCTCTTATTTTTTGGGATTATCTCCCACAAACCTGAACGTTATTGCCATAAAACGGAACGCAGTTAGTTTCCCTACCTTTCTGTGAACGTCTTGCAAAAAACGGTGTTGCAATATGATGAAAAATGGTGGAGAAATTTACATTATAAAAAAGATGGCAGAATTCAGTACTGTATCTACAAAACCTTCTGTTTAATCATCTTCCCTTTATTCATTTGCTTAGATTGTTCAGGTCTGGTCAATTTTAGCATGGTGTTATTCACAGTCAAAGATATTTTTTTTTAAATAGAATTGATATTCTCCTTTGGTTCATTACAATTTACTCAAGCCTAGTAACAGACACACTATTTCTGACACTGATCCATATATGTCCCTAGATTCAGATACCAAGAACATGCAAATGGACCATTAAAAAAAAATTGTAAATGTTTATTCTACGTCCTTATGGAATGAGTGACATAAAAAAAAAGAAAAGTAAAAAAAAAATTTTGCAAAAAAAATGAAAAAAAAAATAATGTATCTAATTTTATTAATCGAGATCTACTTGAAATCAGCCTGCGATCTACCTGTCGATCACGATCGACTGGTTGGGCACCACTGCACTAGACTATTGCTGGAGCTTGTTGACATGACGGGAAAAAAAAAAGTAAAAAAAAAAAAGAAATTATGGATGGAAGAGCCGCACATTGATGGGCAAAGAGCCGCATGCGGCTCGCGAGCCGCGGGTTGGCCACCCCTGGTCTAATGTATAAGTATGTTTTCATCTCTTTCTGCAGCTTTCTCCAGAACGTGATCTATAGCCCCAAATACATTATATTGATGATGCAATACAGTTTTATGGCAATCAGCGCGATATAAAAAATTCCAACTAGACGTACTTCTAGAAGTTACTACATGTCATCTGATGTTGACCGGATGGGCTAGGGGGCGTTTATAATTCCGTGGGCAGCGTTATACCAATCATCTAATGTGGGTCAAATGTTGATAATAGCAGTTAGTATCGAAGACGGTAACTTTACACGCTAAAACTCATCCCAGTCTCCGCGCGCCGTTGGGCGATCATCGTAGAGTAGAAATTTTACCATTATGGGATGTCGATTTACCCGGTCCATCTCCAGCTTGTATAATGGTATATACGTCCAAATCATGTTGTTTATCGAGTTATTGGCAATCGAGCGCTATGTAGTGTGTCGAGATCGAGTCCCGGGACCTATTAGCGAGTGCCCGGAAGTAATACGGCCGACCAGCACAACCTCTACGGCACTTCCTGTTAAGCGATTGCGCCGATCGGCCACCAGATGGCGCTCCTGAACCGCCAGAGAGCTCAGTGGGTCCTCCTGGTGGATCTCAGGCCAGCGGAGGGGAAATATGAATCCGATCCCAGATTTTTGAAATATTGATATTAAAGACGCTGTAAAGCGTCTTCGGCAACTTGAGCATGGCCGGGAATGACGTGTTTAGGCGTTTTCCGGCAGCCAAAGTGTTAACAATGTGTTTCCCTGAACAATGAGTGAACTAAAAACCAACACGTATTGTGCTTTGTCAGCAGATAAAACATTTGACGCTATAGGAGAGGAGACTGTTGTGGTCTTGGTCCATGAAACAACTATTACTTGGCATTTATAGGACAGCACGCCTCAAAAAGAATTAAATAAACCAAACAAAGTATTTGACATCCTGTCAATAACTTGTAAACATAACATTGCAAAATGTAAATATTTGCCAATTTCCATAGTGAGGTTCATCACTCAGTGATGTAAAAATAAAAAAGGCCTCTAGAACTGTTTTTATTAAGGGATTAATGGCTTGCCTTATAATAATCCATATAAATGACAGTGAGTGAACCCTTTTTTTCCACTAAACTACTAAAGCATTGAGGTTTCAAACTTTCAATTGTTTTCGTTTTTTTTCTCAAAGAGAGAGAGAGAGAGAGAGAGAGAGAGGGGGGGGGGGAGAGACAGATAGATTCACGTTTGACCCTGTATTGTTATTTTTTTGGTAACTCTTCTACTGTTTTCTTAAATTCTGGTCGGATCAGTGGGAGATTTTTTTTTAATGAAGATTAGCATCTCTGCCTTCTCGCATGCGAGTCGGTTTCTTTGCTCGGTCATCACGTGTCCAGCAGCAGAAAACAAACGCTCAGAGTCGACGCTAGTGCAAGGCGCTGACAGAAATGTACGAGCAAGTTGGGCCAGGCACTCGTAACGGGACTGGCTGCTATTCCAGCGGGCAACGGCTCAGCGTGGGCTCCAACAGATAGGACTGGAGCTAACAGTAAAAACAAAAGCACAGAAGAACGGGATCTAATTATGATGACGTTCTACCGGTTCCATAGCACAAGTTATACAGTGTTCATAAAACATTAAAATAAAATATACACTTACGTCCGCATCCACTCTGCTGTTTTCCTGTTGTTCAGTTGCAGCATCTGTGTTTTCTTCCATGATTGCCTCAAACATTCCCAAGAGCGAGTTGTTGTTGTTCTCGTCTTCCCTGGTCCTCTTTGCCGGTGGCTCGTCTAACTGGGGGCCGGGGGTGTCTGTCTCGATTTTGTGCAGCTGTTCCCGCAGCATTTCTGTAGCTTGACGTTTTGATGCACGGCTGAAGTATCGGTCCTTGTACCTCGGGTCCAATATCGTGGAGAGATAATACATGGGCTTTTCCTCGATGTCACCAAAAACGCCTTTGGACTGCTTTTAACAGTGTCTCCTTTGTAGTTTTCACTCCGTGGTCTGTTGGGACGGTTTGTTTTAGCAGGCGTGTTAGGGCTTGGATGGAGGGGATCACGTCTGCAGTAGTGAGCACGTTGTGAGGTCTGCTATTTTTGGCATACGTCACTGTCGTGCAACGGTGTAAATAAAAGGAAATGCATTTGTGGTAGCAAATTCTTCTGCTCTGTGTGACAATAAATTAATGATATGTAATTTAAAACCAAAACTAAGGCATCAGTATGAGTTTAAGATGTGAACATGGTCATGTTTGTTGAATAAAAAAAATATAATTTCACTCCCGAGTTTTATAAATTTTTCCCCCCTATCCCGATCCTCTGAAAATCACATGATCGGATCAGGACATCCCTAGTGGCTGTAGCTTTGCTAATATTTCTAGTCAGCTGTTCACATGGATCGATGATGGTCAAGATGTTTTCAACCAGGGTCTATTGGTCGGCGTTGAGTTGCTGGCAACTTGTATTCTACAGCATAAGCTGCGATAGCTTGCTTCTGCTTCACCAGACTCTGGAGCATGTAGCATGTACTGTTCCAACTAGGGATGCCCCGATCACGTTTTTTGCCACCGATACCGATCACCGATCGTCTATGAGCCATATCGGCCGATACCGATCGTTTTTGGTTTTATAATTTATTTTTATTTTTTAAATAATTTATTTTTATTTTTTAAATATATAATTTATTTTTATTTTTATAAAATATATATATTATATAATCATACTTGTAGTTGTATTATCTGCGAGACATCGCCACCACGCAACAAGTCAAAATGCTCGCTATCTGCAAAAAGCTCCACTGTCTGTGTATATACTCTGCTTTGGTCAAATCACATTCAGCATGCCTTCAGCGTCCCCAGTCAGAGCGATGGTTCAACTTGACTAACAGGGTCTGAAACGTATAAGATGTTCGCAGTGTTCAGTTATGAAGCATGATAGCTAATTAGCCAACAGCTGCAAAAACGAATAATGTCAATTATGTTATAAGACATTGATATCAGGAGCTATCTGTAGCTACTGCTAGCCGGCTAGATAACGTTAGACAACGCATCATGTATTGAACTAAAGTGAAATATTTAGTTTACTGGGTCATTTCGTTTAAACAGTGAGCTAACGTTAGCTACCTAGCTAACGGAGGTCTCATGCACTCGACTATTGCCGGAGCATTTGTTGATATCAGGAGCTATCAGTAGCTAGCCAGCTAGATAACGTTAGACAATGCCTCATGTATTAAACTAAAAGTGAATAGTTGACTGATTTTGTTTAAACAGTAACGTTAGCTAGGTAGCTAACGCTAGTGCACGCAGTCTCATGCACTAGACCAGGGGTGCCCAACCTTTTTTGAACCAAGATCTACTTTTTTATTTACCACCTAGCCGAGAGCTACCAGCCAAAATTGTATATTGTAAGCCGTCATTTGAGGCTTTATAAAAGCAGCATAATGAACACAAATCTGTCAGTGCCGAGTCCGACCTCATCTTAAATAACAAACAGCATTGCTTGTTGTAGTTAACAAGGAGAGGCAGAGTTGATTTTGCAAAAAAAATGAAAAAAAAAATAATGTATCTAATTTTATTAATCGAGATCTACTTGAAATCAGCCCGCGATCTACCTGTCGATCACGATCGACTGGTTGGGCACCACTGCACTAGACTATTGCTGGAGCTTGTTGACATGACGGGAAAAAAAAAGTAAAAAAAAAAAAAAATTATGGATGGAAGAGCCGCACATTGATGGGCAAAGAGCCGCATGCGGCTCGCGAGCCGCGGGTTGGCCACCCCTGGTCTAATGTATAAGTATGTTTTCATCTCTTTCTGCAGCTTTCTCCAGAACGTGATCTATAGCCCCAAATACATTATATTGATGATGCAATACAGTTTTATGGCAATCAGCGCGATATAAAAAATTCCAACTAGACGTACTTCTAGAAGTTACTACACGTCATCTGATGTTGACCGGATGGGCTAGGGGGCGTTTATAATTCCGTGGGCAGCGTTATACCAATCATCTAATGTGGGTCAAATGTTGATAATAGCAGTTAGTATCGAAGACGGTAACTTTACACGCTAAAACTCATCCCAGTCTCCGCGCGCCGTTGGGCGATCATCGTAGAGTAGAAATTTTACCATTATGGGATGTCGATTTACCCGGTCCATCTCCAGCTTGTATAATGGTATATACGTCCAAATCATGTTGTTTATGGAGTTATTGGCAATCGAGCGCTATGTAGTGTGTCGAGATCGAGTCCCGGGACCTATTAGCGAGTGCCCGGAAGTAATACGGCCGACCAGCACAACCTCTACGGCACTTCCTGTTAAGCGATTGCGCCGATCGGCCACCAGATGGCGCTCCTGAACCGCCAGAGAGCTCAGTGGGTCCTCCTGGTGGATCTCAGGCCAGCGGAGGGGAAATATGAATCCGATCCCAGATTTTTGAAATATTGATATTAAAGACGCTGTAAAGCGTCTTCGGCAACTTGAGCATGGCCGGGAATGACGTGTTTAGGCGTTTTCCGGCAGCCAAAGTGTTAACAATGTGTTTCCCTGAACAATGAGTGAACTAAAAACCAACACGTATTGTGCTTTGTCAGCAGATAAAACATTTGACGCTATAGGAGAGGAGACTGTTGTGGTCTTGGTCCATGAAACAACTATTACTTGGCATTTATAGGACAGCACGCCTCAAAAAGAATTAAATAAACCAAACAAAGTATTTGACATCCTGTCAATAACTTGTAAACATAACATTGCAAAATGTAAATATTTGCCAATTTCCATAGTGAGGTTCATCACTCAGTGATGTAAAAATAAAAAAGGCCTCTAGAACTGTTTTTATTAAGGGATTAATGGCTTGCCTTATAATAATCCATATAAATGACAGTGAGTGAACCCTTTTTTTCCACTAAACTACTAAAGCATTGAGGTTTCAAACTTTCAATTGTTTTCGTTTTTTTTCTCAAAGAGAGAGAGAGAGAGAGAGAGAGAGAGAGGGGGGGGGGGAGAGACAGATAGATTCACGTTTGACCCTGTATTGTTATTTTTTTGGTAACTCTTCTACTGTTTTCTTAAATTCTGGTCGGATCAGTGGGAGATTTTTTTTTAATGAAGATTAGCATCTCTGCCTTCTCGCATGCGAGTCGGTTTCTTTGCTCGGTCATCACGTGTCCAGCAGCAGAAAACAAACGCTCAGAGTCGACGCTAGTGCAAGGCGCTGACAGAAATGTACGAGCAAGTTGGGCCAGGCACTCGTAACGGGACTGGCTGCTATTCCAGCGGGCAACGGCTCAGCGTGGGCTCCAACAGATAGGACTGGAGCTAACAGTAAAAACAAAAGCACAGAAGAACGGGATCTAATTATGATGACGTTCTACCGGTTCCATAGCACAAGTTATACAGTGTTCATAAAACATTAAAATAGCTAGCTAACGGAGGTCTCATGCACTCGACTATTGCCGGAGCATTTGTTGATATCAGGAGCTATCAGTAGCTAGCCAGCTAGATAACGTTAGACAATGCCTCATGTATTAAACTAAAAGTGAATAGTTGACTGATTTTGTTTAAACAGTAACGTTAGCTAGGTAGCTAACGCTAGTGCACGCAGTCTCATGCACTAGACCAGGGGTGCCCAACCTTTTTTTAACCAAGATCTACTTTTTTATTTACCACCTAGCCGAGAGCTACCAGCCAAAATTGTATATTGTAAGCCGTCATTTGAGGCTTTATAAAAGCAGCATAATGAACACAAATCTGTCAGTGCCGAGTCCGACCTCATCTTAAATAACAAACAGCATTGCTTGTTGTAGTTAACAAGGAGAGGCAGAGTTGATTTTGCAAAAAAAATGAAAAAAAAAATAATGTATCTAATTTTATTAATCGAGATCTACTTGAAATCAGCCCGCGATCTACCTGTCGATCACGATCGACTGGTTGGGCACCACTGCACTAGACTATTGCTGGAGCTTGTTGACATGACGGGTCTGGGAGGGGGAGGGGCAGTGCGCTGCAGCAGCAGCAGCTGTGTGCCTGAGAGAAGTCAGCGAGTGAGAACTCTGCTGAGAATTTGATCATGTTTTTCGCGTGTCTTCGATCGGTTTTCACGATCTGCGAAAATAAAGCATTATCGGAATTCACCAATCTCATATTTATACTGAATATCGGCCGATACCGATCGCTGGCCGATCGATCGGGGCATCCCTAGTTCCAACGTGTGGCCACGTCTCGTTGGAGTCGTGATTTTGTTATTTTCAGGGCCACCATTAACTCTTCCAGGCGGGTGGTCGCTACTTGGTAGTGCTTAAAGTGTCCAACAATCTTCCGACCGATGGCAACACAGTCAATCACAGCTCTTTGGCTCAGCACAGCCTCGTTCACAGCCAGCTGTAAGGTGTGGGCCATGCAGCCCAGGCTATCAACATTGTAATCCTCCATAGCCTTTGTCATGTTACGTGCATTGTCTCTTAGGACAACATGGACCATCTCTTTCGTTATGTTCCATTTCTGAAGCATAGCTACAAAAGCCAAACGGATCATATCGGCAGTGTGTGAACCTGGTAGTTCCTGAGAATGCAACACCGCTCTGTACAGTTTGAAATATTTGTCCAGCCACTGCACCGTCGGACCTAGCATGCTGACGGGGTTAACATCACAGGTCCATATGTCTATCAGAGTATGAAGGAGTAAGGTGATTGTAGGAGCTATTTGATGGTTTTTGTGCTTAGTTTGTAGTTTGTTAAGTTCATCACTGGGTGGCAGCACGGAGCGCATATGTTTTGAATAAAGGCACAGGTGTAGGCTATATCAAGGTATCTAGGTATGGGTGACGGAGAGATCTCACGGTTTTTACCGCATGAACACACACACGTACCCTCGCTCGGTTTAAGTATTATTAACAGCATTAAGAAGAAATTATTGTTTGGCTCATCACATGTATTATGCTAAATACTTCAATTAAATGGTAACTTCACCCAACAGCAGGTGACACAGACTCGACATTGTGTATTTTCTATTTTCAAAGACGAGGAATCCCCGCACCCAACCGGGCGTCGACCAGGACATCAGGATAGTCGCTACAGTGATCTCATTATACTTGGCTTGTAAACACTGCTCTGCAAAGTGACAGCGGCTTGGAATTATAAACCTGGCCTCTAAATGACGAAGTAGCCGACAGAATCCTTTGTCTTCAACGAGGGAAAAGGGCTGGTCGTCAAGTGCCATCATTTCTGTGATCAAGTTAGAGATCGCTTGAGCCCTTGGGTCATTTCTGTCAAACTTCTTTAATTTTACAAACGCCTCGTCAATAGGTACAAGCCCCGCCGGTTCCTTTGCAGCTGGCTTTGGATTCGCAGCAGCTTTGGCTGCTCGCGCGTCGTCGTAGGCTTTTAACACCATCGTAGCGGTGGTGATGTTGCAGGTGACTTATTATTTTGGATGTGTTATAGCTTGTTGCCCCTTTCCCTCCTCGTGGAACTTCTGCATTTGTTACAAATAGCAAGCGAACTGTTTTCCTCTAAAACGTTGAAAAAGTCCCACACTACTGACGCCATGTTTGTTTCCTATCCGTGCTGCTTCTGAAAGTTACGTGACTACGTCACTAGGGATGGGTACCGAATTCGGTACTTTTGAGGTACCGAACCGAAACACGTCGGTACTACCGAGTATCGAATCAAGTGAGAAACCGAAAAAAATAAAATAAAAAAAATATTATTTATTTTATTTAAAAAAAAAAAATTTTTACTTTTTTCTTTTCATGTCAACGTTCACACGCACAATATATGCTTACCTAGGATTTGACTTGATTCAACAACAAAGCAGTCGGAGCAATGACAAGCCGAAAACTGTCGAAATTGTAGTTATTTGAAGTTTGGATTTTTTTTTTACGACTGAGGTAGGTAAATTAAATTTCTTGAGACTAAAGTACCGAAAAAAGGTACCGTTGGGTACCGGTATCGATTCACAGCTACCGGTACCGGTATCGGTTCAAATGTGAAAGGTACCCATCCCTATACGTCACAGCCAGGCATGAGAAAGCGAGCGCTGGCTTTGTGAAAAACTCCCTCTTCCTAAACCACAGTACTGGCAAAACGGGAGGAGCCTATAGTAAAAACAAACGCCCTTCATCCCAATCCACCTACACCACATTTTTTTAACCAAAAAATATATTATTGGAGCTATCAATAATTTTATCTGGTTTATCGGGATGACGTCATAATTGCTGATATCGACCCGATAATTATCGTGCATCCCTAGTTATTATTAGCTGCGGCAGCCTCAGATATTAGCCCTTCATTAGCAAAATCCAGAACTGACGTTAGCTTAGCAGTGTGTCTCATCTGTTTATCTGACATACATTATCCTAGTTTAGCTTGGTTTAGGAGTCCATGGTAAAGTTGTATTATTTACAGTTTACTAAACAATTATTTTTCAATCTTCTGTAGATGGCCACGGTATTGCATTTAGTTGTATTTTCATTTAATTTAGTGTACTTTCTGACGAGGACGTGGTCTTAGTTTTTCCAATGACCCTGGAAACACCACTTTGATCACAAAAACAACAGCTGCCTGCATCGATAACCAATCGGATGTTTTGGCCATCAAATTAAATGCAATATAATAGGCTTATATTCATAGATCAGAACTATAGCAGTGCACCTGTCTATATATACACCCATGTGTTTTTCCAGTTCTTATGAAAATCTTCCTGTCAGGATTTTCCTTCCTTTCCAATTTGTTAGCCTAGGAAAATAGAGCTACCTGTATTTAAGGTCATGCCTCCCACAAGCCGGCTGCAATGTGGACTAAGCCTTACATCACGTGTCCCCTCCGGTACTCGAGGAAGCAGCAGTCGCATCTTTTCACCTGCACAGCGCGATCTTTCAGCATCAGGGGTCTGCATTTGGAGGGCACGCCGCCCCCGTCGCTTCCTGATTCTGCTGCGCAGGCGCACCAACCAACCTGTAGGAGTCGCTGACCACAACGTCTGATCCCCACCCATCAGCTTCCCACCCCCTAATACTGCCAATTGTATTAGTATGAACGACCAGCCAAGCTGATAGCAATGCGGAGAGCTGGGCTCGAACCCAGCGTCTCCTGCATTGGTGGTGAGCACCTTGCCCACTGCACCACCTAGCCGCCCCCGTCTGAATGTAATTTGAAAGGTTTTGACACCATGACATTTTCAAACCGCGGTAAACCGGTTACCGGCACATGCCTACTCTGGACTACACTGTGTTCTTAAACTATAAAACCCAGCTACATACCATTATAAACCTCTTACATGGAAATTAAGCTGAATAAAATCACCAAATCTCCTTCCTCTGACACTCTTCTCCATCACTATCTCCATCCAGATAGATGTCCTGTCAGGCCTGGGACGAAACCAAGAGGCTTGGATGGAAGAAAAGGTCTCTGCTGTGACCAGTGTGGAAAAAATGTCAGTTCAAAGATGAATCTCAATAAACACCAGCACATTCACACAGGAAAGAAACGCTATTCCTGTGACCAGTGTGGGAAGAGCTTTCGTCAGCCATGTGATCTGAAAACGCACCAGATAATTCACACAGGAGAGAAGCCCTACTCCTGTGACCAGTGTGGACAGAGCTTTAGTCAGCTGTCTGAGCTGAAAACACACCAGATAATTCACACAGGAGAGAAGCCCTACTCCTGTGACCAGTGTGGACAGAGCTTTAGTCAACTGTCTATTCTGAAAACACACCAGATGATTCACACAGGAGAGAAGCCCTACTCCTGTGACCAGTGTGAGAAGAGCTTTAGTCAACTGTCTGATCTGAAAAGACACCAGATGATTCACACAGGAGAGAAGCCCTACTCCTGTGACCAGTGTGAGAAGAGCTTTAGTCAACTGTCTAGTCTGAAAACACACCAGATGATTCACACAGGAGAGGAGCCCTACTCCTGTGACCAGTGTGGACAAAGCTTTAGTCAACTGTCTCATCTGAAAAGACACCAGATGATTCACACAGGAGAGAAGCCCTACTCCTGTGACCAGTGTGGACAGAGCTTTAGTCGACTGTCTAGTCTGAAAACACACCAGATGATTCACACAGGAGAGAAGCCCTACTCCTGTGACCAGTGTGAGAAGAGCTTTAGTCAACTGTCTGATCTGAAAAGACACCAGATGATTCACACAGGAGAGAAGCCCTACTCCTGTGACCAGTGTGGACTGAGCTTTAGTCGACTGTCTAGTCTGAAAACACACCAGATGATTCACACAGGAGAGAAGCCCTACTCCTGTGACCAGTGTGAGAAGAGCTTTAGTCAACTGTCTAGTCTGAAAACACACCAGATGATTCACACAGGAGAGGAGCCCTACTCCTGTGACCAGTGTGGACAGAGCTTTAGTCAACTGTCTCATCTGAAAAGACACCAGATGATTCACACAGGAGAGAAGCCCTACTCCTGTGACCAGTGTGGACAGAGCTTTAGTCGACTGTCTAGTCTGAAAACACACCAGATGATTCACACAGGAGAGAAGCCCTACTTCTGTCACCTGTGTGAGACTAGCTTTAGACAACTGTCTCATCTGAAATCACACCAGATAATTCACACAGGAGAGAAGCCACATCATTGTGGTTTGTGTGATAAGAGATTCAGAACATTCGCATATTTGAGTAAACATGAGAAAATTCACTTGGGAGAGAAGATTCAGGGAAATGTCAAACCTGTCAATTCACCTGCACATTCCTAGGAGATAAACTACTGCTGTGACCAATATTAGAAGAGTTACACTCATAATGATGCTCCTGAAATGATATCAACGTCATTCACACAGGAGAGAAACTATACCACTGTGGGGAAAACGTCACATGAAAAATAGG
Organism: Notolepis coatsorum; assembly: GCF_963971535.1. Lineage (NCBI taxonomy): Eukaryota > Metazoa > Chordata > Actinopteri > Aulopiformes > Paralepididae > Notolepis > Notolepis coatsorum. Next base: position 106,167,959 of record NC_140176.1, read on the forward strand.
TACCATTTTAACTAATGTAGCAGGAATTTAAAACCATCCAAACTGATAAGGAAGCATAGGAAGCAACAAGGAAGCATACTAGGACCGCTACTGTTCCTAATTTATGCAAATGACATGTTGTCAGCTTGTGACTGCAACTTGTTCCTGTTAGCGGACGACTCAGCCCTGGTGGGCTCTGACAAGAACAAGTTACAGGTTGAAAAAACCCTCAGCTCGGAACTAGGCAAAATCTGCATATGGCTCGCCGATAACAAACTATCATTACACATGGGCAAAACAGAGTTCTCTTCGGTTCAAATAACAAACTCCGCAAGACCGACGGCTTCTCAGTTACAGTGGGTGACAATATTGTCACAAGGAAAGATGAAATTACCTACCTGAGTTCCATCCTAGAGGCAAATCTTTCCTGTGACAAAATGGCATCCAATGTAATAAAAAAAGTCAACCAACGAACTCGATTCTTGTACCGGATCTCCTCTCTGGTAAACAAGAATACCCTGAAGACTCTGGCAGGAGCACTCATTCAAGGGTACTACGACTATGCTTGCACCTCATGGTACCAAAGCACCTCAAAGGCACTAAAAACCAAATGATAAACATCTCAAAACAGTCAGACTACTGCTTCACCTGACTCCTAGAACCTACCTCACCCCTGCCGACTTTGACAACCTAGGATGGCTTAGAGTAGACGACAGAGTACAGCAACTTGCAATGGGCCTGGTCTACAAGATACACTACACGACCAAGGTACCCATGTACATGTCAAAATACTTCCCAAAGGTCAGTGAATACCACGATCACAACACCAGAGGGAGCTCCACAAATCATGTTAAACCCAGGTTCGGCTCAAACAAGGGACTAAACACGTTTTGCAATTATGCCACATCAATGTGGAACGCCCTACCCAAAGCTGTAAAGGAATGTGAATCACTACCCACTTTCAAAAACACTCTCAAAAAACACCTACGGGAGACTGCAATTCGAAACTGGCCCCTGTAAATGTCCTAACACAACCCCCTCCAATGTACAGTAAATTACCAAGTATGGTCTTGTCAATATTCCAATGTACAGTTTTGTTTGTACAGTTGTACAGTGTCCCCCACCCACCCCTCCTACCACCCCCCCCCCCCCCCCCCCCACTCCTACCCAACCCAACCAGGCCTTACACCCCCGGAGGGAACCCATTGTCTCCAGGCAGTATCAGCGTTGCCTTATATAGTTGCTATTGTACGACAGGTGGTGTCAACTTAGACCCATCGTAGGATTCCTGCTATTCTTAGTGACTCATGCTATTGACTGACTTTACGCATATTCTTCGCCATACAAGCGCAACCCTAATTCTCATTCTGTAACCTAATGTTGCATAATAATAAAATACCCTCAACTACTATTTATTTGTCAATGCCGTGTTCTTGTGAGTGTTCACCATCTATATTTGATGTACTGTCTGGCCAGTAATTAAAGTACATAACTAGCAGTGGTTTAATCTATCACAATCTTTAATACCGTCAGGGTTTTGTAACCCCTCAGTTACAATCTGTATGTCATGTATGTCATATATGTTACGATGAATTGAAAATGGGGGACCCTGATGTAAACAAGACGAAAGTCTTTCTCTGGTCTGCATCCCCTTAACAATTGTATGTATTGAGCTGTACTGTACCCATTCTGCAATCTGTTAATAAAGTTTTCAATCAATCAATCAATCAATGAATGCATTTTCAAAAAATGTTTAATGTTCTGGCACCATATTTTGGCTAAATAGGCCTCGTTTTATAAATGTGTATACAGAAACAATTCGGTTGCTTTTGTTGATTAATTTCATTGATAACATAGTGCTGTAGTTTAATTTTTTTTTATTTTTATTTTTTTATATTTCCCCCCCTCCTTTTTCCTCCGATTTTCTCCCATCCCAATGTTAGTTGTTATGCCAATTCCCAATCCCCTTCCTGGTCTCTGCGCACTTATCCCCCACAGTCGGTCTGGGAGAGTGGAGGCTATCACGTGCTTCCTCCGACACACGTCTAGCCAATCAACCGCTTCTTTTCACCTGGCAGCGCGGACTCTCACTGAGAGGGTGTAACGTGTGGAAGGATCACACTACCCCCCTTAGATCCTATCCGCGCTGAGCAGGCACCCAGACCGAACTGTAGGAGTCGCTGTTTACAACGACCCGGACCTACCCCGCCAGCTTTCCCACCCTCTAATATAGCCAATTGTGTTAGTATGAACGACCAGCCAGGCTGGTAGCAACGCCGGGAGCTGGGCTCGAACAGGCGAATCCTAGCATCTCCGGCGTTGGTGACAGGCCCGGACTGGCCATCGGGAGCACCGGGAGTTTTCCCGGCGGCCTGGCCTGCACAGATTAAAAAAAAAAATTATTATATAAAAAAAAAAAAAAAATTATTATTATTATTATTATTTTTTGCCAGGCCATTGTTTCTAGTTGTGGCGGCGGCGCGGCGCGATAGTTAGATAACCTAGGTGGGTGGGGAACAACCAGGATTTCACTGTCTGCGGCAGAGTTGGAGAACTATCTGACTCTCTCCCTCACGCGGATCACAATGGAGCCGTGCTGCCGCTTGTGATTGGTGGAGGCGGGACCAGGCGATACAACTGATTGACAGCGGAGGCGGCGAATGGAATGGCAGACGGCACTCAGATGCAGAATAACAGCCAGGCAATGAGCCAGGTTGATTGATTGATTGAAAACTTTATTAACAGATTGCAGAATGGGTACAGTACAGCTCAATGCATACAATTGTTAAGGGGATGCAGACCAGAGAAAGACTTTCGTCTTGTTTACATCAGGGTCCCCCATTTTTTATTCATCATAACATACATGACATAAGAGGTGTGGACTCAGTCACGAATTTGATGACTTTAGACTTGACTTGACAAAATCAAAAAAGACTTGCACTCGACTTTGACTTTAACACCAATGACTTGTGACTTCACTTGGACTTGAGCCTATTGACTTGAGAAGACTTGATACCTTTCCCCATGCCAAACGATACAAAATGATGTTATTAACACTTTGATCGCCAGGCTTAAATTCAGAATAAACCATCCCACGCCAGCTCTATTTGTCTATGGGGATGTTTACCTTCTTTGCAGGCCTATAACTTTTTTAATTGTATTGCTAAATTGACATTACTATGGCCCATTCAACGTCCTATATCTATTGTTCAGGGTGTAGCAACGTTATACTTTTTCATTCACATATTCATACTAAAATACGGTCTAAAGTATAAGTATGTTTTTATCGTTTTCTGCAGCTTTCTCCAGAACGTGATTTATTGCCCCAAATGCATTATATTGATGATGAAATACAGTTTGATAGGAATCTGCGCGAGATAAAAAAATTCAAATGGACGTGCTTCTAGAAGTTACTTCTGATCATCTGATGTTGACCGGATGGGGGGGGGGTTGTTTATAATTCCGTGGCCAACGTTAGATGATTCATCTAGTGTGGGTGATATGATCATTAGAGCAGTTAGTATCGAACACGTTAAAAAATAACGCTGAATCTTGCCGTAGCTTCCTCATAGCGTTGGGCGATGAGCGTGGAACATAAATATTCCTATTATGGGATGTAGAAATATGCGATCCATTTCCAGGTTGTATAATAGTATATACGTCCAAATCATGTTGTTTATCAAGTTATTGGTAACGGATTGCTATCCGTTGTGTCTAGCTCGAGTCCTGGGACTATTACCGAGTGATCGGACCCAATTGAAATGAGCACCAGCTTCCATTTCCTGTTTCCGCTCTGGGCGATCCGCCGATCGGCCACCAGATGGCGCTCTTGAACCGTTGGAGAGTTGAGAGGGGCTCAACAGTAGATCTCAAGTCTCCGGGGGAGAAATATGATTTCGATCACAGATTTTTGAAATATTGATATCAAAGACGTGGTACGGCGTCTTTGGCAGAAGGAGCATGGCGGGGAAAGACGTCCTATGGCGTTTTTGGCAATTAAAGTGTTAAATGTGCGGTGGATTAATTAATTTCCAGTCGAATAGACACTTCATTTCCCAGATCCACTTTGTTTTGAAACAATCCGACAGCATCCAATCACGTTGCGCGAGAGAACGACACGAAGAAGAAGTAGCGTTACAATTCCGAACGACGGATCCAGTGGGAAAAAAATACCAAAGATTGCTTTGTTTGCTTAACAAACTACTACGTGGTGGTCAACAAAAAAACGAAGTGCAGTATGCAAAACGTGCGGGTCGAAAATCACAGACGGAGACATCACAGACAACTTCCAACTTCGTTCGACATTTGAAGCTGCACAACGAACGGTAAGTAACTTGGCTTGCTAGCTACAGTAGTTAAATCAATGAGCATCGACACAGTCTGAAGAAGTGTTATCGAGGTCCAGTCTACAACTAAGGGCCCTTTCTCACTCACCATTCGGGGTCGAATCAGCGGCGGGTCGAACCAGAAAAGGGTGTGTCTGTCTGAGTGAGAACGCTCCCCCCCGTCCCCGGGGGCGCTGAACCTGGACAGATGAAATAGGTGGTCTCGGGTGCGGGCCAGTGGGAGCAGGGGGCGTGACACACACAACGTCGTTACTGTAATGCTTTCATGCTTGCTTGAATTTTGGGCAGATAAAACCACACAGCAACAACTGGACAATACCCACAAAAACGATATTTATGGGCAATTTGAGAGTTCAGACCTCAACCAAAAACAAGCATGTGGAGCCTCACAGCTCAGTGGATGAAAACATGAAGCCACGTTACAACGCACAGCACTTCCCTGGCTCGCATTAGGCCTGGCAATTTTGTTTGCCATTGCTATGTCTATACATTGGTTTCTTGTTCGAATGCATTTATTTCTATTAGACCAGTGGTGCCCAACCAGTCACCCGTGGTCGACCAGTAGATCAATGACATTATCTAGCTACTGATAGCTCCCGATATCATCAGTTTGGTGCTGGCTGGCTAACTAACGTGAGCTAACTTTAGCTGCTAGCCACAATGCTATACTGTTATACTGGCATATTCCATTCACGTTAGCATGTAAGCTAACAAAATCGGCGCCGATGAGACTAAACTCCGCTTTTGGTGTTCAATTGTGTTGATGTTAGTTTTGTTTCATCAACAAATGAGAGGCAGAACACAGTGAATGTATCCGTTTTGTTTATTGCACGTTCTTTGCTGAAAAATAAGTGCTACAGTGGCTATACTAGACTAGTAATAGGCTAAGCTAACTAGCGTTAGTTTAGCTTTAGCCCTGGGGAACGCTCAAAAGCGGACTCTACAACACCATCCATTTGTGAGAAAAGGGGGTGGGTTATATTGACAAGGCTTGACAACAGAGGTTCAAATAATTATAACTTCATATTTATTGGTTATTTGTTTATTTTATATCAGCATCCAGTCTCCGCCGCCGTGTTAACACTCTTCCTGTTTAAATTTTCGAGCGTGACATCATCGCCTACGGCAAGCGTACACGCTCAAAACGCAAACCGTAAACAGAACCTGGAGCGAACCAAGACTCAAGTGTGTTCACAAACTAGAGGGGGGAGAGGGAGGGGGGAAGTTCGCACCCAACCCGGAATGAGGACGGTACGGACCGGAACGGACCTGAATGGTGAGTGAGAAAGCACCCTGAGTGTCTTCATTGTCTCATCTGGGAAAGTATATATGGGGCAATACAGCTAAACAGGGGGGGGGTGTAGTCAGCGGTGCGTTCCTGATATCAACTCTGATTGCACGCACGCTAATGACGCGCGTGCGTGCGCTCCCACGCTTGCGCATAAATGTCCCCTCGCTTGAGCACAGACTAAAGACAGTGCCTAATTGCCTCTACGAATGGAATGTAACACATCATTCACAAGTTTGGTGTGAATGTATCTGAGAACGTATTTAACACACCTGACGACCGGCGCTATTGATATGCAAAGTAGCCCAGGTGGGTACTTATAGCGAGTTGGCGAGTGCAGCGCATTCCTGTGTGCACGCGCGTGCACGCGCTTCTGCTCAAATCTTTGACTGCACGGAGTGCAGCCTCGTCCCATGAAGAACGCATCCCTGGGTGTAGTGATATGCAGTAGGGACTATAATGCCGGTGCGCGACCCGGACCCGTCTATACTTCCCACCAGAGCCGTGCGTTGCTCTGATTGGCAACTGACGTTTCTGGTCATGTGACATGTGTGCCAATCGCATGACGAGCAGTGTCTTAGCCCATTTCCGCGTCGAACAGCCTGCAAACGACCTAACGCCTAGTTTATCACTGGTTAAGCTTAGCAACTCTTTCACAGTTGGTTAAGGTTAGAGTTTGGAATCAGGGCTGGTGTTCTATCGCCAGAGTTGCGTTCCTCATATCAACATTGGCTGCATGCACGCTAATGACGCCACGTGCACGCGCATAAATGTTCTCTCGCTTAAGCACAGACTAAAGACAATGCCTAATTGCCTCTACGAATGGAATGTAACACATTTCATTCACAAGTTAAGTGTGAATGTATCTGAGAACGTCTTTAACACGCTATTGATATGCAAAGTAGCCCAGGCGAGTTGGCGACTGCAGCGCATTCCTGTGTGCATGCGCGTGCCGTGCACATCCGTGCGTGTGCGTGCACGCGCTTCTGCTCACAAAACTTTGGCTGCACTGCGTGCAATCCCGTCCCATGAAGAACGCATCCCTGTCTATCGCCCTGCTCTAAGACAAACTCTAACCTTAACCAACTTCTAAAGAGTGCCTAAGCTTAACCGTCCAAAGAACTTGCCGTCACACGATTGGGCGCACATGTCACATGACCAGAAACGTCAGTGGCCAATCAGATCGCGCAAAAGGAGAACTTGCTTGCGGGAAGTATAGACGCGACCCGGACGCGTCTAGTTTTTTACCAACCCAGTTCCGCGTTCTGCGATCTGATTGGCCACTGATGTTTCTGGTGCGATCTGATTGGCCACTGACGTTTCTGGTCATGTGACATGTGCGCCCAATCGCGTGATGCCTGCGTCTTTGCCCATTTCCACCCAGAACAGCATGCAAACTACCTAACGCCTAGTTTATCACTGGTTAAGCTTAGGCGACTCTTTCGAAGTTGGTTAAGGTTAGAGTTTGGAATCAGGGCTGGTGTTCTATCGCCATGCTCTAAGACAAACTCTAACCTTAACCAACTTCGAAAGAGTGCCTAAGCTTAACCGGTGAAAGAAACAGGCGTCACACAATTGGCCACACATGTCACACGACCAGAAACGTCAGTGGCCAATCAGATCGCAAAACGCGAACACGGAACTGGGTTGGTAAAAAACTAGACGCGACCCGGACGGTATATATGGGTGAACCAGTATGCATGTAAATGTCAAACTGAGTAAACTTGAGTCTCATGCATCCTGTTGAAATGAAATAGTAAGTGAAGATGTGACAAAAACGCACATTGCAATGCATCAATAAATGTTTTATTCAACTTATTCAAGTCAAGACAACAAAACAAACAACAAATAAACAAACAAATAAACAAACATGTCAAACATAACACTCCTCAGACAGCATCTCAAGAAGAAGAAAATTAAAAGTTTCTATGGCTTACAATAAAAACATGGTTCAAAAAAGTGCCTCATTTTCTCTTATAGCTTTGGTCCTCCCCAACACAATCACAGTTTACTGGGATTGTTTTGTAACGGAATGAACAAAGTGCTGGCGTGGGCTTTTAAAGACATGTCCCCTATCTGCACGCTTGATGAAATCCAATATTTCTTGGGAGCTGAAAAAAGAAAAAAGGTGATGGCCAATATAGTCCTCAAGCTGTTTTTACTGGTGAGCAAAGCAATTTATGTCCTTGTCATAGCTGTCAACCCTACCATTTTTCCCGGGATTCTCCTGTTTTTTCAACCCTCTTCACGCCCTGTTCACGGTTCACGTATTGGCACGTATTTTGTACTTATTAATTTTTACAAAATGGCTGCAATTCCCCTCCGTGACGACAGGTGGCAGCAGTGTAGATTAGAACGTTATCACAGGAAGTCAGACCGGGAGACGGTTGCGACCCGAAGAGGAATAAGAACAGTGAGCGGATTTGCTCAGAGCTCAGGGGAGAGACTGATGCACCGAGGGTGTCAAATCAACTTAGCCAGTGTCTCTTGATTGCCCACTCTGTGGCTTTTGTCTCTGGAACAAAGGGTTTGCAAATCTTCTGTGGATAAAACAATACAAAGTTACTGTATGTGATGCAGGAATGTGTAAATGTGTGTTGGTGAACAGCCGTTTGCTCTGCGCCTCCCCTCCTCCTGTCCCCCTCCACGGAGAGCATGCCTTCACTCACTGACGCCCAATTTCCTGAATGCGATTTATACATATAAATTGATCCATTTTAAAAGTTGTCGTGAATTGTCATGGTATGACAAATACAGTTACTGGTAACTCGCAGGCATTGCAGAGATATTGAGGAAAAACACAAAATCGCATTGGCTTTTTTTCTATCTCACATTTATCTGTAGACACACACACTGTTCCAAAAATGATATTCCCACTGCTAAATTAATGACCATAGGTATTTTTTATAGCTTTAACGAGTTGTAGTATTAATATGTAGCCTACAGTGATGAAGGTATAAAGGCACTATGGTAATACATTGATTGATTGATTGCTAAATTTAACAGATTGCAGAATGGGTACAATACTTCCCCCATTTTCAATTCATAACATTTACAGTCAAATCAAATTCATTTACAGATTACAACCTTTATTTAATGGTTAATATTTTGATAAAATGTAATTTACTGTATTTTTATAGCATTTACACATTATAATATTTTATTTTCAGCTTTTATAGTTTCACAAACACACATCAAGACAAATCACAAACACAAAGAAAAAAGAAATAAAAAGAACACAAACAGTATGTTGCCAGACACTGTCACATCAATGAACAAACATACACCATGTCATAGGCTATACACTAAGGACGCAAGGGGCTGATTCTCTGACATATATACACACATTACATATATACACATACACATATATATATATAATATATACACCAGCCCCGCCAATAGATAAAAAAAAAAATTAACTAATCAATCTCACAATTTTCTGTAATCAATCTAGATTAATCTAGATTAAAAACAGCATTTTTCTACATAAAACCGAAGCTTGTAACAGATATTTACTTGAGTAAAATCATGGAATTAATGTAAAATCAACACAAAGAAAGTATATTTAGATTCAAAGACTATTTTAATAGCTTTCTTTGAATACAGTTTCTCTCCTGTGAAATACAAATGTTCAACAAAACCATCATTTACATAGCATTTACACTTAGGTCGCTTTCACATATAGTTTTGGTGGACTCTGTGCGGTTCTGGTGGTGAAGTTGCAACATTGTTGCATTCTTCATTTGGTTCGCCTGCGTTCACATAGCAATCTGTCAGGCGCACCAAACTATCTGAACAATGTCACGCGGTCGAAAAGGGCGCTCGTCTATTGGACAGTGGAAATGTGTGTGTGGCTGCGAGCTCTTGTGTGCGTGCGTGCGCGTGTGTGTGTGTGTCTGTGTGTGGACTGCGAGCCCTGTCTCCAGATCAGCGGAGGCGAGTTGTTCTATTGAAGCCGATTACCACCATCCTCTCGCTAAACAACTTGTACACCACGTTGTTATATATATATAATAATAACAATATAATAAGCCGTGTTTTTTCTTCCTTCTTCCCAAGATGCACAGTTAGATATATAGATAGATAGATAGATAGATAGAGAGATAGATGCAGTGTGCTTGTTTTGCATTGAATGCTGCGAGCAGTGGTAATAATTAGCACTTCCTATATTTGGTTCGTGTTTGGTCCGCTGAAGCGAACCGAGACCTACGTTTTCAGGCGGACCAGAGTTCGCCTGCTTGGTCCGCGGACCGAGTTCGACGCGCATTCACACAAACCCGAAAAACCGGACTATCGAATTCTGGTCCGATAATCCGGACCAAACAGCCCCTGTGTGAAAGCGACCTTAAAGTAGGAAAAGTTTACCCTACAACGAATGGCTGGGTACATACAGGTTTTGACCAGCAGATGGCAGCGACGAGGCAGCTCCATTGGGAGGGGGCGGGGCCGGGTGGGATGGGGCGGGGCCGAGGGGCGGGGAAGGGGCGGGGCTAAAATGTACACGTTTTGTCTCATGCCAATGTTGACAGCTATGGTCCTTGTGTGCTTGTGTGCACTAATTCAACTGTATGTGTGTGTGTGTGTGTCTGTATGTCATGTATGTCCCTATGTCATAAATGTCATGATGTCATGTATGTTGTGTATAGGAAAGGGTAAGAAATGCAGACAGGATATTGTTTTTAAGATTCATCATTTAATTTATGAAATTTATAGTAGAGGTATGACTGTTGGCTTCGTTTGGGTTCCTGCCCATGTAGGGGTAGAAGGAAATGAAAATGCAGATTTATTAGCTAAACAATCACTTAAGTCACAAACAATAGAAATGGATATCCCACTTAGTTAATCTGAGGTCAAATCAATCATCAAAACACACATGCAGGAATTATGGCAAGAAAACTGGAACAGAAATGAAACAGGAAGACATTTGTACAACATTCAGAAGAAAGTTGGAATAGCAAGTAGGATGGGCAGGAACCAGAAAGAAGACACATCATTACCCGTCTCAGGATAGGTCACACTGGATTAAATGACACTTTATAGGATAGGGAAACACCCAACTGGCATTTGTGCTGCACACTGCAATAACCTGGAATCTGTTCAGCATGTGTTACTGAAATGGAATAAGTATGAGGAACAGAGAAAGTTACTGAAATCAGCCATTCAGAAAGTCAAGCTTAGTTTTAATATGTTTAATATGTTCTGGTAAACAAAGGTACATTAGGTTCATATCGACCTCTCTGTTTTGTTACAGTAACATCTGCTTTTATTCATCTACTGACCGCACATCTGATCTGTTGGGCGTTTCTGCCACTTTTCCACCAGACTGGGCCTTGACCAGAGGTAGCTGGAACAGCTAACAAGCTAAGCTGCTATGCTAATGCTACACCACGCTACTAAAACGTTGTGAGTTTAGGTCAGAAACTGGTGCGACTCTCTGTATAGAGAGAGACATGTGTGTTTATTCAGCTTGTTACTAATAATGACTCTCTGTATAGAGAGAGACATGTGCGTTTATTCAGCTTGTTACTAATAATGACTCTGTATAGAGAGAGACATGTGTGTTTATTCAGCTTGTTACTAATAATGACTCTGTATAGAGAGAGACATGTGTGTTTATTCAGCTTGTTACTAATAATGACTCTGTATAGAGAGAGACATGTGCGTTTATTCAGCTTGTTACTAATAATGACTCTGTATAGAGAGACACGTGCATTTATTCAGCTTGTTACTAATAATGACACTCTGTATAGAGAGAGACATGTGTGTTTATTCAGCTTGTTACTAATAATGACTCTGTATAGAGAGAGACATGTGCGTGTATTCAGCTTGTTACTAATAATGACACTGTATAGAGAGAGACATGTGTGTTTATTCAGCTTGTTACTAATAATGACTCTGTATAGAGAGAGACATGTGCGTTTATTCAGCTTGTTACTAATAATGACTCTGTATAGAGAGAGACATGTGCGTTTATTCAGCTCGTTACTAATAATGACTCTCTGTATAGAGAGAGACATGTGTGTTTATTCAGCTTGTTACTAATAATGACTCTCTGTATAGAGAGACGTGTGCGTTTATTCAGCTTGTTACTAATAATGACTCTCTGTATAGAGAGAGACATGTGCGTTTATTCAGCTTGTTACTAATAATGACACTCTGTATAGAGAGAGACATGTGTGTTTATTCAGCTTGTTACTAATAATGACACTCTGTATAGAGAGAGACATGTGTGTTTATTCAGCTTGTTACTAATAATGACTCTGTATAGAGAGAGACATGTGTGTTTATTCAGCTTGTTACTAATAATGACTCTCTGTATAGAGAGAGACATGTGTGTTTATTCAGCTTGTTACTAATAATGACTCTCTGTATAGAGAGAGAGACATGTGTGTTTATTCAGCTTGTTACTAATAATGACTCTGTATAGAGAGAGACATGTGCGTTTATTCAGCTTGTTACTAATAATGACACTCTGTATAGAGAGAGACATGTGCGCTTATTCAGCTTGTTACTAATAATGACTCTGTATATAGAGAGACACGTGTGTTTATTCAGCTTGTTACTAATAATGACTCTGTATAGAGAGAGACATGTGTGTTTATTCAGCTCGTTACTAATAATGACTCTCTGTATAGAGAGAGACATGTGTGTTTATTCAGCTCGTTACTAATAATGACTCTGTATAGAGAGAGACATGTGTGTTTATTCAGCTCGTTACTAATAATGACTCTGTATAGAGAGAGACGTGTGTTTATTCAGCTTGTTACTAATAATGACTCTCTGTATAGAGAGAGACATGTGTGTTTATTCAGCTTGTTACTAATAATGACTCTGTATAGAGAGAGACATGTGTGTTTATTCAGCTCGTTACTAATAATGACACTCTGTATAGAGAGAGGCACGTGCGTTTATTCAGCTCGTTACTAATAATGACTCTCTGTATAGAGAGAGACATGTGTGTTTATTCAGCTCGTTACTAATAATGACACTCTGTATAGAGAGAGACATGTGTGTTTATTCAGCTTGTTACTAATAATGACTCTGTATAGAGAGAGACATGTGTGTTTATTCAGCTTGTTACTAATAATGACTCTCTGTATAGAGAGAGACATGTGCGTTTATTCAGCTCGTTACTAATAATGACTCTGTAGAGAGAGAGACATGTGTGTTTATTCAGCTTGTTACTAATAATGACTCTGTATAGAGAGAGACATGTGTGTTTATTCAGCTTGTTACTAATAATGACTCTGTATAGAGAGAGACATGTGTTTATTCAGCTTGTTACTAATAATGACTCTGTATAGAGAGAGACATGTGTGTTTATTCAGCTTGTTACTAATAATGACTGTATAGAGAGAGACATGTGTGTTTATTCAGCTCGTTACTAATAATGACTCTGTATAGAGAGAGACATGTGCGTTTATTCAGCTTGTTACTAATAATGACTCTCTGTATAGAGAGAGACATGTGTGTTTATTCAGCTTGTTACTAATAATGACTCTGTATAGAGAGAGACATGTGTGTTTATTCAGCTCGTTACTAATAATGACTCTGTATAGAGAGAGACATGTGCGTTTATTCAGCTTGTTACTAATAATGACTCTCTGCATAGAGAGAGACATGTGTGTTCATTCAGCTTGTTACTAATAATGACTCTCTCAACGACGGCTCCCTCAGTACTTAGAGGCTTACGCTGTCAGTCAACAACCTAGTCTTCTACTAACAGTAAACGCGGTAAAACTAGAAAGTAAAAGTATGTCTAACCCCAACGCCCAGACTACCCCGACCATAGAGGCCCCTATGGGTTCTAATGTAACTGACCAAGTTCACGGTGGGGACCAGTGGGAATCAGACATGACTTCACACCCCGCCAGTACTGAAGAAGTAGTCCCCGATGAGTCCCGGGAGGAATACAACGCTACCGAGAGAGAACTCGGCACGGAAGAAGACGGGGAGAGCACCGTGGAGATAGAGCTCCAAGGCTCCGCAAGGAGTACCCCGAGGGAAGGCTCCCCTATACAACCGCCTTCTCCCAGCGAGGCAGAGAGGACCCTACAGCAGGCCTTCCTCATCAGCCTGAACGCCGCTGCTGAACGCGACCGACTGCAGATCCAGCAGCGGAGCGAAGAAGAGCATATACGTCTAGAAATAAGACGCATTCAGAGAGAAGAGAATGTGGCCCGAGACCGAGCAGACAGCCAGCGAGCAGCTGCTGGTGCTCTACGGGACGCAGAGCGCGACAGACAGCAAGCGCAACTAATAGAACAGCTGATCAGACGGACAACACCCTCTCCCTCCGCCAGAGGCTCCAGGAACTCGTCTAGACACACCTCCAGGGCGGCATCCCCTAGCCGAGTAAACAACCCTGAACTTGACCAACAGACGAGGTCTATACCCCCCACAGACCACCTCCCCCCACCGGTCCAAGCGAGACCTAGCAACCGGGAAGGAGCAGCATATCCTGTGGAGAGGCTAAACCAGAGACTACAAGCACTGGATGACCTAACTGAAGACGAAGAGGAAGAGGAGGAGAACCACGCCCGACGACAGCACAGTACTCTACCGGACCAGGAGGTCCGGTACAGCCCAGGCTATACTCCCGCGGAGCTGCGCTACAGACCCCCGACTCTATACACGGGTGAGCACGACGCACGACCCGCACCGAGGAACAGCACCTGGACAAGCGGGCCATGGTACACTGCCGGTACCAGCCCATACCAAGGAGCGGGAGGAGACTCGCCTAGGAGGCCTCTCCCCCAACGCTCGCCGATGTATCCACAGTCAGCGTCATACATTGGCACGCCTATGGTACCCGACTTCACCCAAGAGAACCGGGCCCAGTATACAGAACTCCGCATGTGTCTGGAGACCATGTTGGTGGATGTATTGGATGAACGCCATAAATACGCCATCCTACTGAAGCACTTAAAGGTACCCCGCGCACATAATATAGCGCTCGCCTACGCGACTTCCACCACCCCATACACAGCAGCGCTGGTAGCATTGGACCAGAGGTATGGGCGCATATGGGATTACGTGATCCAGGAGATCCGACACATCGACCGCTTACCCCCAGCAATAGACAATCGAGCACTGGACGACCTGTCCATCAGAGTGCAGTCCCTGGTAGGGATGTTGGGAGCGCAGAGAGAGAAGGGGAGGCATGAACTTTACGCCAACTCAAATGTGGAAAGGATCTTGGAGAAGCTGCCGCCCGCTCGACAGGAGCGTTTTAGGCGGCAGAGAGACCACCGAGACCCGAATGGCCCCGAACCGAACCTCCTCGATCTAGCAGACTTCCTGGCGAGAGAAGTCAGCAGCCTACGGCTAGATACATTCGGACGGAGCACCCCTGGCTCCAGAGAAGGAACCAGACGACTAAATGATGGAAGAAGATCGGTGACTGTGATGCACCAATCGGAGTCAGTACCGAGCAGCAGGAGCCACAGTACCCCCTCCAGAACGGAGAAGTGGAAGATAGTGTGCCCCTACTGTGAGAAAGAACACTGGCTAGCGCAATGTGACTCCTTCCCCAAGCTGAACGCGGAGGAAGCAAGTCAATGGATAAAGTCCAACAAGCGCTGTTTTCGCTGTGCGCGCTCACACATGGCAGCCGAATGCCGCTTAAAGAAAAGGTGCACCAAGTGCGATGGAGCCCATCTGGACATACTTCACGACAGTAACAGACGGCGCCCTTCACCCGCACCATCCAGCAGCAAAGCGAGCGTCATGTACATCGATCCCGCCAGCAGCAGTGGAGCCCGAGTACTCCTAAAAGTAGTGCGTGTGACACTAAGCTACCAGAATAAAGTCCTGGACACTTACGCCGTCCTCGATGACGGGTCCGAGAAGACCCTTCTGCTCGCCTCCGCTGCGGCCCAGCTAGGGCTGCGGGGAAGCGAAACCCAAATGACAATTCGGACAATAAGACGAGATTTGAAGACGATAAAGGGCGAGAATGTCTCATTCTCTATCGCAGCAAGCGGCCAGCCTGAGCGACGGTACCAGATTACAGACGCTTTCACCAGCCAAGAAATAGGACTGTCGCGGTACACATACCCCGTCGCCAAGCTGATGGAGAAATATGCACATCTGCGCAAGTTACCGATCCCGCTCATAGACAATGCTATGCCGACCCTGTTGATAGGCTCCGACCATGCAGACCTCATTGTCCCGATAGACCGGGTTCATACCGGACCCCGAGGCTGTCCTGCAGCAGTCGAGACCCGTTTGGGATGGACTCTCCAAGGCCCGCTCGCCAAATCTCTCAACCGAAGTACAGCCACTAGATGTCTCCACTCCCGAGTCACAGAGGGAGAAACCGCACTCCTGCAACACGTAGAGCGGCTATGGACCTTGGAACAAATGCCCTTTAAGAACGGAAAGAAAGACATTCGCTCTAAAGATGACATTTACGCCATTCACCTCCTCGAGACAGGGACCAAGAGAGTCCCGGTCAACGGCGTGTTGAGATACGCCACGCCACTCCTGCGGCGAGAAGGAATGCCTACTTTCCACGCCAAGACAGACGCCACAGAACGGTACCTGCTGAACACGGAGCGGCGCTTAGCCAAGAACCCCGCCCAAGAGAGTGTATACCGCGCTGAGATTGAGAAGCTCATCACAGCAGGACACGTCACAAAGATGGACATTAAAGAGGCTGACCAGACCACTGAATCGTGGTACGTGCCTCACCACAAGGTCCATCACAACGGTAAAGACCGCATAGTATTTAACTGCAGCTACCAGAGCGGATCCCAAAATCTGAATAAAGAGTTACTGCCCGGTCCCACACTCGGCCCCTCCCTACTCGGCGTTCTACTCCGCTTCCGCCAGGAAAAGGTGGCCATCAGCGGGGACATTAAAGGAATGTTCCTGCAGGTGAGATTAGTAGAGGAGGACAAGCCCCTGTTACGGTTCCTATGGAGAGAGAAGCCAGGAGATGAGCACCCAGCCATCTACCAATGGGAAGTCCTCCCCTTCGGAACGACGTGCAGCCCCTGCTGTGCTACATTTGCACTACAGAAACATGTAGCAGAGGACCCAGCAGCGGACGAAGAGGTCCGACACAGCGTAAAGAACAGCTTCTACGTAGACAACTGTCTACAAAGCCTTTCAACCCAGGAAGAAGCCGAGGCTCTCCTGATTAAACTCCGCGCCTCATTGATCAAAGGCGGCTTTGATCTCAGGCAGTGGGCCAGCAGCGATCCGCAAGTACTGCGCAGCCTCTCCTCCGAGGACAAGGCAGCCAGCAGCGAGACCTGGATGGCTACAATCCCGGGAGAAGCCCAGGAGATGACCCTGGGATTGGTGTGGCGATTCAAAACAGATTCGCTTCACTACAGACACAAGCCCCTGACTACGGAGCAGGGAAGGCCGGCGGCGGCGCCGACCACCAGACGGAGTGTGTACACAACACTCGCCCGACAATATGACCCGCTAGGATGTATTCTACCGTACACCACCAGGGCAAAAATGATTGTACGAGCATTGTGGGACAAGGACCAGGGCTGGGACGACCCCATTCCCGCACACCTTGCATCCACCTGGAGAGAGTGGGAGATGGAGCTCCACTCACTCCCAGGCGTTAATATGCGCCGAAGCTACTTCCCACCCACGGTGAGGCCAGAGACATGTAAAATGGACTTACACGTCTTCAGTGACGCCTCAGAGGTCGCATACGGATCAGTAGCCTACTTGCGGGCCCAAGAAAAGGGGGGAGAGATCTACACAGCATTTGTCCTCGCCCGCTCGAGAATAGCCCCACGCAAGCAACAATCTATCCCACGTCTAGAGCTCTGCGCAGCCCTAGCCGGAGCGCACCTAGCCACGCTCATCCAACGTGAGCTCACCATACCGGTGTCTAGAACAATCCTGTGGTCAGATTCCACGACAGTACTCGCCTGGATCAAATCGGACTCATGCAAGTACAAAGTCTTCGTGGGAGTCAGAGTCACCGAGATTCAAGACTTAACCGAAGAGTTAACCGGAGAAACAGAGTGGCACTACGTTGATACAAAACAGAACCCAGCTGACGTCATCACCCGGGGGATGCCCCTGGATGACCTCACCCGTCGCAATGCTTACAGTGACGGCCCCGCATTCCTAAGACTCCTGGAAGGACAGTGGCCCATGCCTATCCCGAGGGAAGCAAGTCCAGAGGAGGCTGATAATAAGAAGCCTGTGTTCTGTGGATTGAGCACTGTTATCTCCGCAGACCCCAACACACTCCTGATGGGGCGGCTAGATCCTGCGTTACCCCAGACAATGTACCGGCCTGAAGAAGCGAACGGCCGACGAATGTGGAGGTACAGCCAAGTATTAGCCGACAAGTTTTGGAGCAGTTTCCTACTGCACTACCTACCGTCTCTACAGACCCGCCAGAAGTGGGTAAAGGAGAGAGACAATTTGACAGAAGGAACAGTCGTCATGATTATTGATCAATCACTGCCCAGAGCTATGTGGCCGGCCGGCCGCGTAAGCAAAGTGATCACCGGTGCCGACGGCAAGGTCCGAGCAGCTGAAGTGCTTGTCCAGGGTCGCACTTACACCCGTCCCGTGGCGAGGCTCATAGAACTGCCCCGACTCCCAGACACAATCGATGATGACCATGACCCTATAACCCTATGACTTTGTGAAGTTGACTGACCCCTACAGCAAACCCTTATGTGTAAATAGACAACGCGATTAATCTGTCTCTGTTTAACTGATTAGGTCTGGGACCAATCAGGGGGTGGCTGTTGTGAAGGGCCAGATTAAACCGAATATATATATTTATTTATATATATATATTTAATTGTATTTGTATATTCTCTAATATTCCCTGATATCCCTTGTATATTCCTTGTACAATATGCATTGAATATCCATTCTAGCCTACTGAACATCCCATAATAGTCTCCATTCTACTATTGGTCGAGACCTTGGTGCCAGGCTGCCATACCCCCCAGACCCAGTTCAAACGTACCGCTCAACATGTACGAACAAGTCCTAGTTCCGCGTAGGAATCTGGCTACCGCACCACTAATGGGACTATTTGTTCATAGTGCGTATATATACTGCGCTACTAAAGTAGGACTTCCTTTTTCAGTCCAGTTTCTTACCCTCCAATAGAGTCACAGACGTAAAGCCTCCCCGCGACGCCACGTGTGGGAGTAAGGCCAAGTTTGCCTACCATCGGTATTGAGACATCGTGTATATTAATATTTGAATAGTCATATTTGGCACTATATCGTCGAGTTGGACGTAGTCTATTAAGCTAATAATAGTCTGTTAATATATAGTGCTTCGTGCGGTGAGAATACTACCGTAGTCAGTACCCCATCGTTTCGGGCAGAGAACTGGCTGCTTATCCAGGGTGGTTGACCCCACGTGAAGCTGCACCCGAGGAGCCCCAGAGCCGACGAGCGAGTGGACCTGTATACCAGATTATTCTACCGACGACAGCCCGCCTTCCCCGGCACGGATTATGCTTTGTATACGTTGATTATTCCATGGATAAAGACCCCCGACACTGCCGTGTGTTGGAACCCCCCCCCCCTGGAGAGGACGCAAGGTGAGGAGACGCTCTGCAAGACGAGGTCGCTTCACGTCTCTCCTCCGTGGACCGGAGGACGCCGGCCCACAAAGAGTCCACCTGCTTTCATCTGTGGTCCAAGGATCACCGGCGCATTGAACGGCACTACAGTGGGTTCACCTGGGATACCCTTGGCCGGATGAGGCAGCCGGATTTTACCCCCCCCCCCTTCCTACTCCTGTCGGCTTACAAGCGACCGGATTAACCCCCCCTAGTGTATCCAGTATATAATCATTAAAGTATCATTGCTGTTATTCCTTAAACTATTCCAGGTCGTATATGTACCACCTGCGCCTTCAGAGATTGGACATTCTCTATTGATATACCGACGAATACTCTTGCCATAAAAGTGCATACTAATTCCCATTCATAAATGTGATTGATTTGATTAAGTGCTTGCTCTACACACCATCGCTGTGTAGAAATAAAGACCTATTTCTAATTCGTACATTTGTGTTGGATCCGTTTCATCTACGTGACAGTGTTCATCATAATATATTTATGCCGTGTACTGGGTGGCCGAATATTAAGTACAAAGGTAGTGGTAGTAAGTATCATATCTAGTAATACAGTCAGGGAATTGTACCCATCAGTTACAGAGAGACACGTGTGTTTATTCAGCTTGTTACTAATAATGACTCTGTATATAGAGAGACACGTGTGTTTATTCAGCTTGTTACTAATAATGACTCTGTATAGAGAGAGACATGTGTGTTTATTCAGCTCGTTACTAATAATGACTCTCTGTATAAAGAGAGACATGTGTGTTTATTCAGCTCGTTACTAATAATGACTCTGTATAGAGAGAGACATGTGTGTTTATTCAGCTTGTTACTAATAATGACTCTCTGTATAGAGAGAGACATGTGTGTTTATTCAGCTTGTTACTAATAATGACTCTCTGTATAGAGAGAGACATGTGCGTTTATTCAGCTCGTTACTAATAATGACTCTGTATAGAGAGAGACATGTGTGTTTATTCAGCTTGTTACTAATAATGACTCTCTGTATAGAGAGAGACATGTGTGTTTATTCAGCTTGTTACTAATAATGACTCTCTGTATAGAGAGAGACATGTGTGTTTATTCAGCTCGTTACTAATAATGACTCTGTATAGAGAGAGACATGTGTGTTTATTCAGCTTGTTACTAATAATGACTCTGTATAGAGAGAGACATGTGCGTTTATTCAGCTTGTTACTAATAATGACTCTCTGTATAGAGAGAGACATGTGTGTTTATTCAGCTTGTTACTAATAATGACTCTGTATAGAGAGAGACATGTGTGTTTATTCAGCTCGTTACTAATAATGACTCTCTGTATAGAGAGAGACATGTGTGTTTATTCAGCTTGTTACTAATAATGACTCTGTATAGAGAGAGACATGTGCGTTTATTCAGCTTGTTACTAATAATGACTCTCTGCATAGAGAGAGACATGTGTGTTTATTCAGCTTGTTACTAATAATGACTCTCTGTATAGAGAGAGACATGTGTGTTTATTCAGCTTGTTACTAATAATGACTCTCTGTATAGAGAGAGACATGTGTGTTTATTCAGCTTGTTACTAATAATGACTCTCTGTATAGAGAGAGACATGTGCGTTTATTCAGCTTGTTACTAATAATGACTCTGTATAGGAGAGACATGTGCGTTTATTCAGCTTGTTACTAATAATGACTCTGTATAGAGAGAGACATGTGTGTTTATTCAGCTCGTTACTAATAATGACTCTGTATAGAGAGAGACATGTGCGTTTATTCAGCTTGTTACTAATAATGACTCTGTATAGGAGAGACATGTGCGTTTATTCAGCTTGTTACTAATAATGACTCTGTATAGAGAGAGACATGTGTGTTTATTCAGCTCGTTACTAATAATGACTCTCTGTATAGAGAGAGACATGTGTGTTTATTCAGCTCGTTACTAATAATGACTCTGTATAGAGAGAGACATGTGTGTTTATTCAGCTTGTTACTAATAATGACTCTCTGTATAGAGAGAGACATGTGTGTTTATTCAGCTTGTTACTAATAATGACACTCTGTATAGAGAGAGACACATGCGTTTATTCAGCTCGTTACTAATAATGACTCTGTAGAGAGAGAGACATGTGTGTTTATTCAGCTTGTTACTAATAATGACTCTGTATAGAGAGAGACATGTGTTTATTCATCTTGTTACTAATAATGACTCTCTGTATAGAGAGAGACATGTGTGTTTATTCAGCTTGTTACTAATAATGACTCTCTGTATAGAGAGAGACATGTGTGTTTATTCAGCTTGTTACTAATAATGACTCTGTATAGAGAGAGACATGTGTTTATTCATCTTGTTACTAATAATGACACTCTGTATAGAGAGAGACATGTGTGTTTATTCATCTTGTTACTAATAATGACTCTCTGTATAGAGAGAGACATGTGTGTTTATTCATCTTGTTACTAATAATGACTCTCTGTATAGAGAGAGACATGTGTGTTTATTCAGCTTGTTACTAATAATGACTCTCTGTATAGAGAGAGACATGTGTGTTTATTCAGCTCGTTACTAATAATGACTCTGTATAGAGAGAGACATGTGCGTTTATTCAGCTTGTTACTAATAATGACTCTGTATAGAGAGAGACATGTGTGTTTATTCAGCTTGTTACTAATAATGATTCTCTGTATAGAGAGAGACATGTGTGTTTATTCAGCTCGTTACTAATAATGACTCTGTATAGAGAGAGACATGTGTGTTTATTCAGCTTGTTACTAATAATGACTCTGTATAGAGAGAGACATGTGTGTTTATTCAGCTCGTTACTAATAATGACTCTGTATAGAGAGAGACATGTGTGTTTATTCAGCTTGTTACTAATAATGACTCTCTGTATAGAGAGAGACATGTGTGTTTATTCAGCTCGTTACTAATAATGACTCTCTGTATAGAGAGAGACATGTGTGTTTATTCATCTTGTTACTAATAATGACTCTCTGTATAGAGAGAGACATGTGTGTTTATTCAGCTCGTTACTAATAATGACACTCTGTATAGAGAGAGACATGTGTGTTTATTCAGCTCGTTACTAATAATGACTCTCTGTATAGAGAGAGACATGTGTGTTTATTCAGCTCGTTACTAATAATGACTCTCTGTATAGAGAGAGACATGTGTGTTTATTCAGCTCGTTACTAATAATGACTCTCTGTATAGGAGAGACATGTGTGTTTAATCAGCTTGTTACTAATAATGACTCTGTATAGAGAGAGACATGTGTGTTTATTCAGCTCGTTACTAATAATGACACTCTGTATAGAGAGAGACATGTGTGTTTATTCAGCTTGTTACTAATAATGACTCTGTATAGAGAGAGACATGTGTTTATTCAGCTTGTTACTAATAATGACACTCTGTATAGAGAGAGACACGTGCGTTTATTCAGCTCGTTACTAATAATGACTCTGTAGAGAGAGAGACATGTGTGTTTATTCAGCTTGTTACTAATAATGACTCTGTATATAGAGAGACATGTGCGTTTATTCAGCTTGTTACTAATAATGACTCTCTGTATAGAGAGAGACATGTGTTTATTCAGCTTGTTACTAATAATGACTCTGTATAGAGAGAGACATATGTGTTTATTCAGCTTGTTACTAATAATGACTCTGTATAGAGAGAGACATGTGTGTTTATTCAGCTCGTTACTAATAATGACTCTGTATAGAGAGAGACATGTGCGTTTATTCAGCTTGTTACTAATAATGACTCTCTGCATAGAGAGAGACATGTGTGTTTATTCAGCTTGTTACTAATAATGACACTCTGTATAGAGAGAGACATGTGCGCTTATTCAGCTTGTTACTAATAATGACACTCTGTATAGAGAGAGACATGTGTGTTTATTCAGCTTGTTACTAATAATGACTCTGTATAGAGAGAGACATGTGTGTTTATTCAGCTCGTTACTAATAATGACTCTGTATAGAGAGAGACATGTGCGTTTATTCAGCTTGTTACTAATAATGACTCTGTATAGAGAGAGACACGTGTGTTTATTCAGCTTGTTACTAATAATGACTCTGTATAGAGAGAGACATGTGCGCTTATTCAGCTTGTTACTAATAATGACTCTGTATATAGAGAGACACGTGTGTTTATTCAGCTTGTTACTAATAATGACTCTGTATAGAGAGACATGTGTGTTTATTCATCTTGTTACTAATAATGACACTCTGTATAGAGAGAGACATGTGTGTTTATTCAGCTCGTTACTAATAATGACTCTGTATAGAGAGAGACACGTGTGTTTATTCAGCTTGTTACTAATAATGACTCTGTATAGAGAGAGACATGTGTGTTTATTCAGCTCGTTACTAATAATGACTCTCTGTATAGAGAGAGACATGTGTGTTTATTCAGCTCGTTACTAATAATGACTCTGTATAGACAGAGACGTGTGTTTATTCATCTTGTTACTAATAATGACTCTGTATAGAGAGAGACATGTGTGTTTATTCAGCTTGTTACTAATAATGACTCTGTATAGAGAGAGACATGTGTGTTTATTCAGCTCGTTACTAATAATGACTCTGTATAGAGAGAGACATGTGCGTTTATTCAGCTCGTTACTAATAATGACTCTGTATAGAGAGACATGTGTGTTTATTCAGCTCGTTACTAATAATGACTCTCTGTATAGAGAGAGACATGTGTGTTTATTCAGCTCGTTACTAATAATGACTCTCTGTATAGAGAGACATGTGTGTTTATTCAGCTTGTTACTAATAATGACTCTCTGTATAGAGAGACATGTGTGTTTATTCAGCTTGTTACTAATAATGACTCTCTGTATAGAGAGACATGTGTGGTTATTCAGCTTGTTACTAATAATGACACTCTGTATAGAGAGAGACATGTGTGTTTATTCAGCTTGTTACTAATAATGACTCTCTGTATAGAGAGAGACATGTGTGTTTATTCAGCTTGTTACTAATAATGACTCTCTGTATAGAGAGAGACATGTGTGTTTATTCAGCTCGTTACTAATAATGACTCTCTGTATAGAGAGAGACATGTGTTTATTCAGCTTGTTACTAATAATGACACTCTGTATAGAGAGAGACACGTGCGTTTATTCAGCTCGTTACTAATAATGACTCTGTAGAGAGAGAGACATGTGTGTTTATTCAGCTTGTTACTAATAATGACTCTGTATAGAGAGAGACATGTGTGTTTATTCAGCTTGTTACTAATAATGACTCTGTATAGAGAGAGACATGTGTTTATTCAGCTTGTTACTAATAATGACTCTGTATAGAGAGAGACATGTGTGTTTATTCAGCTTGTTACTAATAATGACTCTGTATAGAGAGAGACATGTGTGTTTATTCAGCTCGTTACTAATAATGACTCTGTATAGAGAGAGACATGTGCGTTTATTCAGCTTGTTACTAATAATGACTCTCTGTATAGAGAGAGACATGTGTGTTTATTCAGCTTGTTACTAATAATGACTCTGTATAGAGAGAGACATGTGTGTTTATTCAGCTTGTTACTAATAATGACTCTGTATAGAGAGAGACATGTGTGTTTATTCAGCTCGTTACTAATAATGACTCTGTATAGAGAGAGACATGTGCGTTTATTCAGCTTGTTACTAATAATGACTCTCTGCATAGAGAGAGACATGTGTGTTTATTCAGCTTGTTACTAATAATGACACTCTGTATAGAGAGAGACATGTGCGTTTATTCAGCTTGTTACTAATAATGACACTCTGTATAGAGAGAGACATGTGCGCTTATTCAGCTTGTTACTAATAATGACTCTCTGTATAGAGAGAGACATGTGCGTTTATTCAGCTTGTTACTAATAATGACTCTCTGTATAGAGAGAGACATGTGCGCTTATTCAGCTTGTTACTAATAATGACTCTGTATATAGAGAGACACGTGTGTTTATTCAGCTTGTTACTAATAATGACTCTCTGTATAGAGAGAGACATGTGTGTTTATTAATCTTGTTACTAATAATGACACTCTGTATAGAGAGAGACATGTGTGTTTATTCATCTTGTTACTAATAATGACTCTCTGTATAGAGAGAGACATGTGTGTTTATTCAGCTCGTTACTAATAATGACTCTGTATAGAGAGAGACATGTGCGTTTATTCAGCTTGTTACTAATAATGACTCTGTATAGAGAGAGACATGTGTGTTTATTCAGCTTGTTACTAATAATGACTCTGTATAGAGAGAGACATGTGCGTTTATTCAGCTTGTTACTAATAATGACTCTGTATAGAGAGAGACATGTGCGTTTATTCAGCTTGTTACTAATAATGACTCTGTATAGAGAGAGACATGTGTGTTTATTCAGCTCGTTACTAATAATGACTCTGTATAGAGAGAGACATGTGTGTTTATTCATCTTGTTACTAATAATGACACTCTGTATAGAGAGAGACATGTGTGTTTATTCAGCTCGTTACTAATAATGACTCTGTATAGAGAGAGACATGTGCGTTTATTCAGCTCGTTACTAATAATGACTCTGTATAGAGAGAGACATGTGCGTTTATTCAGCTTGTTACTAATAATGACTCTGTATAGAGAGAGACATGTGTGTTTATTCAGCTCGGTACTAATAATGACACTCTGTATAGAGAGAGACATGTGTGTTTATTCAGCTTGTTACTAATAATGACTCTGTATAGAGAGAGACATGTGTGTTTATTCAGCTTGTTACTAATAATGACACTCTGTATAGAGAGAGACACGTGCGTTTATTCAGCTCGTTACTAATAATGACTCTGTAGAGAGAGAGACATGTGTGTTTATTCAGCTTGTTACTAATAATGACTCTGTATAGAGAGAGACATGTGTGTTTATTCAGCTTGTTACTAATAATGACTCTGTATAGAGAGAGACATGTGTGTTTATTCAGCTTGTTACTAATAATGACTCTGTATAGAGAGAGACATGTGTTTATTCAGCTTGTTACTAATAATGACTCTGTATAGAGAGAGACATGTGTGTTTATTCAGCTTGTTACTAATAATGACTCTGTATAGAGAGAGACATGTGTGTTTATTCAGCTTGTTACTAATAATGACTCTGTATAGAGAGAGACATGTGCGTTTATTCAGCTTGTTACTAATAATGACTCTGTATAGAGAGAGACATGTGCGTTTATTCAGCTTGTTACTAATAATGACTCTGTATAGAGAGAGACATGTGCGTTTATTCAGCTTGTTACTAATAATGACTCTCTGCATAGAGAGAGACATGTGTGTTTATTCAGCTTGTTACTAATAATGACTCTCTGTATAGAGAGAGACATGTGCGTTTATTCAGCTTGTTACTAATAATGACACTCTGTATAGAGAGAGACATGTGCGTTTATTCAGCTTGTTACTAATAATGACTCTGTATAGAGAGAGACATGTGTGTTTATTCAGCTTGTTACTAATAATGACTCTGTATAGAGAGAGACATGTGTGTTTATTCAGCTTGTTACTAATAATGACACTCTGTATAGAGAGAGACATGTGTGTTTATTCAGCTTGTTACTAATAATGACTCTGTATAGAGAGAGACATGTGTGTTTATTCAGCTTGTTACTAATAATGACTCTGTATAGAGAGAGACATGTGTGTTTATTCAGCTTGTTACTAATAATGACTCTGTATAGAGAGAGGCACGTGCGTTTATTCAGCTCGTTACTAATAATGACTCTGTATAGAGAGAGACATGTGTGTTTATTCAGCTTGTTACTAATAATGACTCTCTGTATAGAGAGAGGCACGTGCGTTTATTCAGCTCGTTACTAATAATGACTCTGTATAGAGAGAGACATGTGTGTTTATTCAGCTCGTTACTAATAATGACACTCTGTATAGAGAGAGACATGTGTGTTTATTCAGCTTGTTACTAATAATGACTCTGTATAGAGAGAGACATGTGTGTTTATTCAGCTCGTTACTAATAATGACTCTGTATAGAGAGAGACATGTGTGTTTATTCATCTCGTTACTAATAATGACTCTGTATAGAGAGAGACATGTGTGTTTATTCAGCTCGTTACTAATAATGACTCTGTATAGAGAGAGACATGTGTGTTTATTCAGCTTGTTACTAATAATGACTCTCTGTATAGAGAGAGACATGTGTGTTTATTCAGCTTGTTACTAATAATGACTCTCTGTATAGAGAGAGACATGTGTGTTTATTCAGCTTGTTACTAATAATGAATCTGTATAGAGAGAGACATGTGTGTTTATTCAGCTCGTTACTAATAATGACTCTGTATAGAGAGAGACATGTGCGTTTATTCAGCTTGTTACTAATAATGACTCTGTATAGAGAGAGACATGTGTGTTTATTCAGCTCGTTACTAATAATGACTCTGTATAGAGAGAGACATGTGCGTTTATTCAGCTCGTTACTAATAATGACTCTGTATAGAGAGAGACATGTGCGTTTATTCAGCTTGTTACTAATAATGACTCTGTATAGAGAGAGACATGTGTGTTTATTCAGCTCGGTACTAATAATGACACTCTGTATAGAGAGAGACATGTGTGTTTATTCAGCTTGTTACTAATAATGACTCTGTATAGAGAGAGACATGTGTGTTTATTCAGCTTGTTACTAATAATGACACTCTGTATAGAGAGAGACACGTGCGTTTATTCAGCTCGTTACTAATAATGACTCTGTAGAGAGAGAGACATGTGTGTTTATTCAGCTTGTTACTAATAATGACTCTGTATAGAGAGAGACATGTGTGTTTATTCAGCTTGTTACTAATAATGACTCTGTATAGAGAGAGACATGTGTGTTTATTCAGCTTGTTACTAATAATGACTCTGTATAGAGAGAGACATGTGTTTATTCAGCTTGTTACTAATAATGACTCTGTATAGAGAGAGACATGTGTGTTTATTCAGCTTGTTACTAATAATGACTCTGTATAGAGAGAGACATGTGTGTTTATTCAGCTTGTTACTAATAATGACTCTGTATAGAGAGAGACATGTGCGTTTATTCAGCTTGTTACTAATAATGACTCTGTATAGAGAGAGACATGTGCGTTTATTCAGCTTGTTACTAATAATGACTCTGTATAGAGAGAGACATGTGCGTTTATTCAGCTTGTTACTAATAATGACTCTCTGCATAGAGAGAGACATGTGTGTTTATTCAGCTTGTTACTAATAATGACTCTGTATAGAGAGAGACATGTGTGTTTATTCAGCTTGTTACTAATAATGACACTCTGTATAGAGAGAGACATGTGTGTTTATTCAGCTTGTTACTAATAATGACTCTGTATAGAGAGAGACATGTGTGTTTATTCAGCTTGTTACTAATAATGACTCTGTATAGAGAGAGACATGTGTGTTTATTCAGCTTGTTACTAATAATGACTCTGTATAGAGAGAGGCACGTGCGTTTATTCAGCTCGTTACTAATAATGACTCTGTATAGAGAGAGACATGTGTGTTTATTCAGCTTGTTACTAATAATGACTCTCTGTATAGAGAGAGGCACGTGCGTTTATTCAGCTCGTTACTAATAATGACTCTGTATAGAGAGAGACATGTGTGTTTATTCAGCTCGTTACTAATAATGACACTCTGTATAGAGAGAGACATGTGTGTTTATTCAGCTTGTTACTAATAATGACTCTGTATAGAGAGAGACATGTGTGTTTATTCAGCTCGTTACTAATAATGACTCTGTATAGAGAGAGACATGTGTGTTTATTCATCTCGTTACTAATAATGACTCTGTATAGAGAGAGACATGTGTGTTTATTCAGCTCGTTACTAATAATGACTCTGTATAGAGAGAGACATGTGTGTTTATTCAGCTTGTTACTAATAATGACTCTCTGTATAGAGAGAGACATGTGTGTTTATTCAGCTTGTTACTAATAATGACTCTCTGTATAGAGAGAGACATGTGTGTTTATTCAGCTTGTTACTAATAATGAATCTGTATAGAGAGAGACATGTGTGTTTATTCAGCTCGTTACTAATAATGACTCTGTATAGAGAGAGACATGTGCGTTTATTCAGCTTGTTACTAATAATGACTCTGTATAGAGAGAGACATGTGTGTTTATTCAGCTTGTTACTAATAATGACTCTGTATATAGAGAGACATGTGTGTTTATTCAGCTTGTTACTAATAATGACTCTGTATAGAGAGAGACATGTGTGTTTATTCAGCTTGTTACTAATAATGACTCTGTATAGAGAGAGACATGTGCGTTTATTCAGCTTGTTACTAATAATGACTCTCTGCATAGAGAGAGACATGTGTGTTTATTCAGCTTTTTACTAATAATGACTCTCTGTATAGAGAGAGACATGTGCGTTTATTCAGCTTGTTACTAATAATGACTCTCTGCATAGAGAGAGACATGTGTGTTTATTCAGCTTGTTACTAATAATGACTCTCTGTATAGAGAGAGACATGTGTGTTTATTCAGCTTGTTACTAATAATGACTCTCTGTATAGAGAGAGACATGTGTGTTTATTCAGCTTGTTACTAATAATGACACTCTGTATAGAGAGAGACATGTGCGTTTATTCAGCTTGTTACTAATAATGACTCTGTATAGAGAGAGACATGTGTGTTTATTCAGCTTGTTACTAATAATGACTCTCTGTATAGAGAGAGACATGTGCGTTTATTCAGCTTGTTACTAATAATGACTCTGTATAGGAGAGACATGTGTGTTTATTCAGCTCGTTACTAATAATGACTCTCTGTATAGAGAGAGACATGTGTGTTTATTCAGCTTGTTACTAATAATGACTCTCTGTATAGAGAGAGACATGTGTGTTTATTCAGCTCGTTACTAATAATGACTCTGTATAGAGAGAGACATGTGTGTTTATTCAGCTCGTTACTAATAATGACTCTCTGTATAGAGAGAGACATGTGTGTTTATTCAGCTCGTTACTAATAATGACTCTGTATAGAGAGAGACATGTGTGTTTATTCAGCTTGTTACTAATAATGATTCTCTGTATAGAGAGAGACATGTGCGTTTATTCAGCTTGTTACTAATAATGACTCTGTATAGAGAGAGACATGTGTGTTTATTCAGCTCGTTACTAATAATGACTCTGTATAGAGAGAGACATGTGTGTTTATTCATCTTGTTACTAATAATGACACTCTGTATAGAGAGAGACATGTGTGTTTATTCATCTTGTTACTAATAATGACTCTCTGTATAGAGAGAGACATGTGTGTTTATTCAGCTCGTTACTAATAATGACTGTGTATAGAGAGACATGTGTGTTTATTCAGCTCGTTACTAATAATGACTCTCTGTATAGAGAGAGACATGTGTGTTTATTCAGCTCGTTACTAATAATGACTCTGTATAGAGAGAGACATGTGCGTTTATTCAGCTTGTTACTAATAATGACTCTGTATAGAGAGAGACATGTGTGTTTATTCAGCTCGTTACTAATAATGACTCTGTATAGAGAGAGACATGTGTGTTTATTCATCTTGTTACTAATAATGACACTCTGTATAGAGAGAGACATGTGTGTTTATTCATCTTGTTACTAATAATGACTCTCTGTATAGAGAGAGACATGTGTGTTTATTCATCTTGTTACTAATAATGACTCTCTGTATAGAGAGAGACATGTGCGTTTATTCATCTTGTTACTAATAATGACTATCTGTATAGAGAGAGACATGTGCGTTTATTCAGCTTGTTACTAATAATGACTCTGTATAGAGAGAGACATGTGTGTTTATTCAGCTTGTTACTAATAATGACTCTGTATAGAGAGAGACATGTGTGTTTATTCAGCTCGTTACTAATAATGACTCTGTATAGAGAGAGACATGTGTGTTTATTCATCTTGTTACTAATAATGACTCTCTGTATAGAGAGTGTTACAAAGGATCAGATTAAACCGAATATATATATTTATTGATTGATATATATTGCATAGTATTTGTATATCGTTTGATATCCCTTGTATATTCCTTGTACATATACACGGAATGTCCCTTTAGCCTAGTACAGACCATAATATTTCGTTCTCCTATTGGACAGCGGTCCACAGGCGCCAGGGCCGTGCCTCCAGAGTCAGGTTCAAAGCCACCGTCAAGACATGTCTGTGCATGCCCGGCCTTGCCCAGGAATACGAGACAGAGATGAGGTTGGCACTAGATTGTTCGCCGTGCATATAAATATGGCGCAGGTGAATACAGAAGTAGAGTTACCCAATAAGTTGAAGCCTCACCCACGATACTCCGTGCGGTGAAGTATGGCCTGTTTGGCCCCAAATAGAGCATTGAGACCGCGTGCGAATTAATAACTGAATTGTCAGAGTTTGGCGCTATACCGTCGAGTGCGACATATTTCTATTAAGTCAGTAATAGTCTATTTGTGTATAGTGTATCGTGCGGCTAAAGTTCTACAGTGACCAGCATCACCAACGCTTCCTTGTACCAGCTAGAGTGCTTATCCAGGCTGGGCTGCTTTCATGGCGCTTTCACCCGAGGAGACCTAGACGAGAACCGTGTGGACATGTACACTGGATTAATCTACCCGACGACTACATAGCCCTTTGCGGCTGGATTATATTTGTTTTGGTCCTGTGATTTATGGAGCGGAGAATCGCCGACGCCTACACGTGTGGGATTTACCCTGTGAGGAGCCACGTCGAGTCTGCGCCTCAGAGAGCCTGAGGCCGGCTAGCTTTCTTCACTGTGGAGCTACAGTCTACGGAGAACAGCTGTATTCGTCTGTGGATCAAGAGACTATTGCACCGTCTCCTGTACTTGGAGTCTCCTTAGTCATCGTTGACCAGACTCTCTACTACCGACAGATCCTCTACCCCTGCTGGCTTACAACCGGGGGGACCCTTCCAGTATCTCCCGCTATATATTACTAGTGTACCATAGATATAATTCCCTAAGATTCAGGTTGTATAATTACCTCCTGCGTAACCAGAGAATGGACATTCATTATTGATTTGCCTACGCACATTCCTTTGCCTTATAAGCGCATCCAAAGTAAAATAGAGAAGTATGTTATGTACCTTTTGCTGCAATAAATACTTAATTACCACTTTGTGTGGAACCGATTCATTGTGGGAAGTGTTCATCATATTTATATATCATGTACTGTATGGCCAGTAATTAAAGTACATAAAAGAGGAACAGCACCTGGATACGCGGGCCATGGTACCCAGCAGGTACCAGCCCACCAAGAGGCGTAAGAGGAGACTCGCCTAGGAGGCCTCTCTTCCAACGCTCACCGATGTGCCAGCCATCCATGGCATCATACATTGGCACACCGACGTTTCCGGACTTCACCCACGAGAACAGAGCACAGTACACGGAGCTACGAATGTGCTTAGAGACAATGATGTCCGATGTAGCTGATGAACCGTACAAGTATGCTATCCTACTGAAGCACCTCAAGGTGCCCCGAGCGCACAATATAGCGCTGGCCTATGCCACCTCTACTACCCCATACACAGCGGCTCTAGCAGCACTCTACCAAAAATATGGACGCATATGGGACTACGTAATACAAGAGATAAGGCATATTGACCGCCTACCCCCAGCCACAGACAATCGCTCACTAGATGACCTGTCTATCAAGGTACAATCCCTGGTAGGGATGCTGGGGGCGCAAAGAGAAAAGGGTATGCACGAACTGTACGCAAACTCTAATGTCGAGAGGATTTTAGAGAAGCTTCCGCCCGCCCGACAAGAGCGCTTCAGGCGGCAAAGAGACCACCGTGATCCTAACGGTCCCGAGCCATCCCTCCTAGACCTAGCCGACTTCCTGGCGAGAGAAGTCAACAGCCTACGGTTGGATACGTTCATGCGGAGCACCCCAAGCTCCAGAGAGGGACCTAGGAGAGCAAACGATGGCCGAAGATTGGTGACCGTCATGCACCAATCAGAATCAGTACCGAGCAGCAAGAACCACAGTACCCCCTCGATGAAAGAGAAGTGGAAGATGGTGTGCCCGTACTGCGAAAAGGAACACTGGTTGTCACAATGTGACACGTTCAAGAAGATGACCGCCGACGAGGTGAGTCAATGGATAAAGTCCAACCGACGCTGTTACCGATGTGCGCGCAGTCACATGGCAGCCGATTGCCGCTTAAAGAAGAGGTGTAATCGGTGTGACGGAGCCCACCTAGATGTCCTACACGACAGTAACAGAAGAAAGCCTGCACCCTCAAGCAGCACAAAGGCAAGTGTTATGTACATTGACCCCGCCAGCAGCGGGGGCGCCCGGGTGCTCTTAAAGGTGGTCCGCGTAACACTGAGTTACCAAGATAAGGTCATGGACACTTACGCCGTCCTTGACGACGGGTCAGAGAAGACCCTTCTCCTCGCGTCCGCTGCGGCCCAGCTGGGGCTGCGGGGGAGCGAAAACCAGATGACGATTCGGACAATAAGAAGAGATCTAAAGACGATAAAGGGCGAGAATGTCTCCTTCACTATCGCAGCAAGCGGGCAGCCAGAGAGACGGTATAGGATTACTAACGCTTTCACCAGCCAAGAAATAGGCCTGTCGCAGTACACCTACCCCATCGCCAAGCTGATGGATAAATATGTGCACCTGCGTCAACTACCTATACCGCTCATAGACGGTGCCACCCCGACCCTGCTGATAGGCTCCGACCATGCAGACCTCATCGTCCCGATTGACCGGGTCCACACAGGGCCCAGAGGCTGTCCTGCAGCAGTCGAGACCCGCCTAGGATGGACATTACAAGGCCCCCTCGCTAAGTCTCTTAACCGAACAGCAGCCACTAACTGCCTCCACTCCAGAGTGACAGAAGAAGACACCACCCTCCTACAGCATGTCGAGAGGCTATGGACACTAGAGACAATGCCCTTTAAGAACGAAAAGAAAGACATTCGTTCCAAGGAAGACATTTACGCTATAGCCCTCCTCGAGCAGGGGACAAAGAGAGTCAAAGTCAACGGAGTGATGAGATATGCAACTCCACTCCTGAGGCGAGAGGGTATGCCTACCTTCCACGCCCCAAAAGAAGCGACGGAGCGGTATCTATTGAACACAGAGCGGCGCCTAGCCAGAGACCCCGCTCAAGAGACTGTGTACCGCGCTGAGATTAACAAGCTAATCACAGCGGGACACATAAAGAAAATTGACATTAAAGAGGCCGATCAGACGACCGAATCATGGTACGTGCCGCACCACAAAGTCCACCACAACGGCAAGGATCATATTGTGTTCAACTGCAGCTACCAGATCGGATCACAAAATCTGAATAAAGAGCTCTTGCCCGGCCCAACACTCGGCCCCTCTCTACTAGGCGTGTTACTACGTTTCCGCCAAGACAAGGTGGCCATCAGCGGCGACATCAAAGGGATGTTCCTGCAGGTGAGACTAGTGGAGGAGGACAAGCCCCTGCTGCGGTTCCTATGGAGAGAGAGGATCGGGGATGAGCAACCAGCCATCTATCAATGGGAAGTCCTCCCTTTCGGAACCACATGCAGCCCATGCTGTGCTACGTTTGCACTGCAAAAACACGTCGCAGAGGACCCAGCAGCTGATGAAGAGGTCCGACAAAGTGTAGGAAATAGTTTCTACGTGGACAACTGTCTGCAAAGCGTCTCGACGCCAGAAGAAGCTGAGGCCCTTCTACTCAAGCTCCGCGCCTCCCTGATCAAAGGCGGCTTTGATCTCAGGCAGTGGGCCAGCAGCGACCCGCAAGTATTGCGCAGCCTCTCCCCCGAGGACAAGGCAGCAAGCAGCGAGACCTGGATGGCGACCATCCCAGGAGAAGCCCAAAAAATTACATTAGGACTAGTCTGGCGCTTCAAAACAGACTCGCTCCATTATAAACACACACCCCTGACCAAGGAGCAGGGAAGGTCGACTGCACTACCGACCACCAGACGGAGTGTATACAGAACACTCGCCAGACAATATGACCCGTTGGGATGTATTCTACCTTACACCACCAGGGCAAAGATGATTGTAAGAGCGTTATGGGACAAGGACCAGGGCTGGGACGACCCCATATCCGAACACCTTGCATCCACATGGAGAGAGTGGGAGACGGAACTCAGCTCACTCCCAGGTGTCAACATACGCCGCAGCTACTTCCCACCCACAGTGAGGCCGGAGACGTGCCAGATGGACCTGCACGTCTTCAGCGACGCCTCCGAAGTAGCCTACGGTTCGGTGGCCTACTTGCGTGCCCGAGAGGAGGGAGGAGAAATACATACTGCTTTCATCCTGGCTCGCTCAAGAATAGCCCCACGAAAGCAACAATCTATCCCGCGTCTAGAGCTCTGCGCAGCCCTAGCAGGAGCGCAACTCGCCACGTTAATCCAATGTGAACTCACCATTCCGGTGCAAAGAACAATCTTGTGGTCAGACTCCACGACAGTACTCACATGGATCCGGTCTGATTCGTGCAGATACAAGGTCTTCGTGGGAGTCAGAGTCACAGAGATTCAAGATTCAACAGAAGTAGCAAGCTGGAGGTATGTGGACACAAAACACAACCCAGCTGACGTCATCACCCGGGGAATGTCCCTGGATGACCTCACCCGTCACAACCTATACAGTGACGGGCCAGAGTTCCTCAAGCTCCCGGAAGAAGAGTGGCCTACACCCACCCCACGGGAAGCGAGTAAAGAGGAGGCCGAAAACAAGAAATCTATGTTCTGTGGATTGAACACACTCGTCTCCACAGACCCCGACATAGACGACTGCCTCACCCTAGAGAGTGCGCAGCTAAAGACATTCCTGTGGCACCACCCAGAGGTTCAGCTCACTACTGACATTACAGCAGCTGACTACGAAGAAGCAGAACTTCTTCTACTACAACGAGCCCAGAGAGACTCGTTCCCCGATGAGCTAGACTGTCTACAGGGAGCAAAGCCCGTCCCATCAGACAGCAGACTGCTCCACCTAGCCCCCGAGAGCGACGCCCATGGTCTCATCAGAGTGGGTGGTCGTCTGCGGAGAGCTCCAGACTTACCGGATGACGTCAAGTACCCGATAGTCTTAAACAGCCGACACAAGGTCACAGAGCTGATCATAAAGAAATACGACGAGGATGTGCATCACGCCGGGGCAGAGAGAGTCTTCGCGGAGATCAGACGTCGTTATTGGATACTGCAAGGGAGAGAAGCAGTGCGGCGCTTCCAGCGAACCTGTCTAGACTGTCGTAAGTGGCGAACGCAGCCCAGTATACCCCGGATGGCTGACCTACCTCCCTGTCGCCTCCGACTCGGCGACAAGCCTTTTCACTCCACCGGTATGGACTGTTTCGGCCCGCTGTATATAAAGAAAGGAAGAGGAACCGAGAAGCGGTGGGGTATTGTATTCAAATGCATGACCACCCGAGCGATGCATATAGAACTCCTTCCAACCATGAGCACAGACTCATTCCTTATGGCCTTCCGAAGATTCACATCGCGGAAAGGCAAACCGTCTATATTATTGTCTGATCACGGGACAAACTTCAAAGGCGGAGAAAGAGAGCTGAGAGAGAGCTTCCAAGCTATGGGCCCAGAACTTAAGACCCACCTCGCTCCATCCCAGATTGACTTCCAGTTTAATCCCCCGAACGCACCTCACTTCGGTGGAACTTGGGAACGAGAAGTACGTTCAATAAAGACAGCCCTGTACGCCGTGCTTGGGGCCCAGACCGTGGCGGAAGAAGTCCTAATGACAGTCCTCACGGAGATCGAGGGAGTATTGAACTCAAAGCCCCTCGGTTACGTCTCAAGTGATGTAGCAGATGTCGACCCAGTCACCCCCAACACACTCTTGATGGGGCGGCTGGACCCCGCGCTACCACAGACAATGTACAGGCCTGAAGAAGCGAACGGCCGAAGAATGTGGAGGTACAGTCAAGTATTGGCTGACAAGTTTTGGAACAGCTTCCTACTCCACTATCTACCGTCTCTACAGACCCGCCAGAAATGGGTGAAAGAGAGAGACAATTTGACAGAAGGAACAGTCGTCATGATTATCGACCAGTCACTACCCCGAGCTATGTGGCTGGCTGGCCGCGTAAGCAAAGTGATCACCGGTGCCGACGGAAAGGTCCGAGCAGCCGAAGTGCTCGTCCAAGGACGGATCTACACCCGACCCGTGGTGAGGCTAATAGAACTGCCAAGGCTCCCCGATACTATCGATGACGACCATGACCCCATGACTTTGTGAACTGCCCGACCCCTCACAACAGACATTGAGTAGTGGACAGTGCGGTTAATCTGTCTCTGCTTAGCTAATTAGGTGGGACTAATTAGGAGGCGGCTGTTACAAAGGATCAGATTAAACCGAATATATATATTTATTGATTGATATATATTGCATAGTATTTGTATATCGTTTGATATCCCTTGTATATTCCTTGTACATATACACGGAATGTCCCTTTAGCCTAGTACAGACCATAATATTTCGTTCTCCTATTGGACAGCGGTCCACAGGCGCCAGGGCCGTGCCTCCAGAGTCAGGTTCAAAGCCACTGTCAAGACATGTCTGTGCATGCCCGGCCTTGCCCAGGAATACGAGACAGAGATGAGGTTGGCACTAGATTGTTCGCCGTGCATATAAATATGGCGCAGGTGAATACAGAAGTAGAGTTACCCAATAAGTTGAAGCCTCACCCACGATACTCCGTGCGGTGAAGTATGGCCTGTTTGGCCCCAAATAGAGCATTGAGACCGCGTGCGAATTAATAACTGAATTGTCAGAGTTTGGCGCTATACCGTCGAGTGCGACATATTTCTATTAAGTCAGTAATAGTCTATTTGTGTATAGTGTATCGTGCGGCTAAAGTTCTACAGTGACCAGCATCACCAACGCTTCCTCGTACCAGCTAGAGTGCTTATCCAGGCTGGGCTGCTTTCATGGCGCTTTCACCCGAGGAGACCTAGACGAGAACCGTGTGGACATGTACACTGGATTAATCTACCCGACGACTACATAGCCCTTTGCGGCTGGATTATATTTGTTTTGGTCCTGTGATTTATGGAGCGGAGAATCGCCGACGCCTACACGTGTGGGATTTACCCTGTGAGGAGCCACGTCGAGTCTGCGCCTCAGAGAGCCTGAGGCCGGCTAGCTTTCTTCACTGTGGAGCTACAGTCTACGGAGAACAGCTGTATTCGTCTGTGGATCAAGAGACTATTGCACCGTCTCCTGTACTTGGAGTCTCCTTAGTCATCGTTGACCAGACTCTCTACTACCGACAGATCCTCTACCCCTGCTGGCTTACAACCGGGGGGACCCTTCCAGTATCTCCCGCTATATATTACTAGTGTACCATAGATATAATATATAATCTGTATAGAGAGAGACATGTGCGTTTATTCAGCTTGTTACTAATAATGACTCTCTGTATAGAGAGAGACATGTGCGTTTATTCAGCTTGTTACTAATAATGACTCTCTGTAGAGAGAGACATGTTTGTTTATTCATCTTGTTACTAATAATGACTCTGTATAGAGAGAGACATGTGTGTTTATTCAGCTCGTTACTAATAATGACTCTGTATAGAGAGAGACATGTGTGTTTATTCAGCTTGTTACTAATAATGACTATCTGTATAGAGAGAGACATGTGCGTTTATTCAGCTTGTTACTAATAATGACTCTCTGTATAGAGAGAGACATGTGTGTTTATTCAGCTCGTTACTAATAATGACTGCATAGAGAGAGACGTGTGTGTTTATTCAGCTTGTTACTAATAGTGACACTCTGTATAGATAAATAAAAATAAATAATAAATAATGCAGGACCTGTTCAAAGGTCTTTAATTGGCATGCAATTATCCTCAATGTTAGCGGTTAGCACACACGGTTAGCACACACACACATGCATTGTTTTTTGTAGGATCGCCGATGCGATTCGTCTCTGCGCTTGACCCATCCCGTCGTCCTTCCCCCCAAAGGGCAGCCGGGAGCAGACAGGCGTCGGCGAGGGCCGCGCCCGGGGACCAATCAAAGTGCTCCTGCCCGTCTTCGTCAAGGACGCCACAGCGTTAGCGATCTGTTGTTGTGCATGTTTTTCCATTGGGTTTATCTTATCGGGGGGGAAACCCTTGCGAGCATGGGGAGAACATGCAAACTCCACACAGAAAGGCCCGGGAGATACCCAGTGTTGTGCTAGTTACTGAAAAATAGTAACTCAGTTACTTTACTAGTTACTTCATTTCAAAGTAACTTCGTTACTGTACTAGTTACTTACACCCAAAAGTAATGAGTTACTGTGAAAAGTAACTATTTAGTTATTTAAAAAAAAAGATAAAAAAAAAGATTGCTCCCGAGTCCCATGCCCTATAGTACTCAAAATCGGTTGATCAACTTGACAGTTTCCATTCACATCACCGAACTCTGCTAAGCAATGTGGTCTAGATACAAACACAAATCTGACACAAACAAATGTTGTCCCGA
Source organism: Notolepis coatsorum (assembly GCF_963971535.1). Classification (NCBI taxonomy): domain Eukaryota; kingdom Metazoa; phylum Chordata; class Actinopteri; order Aulopiformes; family Paralepididae; genus Notolepis; species Notolepis coatsorum. The sequence goes on from NC_140176.1 coordinate 106,207,601, forward strand.
GTCATATAATAAGAAGTGCGCCGGTTGAAGGAACAGCCTTGATGTCGCCGGAGCGTTTCATTATAACCATTATAATTCAAGGGTACTACGACTATGCGTGCACCTCATGGTACCAAAGCACCTCAAAGGCGCTTAAAACAAAATTACAAACATCACAAAACAAACTGGTCAGACTACTACTTGACCTGAACCCCAGAACCCACCTCACCCCTGCCCACTTTGACAACCTAGGATGGCTTAGAGTAGACGACAGAGTACAGCAACTTGCAATGGGCCTGGTCTACAAGATACACTATACGACCGGGGTACCCATGTACATAAATACCTATATGTCCCTATGCCATAAATGTCATGTATGTTGTGTATGTCATAAATGTCTATATGAATTGAAAATGGGGGACCCTGATGGAAACAAGACAAACGTCTTTCTCAGGTCTGCATCCCCTTAACAATTGTATGTATTGAGTCGTACTGTATTGTACCCATTCTGCAATCTGTTAAATAAAGTTTTCATTCATTCATTCATTCACCATCTTGCAAGTTGCAACGTTGTTTAAGATATCAATCAAAGCATTGCAACGTTAGAATAGTTAGGATATCAATTGTGCATGAAAGGACTATATTTATATTGTTTGATTAGTATTATGAGATTCCCTGGCAGATTTCGTACAGTCAAAATCCGTTGATCAACTTGAGTTTCAGTGAACACATTGCACTGACTCACCAAAGTCTGCGGTGGTTGAGATGTAGTAACGTTACGTTAGTCCAGTTGACTCCAGCAGCGCCTCAAGCATGTTCTTTATCTCGTTTCCATGTTGTATATTAATTATCTCTCCAAGTAGTTGCTAAATGGTTTGTTAGTTTGTTACTGCGTTCTTTTTATATAGATTCATAGCGAGCGTTTGTTTTGTTTACAATAGAGAGTGTCTATTTCTTTCCGTAGCCGCATTTCTTGCGCACTTCTGATTGGCCAGTGGCCAGACTCGCCTCGTATCATTCTACGCGGGTGGGGATGAGGATAATAATAATAATAATAATCACTACCGCTCGCTATCAATCTACGCCGTATATAACGCAAATAACGCAGTGACGAACCATTCAGTAACGTAAGTAGCGTTACTGAATTTCAAAAGTAATGCGTTAGAGTACTAGTTGCGGCAAAAAGTAACTTCGTTTCTGTAACGCGTTACTTTGTAACGCGTTAGTCCCAACACTGGAGATACCCCACCTTGGGACCTGGCATCATGGAAACCTGGTCCCCAAGCGAGAATCGAACCCAGGACCTTCTAGCTGTGAGGCGACAGTGTTAACCACTACACCACCGTGCCGCCACACCACCGTGCCGCAAGAGAGAGACATGTGCGTTTATTCAGCTTGTTACTAATAATGACACTCTGTATAGAGAGAGACATGTGTGTTTATTCAGCTTGTTACTAATAATGACTCTCTGTATAGAGAGAGACATGTGCGTTTATTCAGCTCGTTACTAATAATGACTCTCTGTATAGAGAGAGACATGTGCGTTTATTCAGCTTGTTACTAATAATGACTCTCTGTATAGAGAGAGACATGTGTGTTTATTCAGCTTGTTACTAATAATGACTCTGTATAGAGAGAGACATGTGTGTTTATTCAGCTTGTTACTAATAATGACTCTGTATAGAGAGACATGTGTGTTTATTCAGCTTGTTACTAATAATGACTCTCTGTATAAAGAGAGAGACACGTGTGTTTATTCAGCTTGTTACTAATAATGACTCTGTATAGAGAGAGACATGTGTGTTTATTCAGCTTGTTACTAATAATGACTCTGTATAGAGAGAGAGACATGTGCGTTTATTCAGCTCGTTACTAATAATGACCAAACATCTCAACCAGCTTGCTGTTGCTGTGGCCTGGTGTTTTGAAAGCGCTCCTGTCCTTACCGAGCGATTGATTGATTGAACATTTTATTAACAGATTGCAGAATGGGTACAATACAGTACGGCTCAATACACACAATTGTTAAGGGGGTGCAGACCAGAGAAAGACTTTCGTCTTGTTTACATCAGGGTCCCCCATTTTCAATTCATCATAACATACATGACATAAGAGGTGTGGACTCGAGTCACGAATTTGATGACTTTAGACTTGACTTGACAAAATCAAAAAAGACTTGCAACTCGACTTTGACTTTAACACCAATGACTCGTGACTTCACTTGGACTTGAGCCTTTTGACTTGAGAAGACTTGATACCTTCCCCCATGCCAAACGATACAAAATTATGTTATTAAACCTGCAGTGGATTAATAAATTTCCAGTCGAATAGACACTTCATTTCCCAGATCCACTTTGTTTTGAAACAATCCGACAGCATCCAATCACGTTGCGCGAGAGAACGACACGAAGAAGAAGTAACGTTACAATTCCGAACGACGGATCCATTGGGGAAAAAATACCAAAGATTGCTTTGTTTGCTTAAGTTATAAAAACGACGTGCAGTATGCAAAACGTGCAGGTCGAAAAACCACAGACTCGAGACATCACAGACAACTTCCAACTTCGTTCGACATGTGATGTGAAGCTGCACAACGAACGGTAAGTAACTTGGCTTACTAGCTACAGTAGTTAAATCAATGAGCATCAACACAGTCTGAAGAAGTGTTATCGAGACGAAAGTATAATGGGCCAATACAGCTAAACGGGGGGATCATGTAGTGATATGCAGTAGGGACTATAATGCCGGTGCGCGACCCGGACGGTATATATGGGTGAACCAGTATGCATGTAAATGTCAAACTGAGTAAACTTGAGTCTCATGCATCCTGTTGAAATGAAATAGTAAGTGAAGATGTGACAAAAACGCACATTGCAATGAATCAATAAATGTTTTATTCAACTTATTCGAGTCAAGACAACAAACAACAAATAAACAAACATGTCAAACATAACACTCCTCAGACAGCATCTCAAGAAGAAGAAAATAAAAGGTTTCTATGGCTTACAATAAAAACATGGTTAAAAAAAGTGCCTCGTTTTCTCTTATAGCTTTGGTCCTCCCCAACACAAGCACAGTTTACTGGGATTGTTTTGTAACGGAATGAACAAAGTGCTGGCGTGGGCTTTTAAAGACATGTCCCCTATCTGCACGCTTGATGAAATCCAATATTTCTTGGGAGCTGAAAAAAGAAAAAAGGTGATGGCCAATATATAGTCCTCAAGCTGTTTTTACTGATGAGCAAAGCAATTTATGTCCTTGTGTGCACTAATTCAACTGTATGTGTGTGTGTGTGTGTGTGTGTGTTGATGTGCATGCTCCGAGGAGTCATGCAAGATGGACAAAATTAAGGAATATTCTTTAGGTTCAACATGGCATATTCAGACTTGTTAAGTCATTGTCGTTATCAGCTGCGCGGCTAGTCAATAAATACCCCCCCCCTCTCCTAAGCGTTCTATAATTTCTGCGGCCATAAGTACGATAGACGTTTGAAATGATAAATTAATCATGTTAATTTTCCACGTCATTATTAATATATTACTGGCATACACTGTATTCATTCATATTCAAAACAAAAAGGCTGTAGGGGATAATTGAGTTGAGGAATACCTGTAGAGATAATTCATATTCTTCGTAGACTTGATAACATTCTGGCTCTGTTAGAGTTGGAGGAATGACTACACATTATTAGTAGCTAATACTGCCCAGGTCAAATATATTACACACTTTTCAGTTTGTTTGAAGTTGGGGGGGGGAAGCAACAACAACAACAATAAAATCTATGTGATAAGTTATCAAAAGAATAATATCATAGACATTAATCATAGGCGACTATAACAACCATAAACGTAACGTTTCACAACAAGGCCATTCCAAGGCTTTTGAAGTCCTTCATTTTTGTTCACTCAGGGTGTCGTTCTTTTTAACTCCCGCTAGGTGGCGCCTTGAGCTCAAACATGTATAGTAGGTCAAGCCTATCCGTTTTCAAAGGCCTGATTCCCAGGACCCACCGGCGTGGGGTTTAGCGTCACAATGAATGAATGAATGAAAACTTTATTTAACAGATTGCAGAATGGGTACAATACAGTACGGCTCAATACATACAATTGTTAAGGGGATGCAGACCTGAGAAAGACGTTTGTCTTGTTTCCATCAGGGTCCCCCATTTTCAATTCATATAGACATATATGACATACATGACATACAGATAGTCAGTACTGCTACATCTATACATTTATGACATACCAGATTTGCAAATACAGTACTGTTTGTGATACAGAAGGAGTCAAGAAAAGGGAGTATATACATTTGACGTAGAAAACTGTACATTGGAGGAGGTTGGGTGGGGGGGGTTGGGTACATTGGGATATTGACAACCATACTGGGTAATTTACATTGGAGGTGGTTGGGGGGGGGGGGGGCCGGGGGGCACACTGTATAAACAAGTAACACTGTACATTGAGGGGGGGGGGGGGGGGGTTGGGTTAGGATATTTACAGGGGCCAGTGTTGAATTGCAGTCTCCCGTAGGTGTCTCTTGAGAGAGGTTTTGAAAGTGGGTAGTGATCCACATTCCTTTACAGCTTTGGGTAGGGCGTTCCACATTGATGTGGCATAATTGCGAAACGTGTTTAGTCCCTTATTTGAGCCGAATCTGGGTTTAACATGATTTGTGGAGCTCCCTCTGGTGTTGTGATCGTGGTATTCACTGACCTTTGGGAAGTATTTTGCCATGTACATGGGTACCTTGGTCGTGTAGTGTATCTTGTAGACCAGGCCCATTGCAAGTTGCTGTACTCTGTCATCTACTCTAAGCCATCCTAGGTTGTCAAAGTGGGCAGGGGTGAGGTGGGTTCTAGGAGTAAGGTCAAGCAGTAGTCTGACCAGTTTGTTTTGAGATGTTTGTAATTTTGTTTTTAGCGCCTTTGAGGTGCTTTGGTACCATGAGGTGCAAGCATAGTCGTAGTACCCCTGAATGAGTGCTCCTGCCAGAGTCTTCAGGGTATTCTTGTTTACCAGAGAGGAGATCCGGTACAAGAATCGAGTTCGTTGGTTGACTTTTTTTATTACATTGGATGCCATTTTGTCACAGGAGAGATTAGCCTCTAGGATGGAACCCAGGTAGGTAATTTCATCTTTCCTTCTGACAATATTGTCACCCACTGTAACTGAGAAGCCGTCGGTCTTGCTGAGTTTGTTATTTGAACCGAAGAGAATGGACTCTGTTTTGCCCATGTGTAATGATAGTTTGTTATCAGCGAGCCATATGCAGATTCTGCCTAGTTCCGAGCTGAGGGTTTTTTCAACCTGTAACTTGTTCTTGTCAGAGACCAGCAGGGCTGAGTCGTCCGCAAACAGGAACAAGTTGCAGTCAACAACAACAAGGCACATGGCGTTCATTAACACATTAACTGCCACGGAGTTTGCCCGTCTCATACCACTCTCTGCCACCACTCTAAGGCCCCGTTTAGACGAGCGTTTTGTGAACAGAAACCGCAAAAGTCATCTTGCGGTTTCACTTTTAATTTTACGTTTAGACGAGCGTTTTGGGGAATTCTCCGTGCAGACGACGCTGTAACAAACAGCAGCGGCCGCTGCCGCTGGTGCCTTGTAGGTCGCAGTTCTCGTTAATAGGTCGAGTTGAAAATGTAATGCTCTGAGATGCTCTGGAGCAATCTCTCTCTGTCTCTCGGATCAATCAAATCAAATAATTAACACATGTATGTTGTCATTTTAAACAACTCACCATTCATTCATTATGCATCAGCAGCAACACAAACACGTACAGCTCTCTCTCTCGCTCTCTTTCTCTCTCGCTCTCACTCTCTCTCAGATGATGTCAGATCCATTCAATAATAAACACATTTGTAAAGCTCGTTATTTTAAACAAGTTACCATTCATTGTCTGAGTGGTTATGTCCCACATGCAGCGAAATTAGAGAGAGAGAGAGAGAGCGAGAGAGAGAGAGCGAGAGAGAGAGAGCATTTTACTAGTAAAGTTACATTTTCAACAAGATTGCTGCTATTTAAACACTTCATGGAAACGGGGTAACGTTAACCTTATGTCGACTGTAGTATTGTATGACCTCGACATAACGTTTAAACGTTAACGTTACTCCGTTTCCATGCAGTAATTATAAAAGTGGCCGGCTAACGGAGCTAACAGCTAGCAGTAGCTGTAACGTTACAACGTTATGCGGCATCAGTAGACAACGTATCATGTATTAAACTAGAGTTAAGATCGCTAATCTACCTTGTTGTTGGCTTGTTGTTGTTGATAAAGTATATCCACTCCATGGCATTGTCCATCCAGCCTGTGTTGATGTCCATCCATTGTCCATACATGTCCCTCCACACTGCATCCATATAGCTTGCAAGCTGTGTGAGTGAAGAGCTGTGTCTTTGTCCATTTCCGCCTCGAACAGCCTGCAAACTACCTGGCGTTCTATCGCCATGCTCTAAGACAAACTCTAACCTTAACCAACTTTGAAAGAGTGCCTAAGCTCAGTGTAGTTGCTGTTGTTGTTGACGAGTCGACTGAACTGCTGTTGCATTCTCTGACTGTAAGCCAACCCGAGAAATGCGGCTATGGAAAAAAACTGGCATCGCGTCGGCCAATCAGAGAGCGTCTCCACGAAATGCGGCTATGGAAAATTCTTCACGGAAGTTCACGCGGCTGCCTAGACCGCTTCAAATCGCGCTCGGATTCCAACATAATAGTCATATTTCAACGCACAACGCCGTATGCACTGATTGGCTGTGACGGAGACAGCGATCAAACTGTGACGCGTACTCAGAGCGCTATCGCTTCTTGCCCGGGCGAGAAATACGAAAAAATAAAAAAAAACGTCACTTCCTGCCCATGAAAACGATGTTTTTTTAATTTAGATAATAACGTTATATTGTGCATTGGAAACACAAACATACTTAAAATGAGTAAATATTATTAATTTTAAACATGTTTATATTATTTATAGGGCTATAAAACAAAAAAACTAAAAACTTATTTGTCTTGTTCTCTCATATAACCAGGGTAGGAGCTGAGGGGGGGCGGCGCCCGAGCGCCCCTAGTGGTAGAGCCGCCACTGGTAACAAACGGAGCCCCGCTGTCACACGATTGGCGCATATGTCACATGACGTGCTGTGAAGACCCGCCCTACTCTGCCTCTGATTCGCAGACTGTGGATGGGGAATTTGATTGGACAAAAGCAGAGTCACTCACAGACAGTGGGTCCACTCACGCCGCGGGAGAGATTCTTGTGTATTTAACCCTTTCACTGCCACACGACAGCCGGTTGTGTGATAGTAAAGGGTTAACCTTCTGTCGTGTGGCAGTGAAAGGGTTAAAAGTACTGCCAATGTAGCCTTCAGGTGATCTCCGTTGATATAGTCAGACATACTTGCTTTGTTTACGTCTCGGCTACTGGCGCATACCTGCTACATGTGACGTAAGCAGTACGCGCAGAGCCGTGACAACCCTTTCGTCATCGTTTTAACAGATTTATACGGTTTGACAGTTTAGACGAAAGCGCAAAGCTTTTGCGTTTCTAGGAATTCCACCCTGGAAGGTAGTCTCACTTTTTTGCGGTTTCACCCCGTAAAAACGCTGTTTCCGTATAAACGAAAGGCACATCCGTAAAAATATTTTTGCGGATTCACCTGCTAGCGTTTCCGCATACCACTCTCTGCCACCACTCTAAGCCTATGGAGATGTTTACCTTCTTTGCAGGGCTATAACTTTTTAAATAGTATTGCTAAATTGACATTACTATGGCCCATTCAACATCGATTATCTATCGTTCAGGATGTAGGAACATTATACTTTTTCATTCATAGATTCATACGAAAATACCGTCTAGAATATAAATATGTTTTTATCGTTTTCTGCAGTAATTCCTAGAACGATCATTAATGATTTTCCAGAAGGCTGCTATATAGTATAGCCTATCATTAATGATTCTCCAGAAAGCTGCTATATAGTATAGCCTATCATTAATGATTTTCCAGAAAGCTGCTATATAGTATAGCCTATCATTAATGATTTTCCAGAAAGCTGCTATATAGTATAGCCTATCATTAATGATTTTCCAGAAGGCTGCTATAGCCTATCATTAATGATTCTCCAGAAAGCTGCTATATAGTATAGCCTATCATTAATGATTCTCCAGAAAGCTGCTATATAGTATAGCCTATCATTAATGATTCTCCAGAAAGCTGCTATATAGTATAGCCTATCATTAATGATTTTCCAGAAAGCTGATTTTTCTCACATCCCTTTGCTGATGCAACCTTGGTATAAACGTTGGTAATAATCATATCGGGCTACACAAGATATAATATTCTCTCCTCATCTGGTACCAAAGCACCTCAAAGGCACTAAAAAACAAATTACAAACATCACAAAACAAACTGGTCAGACTACTGCTTGACCTTACTCCTAGAACCCACCTCACCCCTGCCCACTTTGACAACCTAGGATGGCTCAGAGTAGACGACAGAGTACAGCAACTTGCAATGGGCCTGGTCTACAAGATACACTACACGACCAAGGTACCCATGTACATGTCTAAATACTTCCCAAAGGTCAGTGAATACCATGACCACAACACCAGAGGGAGCTCCACAAATCATGTTAAACCCAGATTCGGCTCAAACAAGGGACTAAACACGTTTCACAATTATGCCACATCAATGTGGAACGCCCTACCCAAAGCTGTAAAGGAATGTGAATCACTACCCACTTTTAAAACCACTCTCAAGGAGCACCTACGGGAGGCTGCAATTCGAAACTGGCTCCTGTAAATGTCCTAACTCAACCCCCTCCAATTTACAGTAAATTACCTAGTATGGTTTTGTCAATATTCCAATGTACAGTTTTGCTTGTTTGTACAGTGTTCCCCCCCCCCCAACCCCCTCCAACGTACAGTAAATTACCTAGTATGGTTGTCAATATTCCAATGTACAGTTGTACAGTGTTTCCCCCCCCAACCCCTCCTACCCAATGAACGTTGAAATTTTTTCAAACTACATTTCCCTTCAAGTTCTATGGAGGTTCAAAGTTCTGAGTTGAATTATGGAATATGTCAATAAATGTTATTATTCTTGATAATAAGCCACAAAAGGTAACGATTTGACAAATATTGAAACGCAGTTAGTTTGTCCCTCCAGGAACAACTAGATCTGAAATTAGTTTTAAAATGCTTGCACTATGAGAAAAATAAAAAAAAAGTACAGTCGATTACAGTAGATATTATTATTAGTGCTGTCAGGCGATTAAAAAAATTAATCTAATTAATTACAGGATTTGTAATTAATTAATCTAATTAATCGCATTTTAATCGCATAACCATTTTATGCCTGATATTCTATATTCTATAATCATATTTCAAATTGCATGTGTCCGGATGGCAGAATTCAGTACTGTATCTACAAAACCTTCTGTTTAATCATCTTCCATCTATTAATTTGCTTAGATTTTTCAGGTCTGGTCAATTTGAGCATGGTGTTATTCACAGTCAAAGATAAAAAAAAATGTATTGATATTCTCATTTGGTTCATTGCAATTTACTCAAAATAAAATGTTCATTCAATCAATCACCTCGCAGATTGATTGATTGAATGAAAATGTTATTAACAGATTGCAGAATGGGTACAATACAGTACGGCTCAATACACACAATTGTTAAGGGGATGCAGACCAGAGAAAGACTTTCGTCTTGTTTACATCAGGGTCCCCCATTTTCAATTCATAATGAATTGTAAGTAAGGGTGCACCTTGCACCGTGCAATCCATTCTTTGTGGATCTAGCCCACAGTATTTCTGACACTGGAAATACATTCCCTGAGATTCATAGATGTCCCTAGAATCAGATACCAAGAACATGCAAATGGACCATATTAAAAAAAATCTGTAAATATTCTACATTCTTATGGAATGAATGATAAAAAAAATTATAAAAAAAAAGAAAAAAAAATTTTTGTAATAAATTTTGAGTTAATTTTCATAACGCGATTATTTGCTGTGTAATTAATTAATCTAATTAACGCGATAAACTGACAGCCCTAATTATTATCTGTTATTATGCATGCCTGGTGAAGCTAAATCCAAATTGAACTCGGGCATTTGAAAGATACTATATGTATATATATATATAAATGTGCGAATTGGCTATAATAAGGTAATGTATAAGCAAATATTCTATATTCTGTTATGTACTAGAGGCCTGGTCACTCCTGTGTCACCAGGGCAGGCAGGTGAGGGCTGCCAATTAGCCAATTAGTGCTGATTGGTTACCTGCTGGGGAGCTTCAAAGGCAGACCCAGAAACACACATGCACGGTCTGTGCCTAGTGAAAGAGCTGTCAGGTTCTTACAGTCCTTGTCCGTTGGGTTACCAGTACATTAGCTTATAGTTATATTAGTAGTTCCTTGGTTTAGTAGCATTTTTGAGTTAGAGCACAGGGTTTTGGTGTTGATTACACATAGGTTGCGTACCCATGAGCCAGGGTCGTAACAATTGGGCGCTCGTCCGGGATCTTTTACCCCTAGCACTTTGTTTGGTGATTTTTTTTTGTGTTGCACGGGGTGTCATCATATTATGGTTTGGGTGGTGTTCGTTACACATGGTGTAACGTGGGGGCTGAGCCATTTTCATCAAACAGGTGAGTATGCCGTATTTGTTTGTAATTTGATGTGACTACTTATGCTGTTAAAATATATAGTTTAGTAGGCACCACATGTAGATAGGGATATTATTTTCTGGTTGTTGGTTAGCGTCCGGTGCACCGCGTACTCCTGGGGCGGTCAATGAAATGATTGTATATGATCTTTGACTGGTAGCAGGTGTGGTTGAAGAAAGTTAGGTCTACAGGGCATTAGTTTAAGGGTAGGTAGGTTAGGGCGGCCAGGAAACACAGGTAGTGTGGTAGGGCTTGATTTAGTGTTTCTTAGGGTAGACATGTGGTAGGCCGGGGTTTTCTGCAGTTTAGACGTAGAAGCATATGTGGTCACATCAGGTTAGAAGGCGCACCTGTTTGGAATATTTTGTTGGATTTATTTTGTTTGTTTAAGTGTTTGGTGAGCATACCTGGTAGCACCTAACACCCTGCGTGTATGACACGTCTATTTAGGGTGGGTGTGTTTTTTTTTAATTTTTTTTTGTTTGTTTGTGCAACCTGGAAAGGTGCGCTCCGTAGAGCTCACATTTCCACCGCGTCCCTTTATGGTTGTTATTATTGGCATTAGCATTCTTCATGGTTCTTCAGTGGTACTTCGTGGTTCTTCAGTGGTTCTTTAGTGGTTTTTCAGTGGTTCTTTGGTGGTTCTTCGTGGTTTGTTAGTGGTTCTTAGTGACTGTAGGGTAAAGTGAGTAGCTTGTGGTGACTGGTACAGTAACGATGGCTACCATTAAGGATTTTGTTGAGAACCCCTCTGACGAGATGTTGGGAAGGTTTTCCAAAGAGCAGCTTCTGAAGCTTGCTGTGCACTACAATGTGGAGCTTACTGCCAGTGAGAAGCGGTTAAAAACGACTGCCTTGGGGACTTTGAGGGCTATACTCATTGAGGAGCAGGTGATTGTGGCAACGGTGGATGAGCTTCTTTTGTCTGAGGTGTCTCCACAACTCTCTGGCGTGGCGGAAGGTGTTGCCATCGATTGGGGGCCTAGGGAGTTGGCATTTAGGGAAAAGCAGCTACAACAAGAGCGTGAGTTTAAGGAAAAACAGCTACAACAAGAGGAGAGGAGAGATGAGAGAGAGCGGGAGCTTAAGGAAAAACAGCTACAACAAGAGGAGAGGAGAGAGGAGAGAGAGCACGATCGTGCAATGAAGGAGCTTGCATTTAAGCATGCTGCCTTGCAGGCGGGTTCTCTGCATCCAGAGTCACGTTCCGGGTTTGATGTAGGCAGGAATATTAGGATGGTGCCACCATTCTTTGAGAAAGACGTGGAAAGATATTTTCCCCTTTTTGAACGGGTGGTAACCACATTGAAGTGGCCTGATACCGCCTGGACACTGCTGCTGCAATGTGTTTTGGTTGGTAGGGCACAAGAAGCCTACACTGCTCTGTCCCTTGAACAAAGCGCTGATTATGAGCTGGTTAAAGCTTCCATATTGAGGGCTTATGAGTTGGTCCCCGAGGCCTATCGTCAGCGTTTTAGAGGTTATCGTAGGCAGGAGGGGCAGTCTTATGTTGAATTTGGAAAAGAGAAGGAGAACCTGTTTGACCGGTGGTGCACCTCGCAAAAAGCAGAGTCAAGGGAGCAGCTCAGACAGTTGGTTCTCCTAGAGGAATTTAAGAGGTGTGTTCCTGATAACGTTTCCACACATCTAAATGAGCATAAGGTATCGAAGATAGCCGACGCTGCTGTCTTGGCTGATGAGTTTGTGTTAACACACAAATCTGTCTTTGTAGAGGAGGGCCGTGTGGAGTCCAGGGGTAGTAGGCGTCCTTCTCAGGGGAGCCGGTTCCCGGCACCCGTGTCTGCTGGTCGGTTTACTTCGACTCCTAGGCAAGGTGGCTCTGCTAGTGCATTCCCAGAGGGGGTTATCTGTTTTTACTGTAAGGAGCCTGGTCATATCGTTGCTGGATGCCCTGTGCTTAAGCAGAAAAATGTAAAAACGGTGGCTCTGGTAGAAATCATAGACAGGACACCTATGCCGACATTAGAGGGTGGGGTGCGAAGTATCAAAGGTGCAGACAGGGAGCTAGAGGGCTCCTCAACATTTAGGATGGATGGATTTGTTTCACTGGTTGGTGAATTAGGATCAAGGCAGGCTATTACAATATGGAGAGATACAGGAGCTTTCCAGTCTCTCATTCTGGATGGGATTTTGCCATTTTCGGAAGATTCTTCATTGCATTCCGGTGCCATTGTTCAGGGCTTTGGAGGAGGCTTTGTGAATACTCCTTTGCATGAGGTCTCGCTAAACTCTCCCTTAGTATCAGGCAATGTTGTCGTAGGAGTGTGTTCTCACATTCCCATAAAGGGGGTGTCCTTCATTCTAGGGAACGATTTGGCCGGTGGCAAGGTGCTGGCTACTCCAGTTGTAATTCCCGTCCCTGTAGTTTCTGAGGTTCCTGATGAGCTCGCACAGAAGCATCCAGGAGTGTTTCCTGTGTGTGCGGTAACACGCGCAATGTCAAAGGTCAAATGTGACACCCATGAGGTTGTTAACTTAGATGGTGATATGACACTTAGTGACACGTTCTTTGTTGAGTTGAAAAGTGGCCCTGATGAGGGGTTTGGTAAGGTGATTCCGTCTCATGAGCAGTTGGTACTAGAGCAAAACAAGGATGTCTCCTTGTTGTCCCTCTTTGAAGAGGCGGTTTTAGAGGATGAAATGGTAGATACGTCTCAAGGATACTTTGTTAGCAATGACGTGCTCATGAGAAAGTGGACACCACCTAACCTGTCCAGTCTGGATGACTGGGGCAGTGTGTTTCAGATTGTTGTTCCAGCCGTGTATCGTCCTGATATACTGCATCTAGCACATGATCATGATCTTGCTGGTCACATGGGGGTCAGGAAGACTTATGACCGTGTGCTGAGACATTTTTGTTGGCCTGGTTTGAAGTCAGATGTGGCACAATATTGTCGCTCGTGCCATGTGTGTCAGGTGGTTGGTAAACCAAACCAGAAGATCCCTCAGGCTCCTCTGCAGCCTATCCCTGCCGTTGGGGAACCTTTTGAGCGGATCCTCATTGACTGTGTTGGTCCCCTCCCTCGAACTAAGACAGGGAACCAGTACCTTTTGACTATTATGTGTGCAGCGACCCGTTTTCCTGAAGCCATTCCTTTACGCAAGATCACAGCCCCAGCTATATCCAAAGCTCTGGTTAGGTTTTTTTCGACTTTTGGTCTACCAAAGGTCATTCAATCAGATCAAGGGTCTAACTTCATGTCCCGTCTCTTTGCTCAGGTCCTCCAGCAGTTGTCTATCCAGCATTGCCCTTCCTCTGCCTATCATCCAGAGTCCCAGGGGGCGCTGGAGAGATTTCACCAGACTATCAAAACAATGCTGCAGGCATATTGTACGGAGTTCGACAAAGACTGGGATGATGGAATTCCTTTGCTTCTGTTTGCTGCTAGGGAGGTAACCCAGGAGTCTCTTGGATTCAGCCCGGCTGAGCTGGTGTTCGGCCACACAGTGAGGGGTCCTTTGAAACTGCTGAAGGAAAAGTGGTTGGCTGACCAGACTCCTTCCTCTACTAATTTGTTGGACTATGTGTGTGACTTCAGGCTTAAGCTTAGTAGAGCATGTGAACTAGCGAAAGAGAACCTAAAGGTAGCCCAAGGAAAAATGAAGGTGTGGTATGATAGGCGGGCCCGACATAGGGTGTTCTCACCGGGAGACAAGGTGTTGGTTCTCTCGCCTATTCTTGGGTCTGCATTACAGGCTAAATACAGTGGGCCATACTCCATTGAGCGCAAAGTTGGTGAGGTCGACTACTTGATTAAAACTCCCGACCGCAGGCGCAAGAGTAGATTATGTCACGTCAATATGTTGAAGGCGTACAATGATAGGGCTCAGATTGACCAGTCAGGGGTCAAGCCTGTGGCTGTTCTAACAGTTTCTGCATCTCCTATTGTAGCCGACTGTTCTGTGTCGAAGGAGATTTCTCAGGGCCGGTTGCCAAACACCCAGATACTAGGTGACTTGGACTCACACCTGTCGTACTTACCACTTCCTGAGCGTACGGATGTGGTGCGCCTACTTAGACAGCATACACGTTTGTTTTCTGATGTCCCTAGTCGAACTAATGTACTCGAGCATGACATTGATGTTGGTAGTGCAGGGCCAATTAAGCAACATGCCTATAGGGTGAATCCGGAAAAACGAAGGATCTTGAGTAAGGAAGTAGACTATATGGTGAGACATGGCATTGCGGAGCCCAGTTCTAGTGCGTGGAGCTCCCCCTGCCTGCTTGTTGATAAGCCAGACTGCACTCATCGGTTCTGTACTGATTTCCGTAAAGTTAATGCAGTAACCAAGCCGGACTCGTACCCTCTGCCTCGGATGGACGACTGTATCGATCGGGTGGGTTCAGCAGCCTTTGTAAGTAAATTGGATTTGCTAAAGGGATACTGGCAGGTTCCGCTTACTCCGCGAGCACGTGAGATATCCGCTTTTGTCACACCAGAGAGTTTCTGCCAGTATACAGTGATGGCCTTTGGCATGCGAAATGCCCCAGCGACGTTTCAGCGGCTAGTGAACAAGGTCCTGGGCGGGGTAGCGTTCTGTGAGGCATATCTGGATGACCTGGTTATCCACAGTTCCTCTTGGTCACAACATGTGGAGCATCTGGCCGAAGTGTTCAAGCGGTTGGGTGATGCTAACTTGACAGTTAACCTTGCGAAATGTGAATTTGGACAGGCCACGGTTACCTACCTGGGTAAGGTGGTTGGACGTGGGCATGTGTGCCCCGTTACAGCTAAGGTGGAGGCTATAGTGGGCTTCCCTGCTCCCATCACCAGGCGGGAGTTAAAGCGCTTCCTAGGTATGGCAGGGTACTATAGGAGTTTCTGTAGGAACTTTGCTTCTGTTGTTGCCCCTTTGACCAATCTGCTCAGTCCTAAGGTACCTTTCGTGTGGACTGAGACTTGTCAACAGTCTTTTGAGAGCATCAAGGGTATTCTGATTAGCGCTCCCGTTCTGTCAGCTCCCGATTTTCAACTGCCATTCAAGTTGGCAGTGGATGCTAGTGACCTCGGTGCTGGAGCCGTCCTCCTGCAAGAGGATGCATTAGAGGTGGAGCACCCAGTGTGCTACTTTTCTAAAAAGTTTGACAGGCATCAACTGCACTACTCTACTATAGAGAAGGAGGCGCTCGCTTTGGTTCTTGCCTTGAACCATTTTGATGTTTACGTGGGATCCTCCAGTTTACCCCTTGTTGTGTATACAGACCATAACCCTTTGGTTTTTCTTCGCAGCATGGTGAATTCGAATCATCGTTTGATGCGATGGAGTTTGTTCCTCCAGGCGTATAACTTGGATATTCGCCACATTCGTGGGAGGGACAACGTGCTAGCAGACGCCCTCTCACGATCGTAGTACCGGTGTTTGTGGTACCCGTTATCGCTGTTGTGGTAGAGGCCCTGACAACTAAGGGGTCACAGTTGTTTTTGTTTTGTTTATGGGTTGTTGTGTAGTGGTTGCCTCTTGGGCAACCAGTTTGGTGGGGGAGGTGTTATGTACTAGAGGCCTGGTCACTCCTGTGTCACCAGGGCAGGCAGGTGAGGGCTGCCAATTAGCCAATTAGTGCTGATTGGTTACCTGCTGGGGAGCTTCAAAGGCAGACCCAGAAACACACATGCACGGTCTGTGCCTAGTGAAAGAGCTGTCAGGTTCTTACAGTCCTTGTCCGTTGGGTTACCAGTACATTAGCTTATAGTTATATTAGTAGTTCCTTGGTTTAGTAGCATTTTTGAGTTAGAGCACAGGGTTTTGGTGTTGATTACACATAGGTTGCGTACCCATGAGCCAGGGTCGTATTTCAAATTGCATTGGTCCGGATGGGAGAATTCAGTACTGTATATACAGAACCTTTGGTGTTATCATCTTCCCTTTATTAATTTCCTTAGATCTTTTGTACACATGATCTCAAGAGGGTACTGAACGAGGTCAGTGGCAGTTTTTTAAGTCTGGTCATTATTATCATGGTGTTATTCACTGTCAAAGATGAAAAGAAAAATCATAATTCAAATTTTCCTTTGTTTCATCACAATTTAAGCAAGCCTAGTAATAGACACAATATTTCTGACACTGAGAATACATTCACTGAGGTCCATAGATGTTCCTAGATACCAAGAATACGCAAATAGCCCTTGTAGAAGTGGAGCAATATTCCATTTACCTAGGTATACATTTTATGCAGATTTTCACCTGGGGTGGAACAGGCGTGACTAAAGATACACCTTTAAATAGTAGGCTAAGGTTACAGAGGGAAGTGTTTCTATTTAAATAGCTATTTTCTATAAGAACACCACTTTTTTCTTATCCACTTTTTCTCCCCATTTTCAATTTTTCTCCCATCCCAATTTCGTGTATCCGATTCTCCCCTCCCCTGTCTTGAACGTTGCTAGACTATGCCTCCCACAGGCCGGTTGTAGTGAGGACAGAAGCCTTGCATCACGTGTCCCCTCCGGTACACGAGGAGGCAGCCTGTCGCATCTTTTCACCGCAGCAGCTCGAACTCTCAGTGGGGAGGAGTAACACGTGGGAGGCTCACACTTCCCCCGTCACTTCCTGGTTCCGTCGCACCGGCGTCACCAAACCGACCTGTAGGAGTCGCTGTCCACAACCCCAAATCCCCACCCACCGGCTTTCCCACCCTCTAACACTTGCCAATTGTGTTAGTATGAACGACCGGCCAGCCGGTAGCAACGCCGAGAGCTGGGCTCGAACCCAGCGTCTCCTGCGTTAGAGGCGAGCACCTTGCCCACTGCGCCAATCAGACTCCAGAACACCACTTGCTTCTATAGTGTTATAAATGTTCCTAGAGCTGTCGTTTATGATGGTCTATTGGCTACAGTTCATAAGCTAGATTGAGCATTGTGTGGGAGGTTGCAAGGTGTTGGGCATAGGACATATGACAGGATTTAGGATGTTCTAAATAGCTGGAGATAGATGTACATTGTACAACAAGTTGTTGGCCTTAAACATTTGTCCTACACTGACCCCTACAGGCCAATGTGATTTTTAGTCACATACCCACAGAATGATTTCATCAGAGGCAGGTTATGATTTGGATTATTTTTCTTTTTCTCTCCCGCCCACCCACCCCCTCCTAATGTACAGTCCCCTCCCCACCGCATGTATATATTCTCTCCCCACCGTATGTATATTTCTCTCCCACCCACCCACCCCCTCCTAATGTACAGTCCCCTCCCCATCATATGTATTAAATATACTCTGTCAGCAGTGTTGCAGTGCTGGTATCACTCGGTATCACTCGGTGATACCTCACTCACTGAGGCTGAAGTACGCGCAATCGCTTTTTACATGGCATTATCCAACCGGACTCCCGGAGAAGCATGCAGCTGCAGAGCCGCAGAGCCAGCGGCGCTCTCTGGGCCGCGCGCTGACGGCCGCGCTGTGAGGCAATAGTATCCAGCTGCAGGACGAGAGCAGCCAAAAAAAACTGTGCATGCGCGCGCACGCGCGCACGCGCGTGGAGCGTTTGACCTACTGTCAATTTGCCACTGCACCACTGTCTGTCAGGATCTATGGGTAACAGTACTGTATATTTGAATATCGTATATGTCACAAATGTAACAGTACTAAATACCTGTATGTCCCTATGCCATAAATGTCATGTATGTTGAGTGTCATAAATGTCAATATTAATTGAAAATGGGGGACCCTGATGTAAACAAGACGAAAGTCTTTCTCTGATCTGCATCCCCCTAACAATTGTGTGTATTGAGCCGACAGAGCCGTACTGTATTGTACCCATTCTGCATTCATTCATTCTGACGTGACGACCCTTCCTTCTTTTTATAGTATCCTCTGGGTCACGCTGCATAATATGGGATTGTCACGACTGACGTCATCACGTACTCGCTGGAGTGTGCGAGAGAGGGAGTGGCAGGCCATGCCGCGTGTTCGTGAGGGACGGCTGTTGTTTGGAGAGGGAGACAGAAGTGCGGTTTGTTCATGTGGGAGGGTGGATTATGAGAGGTGCGCCGAGTGGCGGCGTCTGCGTCCGTCGGAGCTGTGCAGCGAAGACTTGTGTGGGAGTAGTAGTAATCGGTGGTGGGGGGCGCAGGATGTGGCTGTGGGGAATCAGAAAATCGATTGGTGGCCCCGGCCTGTGATCGGCTATCCAGGGTATTGGGAGGATAGTGATGGAAGTAAATGGTGTGAGAAGGGCGAGGGAGATAGCGGTAGGGATGAGAATGGCCATGACGACGGGAAGGGGACGGGTGGGGCCAGTATGGAGTGTAGTGGGGAAGAGAGTGGGGGAGAAGAGTGGAAAGAGGTGGGGAAGAAGAGTAGGGAAAGTGAGGGGAAGGGGAGTAAGAGGAAGAAAGAGAGGGGAGATAGCTTGAGTGGGTCAGAGGATGAGGGTAGAGGAAAGGGTTTTGTAGGGTTGAATGTAGTGGTGCGATTTGAGGGAGAAGGTGGAGTTAGGGATATAGAGCCGAAACAGCTGTCAAAGCTCATTAAAGCGCAGTTAGGTGAGGTAAGGTACGGAAAGGTGTTGGGGGATGGGAACTTGTTTATATGGTGTGTAAGTGTAGTGCAGGTAGAGAGGGCAAGGGAATTGAAGAGCATTGGAAAAGTGAAGGTCTATGGGGTAGGGATAGTAGGGGAGAAAAGGGATGGTGGGTGCAAGGGGGTGATTGGTGGAATTCCAATTAAGGTTAGTATGGATCAGCTGTTAGGGGATTTGAGGAGTGATGAACGTAATGGGAAAGTTAAGAGTGTAGAGAGGATGAAGAGAGGGGCAGAGAAGGAGGAGACAGGGACAATAGTCGTTCAGTTTGAGGGTGAGGTACTGAGGTTAGTCCGAGAGTGGTATTTTTAGGGTATTTGGCATATAGGGTTAGGGAGTTTGTGCCAAATCCGTTGAGGTGTTACAGGTGCCAGGAGTTTGGACATGTAGCTAAGTGGTGTAGGAAGGGACAGAGATGTGGTAGGTGTAGTGGGGAGCACAAGTATGGGGAGTGTGAACAGGGGGTGGAGCCGAGGTGTTGTAGTTGTGGTGGGAAGCATAGTGTAGCGTATTGGGGATGTGAGGCGATGAAACTAGAGGTAATGGTCCAGCAGGTGCGAAGGGAAGGTAGAATTTCATATGCGGAGGCAGCTAGGAAGGTAGGACAGGGACAGCAAGACAAGGGACAGGGGTTTAGAGAAGGGCAGTTGGCAGTAAGGATAGTGCAGGAGGATCAGGGAAAGCAAGATAGGGGGCAGGGTTTTAGGAAAGGGCATCTGTCGGTAGAGGGAGTTCAGGCGGAGAAAGAGAGGGTGTTTAGGGAGAAGTTGGATATGGTGGCCTTTGTGGCAGGAGTGGTGAATACAACGGCGACGGTTAGCAGTAGGACAGAGAGGACGAGGTTGATAGTTCTAGCAGCAGTGGGACACTTGGGGATGAAGGGGTTGACGGTGGAGGATGTTATGAGTGAGTTAAACAGGGTGGCTGATCAGGTAGCGTTAGAGAAGGGGGGTGTGAGTGAGCGAGTAGGTCAGAGTCAGGCCACGGGGGGCGAAGCATGTATCACAGAGGGGGAATCAGTCAGGAGGAAGCAGTGTTAGCTGCACGTCATTGGACAATGTGGGGGAGGAAGGATTCCAGTAGATGGCGGTAGAGTAGAAGGAGAAGAGAACTTGTGAGAAGATAAATCTGTTAGGCAGCAATACGCCGAAAGGTGTCCAGTCTGCGTTTTCCTTAATGCCAAGCAAGCAGTGCAAAAATGCTTCCGCATTCGTCACCGCACGCCAGTGCGGTAAAGCGCCCTTCTTTTCAGACAAATGCTACCGTGCGTGCACCGGCGGCGGCGTGCTCGCTCAGGTGCGTGCGTGCGCCGGCGTGCTCGCGCGAGGTGCCCGCGCATGCGCATGAGATCCCGCCTTGGTTCGACACGAGCGGAGCTCAATATATATAAGTCACCGCCCCTTATTCAGTATCTAGCAATAGCTCAATTGGCAAGGCCACATGGCTGTGGATCCTATGGCTCGTTTGCTGGCGAGTTCGAATCCCATCGAAAATATTTTTTAACGTGATTTTTTTTTAACGTGTATTCTTTCGCCGGTTAAGGTTAGGCATGGTTAAGGTTAAGGTTAAGGTTAGGCATTGTTTCGGAGTTGGTTAAGGTTAGAACGGTTAAGTTTAGGCGCTGTTAAGGAGCTGGTTAAGGTTAGAGTTTGTCAAAGAGAATGGCAATATAATTTCTATGGTTAAGGTTAGGCATGGTTAAGGTTAAGGTTAAGGTTAGGCATTGTTTCGGAGTTGGTTAAGGTTAGAACGGTTAAGTTTAGGCGTTGTTAAGGAGCTGGTTAAGGTTAGAGTTTGTCAAAGAGAATGGCAATAGACAGCCTATTTCCGCACGACCTGGGCGCTGGGCGGCGGAAAATGAAAGGCGCATTACTGCACGCCACTACGGTAAATTTTTGCACTGCTTGCTTGGCATAAAGCTACACGCGTCCAGTCTGCCGGAAAGCACACGAAGAAGAAGAATAGACGTCATCACGTAACACCTCGTACCGTTACGGTGAGGCGCGTCGTTGGTTCCTCCGCCTCTCGTCGTTTCTCAGATGAATTGTTTTTCTTCTCGGGAGGAAAACAAAGCAGCTCTGCGGGAGAACAGTGATATCATAACTATTCTACATCCAACCAACAACACGAAGCCAGAACACAATCACACCGCAGGTAACGTTCACATTACGGACCTCCATGTTGTCTAAATGTTTTGTTGCTCCCCTATCTGGCGTTAAGCTGACGTTTTGTCGCCGAGCAGAACGGCTGGGGCTAACGTTAGCTTCAGTTAGCTTCGGCTAACATCGCTACTAGCTAACATGGCTACTAGCTAACATGGCTACTAGCTAACATGGCTACTAGGCTACTAGCTAACGTGGCTACTAACTTGAATGAATGAATGAATGAATGAAAACTTTATTTAACAGATTGCAGAATGGGTACAATACAGTACGGCTCAATACATACAATTGTTAAGGGGATGCAGACCTGAGAAAGACGTTTGTCTTGTTTCCATCAGGGTCCCCCATTTTCAATTCATATAGACATTTATGACATACACAACATACATGACATTTATGGCATAGGGACATATAGGTATTTAGTACTGATACATTTGTGACATAGGCGGTATTCAAATATACAGTACTGTTACCCCTAGATCCTGACAGAGTATATACATATGATGGGGAGGGGACTGTACATTAGGAGGGGGTGGGTGGGTGGGAGGGAAATATACATACGGCGGGGAGGGAATATATACATGCGGTGGGGAGGAGACTGTCTATTAGGAGGTGGTGGGGGTTTTGGGCATTCACGGTGGCCAGTTTCGAATTGCAGCCTCCCGTAGGTGCTCTTTAAGGGCGGTTTTGAATGTGGGCAGGGATTCACATTCCTTTACAGCTTTGGGTAGGGCGTTCCACATTGTTGTGGCATAATTGTGAAACGTGTTTAGTCCCTTGTTTGAGCCGAATCTGGGTTTAACATGATTTGTTGAGCTTCCTCTGGTGTAGTGGTTGTGGTATTCACTGACCTTTGGGAAGTATTTTGACATGTACATGGGCACCCCGGTCGTATAGTGTATCTTGTAGACCAGGCCCATTGCAAGTTGCTGTACTCTGTCGTCTACTCTAAGCCATCCTAGGTTGGCAAAGTGGGCAGGGGTGAGGTGGGTTCTGGGGTTCAGGTCAAGTAGTAGTCTGACCAGTTTGTTTTGTGATGTTTGTAATTTTGTTTTAAGCGCCTTTGAGGTGCTTTGGTACCATGAGGTGCACGCATAGTCATAGTACCCTTGAATGAGTGCTCCTGCCAGAGTCTTCAGGGTATTCTTGTTTACCAGAGAGGAGATCCGGTACAAGAATCTAGTTCGTTGGTTGACTTTTTTTATTACATTGGATGCCATTTTGTCACAGGAAAGATTTGCCTCTAGGATGGAACCCAGGTAGGTAATTTCGTCTTTCCTTGTGACAATATTGTCACCCACTGTAACTGAGAAGCCGTCGGTCTTGCTGAGTTTGTTATTTGAACCGAAGAGAATGGACTCTGTTTTGCCCATGTGTAATGATAGTTTGTTATCAGCGAGCCATATGCAGATTTTGCCTAGTTCCGTGCTGAGGGTTTTTTCAACCTGCAATTTGTTCTTGTCAGAGACCAGCAGGGCTGAGTCGTCCGCAAACAGGAACAAGTTGCAGTCACAGGCTGACGACATGTCATTTGCATAAATTAGGAAGAGTAGCGGCCCTAGTATGCTTCCTTGTGGAACACCACAGCTCACTGTGAGGGGGGGGGATAGAGTACCGTTTACCTCTACCATCTGTTCTCTCCCCTCCAGGTAGGATTGCATCCAGCTCACTGATAGGCTATCAAAACCAATTGCTTTTAGCTTGTCCATTAGAATGGAGTGATTGACAGTGTCGAAGGCCTTTTGTAGGTCCAGCATGACCATGCCGCAGTATTTGCCAGCGTCCACCTCTTGTTTGATGTGGTCGTTCAAATAGAGGAGGCATGTGTCAGTGGAGTGGGACGTTCTGAAGCCAGATTGGAATTCGTAGATTAGGTTTTTTTCCGCCAGGTACTTTTCGACCTGTTCGTAGACTATTTTCTCCATGACTTTCGAGATGGAGGTAAGAATAGAAACAGGGCGGTAGTTGCCTGGGTCTAATTTGCTGCCCTTTTTGTGTAGAGGGGTCACTCTCGCAATTTTGAAGTCCTTGGGGACGTGCCCCTGTCTTATAGAGAGGTTTATTATGTGTGTGATGACTGGGGTGATGGCGGCTGCTGCGTCTCTGAGGAATTTGGAGGGGATGTTGTCATGGCCAGTGGCCTTGTTAGGTTGGAGGGCGCTCAATTTTTTGAGTACCTCATCGGTTGTTACCATTTCAAGTTTGAAGTCGTCTTTGTGGACCCCTAGGTTTTTGTAGTATGCTACTATGTGTTCTACCCCATAATGCCCTGAGTGGGAGGGTAGTTTGTTTACCAGTGTTGTGGCTATGTTTGTGAAGAAGATGTTTAAGTAATTGGCTACATCCAGCTTGTCTGTGATGAGCGTGTTGTCCGTCTTTATGTTTATGTTTGAGAATCTGGTTTTAAGTTTTTTACTGCAGCCTAGTTGATTATTGAGTAATTTCCAAAGTTCGCGGGGTTTGTTTTTGTTTTCCTCAGTTTTGTCGTTGATGAAATTTCTTTTTGCGGTTCTGATCATGGTGTTTACGTCATTTCTTAGTCTTAGTCTTAACTAGCATCAACTAATTGAACAACCTAACCACGCTTTTATAATACAAAACAAACAAAAACAAACCGTCCCGTTAGCCACCGCTTGTTAGCTGGCTGGTTGGTGTTTGTGACTTTGACAGCTGGGTTGGTTTAGCTGAGAGCCAAAAGGCCAGCCGGGCTAACCAACTAACATAGTTAGCAGCAGTATAGTCACTGATGGTCTCTCAGGCAACAAGCCTTGTGTTTAACGTTACTCGGCCAACGGAACCAACAAACAAGCCTTTGTTCCTCTGCTCGGTGCTAGTTGTAGTGTAACGTTAGCTAACATGGCTCCCAGCGAACCTAACGTCGGTTTCTGACGGTCGCCGTCGGTTGTGTGATAGTAAAGGGTTAACCTTCTGTCGTGTGGCAGTGAAATGGTTAACATTCTGCAGTGAAAGGGTTAACCGGCTGTCGTGTGGCAGTTAAAGGGTTAACCTTATGTCGTGTGGCAGTGAAAGGGTTAACATTCTGCAGTGAAAGGGTTAACCGTCTGTGAAAGGGTTAACCGGTTGTCGTGTGGCAGTGAAAGGGTTAACCTGCGTTGGCATGCTCTTACCACGGTAAGTCAACTAACTAACGCCACCATTTGCGAAACGAATAATCCAAACAACGTGTATTTTATTGAACCGTTTATTTGACCATGTTTAGTCACACCGATATTAAAAGTTATGTTCCCAGAGAGACCTGGCCAAGAATGGCAGCAGTTAAGCCTACATGACCGATGCAACATAAAACTCACACCAAGACCACCACCGCCCAGCTAAAAGTAGTACAAGAAGGTTCAGGGTGGAAATGCTATCATATCATCAATTAAAACATTTACAATGATCAATACTCTTTACAGTGGCTTTAAACTCTTTTAGCTTTAGGAACGGTCATAAGCATCGCATTTAGGCATGCATCGCAAAGTAGAGACAGGAGGTGCTTGAATTAAATGCAAAGTCAGAATGAGATACAAAGGCCCACAAACAAAGCGAGACTGGCCTGTCTTATCCTCATGGGATGTCGCCTAATGCAGAAGTCGATATGAATGTTATAGCTCTTGTTGTAGCTAGTAGCTTGTTATGAGTATGAAAGTATGTGCTTTGACTAATTGCGTTTCTCTCCCCATTTGGCAGTGGCACGTCTGAAGATCCAACACGGATCCTCATGATACACCAGCAGTAACAGTCCTTACAGTAAGTATCTTAAGGTTCAAGTTTTGTTTTATTTGTCACATTATACGGTACATGTACATTACAGTGAAATGCTTGGTTCTGCATGAGGCCCCTGACATTGTGCTTCATACAGTAAAAAGAATAAAGACCAAACACTATACAAAATATACAATATACAAAACTAAAGTACAAAATGCAACAAATGCAAATATGAGGTAGAGAAGTAGTGCACATTTTTAAGTAATAAATAGATAAAATATGGTGTAGTGTTAGAAAGTGTTTAAAATGTTTAAAGTATCCCTGGCCTTATTTGATTTGATTGAAGTTTATTTCAAATATGCAACAACATCAAGTACAGATTAGGGATGAACAATTAATCGATTTTAAATCGAAATCGCGATTTGAAATGATGCAATTAGCAAACCGCACAAAAAAAACGCTAATGCTTTTATTTTATTTTTTTAACCAGGAAGTCCCATTGAGATACAAGATCTCCTTTGCAAGTTGTTATTGTTGTAGGAACGTTTTGGGAGACGGAGGTAAGGGGTTTTAGATTGTGTGTTGTGAAGTTTAGAGGGAGAGTAAAGTACAGAAAAAAATGTACCGTTGGGTACCGGTATTGATTCCCAGGTAAAAATAAACATTTTCAGGCTCGGTGTCCCAAACAGACCAACGCGTAGGCCAGATGCAAGCCGCATTTTACAATAAACCTCTGTGGGGCTTCTTAAAAAAAATATATATATTATAATTGCTAATTTTATCGCAATCGCAATATCTGTCAGAAAAATCGCAATTAGATTATTTCCCAAAATCGTGCAGCCCTACTCCAAACGCGATTAAATATTGTTTCAAATAAAAAGCGAAATACTATTATTTTGTGTCATGTTTCCAAATAAGATTGGTCACAACTAAATGCTTTCTACTTCAATTTGTTGGTTAGAATAGATGACCTCCGTTGAAACTTCACTGAGACTAACAGTCTATTTGTGAGCTCCCGGACAGACATAATAATAATAGCTTCATTTTATATAGCGCCTTTCAAGAGACCCAAGGTCGCTCTACATAGGGGAAAAAAATAACAAAGTAACAAACATAGTGGACAGACACAACAAATTCAAGTTCCCGTTTTTATTGATCACATAGGCAGGCTATACATGGCGTAGGCTACATGGTAGTGAGATTCATTGTTCTTGTACTCTCGTATTATTGTTATAGTATATGCTATTGTCAAGATGGAAGTACATTATTTTCAATCGTGGCTTTAATTCGTATAGCCGAGAAGCAGTCTCCTATCAGCTTCATTAATCCCGACCCATCTCAGCCACAGCATAACTGAGACCGGCTACGGAAACAAATCATAAATAGACTACTGTAAATAAAATAGCCTAGGATAGGCTATAGCAGGGGTTCCCAACCTTTATTCCCCAGAGCCCCATGATTCCTTGGAGACATAGGAATATGATACGATATAAAGGTATACTGGTCCGTCAGCGAGAAGATAGCCCACAGCGTAGGGCTGTACAGTGCGACATATATATCGCACGTGCTACAGCGGTCTGTGCGATGAATGGATTTA
Organism: Notolepis coatsorum; assembly: GCF_963971535.1. Lineage (NCBI taxonomy): Eukaryota > Metazoa > Chordata > Actinopteri > Aulopiformes > Paralepididae > Notolepis > Notolepis coatsorum. The sequence continues at coordinate 106,234,264 of NC_140176.1, forward strand.
CTTCAGTAGCACTGGTGCGATAGGCATTCGGTTCATATCGATACTCTTATTTTGAAAATCCTGCCGCGGGTCTCATTTCCGCCATAGTATAGCATGTAAAAAAAGAAGTCACGTACGTAGACACAGTGCTCAGTATATACATATGTACAATGTCAAGTCAAGAGTTTTATTTGTCACGGCATACGAGTATACAATGAAATGCGGGCGGTCTTGCCCGCAACGATGTGCAATACAGTGGGTACAACATATAATAGAATCCAGTACAAAAACATTGTGCAATAACAGGTAACGGGTAACATGGTGTGAAATCAAAATCGGTATCTGTACATAGTTATTTACAGAGCATATAGGACATGCTAGGTAGCTTTGGTAGTGCAATACACTGTTACTGTTGCTAATACTGATTTAAAGTGGCCTTTCCTTTTGGCAATAAGTGTGAGTGTGCGCATGAGTGTGTGCCCGCTCATGCGTGCACAGCGTGCGTGTCGTGTGTGCTCGTGTGTGCTTATGTGTGGATAGTTCAGTGTTCTGTGGTACTCAATGTTCATTGTTCAGGACTCTGATGGCCTGGGGGAAGAAGCTAAGCCTAAGCCTCTCTGTCCTAGTAGCTGGGGTTCGCAGGCGTCTGCCTGACCTCAGCAGCTGAAACAGGCTGTTATTGGGGTGGTGGGGGTCTTTCATTATTCTGCAGGCTCTGGATTTGCACCTCTTGTTGTATAGAACCTGCAGGGGAGGTAGTGCAATACCCGTGGTACGCTCGGCTGAGCGCACCACTCTCTGTAGGGCCTTCTTGTCCTGTGCCGTGCTGTTTCCATACCAGGCAGTGATGTTTCCGGTCAGGATGCTCTCTACAGCTCCTGAGTAGAAGGACTGGAGTATCTTCCCCGATACTCTGAACTTCCTTAACTGTCTCAGGTGGTAGAGGCGCTGTTTCGCCTTCTTTACTACTGTGTCTATGTGTGTTGACCATGGTAAACAAGAATACCCTGAAGACTCTAGCAGGAGCACTCATTCAAGGGTACTACGACTATGCTTGCACCTCATGGTACCAAAGCACCTCAAAGGCACTAAAAAACAAATTACAAACATCTCAAAACAAGCTAGTCAGACTACTACTTGACCTGACTCCTAGAACCCACCTCACCCCTGCCCACTTTGACAACCTAGGATGGCTTAGAGTAGACGACAGAGTACAGCAACTTGCAATGGGCCTGGTCTACAAGATACACTACGCGACCAAGGTACCCATGTACATGTCAAAATACTTCCCAAAGGTCAGTGAATACCACGATCACAACACCAGAGGGAGCTCCACAAATCATGTAAAACCCAGATTCGGCTCAAACAAGGGACTAAACACGTTTCGCAATTATGCCACATCAATGTGGAACGCCCTGCCTAAAGCTGTAAAGGAATGTGAATCACTACCCACCTTCAAAAACACTCTCAAAAAACACCTACGTGAGACTGCAATTCGAAACTGGCCCCTACAAATGTCCTAACCTAGTTGTACAGTAAATGACCAAGTAAGGCTTTGTCAACATTCCAATGTACAGTGTAAAATGTGTGTGTGTCCCCTACCCAACCCCCCCCCCCCCCCCCCCCCCCCCCACCTCCAATGTACAGCCCTCACCCAACCCACCCAACCCCACCCCACCAACCTCCTCCAATGTACAGTTTCTACGCCAAATGTATATACACTCCTTTTCTGGACACTTTTGTATCACAAACAGTACTGTATTTGCAAATCTGATATGTCATAAATGTATAGATGTAGCAGTACTGTCTATCTGTATGTCATGTATGTCATATATGTTATGATGAATTGAAAATGGGGGACCCTGGTGGAAACAAGACGAAAGTCTTTCTCTGGTCTGCATCCCCTTAACAATTGTATGTATTGAGATGTACTGTACTGTACCCATTCTGCAATCTGTTAATAAACTTTTCAATCAATCAATCAATCGGATCCTCTGAGATGTGGACCCCCAGGTACTTAAAGCTGCTCACCCTGTCCACGGTAGCCCTGTTAATCATCAGTGGTGTGTGCGTCTCCTGCTGTCCTCTCCTATAATCCACGATCAGCTCCTTGGTTTTACCAATGTTCAGGAGCAGGCTGTTGTCCTGGCACCAGCGTTCCAGTACCTCAACCTCCTCCCGGTAGGCCTTCTCGTCGTTGTCCGAGATCAACCCCACCACCACCGTGTCGTCTGCGAACTTCACTATGGAGTTGGAGCTGAACTTGGCCACACAATCGTGTGTGTAGAGTAAGTACAGCAGGGGGCTCAGAACACAGCCCTGGGGGACCCGATGCTCAGGGTGATGGTGTTGGAGGTCTGACCCCCCACCCTGACCGCCTGGGGTCTTTCGCTCAGAAAGTCCAGTACCCAGGCGCTCAGGGCGGAGCTCAGACCTAGCTCGATCAGCTTGTCCACCAGTCTGGTGGGGACTATGGTGTTGAACGCTGAGCTGTAGTCAATGAACAACAGTCTCACATAGCCCCCCTTCTGACGGTCAAGGTGAGAGAGGGTGCTGTGCAGTACCTGGGAGACCGCGTTGTCATTGACCAGCCTCTCGAAACATTTCATGACCACAGAGGTGAGTGCCACCGGTCTGTAGTCATTTGGACATGTTGGGGAGGGTTTCTTCGGTACAGGGATGATGGTAGACATCTTGAAGCAGGCAGGGACCACTGACTCCGCCAGGGATTGATTAAATATGGCGGTGAACACCGGGGCCAGCTGGTTGGCACAGGACTTGAGTATGCGTCCTGTTATACCATCTGGGCCAGCAGCCTTCCTGGTGTTCACCTGCATAAATGCTCTTCTCACACTGTGTTCCGACAACGAGAGAGCGTCCCCGCCCCCCCGCGGTTGCCCCCCCCCCCTCCACAACAGCCGGCGCGCCAGTGACGTCACTAGCCGGAGAGCCAGCAGCGCCACTGTCTACACCAAACCGAGCGTAGAAGGTGTTGAGCTTGTCCGCGAGGGAGGCGTCGTCGCTCCCCATGTTCAATGCAGTATAGTAACTGAGTTACCATACAATATACTATGCAATATACTAGATGAAGATGGCGCCGCTTCGACCGGCTGCCTGTCTGTGCGCTCCGTCGAGACTGTGCTTACTTTTGTTAATATTTATAGTTTTAAGAGTTTTGTCTGTACCAACAGTAGGTGCATTTAATGTGTATGACCGTCAGTCACTTATAGACATTGGATTACGGGAAACTTACCGACTGGATTACTCTCTGGATCAGCTCTCTGAACCACAACAATGGCCTGTTGAGATCTTGAGGACATCAGGACCGGATCTCGCCCCCAGGGACAAAGGACCGAGACGGCGTGGAAAGAGAGCTGGAGTCCGTAACAGATTGAGAACCAGAAGGCACCGAACTCCACTACCCAGTATATTGCTAGCCAATGTACAATCAATAGACAATAAACTAGACGACATCGGAGCAAGGATTCAATTCCAAAGAGACGTTAGAGACTGCAATGTTCTCTGCTTCGTCGAGCCGTGGCTGTCGCCAGAAGTCCCAGATCACGCCATCCAACCGGCCGATCACTTCTTCATTCACCGCAAGGATAGAACAGCAGAATCCGGCAAACAGCGTGGAGGTGGAATAGCCTTCATGTTGAACAACAATTGGAGCGATCCAGCCAACGTGAAGGAACTATCGAACCACTGCTGCCCCAACCTGGAATATATAACCATCAAGTGTCGACCTTTCTTCCTCCCGAGGGAGTTAACGGCGATCATCCTGGTCGGAGTGTATATTCCACCGCAAGCCAACACTGGTGCCGCGCTCTCGAAGCTCCACGATGAGGTAAATAGAATCCAGGCAGCGAACGTTGACGCCGCCATTGTAGTAGGGCTGTCTTAAATGCTTCGAAGCTTCGAACGTTCGATTCGATGGCACAAGCTTCGAACATTAAAAAAAAAATCGAAGTTAAAAAAAAAAAAAAAAATCAAATTTTTTTTTTCAATATTTTTTTTTTTACTTCGATTTGTGTGTGTGTGTGTGTGTGTGTGTGTGTGTGTGTGTGTGTGTGTGTGTGTGTGTGTGTGTGAACTACCCATCCCAGTTAGGACAGCCGAATCCCGTCCAATCTTTCGCCGTCGACTAAAGACTCACTTCTTCAACCATTATCTGAAATGATAAAAAAAAAATAAAAAAATCTAACCGTGACTAACCTTACTGTCATGCACTTGTCCTAATAAACTAACCTACACTGTAACACGCAACACTTTGATGAACATTGTTACTCAGCTGATAGAGTTGTACCCTTCTTGCTGTCTTGTCGTACAGAACTTGTAAGTCGCTTTGGATAAAAGCGTCAGCTAAATGACTAAATGTGTGTGTGTGTGTGTGTGTAGGTGTGTGTGTAGGTGTGTGTGTGTGTGTGTGCGCGCACCTTGTAGAATTCCACACATAAGAAAGAAAGATACTGGGATGAATAAACAAAATAGGAAATAAAATGTAGAAATGCATGCAATACATAAATAAATATGAATCTCCATATATGAAATATAACATTTAGATAAGGTGCTACTGAGATGTTTTGGTGAGTTCTTTGTTTTTTTGTGGAAGTTGCCCTTCTTAAAATTGCATGAACATTCACTGATAATTGGTCTGTAGTGGAGTCTACAAGTCAAGTCAAGTCAAGTCAAGAGTTTTAATTGTCACGGCAGGTATACAATGAAATGCGGGTGGTCTTGCCCGCAACGATGTGCAATACAGTGGTACATATAATAGAATCAAAAGAAGGAAACAACATTGTGCAGTAACAGGTAGCAGGTAACATGGAGTGACATCTCGGTATCTGTACATAGTTATTTACAGAGCATATGGGACATGCTAGTTAGCTTTGGTAGTGCAATACACTGTTCCTGTTATTCTAATTTAAAGTGTCCTTTCCTTTGGCCATAAGTGTGCGTGTGTGCGACATGAGTGTGTGCCCGCTCATGCCCGCTCATGCCCGCTCAATTCTACATTGCCGGACCATGTAGAATCCGGACCTTGTAGAGTAGACTGACATAATTCTGTGCATAGTTTAGTCTACACAGGCCATATTTCAAATAATCAAAATCTTACTTCATTCATCTTAAACATTCTTGATTTGGGGGATTGGTAGTTCCCATGAAATCTGAAGTTGTTCAAACGACAACAGCGATCCACCTTGAATTAAATCACACAGCCGAGTGAAACCTTGTTGGATGCGTCAGTCACGAAAGGGGCTACTTAATTAATTAATCCAACCCACTTTATTTATAGAGCACATTTAAAAACAACAACGTTTACGAAAGTGCTGTACAAGTCCCACAACATAAGAACAAAATTAAAATTAAAAAAAAATTTAAAAAAAATTAAATTTTTTTTTTTTTTTATTTTTTATTTTTTTCGAAGCTTCGAATTAAAATCGAAGCTCTGCCCCGAAGCTTCGATTGCCAAAAAAAGCTTCGAAGGTCAGCCCTACATTGTAGTAGTGGGTGATTTCAATAGCGCCAATCTGAGAGGTTTTGCCTGACTTCTATCAGCATGTGACTTGCAACACCAGAGGCGGTAACATTTTAGACCACTGTTACACACAATTCAAGGGTGGATACAAGGCTCATTCTGCTAGTGGCTTCGGAAAATCGGATCACGCGGCCATCTTTCTTTCACCAAAATATAAACAAAGAATCAAGAGCACTCCAGTAGTCTCGCGAGAGGTGCAGAAATGGGATGTGGCGTCAGAGGAGACGCTACAGGCTGCGCTTGAGTGCACAGACTGGAGCGTGTTCCGTGACACAGATAACATTAATGACTACACGGAGACAGTGCTGGACTTTGTTCGTACTTTGGTGGAAGAAACAATCCCCACTACCTAAATTAAAGTTTACCCAAATCAAAAACCCTGGGTAGACAAATCCGTCCGTGAAGCTCTGAAAGCGCGCACCACAGCATACAACGACGGCCTGGTGGCAGGCAACATGAATGACCACAAGGTGGCGCGATACAACGTAAGGAGGACAGTAATAGAGGCAAAACGGCGCTACAGGGATAAAATTTAACTCCAGTTTGAACAGGCTGACTCCAGAGCTATGTGGCAGGGCCTCAAAACGATGACAGACTACAAAGGCACCTCCCTCAAACTGAACAGTGACATCTCCTTAGCAAATGACCTCAACACCTTCTATGCAAGGTTTGAGGCTGGTAATAACACCAGCCCACAAGCCACGGCAATGGGGGGGGGGGGGGTCTGCTGATGGAGGCTCAGTGTTCAGGGTAACAGAGCATGAGGTCAGGCGGACCTTTAAAAAAAGTGAATATCAGGAAAGCAGCAGGACTGGACGGCATCCCCGGCCGCGTCCTAAAAGTCTGTGCCGACCAACTGGCCCCGGTATTCACTGACATATTTAACCTGTCCTTAGAACAGGCTGTCATCCCCACCTGCCTGAAGAAGTCCACTATTATCCCTGTACCCAAAAAATCCAAGCCTGCTTGCCTCAACGACTACCGCCCTGTAGCTCTCACCTCCATAGCCATGAAGTGCTTTGAGAAGCTAGTAAAGGGCTACATCTGCTCCTCCCTCCCCATCAACCTGGACCCCCTGCAATTTGCATACCGCCCCAACAGGTCCACGGAGGACGCCATAGCCCATGTGCTGCACACAGCAGCATCACACCTGGACAAGAGGAAGGGGAACTATGTGAGAATGCTATTCATCGACTACAGCTCGGCATTCAATACCATAGTCCCCTCCAAACTCATAGCCAAGCTCAGGGACCTGGGCTTGAACTATGACCTCTGCCAGTGGGTCTTGGACTTCCTGACGGGCGGACCCCAGGTGGTGAGAGCAGGCAACTGCACCTCCTCATCCATCACCCTCAACATAGGGGCCCCCCAGGGCTGTGTTCTGAGTCCCCTCCTCTACTCCCTGTACACACACGACTGTGTGGCTCAGCGGAGTAACAACACAATCATCAAATTGGCTGACGACACAGTAGTGGTGGGCCTGATCTCTGCAAACGACGAGAGGGCCTACCTGGAAGAGGTCAAGGTCCTGGCGGGATGGTGCCAGGAAAACAGCTTCTCCCTGAATGTCAGCAAAACAAAGGAGATGATTGTGGACTTCAGGAGGTCGGGGGTCAAGGACTACAGCCCCCTCAGCATCGACGGGGCACCGGTTGAGAGAGTGAACAGCTTTAAGTACCTCGGAGCCCACATATCCGAGGACTTGACATGGACCACACACATTGACAGTGTTTTGAAGAAGGCACGACAACGCCTCTACTTCCTCAGGCGCCTAAGGAAGTTCCAAGTCAGTCAGAAGATCCTTAACTCTTTCAATGCCATGCCTGGTTTTCCGTTTTACCGCTTGAATGCCACCATCGGCGCCAATGTTAACGTTAATATCGCCTAATCTATGTTTTAAATTATGGCTATGTGTCTAATCTGCCCATCGCATTATCAAATACTATTTTCCAGTCAGTGCTGTGAAGGCAGATTCTTTTTTTATCGCGTCGTTTCCGTTTCAGAGCAGTTAGAAAAGCCCCCGTTTTGATATAAAAAACAGCTCATTCTGGAGCATTCTATGAAAATCGTCTTTTAGTGGAATATTCCACAACGTTGATATTCGTCGGCCTTTTTATGAATCGTTTTCAAATAAACGCTAGATGATCAATATTATACGTGCACGCACGCACATTACGGCCGCGCACTGATAATCGGCCCGTTGATTTCCTCTCGGACTTTTACAATGAAACCGAAAGAAGACATTTCACAAAACAGCTTATAACTTCATCAAACTTACTCCGATTATCCTACCACTGATAACACAGAGTCCTTACCTGACATCAGATGGTATCCAACTGGTATATTCCAATTCCTGATCACCATTCGAAAAAATCGATAAGTGTATGGATCCAACGCGACACAGCAGGCCTGTACGCTGCGACGAGATCGTCGCAAATTGCCCCCTAATTTGGCCGGTGCGAATGAAAAATTATATCTACTCGCAAGCTTGCGAATAGTGATTTCACCCCTTCATTCGCATTTCACTACACTAACATTAGCCTACAACCAGGGCTGTACAGGCGACATAATGTTGCGGTTGTAATTTCATTAGACAGACCAGCGCGGACATTTAATAACATGCAATTTAATTGACACGAGCAATGGGCTAACGTTAGCTGGTGGTCCCGAGTGAAGCAGGGACGGCGGAGCTTTAGGCTAACGTTAGCTGGTGGTCCCGAGTGAAGCAGGGACGGTGGAAAAGTGAGGAAAGGGGGTGGGTTATATTGACAAGTGACAACGCTTGACAACAGAAGTTTAAACATAACTTCATATTTATTAGTTATTCGTTTCTGTATATCATCCACTTTCCATCTCCGTGTTTGACTCTTCCTGTTTACATTCGAGTGTGACGTCATCACCTACGGCAGCTTAGACGATCAAAACGCGAACCTAGAACAAAACCCGGGGGGGGGGGGGGGGCTGGCTCTCTTGTGCGTTCTCGCCCCCTCTCTCTCTCTCGCTCTCTCTCTACATTCAATGATTTAAAGTAGCCAAACGTTACAGACAGTATAAATACTAACTGGATAGTTGATGATAAACATTTAATTTCATTATCTGAAATATTCTAAAATCATTAAGTCTGCTATAAGCCATTATCCCTTTGTGTGTAATTATTATTTTCTCACAGTAGTATATATATATATATATATATATATATATATATATATATATATATATATATATATATATATATATATATATATATATATATATGTGTGTGTGTGTGTTTGGCTAAAGTGGATAGAAAACACAGTACTGTGCAAAAAAAGGGCACCCAAGAGTTTTTATATAAATAGTCTTAGATGTAAATAATTTTTTTTATTAGTGTGTCAGTAGACTACTCTTAGTACATTTTCATTAAATTATTTTTTAAAGCATCTTCATGGTTTAATAATGCAAACATATGTTGCAGGGACTTATTATAATCATCATATTGGCGTGACTGTATGCATCAAAGGGTTAAATCAAGCATTTTAAGTGCTTTAGGAAATGTCAAAATATTGCGATATATATTGTGTATCGTGATATGGCCAAAAAATATCGCAATATCATTTAGAGGCCATATCGCCCAGCCCTACTATAATGGTAAAATAGTTATTAAAAAATTTGCCCCTAAAAAATATTCTTTGCCCCTAAATTTCTCATTTAGGGGCAAGTGTGCCCCTAGTGAAAAAGCTTAGCGTACAGCCCTGCACAGTAGATCTCTATGATCCGCGGGGATCTGAGGCTCCAGAATGAACTGTGGTAACCCCGGCTGGATCAGTGAACTGGAAAATGTGGAGTACCGGATTTTTTTCCATTTTCATTGAGTCCATTCCAAAATCACTTATGTCATCTGGGAGACGACAGGGGGCGCTTTTTTCCACAGTGATCGTCGGCGCCCCTCGGCTATACTCGGGTAGGCTCGGGTGATGCAATAATTTTTCAGATCGCAAAAAAAAAAAAAATCCGAGAAATCTCGTGAGTGGCTAGCAACCACCTATAAAAAAACACGAGAAATCTCGTGAGTGGCACTGAAAGAGTTAAGAACTTCTACTCATGTACAATAGAGAGCATCCTGACTGGCAACATCACCTCCTGGTTTGGGAATAGCACTGCACAAGACCGAAGCAGACTACAAAGAGTGACACGTTCAGCCGAACGCACAATTGGAGGGGGGCTCCCCACCCTCCAGAACATTTACAACAAGCGGTGCAGGGGGAAGGCTAAGAGAATCATTAAGGACTCCAGCCACCCGAACAACTGCCTCTTTGAACTGCTGCGGTCAGGCAAGCGATACCGGAGTCTCAAGGCGAGCACAGAAAGACTCAGAAGAAGCTTCTATCCCCAGGCCATCAGGCTGCTCAACGAACAATAAACACTACACAACAACCATCAAATGCACATAGCACACACATCCACACGCACACACCCACTTTAAACAAACACACTGCAGCACCCACTCTCCACACTTTATATTTATTGATAAAGGATTTGCACTACAACTCGTACACCTTAATGTAAATTGTACCTCATCCCATTTCTGCTTTGCACTATATAGTATTGTATATTAGTACACTGCATAGTATATTGTATATTATATGGTAACTCAGTTACGTCTATTCTGCATCGAACATTGTACATATGTCTATACTGAACACTGTGACCTCATTTTTTTACTTCTAATTTACATGTTATACTATGTTATTTCATACTTGCATTTTGTATAAAAGTATTCTGTACTTCTGTATGACAACTATTAAAGAAACTTGAAACTTAAAACTAATATACTATATAGTGCAAAGCAGAGATGGGATGAGGTACAATGTAGGTACAATTTACAGTAAGGTGTACTGAGGTATGGGTTGTAGTGCAAATCTTTTACCATTAAATATAAAGTGTGTTTAGGTGTTCTAAAGTGTGGAGAGTGGGTGCTGCAGTGTGTTGTTTGTTTAAAGTGAGTGTGTGCGTGTGGATGTGTGTTATAATGTCACCTGTGCTGCACAGGTGCATGGAGGGTTTAAGCAAATACTCATCTTGGAGGTGCTTTCTTGCTTGCACAAAATACTCTTGCTGTATTGCCTTTTGCTGTATTCCATTTTCTAATCATGGTTAGGTGATATGACCAAAATATCATATCACAATATTTCCAGAGTTTTGACAGTTCAAGTTTCAAGTTTCTTTTATTGCCACACGGCCAGGCCAGTCAGTTCGTTTTCCAGTCCAAATTACATGTTTTCTTTTTATCTTTATCTTGTAATACAATTGTCATGGTGCTATATTTTCTTTAACCTTTTAAATACTACTGCAATGAATCTTTATTTTTATGAACTTAAAAAAAATATATATATATTACAATATGTATATATATCGTGGACGGCGGTATAGTAAAAACCAATACCGTTGCATGATTCCATGATGGTGTACCTTCATATTGGGTACACCTCCCAGCCCTAGTGTGCAGTGATAACCGCCTGACGTCTCTCCAGTGCTGCGCCGACGGCACACAAAATTACTTTTCCAAATGCTTTGTTTGCCTACAGATTTGCTTACACCAGCATAATAAATAACTTAAAGGAACACGTGAACATTATGGGAAATGTGCTTACTGTCTTCTCCAGAGTCAGGCAAGAAGATAGATACAATTGTCCTCTCTGTGCATTCAGTAGAAAGCTATCCGGCTGCAAGCTATCCTAGCTTAGCACAAATAAATGGAAGCGGATACGAACCACAGAGGAAATTGGTATCTATTAGGGATTGGAACGGTTGACGTAAAAAAAATAAAAATAAAAAAAATTACAACCAGGACAGGCCCTAGATATACAGTAGGTCTGGCAATGTGAGACTAGCCCCTGGTTGTCATGTTTTTTTTAACCCCTTTTGGTATTGTTTTCCAGGAAGGCCACAGCTTCCTGGTTCTGGATGAGCAGCGCTTTGCCAAGGAGATCCTCCCCAAGTTCTACAAGCACAACAACATGGCCAGCTTCGTCAGACAGCTCAACATGTGTACGTCTGTCTGTCTGTCTGTCTGTCTGTCTTTCTGTCTTTCTATCTATGTCTCTTCTTTCATGTCTTCTCTCTCTCTCCATCCCACTCCTTCTCTCTCCGACTCTGTCTATTTATTAGGGCCAGGCAAATAGGAAATAAATGAATAGCACTCATGACATTTATACATAAATAAATGGACATCATCAAAATTGTCATTTTCGCTCTACACCACCACAATGGATTTTAATGTGCTTTAACCACTTATGCACCCTTTTTTGACTATTGCGTACCCAAAGTAATTTGCGATTTATTATACTTTATACTTAAAGCACAGACATGAGTCTGGTCTCTTTTGAAAGGTAACATTCTGAAGTTTGCCTCATGCTGAGATTGTCAATATTGGATCGAATCAAATTAAATTGAATAGTAACCATGTCAATTGAAATGTAATCAGAAAATGTGTGCCGATACCCAGCCTTACAGCACTACTCATAATGTTATAAATTATTTTCAGACTGACCAGATATCATAACATTAACATTTTATAATGACAGGCAATCAGGCAAAAAAGGTCATAGTGCATTGTCATAACCATAGCTCATAATATATTATTGTTTCTGTTTCTGTATAACGCCATTATTGATGATCTTCCACCCTACATCACTTCATTACTGGGCTGGAACTCTAGACCTTATCATACTCGCTCTGATGATTGGCTTACAAATCTGCGTTTGGCTTCTGTGCCCCCAACTAAGGATGCACCGGAAAGAAAATTCTTGGCCGAAACCGAAAATAAGGAAACACTTTGTCGAAACCGAAACGAATACCGGCATTTCTTTCATTTATTTGCATATTTGTACCATTGCGTCCTTTTGATTTATGCTTTTCAATGACAAAATGTTATTACTAGGGATGCTCGATATTGGCTTTTTTACAGATACCGATATTGTCCAACTCTTAATTTCCGATACCGATATCAACCGATATCACATTTGAATGCCGATATCGGCCGATAATATCGGTAGGCCGATAATATCGGACATCATTTCTATAGAAATGTAAAAAAATTAAATAAAAAAATTAAAATAAATTGAAAACCGATACCGATATTTTCCGATATCACATTTTAATGCCGATATCGGCCGATAATATCGGACATCCCTAGTTATTACAAGACAAAATTTGACTAATACAACTTGTTGTTGTATTAGTCTATTGAACATTGTCCTTTCCACCAGACATTATACCACAAAAGCACAATAACTGAAAATAGATAATAAATAAATTAGTCACTGCTTGTGGATAATAATAATAATAATAATAATAATAAATTAATTTTATATAGCGCCTTACATTAGGAATCTCCTAAGTACCTGCCATCTATACCAGCTCTGGAAAGTGGCCTTGATTGGTCCTCCAATATCGCGACTGTACTTGATCCGCGTTATTAAGACCATGATGTGGGTAAAAAGCAGCGTAAAATGATGATGGAAATGCCAGTTGATGATGGAGACGGGGTGCGCAGTCGGGGCAAAAGAGACTGAGTGCTCGTACAACATAATGTTGTGCTGCTTTTTCCCCACATCAAAGTAATGGTCTTTATACTGCGGATCAAGTACAGTCGCGATGCAATACAGGGATTCTGATTCCGGAGCGCATCATGTTCACAGAACAGCATGGGTTGCCGTCGCTGTTTGAATCACGGTCTGAGCGGGCTGAGTAGGAGGAGCTTGACACAGCAACATTAAGCTTCAGGCTTAATGGGATATGGTTGGGATTTGAATTCATTATCAATAGCCGCAGGAGAGCAACGAAACAACCATAGAGACGATCAAATTTTTTGGAAACAGCATCACATTTATGTATATACTTTTGCTACAATAAAAAAATAAAATATGACACATTCAGCCTTTTCACTTCTTCAGCAGAATGTGTTATTATTAATTGCTATTTTCGGTCGAATTTTGATTTCTCAATGATCCTTCGAGATTAAATACAAATTGAATGAATTCATGTATGAACATTATAATTAGGGATGCTCGATATTGGCTTTTTTACCGATACCGATATTCCGATATTGTCCAACTCCAATTTCCGATACCGATACCGATACCGATATCAACCGATACCGATATATGCAGGGTTTCCCCCCCAAAAAACGGAATAATTTCAGGTAACTAATAATTTCACTGGATGCATTCAAAAGGCTTTCTAAATGTAAGCATTATCTGTGCAAAATATGATCATTAAAAAAGTAAAAATGAACATTTTAAACCAACATGCATACTTTTGACAATAAATAAAATAAGAATTGGTTCTTACTTGCTTGCCTGGGTAAATAAAGGTTAAATAAATGTTAAAAAAAAAAAAAAAAAAAAAAAAAATTGTTATTGTTTTTTTTCTTTTTTTTTACCGATACCGATATTTTCCGATATCACATTTTACTGCCGACATCGGCCGATAATATCGCTCGGCCGATAATATCGGACATCCCTAATCCAGCAATAATGGCTGCAGACCTGCAAGCAAAGTACAGCAAGTTGGCAAAGGAGTATTCCAAGTTAAATCACAATGTCACCAGTAACATTACAGTCTTTCCATATACCGGTAGCTCATGCTAGCTAACCTAGCCCACATTAACGTCGTTATTGATCGACCACCTCGCGTACACAATTAATGACATGTTGCGGACAGCCATATCGGTGACAATGTTTAGCTTTTAGTGCCAAATGATAAGAGTCTGAGGCGGAGTCTCAAAAGAGAATGTTTAATATTTATTGTGCAAAAATCACAACAGATCCTCTGCTACTACAGTACCTAAACGGAGCCTTGTGGAGGCAAGTGCAGCAACGTATAATGTCCGTGTGGAACTAATGTGCCAACAACCTTTCCGTGGGTGAACTCATTGAGATAGTTTTCAATTACTGATACTAATACTAATCTATACAATCACCTGTTGTTGATTAAATACCATTACTTTATAGTTATTACTAAAAAACAGTATATATAAAACAGTAGCTGTATAAAAAATAAATAAAAAAGGTTTTATAATTTATATAATATATATATATTTTTTTAATGTATGCACTGGTATCGGATCGGTATCGGCCGATACCCAAAGCTTAGGTATCGGAATCGGATCGGGAAGGAAAAAATGGTATCAGAACATCTCTAGTTGTGAGTGCATTTGATGGTTGTTGCATAGTGTTATTGTTCGTTGAGCAACCTGATGGCCTGGGGATAGAAGCTTCTTCTGAGTCTTTCTGTGCTTGCCATGAGACTGCGGTATTGCTTGCCTGACCGCAGCAGTTCAAAGAGGCAGTTGTTTGGGTGGCTGGAGTCCTTGATGATTCTCTTAGCCTTACCCCTGCACCGCTTGTTGTAAATGTTCTGGAGAGTGGGAAGCCCCCCTCCAATTGTGGGGCGGTGTGGCTCAGGGGTAGAGAGGGTCGTCCAATGATCGAAGGGTTGGTGGTTCGAATCCCGCTCAAGCCCATGTCCATCCCATTGCCGTTGTGTCCTTGGGCAAGACACTTAACCTACTTGCCTCGTATGAATGTGTATGCATGTGAATGAATGTTGGTGGTGGTCGGAGGGGCCGTAGGCGATGATTATTCGCCACGCTTCCGTGAGTCTGCCTAAGGGCAGCTCTGGCTGCAATTGTAGCTTACCACCACCGGTATGTCTGTGTATGAACGAATAATGGACTCTGTGAAGCGCTCTGGGTGTCATGAAGAGCGCTATATAAATCCAAGTCATTATTATTATTATTAATTGTGCGTTCGGCTGAACGTGCACTCTCTGCAGTCTGCTACGGTCTTGTGCGGTGCTATTCCCAAACCAGGAGGTGATATTGCCGGTCAGGATGCTCTCTATTGTACATGAGTAGAAGTTCTTAAGGATCTTCTGACTGACTTGGAACTTCCTTAGGCGCCTGAGGAAGTAGAGGCGTTGTCGTGCCTTCTTCACAACCAGGGAACAAACTTAACTTTTTGACTTACCAGCCATTTGGCTGGTAGATTTTAAAAACTACCAGCCAGGCAGATTTTTTACCAGCCAAAAATTATAAATAGCTTTTTAGTATATCGCCATGTGTTATTATTACTATATAATACTCTCATATGCTATTTTCAATTAATATCATAAACAACATAAGGAATATTAGCATAATTTTGAGTGGACTGAAGGAATGAGTCGGCGTTAATAGTTTTAAATGCAAATAATTTATTGAAACACTCGGGACACACACACTGTTTCAACTCACCACCCCTGCATCATATTGTAGTCTAGTCTGTCTTCAAACTTCCACTCCTCTCGAAACTTTTTTATATTTGAATATCAACATTATCTGTCCATCCTCAGTAATCCTCAGTTTACTATAATATACTCCTGTCCTGAGTCCCGACTAGTGACTTCATCGTCTTTAAATAATGTATTTGAGATTCTCTTAAACTAATTTATTTATTTGATTTTTTTTATTCTTAAACTAATTTAATCTATTGAATAACGACCTGTTCAATGCAACTACAGTTCAATATCGTAAACTAATTTAATCTATATTGAACTATAGTTGCATTCAACTGGTCGTTATTCCTCTGTATTTCCTCTGTCAGCGCGCACACACCACACACACAGACGGCTCCTCCCCCGCTAGCCCCCACCCTCTTCTAGTCAGCCTGCTGTTCTCTGTCTCTCTCTCTCTCTCT
Source organism: Notolepis coatsorum (assembly GCF_963971535.1). Taxonomy (NCBI): domain Eukaryota; kingdom Metazoa; phylum Chordata; class Actinopteri; order Aulopiformes; family Paralepididae; genus Notolepis; species Notolepis coatsorum. The sequence goes on from NC_140176.1 coordinate 106,250,497, forward strand.
GTGTTTATGCGGAGCAGCGCTAGCTCCGTGCGGCTAACGCGGAGCTAACGCTAGTTTGCCCCGAATTAAATGAATAACTAGGTTGCAAATCATAGTAGTTTTCACTGCACATAGAAGCAGTCCAACAGCGGGAGCATTTCGGGAGCATATGACCAAAACCCAGGCAACTTCGAGCCCTTAAGGAATCAAATAGTCTGCTCTATGGCTGCATGCTGTGTAGCGCTGCTCTGCTCGGCTTTAATGGAGCAGAAGCACGGACTGGGCGGATATGACTCTGCCGAGTTGCCACGGGTCTTTTTCAAAATAAGAGTATCATATGAACCGAAAGTTGTTAGCTGCCGGAGCCATAGATATTATGACTGGAGCTGCGCTTGGGGCGGAAATGAGACCCACACAGGATTTTCAAAATAAGAGTATCGATATGAACTACACGCCAGGTGGCGGGCCAGGTTAGTCGCCAAACCTTAAATCTACACGCCATTGGCGCTTGGCGGGTGCTTATTTTGTTCCCTGTTCACAACACTGTCAATGTGTGTGGTCCATGTCAAGTCCTCGGATATGTGGGCTCTGAGGTACTTAAAACTGTTCACTCTTTCAACCGGTGCCCCGTCGATGCTGAGGGGGCTGTAGTCCCTGACCCCCGACCTCCTAAAGTCCACAATCATCTCCTTTGTTTTGCTGACGTTCAGGGAGAGGCTGTTCTCCTGGCACCATCCCGCCAGGACCTTGGCCTCTTCCAGGTAGGCCCTCTCATCGTTTGCAGAGATCAGGCCCACCACTACTGTGTCGTCAGCAAATTTGATGATTGTGTTGTTTTCCCGCTGAGCCACACAGTCATGGGTGTACAGGGAGTAGAGGAGGGGACTCAGAACACAGCCCTGGGGGGCCCCTATGTTGAGGGTGATGGATGAGGAGAAGCAGTTGCCTGCTCTCACCACCTGGGGTCTGCCCGTCAGGATGATACCTCAGCTGTAGCTCACGTTAGCTGACGCCAGCTCACTGTTCAAAACGAAATGTCCCACTGAACTAAATAGTTCACCGAGGCGCTGTATCAATGTTATATAGCCGACCAGCAGTAGCCACAGATGGCTCCTGATATCAATGTTTTATAACACTCATTCGATGCGTATTCGAGCTGAGGGCATGTTGTTGAATATGATCAATAGGGCCTAGCTGCAGCTCCGCAGAATCCTGGCCGTAGCTGCAGGCTACTCGAGTATAGGGTCCAGCTGCAGCTCCGGAGAATCCTGGCCGTAGCTGGAGGCTACTAGAGTACACACAGACAGTGGAGCTTGTTGCGTGGTGGCGATGTCTCGCAGATAATACAAGTACAAATCTAATAATATAATATATATATTTATATAAAAAAAAATTAAATAAAATTATATAAAATAATCTTTAATTTTTTGTAATCAAAAACGATCGGATCGGTATCGGCCGATATGGCTCACGACGATCGGTGATCGGTATCGGTGGCAAAAAACGTGAGCGGCGCATCCCTAGTATTGAATGCTGAGCTGTAGTCGATGAATAGCATTCTCACATAGTTCCCCTGCCTCTTGTCCAGGGGTGATGCTGCTGTGTGCAGCACATGGGCTATGGCGTCCTCCGTGGTCGTTGAGGCAAGCAGGCTTGGATTTTTTAGGTACAGGGATGATAGTGGACTTCTTCAGGCAGGTGGGGATGACAGCCTGTTCCAAGGACAGGTTAAATATGTCAGTGAATACCGGGGCCAGTTGGTCGGCACAGACTTTTAGGACGCGGCCGGGGATGCCGTCTGGTCCTGCTGCCTTCCTGATATTCACTTTTTTAAAGGTCCTCCTCACCTCATGTTCTGTTACCCTGAACACTGAGTCTCCATCAGCAGACCCCCCCCCCCCCCCTCCATTGCAGTGGCTTGTAGGCTGGTGTTGTTATTCCCAGCCTCAAAACCTCGCATAGAAATGTTGAGATAATTTGCTAAGGGTCAAATGCATATAACATGCTTTGCAATCCTCGCCATTCCATTATGACCACGTCGTGTTTAAGACCGGAATTAACGTTCCGTTAGCATAAGCTAACAACAAGCTAAAACCCTGTTCAGAGCGACAGAACAGCAGAGTGGGGACTGGGAAGGAGGGGCATTCTCCCTGTGTGTGTGCGTTTGAAAAGATATGATGAAGTCAGACGAGTATATTATATTGATAGTAAATGTAGTCTACTGAGGGTGGGCAGATGATGTTGATATTCAGGGAACAAAATAAGTACCAGCCAACCGCCAATGGCTGGTAAAAAATCTGCCTGGCTGGTAGTTTTTAAAATCTACCAGCCAAATGGCTGGTAAGTCAAAAAGTTAAGTTTGTTCCCTGTTGATATTTAAACATAAAAAATACAATACATAATAAATGTATGCATGATCATCATGCAACATAAAACAATTGCAGGAACGGTTTGGGAGAGGAAGGGGTTTTAGGTTGCGTGTTCCAAAAAAAATTTACTTAAAGTTTAAAGCTCAATATATCAAAACGTGGCACTTTATAGTGAACAGGAGGTCTATTTGTATTAAAAACAATAAATAGTTTTTCATTTAAATGTCTGGAAGAGCTAAAAATCTTTTTTTTCCAAATTATATTTGTTACCTTTTGAGTTGATCTAAATGTTACTGATTGTGTTAAATGGGCTTATATCATCTCATATCGATTGCAGGCACCTGCATTGTATCGTATCGTGGCACATATCGGCAAATATCGTATCGTTGTCCAAAGAATCTATATCGTATCGTGATGAAACTGGTGATTCCCACCCCTAGTAGAGTCCATACACCCAACACCAAATCCCATAATTCCTTACACGTAACGTGTCTGGCTGTGTGACGTCAACTTGTCAGCATGAAAATGACAGCCAAACATGGCACTGCAACTAAATAACACAAATACAATAGGCACATTTGTGACTGTTACAAATATAACACGTTTTATACTTGTGCTACAAGATTTTGGCCTGTGCTACAAAACTATCAACCTCTGTAGCACCAGTGCTATGTGCAAAAAAAGTTAACGTACAGCCCTGCCAGCGGATAGCCATTAAATGCCATTTGAGAATATAGGCTATCAAGGTGAAACGACGGCCTATAGCCTATACATATTATTTAATGTTTTCATAAGCGTAAAGATACAAGGACAACAGTTATATTAACGATCAAGTTAGTTTACTGTATGCAGGTGCGGGGCTCCGTGTGACATGTCTGTGCCATGCTGCGTTATGCGCAAATTACTGTTGCATAATGTAGGCTATGCATATATAATTTATATAGGCTATACCTAATACCGACATCAAAATAGATTGTATGCCTCTACAAATCATATTAAACCATGCAGGTAGAAAATGTACGGAAAATCTGTCGCGATTTGGAATCAAATTGATGGAGAACTTTAATCCCTAGGTAATCGAACTTTAAAAGAACGAAACGAAAAAGGGCATTCATATTCCAGAATGGTTATTATTAATGACACCAACGCCAAACAGTGGTTAACGGTCTTTATTAGTGTTTGCGCTGCCCAGGCAGCAATGGTCTTTAGGAAGTTAATATCATATCCGACTGTTTCCGACATCACCGTGTACATGTCTGTCAGCCTGTCGCGTATTTCTCCCACGCGTTCGCTCGTTTTAGTCCACTTTTCCACATTTCATGGGGGTGTTTCATTACCGTATATGGTTAATTATGGGCGGTTCTATATGCAAATACTTAAAATCCTACACGAGCTCGGAGCATAGAACAAGTGGCATTTATCAACACGGAGTACTTGCAGGTGTGCGTACGACCTGTGTATGCATGTGTGATAAATCCCGATTTTTCTGTGCGTAGAGACATTCTAAATTCTGTGCTTAACACTTTGAATGCCCAACCTGAGAATATTCGTTATATATTTATATATTAGTGATCTGAATTCATATTGCATCAAGCGAGTCTACCGTTGGTGAATCAGCCACCCCAGGCACTCGGATGTGAAAAAAGCGCCCCCTATCATCTCCCAGATGGTAATTCACCCTTTTGGATTGGACTCAATGAAAATGCATGGGGGAAAAAAACCCGGACTCCACATTTTACTTCTCACCGTAACCGGTGAGAGCCGATCAGCTTCATTCTGGACCCTCAGCAGAGCGTGGTTACTGTATTTTACTGTATACGCGTGTGATCAATAAAAGGATCGATTTTTGGAATGGCTATCAGGAATTGGAATAATCCATTTGGATACCATCTGATCTCAGGTAAGGAATCTATTTTACCAGTCTTAGGATAATCAGACCCGTTTTCACGGAGATATAAGCGTTTCCCATATGTGTCCCCCAGGCTGTTTGACTGTGTGAGCGGTCAGGAACTAGGAGAATTGATTTTCAGCTTGCGGCACGAGCGTGCATGCGTACACATATACTATCGATAATCTAGCGTTTATTTGAAAACTATTCATAAATAGGCTAAAAAATGCCAACGTTCTAGAATATTCCAGTAAAGGGCGATTATCATGGAATCTCTTATTTTTTCTGTGAAAACGAGTGCTTTTAAAAATGCTAGAAAACGGAAATGAACCGATAAAAAAACAATATGCTTCGACAATGTTGACTGGAAAATGAGTCTTTGATAATTGACGGGCAGATTAGACACTAGAGTTTTTCCGATTCCGATACCAGTATCGGAAATGCCGCCGATTCTGCCTAAAATGCTGGTATCTGTATCGGCGGAAACCCTTGAATTCTGCATTCCGATACCATATGACGTAATTTATCAACAACACTGCAGTCTGCTGAGTGAGCATTATAAAACAAACGTGTTTTAACCGACCGTGAATTAAAGTGTCAATGCCATTTGTCATTTTAACAGCAGATACTTTGCCATCGTCCCGACAGCGCTGTTGACGGGGAGCTCTGATGGGTTCGCTTGGTGATGTTATTAGCATTGAACAGCTAACCGAAAGCTATCGTTAACTAACGTTAAAGTTTTAGCTGTAACGTTACCTTGGCTAAAGTTGGGGCTATTCATAATCCAGCAATAATGGCTGCAGACATGCAAGCAAAGTACAGCAAGTTGGCAAATGAGTATTCCAAGTTAAATTCACCAGTAACGTTAGTCTTTCTACCGGTAGCTCATGCTAGCTAATCTAGCTCACGTTAACGTCGTCAGTGATCGCCCACCTCGTGTACACAATTAATGACATGTTGCGGACAGCCATATCGGTGACAATGTTTAGCTTTTAGTGCCAAATGATAAAAGTCTGAAGCGGAGTCTCAAAAGAGAATGTTGAATATTTATTGTGCAAAAATCCCAATAGAGCCTCTGCTAGTTAAACGGAGCAGTCTGGAAGCAAGTGCAGCAACGAATAATGTCCGTGTGGAACTAATGTGCCAACAACCTTTCCGTGGGTTACTTTTCAATTACTGATACTAATACTAATCTATACAATCACCTGTTGTTGAATAAATAGCATTACTTTATAGTTATTACTAAAAAACAGTATATATAAAACAGTAGCTGTATATAAAAAAAAAAAAAAAAAAAAGGTCTTATAATTTATATATTTTTTTGAACAGCCATGGATGGTCACCACAGATAATCCGGATGGGCTTGTTCAGTAGTGGTAGAAATCTGTTATCCAATTGATATTGGATTATCTGTGGTGACCATCCATCGCTGTTTTATATTATTATTAGTGTTATTATTAGGGGTGCACGATATTGATTTTTTGACCCCAATATCGATATCCATAACTTTCTGCTCCTCAAGGTCGATACCGATAACCGATAATATATATATATATTTATTGTATTATTATTATTATTTAAAAAATGTGTATTCCTGTAGTTTTGACCTAACCAGATTTATCATGACATGAGCGTTACTACTATGAACAAAACAAAGCCAAGATAGCAGTTTTGACTCTTCAAAAAAAGCTTTATTTTTCCAAATATAATTTGAATCACAGAATTCACAATCCGTCAATGTCATTAACAATGTGTTTCCCTGAACAATGAGTGAACTAAAAACCAACAGGTATTGTGCTTTGTCAGCAGATAAAACATTTGACGCTATAGGAGAGGAGACTGTTGTGGTCTTGGTCCATGAAACAACTATTACTTGGCATTTATAGGACAGCACGCCTCAAAAAGAATTAAATAAACCAAACAAAGTATTTGACATCCTGTCAATAACTTGTAAACATAACATTGCAAAATGTAAACATTTGCCAATTGCCATAGTGAGGTTCATCACTCAGTGATGTAAAAATAAAAAAGGCCTCTAGAACTGTTTTTATTAAGGGATTAATGGCTTGCCTTATAATAATCCATATAAATGACAGTGAGTGAACCCTTTTTTTCCACTAAACTACTAAAGCATTGAGGTTTCAAACTTTCAATTGTTTTCGTTTTTTTTCTCAAAGAGAGAGAGAGGGGGGGGGGGGAGAGAGAGACAGATGGATTCACGTTTGACCCTGTATTGTTATTTTTTTGGTAACTCTTCTACTGTTTTTTAAATTCTGGTCGGATCAGTGGGAGATTTTTTTTAATGAAGATTAGCATCTCTGCCTTCTCGCATGCGAGTCGGTTTCTTTGCTCGGTCATCACGTGTCCAGCAGCAGAAAACAAACGCTCAGAGTCAACGCTAGTGCAAGGCGCTGACAGAAATGTACGAGCAAGTTGGGCCAGGCACTCGTAACGGGACTGGCTGCTACTCCAGCGGGCAACGGCTCAGCGTGGGCTCCAACAGATAGGACTGGAGCTAACAGTAAAAACAAAAGCACAGAAGAACGGGATCTAATTATGATGACGTTCTACCGGTTCCATAACACAAGTTATACAGTGTTCATAAAACATTAAAATAAAATATACACTTAAGTCCGCATCCACTCTGCTGTTTTCCTGTTGTTCAGTTGCAGCATCTGTGTTTTCTTCCATGATTGCCTCAAACATTCCCAAGAGCGAGTTGTTGTTGTTCTCGTCTTCCCTGGTCCTCTTTGCCGGTGGCTCGTCTGACTGGGGGCCGGGGGTGTCTGTCTCGATTTTGTGCAGCTGTTCCCGCTGCATTTCTGTAGCTTGACGTTTTGATGCACGGCTGAAGTAGCGGTCCTTGTACCTCGGGTCCAATATCGTGGAGAGATAATACATGGGCTTTTCCTCGATGTCACCAAAAATGCCTTTGGACTGCTTTTAACAGTGTCTCCTTTGTAGTTTTCACTCTGTGGTCTGTTGGGACGGTTTGTTTTAGCAGGCGTGTTAGGGCTTGGATGGAGGGGATCACGTCTGCAGTAGTGAGCACGTTGTGAGGTCTGCTATTTTCGGCATACGTCACTGTCGTGCAACGGTGTAAATAAAAGGAAATGCATTTGTGGTGCCAAATTCTTCTGCTCTGTGTGACAATAAATTAATGATATGTAATTTAAAACCAAAACTAAGGCCTCAGTATGAGTTTATGATGTGAACATCAACATGGTCATGTTTGTTGAATAAAAAAAATATAATTTCACTCCCGAGTTTTATAAGTTTTTCCCCCCTATCCCGATCCTCTGAAAATCATGTGATCGGATCGGGACATCCCTAGTGGCTGTAGCTTTGCTAATATTTCTAGTAAGCTGTTCACATGGATCGAGGATGGTCAAGATGTTTTCAACCAGGGTCCATTGGTCGGCGTTGAGTTGCTGGCAACTTGTATTCTACAGCATAAGCTGCGATAGCTTGCTTCTGCTTCACCAGACTCTGGAGCATGTAGCATGTACTGTTCCAACTAGGGATGCCCCGATCACGTTTTTTGCCACCGATACCGATCACCGATCGTCTATGAGCCATATCGGCCGATACCGATCGTTTTTGGTTTTATAATTTATTTTTATTTTTTAAATATATAATTTATTTTTATTTTTTAAATATATAATTTATTTTTATTTTTATAAAATATATATATATTATATAATCATACTTGTAGTTGTATTATCTGCGAGACATCGCCACCACGCAACAAGTCAAAATGCTCGCTATCTGCAAAAAGCTCCACTGTCTGTGTATATACTCTGCTTTGGTCAAATCACATTCAGCATGCCTTCAGCGTCCCCAGTCAGAGCGATGGTTCAACTTGACTAACGGGGTCTGAAACGTATAAGATGTTCGCAGTGTTCAGTTATGAAGCATGATAGCTAATTAGCCAACAGCTGCAAAAACGAATAATGTCAATTATGTTATAAGACATTGATATCATGAGCTATCTGTAGCTACTGCTAGCCGGCTAGATAACGTTAGACAACGCATCATGTATTGAACTAAAGTGAAATATTTTGTTTACTGGGTCATTTCGTTTAAACAGTGAGCTAACGTGAGCTAACGTTAGCTACCTAGCTAACGGAGGTCTCATGCACTCTACTATTGCCGGAGAATTTGTTGATATCAGGAGCTATCAGTAGCTAGCCAGCTAGATAACGTTAGACAATGCCTCATGTATTAAACTAAAAGTGAATAGTTGACTGGGTCATTTTGTTTAAACAGTAACGTTAGCTAGGTAGCTAACGCTAGTGCACGCAGTCTCATGCACTAGACCAGGGGTGCCCAACCTTTTTTGAACCAAGATCTACTTTTTTATTTACCACCTAGCCGAGAGCTACCAGCCAAAATTGTATATTGTAAGCCGTCATTTGAGGCTTTATAAAAGCAGCATAATGAACACAAATCTGTCAGTGCAGAGTCCGACCTCATCTTAAATAACAAACAGCATTGCTTGTTGTAGTTAACAAGGAGAGGCAGAGTTGATTTTGCAAAAAAAAAAAATTTTTATTTATTTATATACTTTTTTTATCTAATTTTATTAATCGAGATCTACTTGAAATCAGCCCGCGATCTACCTGTCGATCACGATCGACTGGTTGGGCACCACTGCACTAGACTATTGCTGGAGCTTGTTGACATGTCGGGTCTGGGAGGGGGAGGGGCAGTGCGCTGCAGCAGCAGCAGCTGTGTGCCTGAGAGAAGTCAGCGAGTGAGAACTCCGCTGAGAATTTGATCATGTTTTTCGCGTGTCTTCGATCGGTTTTCACGATCTGCGAAAATAAAGCATTATCGGAATTCACCAATCTCATATTTATACTGAATATCGGCCGATACCGATCGCTGGCCGATCGATCGGGGCATCCCTAGTTCCAACGTGTGGCCACGTCTCGTTGGAGTCGTGATTTTGTTATTTTCAGGGCCACCATTAACTCTTCCAGGCGGGTGGTCGCTACTTGGTAGTGCTTAAAGTGTCCAACAATCTTCCGACCGATGGCAACACAGTCAATCACAGCTCTTTGGCTCAGCACAGCCTCGTTCACAGCCAGCTGTAAGGTGTGGGCCATGCAGCCCAGGCTATCAACATTGTAATCCTCCATAGCCTTTGTCATGTTACGTGCGGTGTCTCTTAGGACAACATGGACCATCTCTTTCGTTATGTTCCATTTCTGAAGCATAGCTACAAAAGCCAAACGGATCATATCGGCAGTGTGTGAACCTGGTAGTTCCTGAGAATGCAACACCGCTCTGTACAGTTTGAAATATTTGTCCAGCCACTGCACTGTCAGACCTAGCATGCTGACAGGGTTAACATCACAGGTCCATATGTCTATCAGAGTATGAAGGAGTAAGGTGATTGTAGGAGCTATTTGATGGTTTTTGTGCTTGGTTTGTAGTTTGTTAAGTTCATCACTGGGTGGCAGCACGGAGCGCATATGTTTTGAATAAAGGCACAGGTGTAGGCTATATCAAGGTATCTAGGTATGGGTGACGGAGAGATCTCACAGTTTTTACCGCATGAACACACACACGTACCCTCGCTCGGTTTAAGTATTATTAACAGCATTAAGAAGAAATTATTGTTTGGCTCATCACATGTATTATGCTAAATACTTCAATTAAATGGGAACTTCACCCAACGGCAGGTGACACAGACTAGACATTGTGTATTTTCTAATTGCGCGTCAAAGACGAGGAATCCCCGCACCCAACCGGGCGTCTACCAGGACATCAGGATAGTCGCTACACAAGTAAAAACCTGATCTTACTTGGACAATGGAGGACTTTGAAACCTGCCTTGGAATGCTGCTTCTGGATAAGGATCATCATCCCGAGAGAGCACACCAAAGGAGGACGGGTTAGGGTATCCCGTATGGGTTGCTTGCTGGTGGAGCAGCAGCATTGAAATGTAGACCTATGCAGAAGTGGGCTACTGTGAGGATACTGCTTTCAAGTTTGTTATTATTGTATTGACTTTTTTTTCACGAAAGAGACTGTCGCGCCAGTCTTAAAGGAACAGTACGTATAATCGAAAATGGATTCACGTCATGATATTGTGGAGCCCACAGAAGGGCAAAATGTTTGTGAGAAAAGAATAAGAAAGCCTTCTTTAAAGGGATTATCAATTGATCAATTAATCAATGATTGAAAGGCTCCAAATGGACAGAAATGCATATTGTACACAAGCAAGGAAATTGAAAAGGAAAATCATCACTCTTCTAGTTTCCAACGACAATGTAAATCTTGTGCACCAAAGTCTAAAACAGTTCAAAGCCCCATGTCAAGTTGCCTCTGAGGCACATAATACATTGATGACTGAGTGTCCTACAACTGAGGATACGCAGAGAAAGCAGGACGAATGGTTTTATGCAACAAAGGAAACAAATGATACATTTGTAAATGAAGTGTCAACATGGTTGAGCGAAAATGGGATTTTTCAGGACAATGATGATAATGCTGAATTGGAAAAAATGAAATCTGATTTGCATGAGGAAATTAAAGCTGGAGACAGTGTGTCTAATGTGTCTAGTAAAAGGTCAAGCAGAAGAAGCAATGCCAGTAGAGCATCAGTTTCTAGTACTGCATCTGCACGCTTAAATGCCATGGCAGCTTTAATGGAGCAAACCGCTGCTCTGCAAAGGAAACATGAAATAGAGGCACAAGAGGAGAAACTCAGACAGGAACAAGAGAAACTCAGAAAAGTTAAGGAGCAACTGGAGCTTGATACACAAATGGCTGTTGTTACTGCAAGACTTTCTGTGCTGGAAGGCAGTGGTGTTGGAGGAAAGGCCCTTTCAGATGGAATGAATTCCTACCTGAGCAAATCAATTAAAGAGCTGAGACCTCAATTCAACCTACAGGCAACTGCATTTGTGCCGAAGGAGAACACCCTGACTTCGGATCAAGGCTCAAGAGCGCCACCTATCTTTTCCACATATGATGTGCGACCAAAGGTGAATATGCACACACAGTTTCAGGAGAGAGTAAAACATCATGGAATTCCACAAGCGGAGGATACTACTCTCATGCCACAGTGGCAACCAAACACTGGGCCGTCTCTCACCACTACTCTAAAGCATCAGTCTCAAAACGCTTTCACAGCCTCCACTGCTGCACCTCGTATGTCAGTAGCTGCACAGGAACGACAGTCTACACAGAACGCTGCAGTGCAAAATACAGTGGACTAGGATGCCATTTGTGGAATCATGCAAAGGCAGAATGAACTCACCACATTGCTCATTCAACAGCAAATGTTATCTACTTTACCAAAAAGAGATATAACCGTATTTGATGGTGATCCATTGCACTTTATTTCCTTTGTTAGGACATTTGAACATTGTGTTGAAGAGGTAACATGCAGTTATCAAGACTGTTTGTATTTTCTGGAGCAGTACACCAGGGGGAAGCCCAGAGAGCTGGTGCGAAGCTGCTTACACATGCCACCACAACAAGGATATCAAAGAGCATAAGGTCTTTTGAAAGAACACTTTGGTAATGAGCACAGGATAGTAACAGCCTACATGGAAAAAGCCTTTCGCTGGCCTGTTGTTAAAGCAGAGGATGTAGAGGCGCTGCAGGAGTTCACGCTGTTCCTAAGAGGGTGCTGCAACGCTATAACAGAGATACAGTACATGGAGGAGATGAACGTTCCGTCAAACATGAGGAATGTTATGATGAAATGGCTGTACAAGCTGCAGGAAAGATGGAGGTCTACAGCTTGTGAGATACAAGAACGGCAAGGCTACAGGGCCACCTTCCCAGAGATGGTAAACTTTTTGGAGAAACAAGTCAAAATCTTGTCTCATCCCATTTTTGGTGACATTTCAGATGCACAATCAAGTATCACAATAAAGCCTGTAGATAAGAGCGTGCCGCTACCCAGGAGCAGCATTAAAGGAAGCAGTTTTGCAATAACCATGGCAACCAACCAAGCTGAAACTCCTAAGCCCACAGTGCACATGATGCCAAAGCAGCCTACCGTAACTAAGGAGTTGTCCTCAGAGGCCTGCCTCTATTGTGAAGAGTCGCATCCATTTCTTAAGTGTTTTAAACTGAATACGATTTCTCAAAGGGAGAAAATGGATTTTCTGAGAGGAAAAGGAATTTGTTTTGTATGCTTGAAGTCTGGCCACATGAGTAAGGAATGCAGAAGTCGTCTGACCTGTGATGAATGCAATCTTAAACACCAGACTATTCTGCATGTCCACAACAACGACAAATTGACCAAGTCACAAGAAACACCAGTCAGTAGTGCACTTGTGTCTCTTCAGGCATGTGGTTGTACTGGGGCCGGAGACCACGACTGTACCCTTTCCATTGTTCCAGTACAGTTGAGATCCAAGAAAGGAAATGGAGTGCTGCAGACCTATGCCTTCTTAGACCCAGGAAGTACAGCAACCTTCTGTACCAACCATCTTATGAAGAAGCTGAATCTACAGGGTACAAAGACCAACATTCTTATGCGCACTATGGGTCAAGAAAAGGTAATTGAAAGCCAAATCCTTACAGGACTGGAGTTGTCGAAGTTGGATAATAACCACTTTATGGAGCTCCCAGAAACGTTCACACATGAAACAACAATCCCTGTTTCAAAGAGTAACATCCCTACTCAGCGAGATATTGAAAAATGGTAATATCTGAAGGGTATCAGGATCCCAGAATTGGACGCCGATGTTGAACTTTTGATTGGAGCTAATGCATCAAAACTCATGGAACCCTGGGAAATTATCAACAGCCAAGGTGATGGACCTTATACCGTGAAGACCCTATTGGGGTGGGTCGTCAACGGTCCTTTGAGGGGTAATAATGGTTGTCAGAGAAGCTGCTCAACCATATATGCCAATAGGACATCCATTGTCAAACTGGAGGAGCTGTTGGTCTCTCAGTACAACCAAGAGTTCAACGAGAAGTCACTGGAGGAGCAGCAGGAGATGTCAAGAGAGGACCCAAGTTTTATGGAGATCTTGGAGAAGTCTATTTGCATGCAGGAAGGACATTATTGCATGGACTTGCCTTTTAAAATGGATGACATCACCATGCCAAACAGGTGCATTGTGGAACCTTCAGAGTCTGAAAATAAAGTTTGAACGGAATAAGGGCTACCAAAATGAGTACACCGATTTTCTTACTCATGCGATTGACAGTGGCTACGGAGAAGTTGTGCCTCAAGTCCAGTCGGACTACAAAAATTGCAGTGTGTGGTATCGCCCTCATCACTGGGTGTGCCACCCAAAGAAGGAAAGACAGAGTGGAAAAGCGAGCACACACCAGACGTGGAATTCTTCCAATAGTCAGTCCCAGTGACCAGTTGGGGTTCTCATCACCATTCACCTTGCTACCAAAACTGTTGTTGCAAGAAATGTGTCGAAGGAACATGTCTTGGGATGACCCCATACCCCAGACATTCTCACAACGATGGGCAAAGGGCTTGTACGGGCAGTACGGTTGAAGACCAAGACAGGGCAGTTAGAGCGGCCCATATCCAAGCTCTTTCTGCTTCAAGAAGCAGTGGAAGGTCTGGCGGTAAAGGTCACAACCCAACGTTGAGTTACATGCTGGTAACCTCTGGCTCAGAGAAGAACCAAGAACACTTGTTATAGCTCCTTTTTTCTGCTTTAATGTAATTGTTTTCCACCTTCACATTTGGGGCCGGTGTGTAGGAGCTATTTGATGGTTTTTGTGCTTAGTTTGTAGTTTAAGTTCATCACTGGGTGGCAGCACGGAGCGCATAGGTTTTGAATAAAGGCACAGGTGTAGGCTATGTCAATCAAGGTATCTAGGTATGGGTGACGGAGAGATCTCACGGTTTTTACTGCATGAACACACGCACGTACCCTCGCTCGGTTTAAGTATTATTAACAGCATTAAGAAGAATTTATTGTTTGGCTCATCACATGTATTATGCTAAATACTTAAATTAAATGGGAACTTCACCCAACGGCAGGTGACACAGACTCGACATTGTGTATTTTCTATTTTCAAAGACGAGGAATCCCCGCACCCAACCGGGCGTCTACCAGGACATCAGGATAGTCGCTACAGTGATCTCATCATACTTGGCTTGTAAACACTGCTCTGCAAAGTGACGGCGGCTTGGAATTATAAACCTGGCCTCTAAATGACGAAGTAGCCGACAGAATCCTTTGTCTTCAACGAGGGAAAAGGGCTGGTCGTCAAGTGCCATCATTTCTGTGATCAAGTTAGAGATCGCTTGAGCCCTTGGGTCATTTCTGTCAAACTTCTTTAATTTTACAAACGCCTCGTCAATAGGTACAAGCCCCGCCGGTTCCTTTGCAGCTGGCTTTGGATTCGCAGCAGCTTTAGCTGCTCGCGCGTCGTCGTAGGCTTTTAACACCATCGTAGCGGTGGTGATGTTGCAGGTGACTTATTATTTTGGATGTGTTATAGCCTGTTGCCCCTTTCCCTCCTCGTGGAACTTCTGCATTTGTTACAAATAGCAAGCGAACTGTTTTCCTCTAAAACGTTGAAAAAGTCCCCCACTACTGACGCCATGTTTGTTTCCTATCCGTGCTGCTTCTGAAAGTTACGTGACTACGTCACAGCCAGGCATGAGGAAGCGAGCGCTGGCTTTGTGGAAAACTCCCTCTTCCTAAACCACAGTACTGGCAAAACGGGAGGAGCCTATAGTGACGTCATAATTGCTGATATCGACCCGATAATTATCGTGCATCCCTAGTTATTATTAGCTGCGGCAGCCTCAGATATTAGCCCTTCATTAGCAAAATCCAGAACTAACGTTAGCTTAGCAGTGTGTCTCATCTGTTTATCTGACATACATTATCCTAGTTTAGCTTGGTTTAGGAGTCCATGGTAAAGTTGTATTATTTACAGTTTACTAAACAATTATTTTTCAATCTTCTGTAGATGGCCACGGTATTAGGGTGGGCCATACTTTTTTTCTTTTTGGAAAATCAATCGAGTGGGGTGTCTAAAATGTGTTTTTTTGTGGGGAATTCAAATATGGGATTATTTTTCTAATCGGATAACTCCTACCTACATTGTTTTGGATTTCAAAATGGCCGATTTGACCATTTTTCACCCCTTGGCCATACATGGATGCCAATGTAATGGGAATTATTAAAGGACAAACGATGAGCCGCCTACATTAATCATTCTGAGTCATTATTAATAATAATAAGAAGGTTTATTTAATAAAGAAAGTTCATGACAGCGTGGCCACACTGCCAGGCCAGTCACCCGCCAGAGACAGACATGTTTACCCACTAGCGTCTGACAGGGGACTGACCTAGAGGCCTGGTCAGACATACAATTGAATACATGAAATTACGTAGAAGAAAACAAAATGGCTGGTTAGAGAAATTAATAATACGACTATGTTATGGCTAAGCCTGGAAGGAAAAACAGCTCCATCTTACAGTTCCCATGACCTTGGGTTATGGCTCTATGGCTGGTAGAAACAGCAACTTCGTTACGACTGAGAGAATGATAGAGTAATCTTAAAGAGACATACACACATTAACCAGTAAATCTGGTTGGACTGAAACTCAAGCTGTATGACATGATAAAATAACAGAGACTCATAATGACATGATAATATATTCCACGACAGTTCCCTCCTCTTGATAATTATTAATCACAATCATTATCATTTCATAAAGACAACAAAAAATATTATCATTCAAACACAGATTATAATAACCCAGCAAAAACTATTTTTATTATCTAAAAAACAAAAGGTCCTCTGCATAGACCCCGTGTCACGTGCAAAAGAGAAGTTGTCATAACAGCAGCCATCATTAGCGTCTCTTTGCAAACGCCCAGACGGTGGTTGCAGGATTCAAGGGTACAGTCCAGCCTCTGGTTTTGTCAAGGCCATACTTCTCCCACCACCAAGCTGAAAAATTGAAATCACAAAAGAAAACACAGGGCAGTACCTTGCAAGATAGACTGCGCTCACGAAATATAACACTGGGTGCATTACTAGAAGACAAAAACATTCTCACAAAACTCATAGCGAAAACAGAATACACGTGACTGCATTCTCCGGGAGATAGCCAAAACAAAACAAAAACAATTTGCAGACTCCTCACAAAGAATGAAAAAATAACTGGTTACTATTGCAATGCACAACACATTAAAAAATCTCCACCTGAATCAAAGAAAGTTCATTACACCATTACCTAACATCTTTTAGGACGATACTGTAATATCTGCATGTATTGTGGTTCAAACCTAAGCATTGTGGGTAAAACTTGCCTCATCCCGGAAACGGTCTCTTCTCCCTCCCCCGGTCGCTGGTCCAAGCACCCCCCCTCTGCAGTCCATGTATGCCGTGGCTCGGTCCTGATGATCCTCCCCTCCGATGCAAGGAGCCTGTCCGGTGAATGGCTTAGACCTGCTGGAAACTGTCTCTAAGATCTTTATCTCAGGACCACTGATCCTATCAGACTGGAGTCAGCTGTCGGTTGATGGTCTTAGCGCCCCATCGTTCACTAGCCGATAGGCCCTCTGCCTCCTAGTTCTGGAGCAGATTGGGACAGCTTACTTTCACAGAAACCAGCTGTAGTCGGTCCCCCCACTCAGGCCCTTGGTTGTGGCCCTGATGGAACAGGCCTGCTAGAAACTGTCTCAGTGTCCATGCTGTAGCTGCAGAGTGGAGCTCTGGTCCAGTAGATTAGCTGGGCCAGCTTGTCTCCCCGTAATCAGCTGTAGTCGGTTCCCCCGTCAGGTTCTGCTGGAAACCGTCTCACAGATCTGATGGTCACGGAGTACTGTCCATGTGTCACCGCTGTAACTGCAGAAGCCTGGTACAGACAGTGGTCCTCTGCGCGTCCTCCTCTTGGTCAGAGATGGGTGCCCGGACCGCAAGGAGAGTGAAGAGACCGTTCAGCGCGACCCCACCACAGAAAAAAGAAAGAAAAAAACCATCAGTACATAGCTCAAATACAACTGAGGTTTTTGACCTAGGCTTTCTGATACTTATTGTTATGGGAGATTTATAATATAATATGAGCAATAACTCGTAATGTTATCAGTACATGGCTCAAACACAACTGAACACAATCACGTGCACTCCTGTGACATACGAATAAGATTAAAGAGAGAAAGAAAATAAAGAATTAATAATAAAAAAACTGTATTCTGAAGCTGGACGAAGGTCATTCAATCACACTGTCACTCAGGGGTGACATGTTGTAGTTCTCACCTCCTTACCAGAGGACAGGTCTAAGACTGAACTGAACTTAAAGGGGAGACACTGCAGGTGAACTAATATATATCACACTGAAACTTCCCCAGTTCACTACTTACATTAAGACACTACTTTTTTTTTTTTTTTTTTTCACAATTGTATGTTCAAACATGCACATGAGGCCTGATCTACTTAAATATGCACTAATTTGCATATAATTCCAGGACAGAAATCTGAACATTGGATAAAGCCATTTTCAAAATTATAGCTCCATTTTGTCGACATATTAGAGCCAAAGGGGATTTTGGATATCTCTTTTTATCACTCCATAAATCAGAATATACTCCATTCAGTCATTGTTGTGGCAAAATTCCATACTATGCCAAATCAGATATGAATAGAACTGGACAAACCAAATAAACAAAAAATAAAAACCCACTCTCGCTGGCAGTGTGCTAAACATCCTGCCTCTGAACCACTCCTTCTATCGCCCTTTGCTGCTTTCCCAGTTCCCTTTTCAATAAATATGACAGGATCTCAGCTAGTGGGGTTCTCTACCTAGGCATAAGTGACCATTGCCCCACAGTTTTAAGGAGGAATTTTAAATCTTTTATCAACGAATCATTTTTTTAGATGACCTTCTTCGTTCTGGAGACCCTCAACATTGGCTTTCTTTCAGGCAAATTATAGGAACAAATGTACTGTTCTGTGGGCAAGGCTGACTACTATGGCTGCTTTACAAGGAAAACAAAACGGATCTATGAGCAATAACTTGTTCTGAGGCCAAAGTTTGAAATAAGGAATGGAAGATAGTTTTAATTCCTCACACTGATCAATTGATAAGGAATGCGCAGTTGGTAATCAGACCATGTAAACAAATGTCCGATCACCAAGTGAGAGCGATCTTTCGTTCGGCAAGACAGTTAATACACACATATGACGTGGAAGGAGCTGGAACATCACCCTGAGGATTGGCTGAAATGACTATTATGGCTGCTTTACAAGGAAAACAGAGCGGATCCCATAACAATGTCACTTATGGCCTTATAGCAAGGATCAACATAGATCATAACCAAATTGTTTTGACTGGCTAATGTGTGCCTCTCTTAAAGAGAAACGCACATACTACGCTGATACCTGATGACAGCGCCCTCTCATACAATACCAAAATCTTTAAAGAGGACTGTTGTTCATCGTGCCATCAATCATTGGAATAACTGCCCACTGAACATAAGTAAATTGAATAGTAAAGTGTCTTTCAAATACCACCTAAGAATGCACTACTTAAATATGTGAGCTGATGTTGATAATGATGTCTGCCCCCCCATTATACCTGTCTCTCCCCCCAATATATATATATATATATACACATAACATATATATATACATATATATATATACAGTGGCTTCCCCTCGCCACAATGTATAGCAAAATAAAGACCAAAATATACACTATCTCTATTGGAATGGAGACTTCAGCTCAGGCGACAGCTAATGGGGATCCTTTTCAACAATAAACAATATGACTTGCTGCACAGGATAAACTAGGGATGGGCAAAAATAATCCAGATCGATTGATCACATGATGTACTCGAGTACTCGTGGAGGAAAACGCTGTACAAAATAAACGTATTTTCCGGTGTTTTAGACTTTTATTTTGAAGCCCACCGCTCCGTCTTTTCCGGTGTTCTAGACTTTTATTATGAAGCCCACCGACCGGACCGGAAGTATTGTTGTGTGATTATCACGACAGCCGCTCTGTATTCCCTTGTAAACGATAACGAACCAGAGCCGCGTTGGGAACCCTGTTGGTAAAAGCAATGACGCCTGCCGCGGACGTCAAGTTGATAAAGTTCCTATAATAACTTTACGAAACGTGTGAAGACATTTTGATCGACTTCTTTTTTTTTAGTTCATGTTATTAGATTAAGCACTTATTGTATACACATGAAGCACTAGATAGACTATTTGTTTAGTTCAATAGTTGTTCTTAAAGAAACATTCCCATCAGGCACCTCGCGGAACCCCTGTGTGCCCCGTGGTGTGCAGGCAATCTACCCGTTATGTCAGTCCTTTGACCACCCGCTTATTGTAAACAATCATGCATGCACTTGTTTTAACGTTATTCCGTGTCGTTAGCCACGCTATATGTTGTATTCATTTTGTTAGCTATTTAGCCAATGTTGTTATCACTGAACGAACACCACCAAAACGTTACTGATCTCTAATCCTCATTTAGCAGCCCAATTTCTCCGGCAGTAGCTATGTATTGATCACAGACACAAGTGTCAATCTATGTAAATATTGATGAGTATTTTGGTGGCTGATACAATGTGATGATGAGCAAAAACAGTCCAGCTCTACTGTCAATAACAAGATACTAACTGACGTAAATTCACCCATGGCAATGTCAACACACACAAACGATGCAGATAAACACAAACGATGCAGATAAAATAGCGAATTGTTTATCCCCTATCACAGCGTGCGTGCATGTAAACGTGTGTGTGTGTGTGCCTACACAGACAGAGGAAAATATTTCTATGTAATATAACAGCGTGCACAGCCTGTGCTACAGTATGCACTTGTTTCTATTCTATCCTGTATTTAATAAAAATAATTACCCATATTTGTGCCTTTATGGCTGCTCTCTTTTTTTTTTTTTTTTTTATGTTGATTCAAAACAGGGTATATATTGAAATGTATTTAAATCCCAGTCTCAAAGGTATACCTAAACCCTATACACTTTATGATCACTTTGGAGCTACTAATACAAATTTCAGAAGGCCCATTGTCAGTGATTTGTTCACATGGCCTTAATATATTGCTGTACCTGTATCTCCATCGATCTGTGTGCGTGCATGTGAGTGTGCGCTATACTTTGCCTGAGCTCAGGTCGATGTCTCCCTGCCGTGCGTCCAGCCAATGCGCTGTGGGCCCGTCCCGTCCTGCACCTCCGCACGCCATTGTGCTTTTTTCTTTACACCAATGCCCGGCGCACCGGAGTTGATGGTCGCCGGCGAGACCAGCGGATAGGAGACGGGACGGCCGGTGGCGGTGACGCACACGGAAAGACACCGAGCCCAAAATCCAGCCCCGGGCACACCGTGGGAGAAAAGACAGAAAAACAGATTCTTAGCTTCTCCCGTCATGACCCCACAGGCCCCCCTTTCTGGCCCCTCTAAACTGTCCACATTTTCCATTTTCTAGGTAAACACAAACCAAACAGAAAATAAAAGACAACAAATAAACACCCACAATAAAATATGTGGCAGACAAATCGTTTCCTCTGAACACCTTAGAGAAAAAAGCTCTGTGGAGTAGCGTATCACGCCTGTTATTTCGGATACGTATCACGCCTGTTATTTCGGATACAATGCCCCTATCCTATTTCTTTTCAGAAAAACTGCAGTATGACCAGATAAGGCAGTGGAAAACTAATCACACGACATTTCTGTCAAACTTCTTTAATTTTACAAACGCCTCGTCAATAGGTACAAGCCCCGCCGGTTCCTTTGCAGCTGGCTTTGGATTCGCAGCAGCTTTAGCTGCTCGCGCGTCGTCGTAGGCTTTTAACACCATCGTAGCGGTGGTGATGTTGCAGGTGACTTATTATTTTGGATGTGTTATAGCCTGTTGCCCCTTTCCCTCCTCGTGGAACTTCTGCATTTGTTACAAATAACAAGCGAACTGTTTTCCTCTAAAACGTTGAAAAAGTCCCCCACTACTGACGCCATGTTTGTTTCCTATCCATGCTGCTTCTGAAAGTTACGTGACTACGTCACAGCCAGGCATGAGGAAGCGAGCGCTGGCTTTGTGGAAAACTCCCTCTTCCTAAACCACAGTACTGGCAAAACGGGAGGAGCCTATAGTAAAAACAAATGCCCTTCATCCCAATCCACCTACACCACATTTTTTTAACCAAAAAATATATTATATATTATCGGAGCTATCGATAATTGTATCTGGTTTATCGGGATGACGTCATAATTGCTGATATCGACCCGATAATTATCGTGCATCCCTAGTTATTAGCTGCGGCAGCCTCAGATATTAGCCCTTCATTAGCAAAATCCAGAACTAACGTTAGCTTAGCAGTGTGTCTCATCTGTTTATCTGACATACATTATCCTAGTTTAGCTTGGTTTAGGAGTCCATGGTAAAGTTGTATTATTTACAGTTTACTAAACAATTATTTTTCAATCTTCTGTAGATGGCCACGGTATTAGGGCGGGCCATACTTTTTTTCTTTTTGGAAAATCAATCGAGTGGGGTGTCTAAAATGTGTTTTTTTGTGGGGAATTCAAATATGGGATTATTTTTCTAATCGGATAACTCCTACCTACATTGTTTTGGATTTCAAAATGGCCGATTTGACAATTTTTCACCCCTTGGCCATACATGGATGCCAATGTAATGGGAATTATTAAAGGACAAACGATGAGCCGCCTACATTAATCATTCTGAGTCATTATTAATAATAATAAGAAGGTTTATTTAATAAAGAAAGTTCATGACAGCGTGGCCACACTGCCAGGCCAGTCACCCGCCAGAGACAGACATGTTTACCCACTAGCGTCTGACAGGGGACTGACCTAGAGGCCTGGTCAGACATACAATTGAATACATGAAATTACGTAGAAGAAAACAAAATGGCTGGTTAGAGAAATTAATAATACGACTATGTTATGGCTAAGCCTGGAAGGAAAAACAGCTCCATCTTACAGTTCCCATGACCTTGGGTTATGGCTCTATGGCTGGTAGAAACAGCAACTTCGTTACGACTGAGAGAATGATAGAGTAATCTTAAAGAGACATACACACATTAACCAGTAAATCTGGTTGGACTGAAACTCAAGCTGTATGACATGATAAAATAACAGAGACTCATAATGACATGATAATATATTCCACGACAGTTCCCTCCTCTTGATAATTATTAATCACAATCATTATCATTTCATAAAGACAACAAAAAATATTATCATTCAAACACAGATTATAATAACCCAGCAAAAACTATTTTTATTATCTAAAAAACAAAAGGTCCTCTGCATAGACCCCGTGTCACGTGCAAAAGAGAAGTTGTCATAACAGCAGCCATCATTAGCGTCTCTTTGCAAACGCCCAGACGGTGGTTGCAGGATTCAAGGGTACAGTCCAGCCTCTGGTTTTGTCAAGGCCATACTTCTCCCACCACCAAGCTGAAAAATTGAAATCACAAAAGAAAACACAGGGCAGTACCTTGCAAGATAGACTGCGCTCACGAAATATAACACTGGGTGCATTACTAGAAGACAAAAACATTCTCACAAAACTCATAGCGAAAACAGAATACACGTGACTGCATTCTCCGGGAGATAGCCAAAACAAAACAAAAACAATTTGCAGACTCCTCACAAAGAATGAAAAAATAACTGGTTACTATTGCAATGCACAACACATTAAAAAATCTCCACCTGAATCAAAGAAAGTTCATTACACCATTACCTAACATCTTTTAGGACGATACTGTAATATCTGCATGTATTGTGGTTCAAACCTAAGCATTGTGGGTAAAACTTGCCTCATCCCGGAAACGGTCTCTTCTCCCTCCCCCGGTCGCTGGTCCAAGCACCCCCCCTCTGCAGTCCATGTATGCCGTGGCTCGGTCCTGATGATCCTCCCCTCCGATGCAAGGAGCCTGTCCGGTGAATGGCTTAGACCTGCTGGAAACTGTCTCTAAGATCTTTATCTCAGGACCACTGATCCTATCAGACTGGAGTCAGCTGTCGGTTGATGGTCTTAGCGCCCCATCGTTCACTAGCCGATAGGCCCTCTGCCTCCTAGTTCTGGAGCAGATTGGGACAGCTTACTTTCACAGAAACCAGCTGTAGTCGGTCCCCCCACTCAGGCCCTTGGTTGTGGCCCTGATGGAACAGGCCTGCTAGAAACTGTCTGTGTCCATGCTGTAGCTGCAGAGTGGAGCTCTGGTCCAGTAGATTAGCTGGGCCAGCTTGTCTCCCCGTAATCAGCTGTAGTCGGTTCCCCCGTCAGGTTCTGCTGGAAACCGTCTCACAGATCTGATGGTCACGGAGTACTGTCCATGTGTCACCGCTGTAACTGCAGAAGCCTGGTACAGACAGTGGTCCTCTGCGCGTCCTCCTCTTGGTCAGAGATGGGTGCCCGGACCGCAAGGAGAGTGAAGAGACCGTTCAGCGCGACCCCACCACAGAAAAAAGAAAGAAAAAAACCATCAGTACATAGCTCAAATACAACTGAGGTTTTTGACCTAGGCTTTCTGATACTTATTGTTATGGGAGATTTATAATATAATATGAGCAATAACTCGTAATGTTATCAGTACATGGCTCAAACACAACTGAACACAATCACGTGCACTCCTGTGACATACGAATAAGATTAAAGAGAGAGAAAGAAAATAAAGAATTAATAATAAAAAAACTGTATTCTGAAGCTGGACGAAGGTCATTCAATCACACTGTCACTCAGGGGTGACATGTTGTAGTTCTCACCTCCTTACCAGAGGACAGGTCTAAGACTGAACTGAACTTAAAGGGGAGACACTGCAGGTGAACTAATATATATCACACTGAAACTTCCCCAGTTCACTACTTACATTAAGACACTACTTTTTTTTTTTTTTTTTATCACAATTGTATGTTCAAACATGCACATGAGGCCTGATCTACTTAAATATGCACTAATTTGCATATAATTCCAGGACAGAAATCTGAACATTGGATAAAGCCATTTTCAAAATTATAGCTCCATTTTGTCGACATATTAGAGCCAAAGGGGATTTTGGATATCTCTTTTTATCACTCCATAAATCAGAATATACTCCATTCAGTCATTGTTATGGCAAAATTCCATACTATGCCAAATCAGATATGAATAGAACTGGACAAACCAAATAAACAAAAAATAAAAACCCACTCTCGCTGGCAGTGTGCTAAACATCCTGCCTCTGAACCACTCCTATCGCCCTTTGCTGCTTTCCCAGTTCCCTTTTCAATAAATATGACAGGATCTCAGCTAGTGGGGTTCTCTACCTAGGCATAAGTGACCATTGCCCCACAGTTTTAAGGAGGAATTTTAAATCTTTTATCAACGAATCATTTTTTTAGATGACCTTCTTCGTTCTGGAGACCCTCAACATTGGCTTTCTTTCAGGCAAATTATAGGAACAAATGTACTGTTCTGCGGGCAAGGCTGACTACTATGGCTGCTTTACAAGGAAAACAAAACGGATCTATGAGCAATAACTTGTTCTGAGGCCAAAGTTTGAAATAAGGAATGGAAGATGCAGGTGACTTTCAGAAGCAGCACGGATAGGAAACAAACATGGCGTCAGTAGTGGGGGACTTTTTCAACGTTTTAGAGGAAAACAGTTCGCTTGCTATTTGTAACAAATGCAGAAGTTCCACGAGGAGGGAAAGGGGCAACAGGCTATTCCTCACACTGATCAATTGATAAGGAATGCGCAGTTGGTAATCAGACCATGTAAACAAATGTCCGATCACCAAGTGAGAGCGATCTTTCGTTCGGCAAGACAGTTAATACACACATATGACGTGGAAGGAGCTGGAACATCACCCTGAGGATTGGCTGAAATGACTATTATGGCTGCTTTACAAGGAAAACAGAGCGGATCCCATAACAATGTCACTTATGGCCTTATAGCAAGGATCAACATAGATCATAACCAAATTGTTTTGACTGGCTAATGTGTGCCTCTCTTAAAGAGAAACGCACATACTACGCTGATACCTGATGACAGCGCCCTCTCATACAATACCAAAATCTTTAAAGAGGACTGTTGTTCATCGTGCCATCAATCATTGGAATAACTGCCCACTGAACATAAGTAAATTGAATAGTAAAGTGTCTTTCAAATACCACCTAAGAATGCACTACTTAAATATGTGAGCTGATGTTGATAATGATGTCTGCCCCCCCATTATACCTGTCTCTCCCCCCAATATATATATATATATATACACATAACATATATATATACATATATATATATACAGTGGCTTCCCCTCGCCACAATGTATAGCAAAATAAAGACCAAAATATACACTATCTCTATTGGAATGGAGACTTCAGCTCAGGTGACAGCTAATGGGGATCCTTTTCAACAATAAACAATATGACTTGCTGCACAGGATAAACTAGGGATGGGCAAAAATAATCCAGATCGATTGATCACATGATGTACTCGAGTACTCGTGGAGGAAAACGCTGTACAAAATAAACGTATTTTCCGGTGTTTTAGACTTTTATTTTGAAGCCCACCGCTCCGTCTTTTCCGGTGTTCTAGACTTTTATTATGAAGCCCACCGACCGGACCGGAAGTATTGTTGTGTGATTATCACGACAGCCGCTCTGTATTCCCTTGTAAACGATAACGAACCAGAGCCGCGTTGGGAACCCTGTTGGTAAAAGCAATGACGCCTGCCGCGGACGTCAAGTTGATAAAGTTCCTATAATAACTTTACGAAACGTGTGAAGACATTTTGATCGACTTCTTTTTTTTTAGTTCATGTTATTAGATTAAGCACTTATTGTATACACATGAAGCACTAGATAGACTATTTGTTTAGTTCAATAGTTGTTCTTAAAGAAACATTCCCATCAGGCACCTCGCGGAACCCCTGTGTGCCCCGTGGTGTGCAGGCAATCTACCCGTTATGTCAGTCCTTTGACCACCCGCTTATTGTAAACAATCATGCATGCACTTGTTTTAACGTTATTCCGTGTCGTTAGCCACGCTATATGTTGTATTCATTTTGTTAGCTATTTAGCCAATGTTGTTATCACTGAACGAACACCACCAAAACGTTACTGATCTCTAATCCTCATTTAGCAGCCCAATTTCTCCGGCAGTAGCTATGTATTGATCACAGACACAAGTGTCAATCTATGTAAATATTGATGAGTATTTTGGTGGCTGATACAATGTGATGATGAGCAAAAACAGTCCAGCTCTACTGTCAATAACAAGATACTAACTGACGTAAATTCACCCATGGCAATGTCAACACACACAAACGATGCAGATAAACACAAACGATGCAGATGAAATAGCGAATTGTTTATCCCCTATCACAGCGTGCGTGCATGTAAACGTGTGTGTGTGTGTGCCTACACAGACAGAGGAAAATATTTCTATGTAATATAACAGCGTGCACAGCCTGTGCTACAGTATGCACTTGTTTCTATTCTATCCTGTATTTAATAAAAATAATTACCCATATTTGTGCCTTTATGGCTGCTCTCTTTTTTTTTTTTTTTTTATGTTGATTCAAAACAGGGTATATATTGAAATGTATTTAAATCCCAGTCTCAAAGGTATACCTAAACCCTATACACTTTATGATCACTTTGGAGCTACTAATACAAATTTCAGAAGGCCCATTGTCAGTGATTTGTTCACATGGCCTTAATATATTGCTGTACCTGTATCTCCATCGATCTGTGTGCGTGCATGTGAGTGTGCGCTATACTTTGCCTGAGCTCAGGTCGATGTCTCCCCGCCGTGCGTCCAGCCAATGCGCTGTGGGCCCGTCCCGTCCTGCACCTCCGCACGCCATTGTGCTTTTTTCTTTACACCAATGCCCGGCGCACCGGAGTTGATGGTCGCCGGCGAGACCAGCGGATAGGAGACGGGACGGCCGGTGGCGGTGACGCACACGGAAAGACACCGAGCCCAAAATCCAGCCCCGGGCACACCGTGGGAGAAAAGACAGAAAAACAGATTCTTAGCTTCTCCCGTCATGACCCCACAGGCCCCCCTTTCTGGCCCCTCTAAACTGTCCACATTTTCCATTTTCTAGGTAAACACAAACCAAACAGAAAATAAAAGACAACAAATAAACACCCACAATAAAATATGTGGCAGACAAATCGTTTCCTCTGAACACCTTAGAGAAAAAAGCTCTGTGGAGTAGCGTATCACGCCTGTTATTTCGGATACGTATCACGCCTGTTATTTCGGATACAATGCCCCTATCCTATTTCTTTTCAGAAAAACTGCAGTATGACCAGATAAGGCAGTGGAAAACTAATCACACGACATAAGCCCTGTCCCCCTATCTTTTGGCATCCCACGCACTTGGTATCCTCACGCACGGACCCTCTTCCCGCCTCTTTGTGATAACCCAAAAACAGTGCAACAACCAAAAAACCCAGAATCAGTGCCTAAAACTATTTGCCCTTTCCACTATACCCACAGTACTTTGCACACGCCTGTTATTTCGGATACAAATGTAATTCACGCCTAATTATCGGAACATACCTCTTAATTTAAAGTGTCCAGAGGAAAACCATAAAAAGGTACCCAAAAAAAAACAATACTATGTACAAATTATGTGGCCCCCAAAAATTGGTTCCTCCTGAGCACTCGGAGACAAAAAGCTCTGTAAACAGCGTACAGCCCAACATACCCCTCAAATCCCAGTACTCAAGGAAACACAGGGGGGTTACACACATTATCCTATATTCAATACCCCACTCACATAATTACTTTATAGATAGAAACAAAAACCGCCTTTAAACAGAATGGCTACTTTATACATAACCGCTTTTAAACAGAATGGCCACTTTATAAATAACCGCTTTTAAACAGAATGGCTACTTTATACATAACCGCTTTTAAACAGAATGGCCACTTTATAAATAACCGCTTTTAAACAGAATGGCTACTTTATAAATAACCGCTTCTAAACAGAATGCTCCATGCGCTCCCATGGATTCTAGCCGTAGTTGGCAGCCAAACGGACGCTAGCAGGCGGTTCCTCACTCCCTTCCCATAATTTATGCGGGGGAGTATTGAGGAGAAGAAAGCGCTTTCCCTGAAACCCAAGATTTCAACCTGCCCGCATAGCGCCTCGGCTCGCGGCCAACTCGACCCCCATCGCTCTAAAATATATATTAACCTAATTAAAGAAAATACCCCATAATTCTTCTCGTCGTCAACATATTTTATTACACTCGTGGTAGGCCCCCGCACCCCGTCTATAAGGCACGAGCCTAATCCCTGCCTAATACATTCGGGACGTACCAAGATTGAGAAACTATAGAAAAAACCATCGCCAGTCTACCAAGCACAGTAATACACCAATACAATGAAAAAAAACAACCACTGCAGAGCACATAGTAATATACATTTAAAAAATAGCTCTGACCGGCACCATGTTCTAGTTTAGACCTCTAATTATAAATTTAAAAACAAAAAATGTTTTAAACAGAAATCAGAATGTCAACAGCTCACCGAGTGTTCCTCATCACGCGTCCCCAAGGTTCATGCCGGAGGTGACAGCCAAGCGGACGGCGCAGCTGGTTCTCTCCCCTCGGTGTCTCGCACGGAGGAGCCTCGAGACAGCGCTCCCCCGGAATTCCAGGATTCACCCTTTCTGCAGAGTCCGTTTGGCGGCCGACCTCGACACCCATCGGTTAAAAAAACATCTCGTCGCCATCTGTAATGGGAATTATTAAAGGACAAACGATGAGCCGCCTACATTAATCATTCTGAGTCATTATTAATAATAATAAGAAGGTTTATTTAATAAAGAAAGTTCATGACAGCGTGGCCACGCTGCCAGGCCAGTCACCCGCCAGAGACAGACATGTTTACCCACTAGCGTCTGACAGGGTCTAGAGGCCTGGTCAGACATACAATTGAATACATGAAATTACGTAGAAGAAAACAAAATGGCTGGTTAGAGAAATTAATAATACGACTATGTTATGGCTAAGCCTGGAAGGAAAAACAGCTCCATCTTACAGTTCCCATGACCTTGGGTTATGGCTCTATGGCTGGTAGAAACAGCAACTTCGTTACGACTGAGAGAATGATAGAGTAATCTTAAAGAGACATACACACATTAACCAGTAAATCTGGTTGGACTGAAACTCAAGCTGTATGACATGATAAAATAACAGAGACTCATAATGACATGATAATATATTCCACGACAGTTCCCTCCTCTTGATAATTATTAATCACAATCATTATCATTTCATAAAGACAACAAAAAATATTATCATTCAAACACAGATTATAATAACCCAGCAAAAACTATTTTTATTATCTAAAAAACAAAAGGTCCTCTGCATAGACCCCGTGTCACGTGCAAAAGAGAAGTTGTCATAACAGCAGCCATCATTAGCGTCTCTTTGCAAACGCCCAGACGGTGGTTGCAGGATTCAAGGGTACAGTCCAGCCTCTGGTTTTGTCAAGGCCATACTTCTCCCACCACCAAGCTGAAAAATTGAAATCACAAAAGAAAACACAGGGCAGTACCTTGCAAGATAGACTGCGCTCACGAAATATAACACTGGGTGCATTACTAGAAGACAAAAACATTCTCACAAAACTCATAGCGAAAACAGAATACACGTGACTGCATTCTCCGGGAGATAGCCAAAACAAAACAAAAACAATTTGCAGACTCCTCACAAAGAATGAAAAAATAACTGGTTACTATTGCAATGCACAACACATTAAAAAATCTCCACCTGAATCAAAGAAAGTTCATTACACCATTACCTAACATCTTTTAGGACGATACTGTAATATCTGCATGTATTGTGGTTCAAACCTAAGCATTGTGGGTAAAACTTGCCTCATCCCGGAAACGGTCTCTTCTCCCTCCCCCGGTCGCTGGTCCAAGCACCCCCCCTCTGCAGTCCATGTATGCCGTGGCTCGGTCCTGATGATCCTCCCCTCCGATGCAAGGAGCCTGTCCGGTGAATGGTTTAGACCTGCTGGAAACTGTCTCTAAGATCTTTATCTCAGGACCACTGATCCTATCAGACTGGAGTCAGCTGTCGGTTGATGGTCTTAGCGCCCCATCGTTCACTAGCCGATAGGCCCTCTGCCTCCTAGTTCTGGAGCAGATTGGGACAGCTTACTTTCACAGAAACCAGCTGTAGTCGGTCCCCCCACTCAGGCCCTTGGTTGTGGCCCTGATGGAACAGGCCTGCTAGAAACTGTCTGTGTCCATGCTGTAGCTGCAGAGTGGAGCTCTGGTCCAGTAGATTAGCTGGGCCAGCTTGTCTCCCCGTAATCAGCTGTAGTCGGTTCCCCCGTCAGGTTCTGCTGGAAACCGTCTCACAGATCTGATGGTCACGGAGTACTGTCCATGTGTCACCGCTGTAACTGCAGAAGCCTGGTACAGACAGTGGTCCTCTGCGCGTCCTCCTCTTGGTCAGAGATGGGTGCCCGGACCGCAAGGAGAGTGAAGAGACCGTTCAGCGCGACCCCACCACAGAAAAAAGAAAGAAAAAAACCATCAGTACATAGCTCAAATACAACTGAGGTTTTTGACCTAGGCTTTCTGATACTTATTGTTATGGGAGATTTATAATATAATATGAGCAATAACTCGTAATGTTATCAGTACATGGCTCAAACACAACTGAACACAATCACGTGCACTCCTGTGACATACGAATAAGATTAAAGAGAGAGAAAGAAAATAAAGAATTAATAATAAAAAAACTGTATTCTGAAGCTGGACGAAGGTCATTCAATCACACTGTCACTCAGGGGTGACATGTTGTAGTTCTCACCTCCTTACCAGAGGACAGGTCTAAGACTGAACTGAACTTAAAGGGGAGACACTGCAGGTGAACTAATATATATCACACTGAAACTTCCCCAGTTCACTACTTACATTAAGACACTACTTTTTTTTTTTTTTTTTTATCACAATTGTATGTTCAAACATGCACATGAGGCCTGATCTACTTAAATATGCACTAATTTGCATATAATTCCAGGACAGAAATCTGAACATTGGATAAAGCCATTTTCAAAATTATAGCTCCATTTTGTCGACATATTAGAGCCAAAGGGGATTTTGGATATCTCTTTTTATCACTCCATAAATCAGAATATACTCCATTCAGTCATTGTTATGGCAAAATTCCATACTATGCCAAATCAGATATGAATAGAACTGGACAAACCAAATAAACAAAAAATAAAAACCCACTCTCGCTGGCAGTGTGCTAAACATCCTGCCTCTGAACCACTCCTATCGCCCTTTGCTGCTTTCCCAGTTCCCTTTTCAATAAATATGACAGGATCTCAGCTAGTGGGGTTCTCTACCTAGGCATAAGTGACCATTGCCCCACAGTTTTAAGGAGGAATTTTAAATCTTTTATCAACGAATCATTTTTTTAGATGACCTTCTTCGTTCTGGAGACCCTCAACATTGGCTTTCTTTCAGGCAAATTATAGGAACAAATGTACTGTTCTGCGGGCAAGGCTGACTACTATGGCTGCTTTACAAGGAAAACAAAACGGATCTATGAGCAATAACTTGTTCTGAGGCCAAAGTTTGAAATAAGGAATGGAAGATGCAGGTGACTTTCAGAAGCAGCACGGATAGGAAACAAACATGGCGTCAGTAGTGGGGGACTTTTTCAACGTTTTAGAGGAAAACAGTTCGCTTGCTATTTGTAACAAATGCAGAAGTTCCACGAGGAGGGAAAGGGGCAACAGGCTATTCCTCACACTGATCAATTGATAAGGAATGCGCAGTTGGTAATCAGACCATGTAAACAAATGTCCGATCACCAAGTGAGAGCGATCTTTCGTTCGGCAAGACAGTTAATACACACATATGACGTGGAAGGAGCTGGAACATCACCCTGAGGATTGGCTGAAATGACTATTATGGCTGCTTTACAAGGAAAACAGAGCGGATCCCATAACAATGTCACTTATGGCCTTATAGCAAGGATCAACATAGATCATAACCAAATTGTTTTGACTGGCTAATGTGTGCCTCTCTTAAAGAGAAACGCACATACTACGCTGATACCTGATGACAGCGCCCTCTCATACAATACCAAAATCTTTAAAGAGGACTGTTGTTCATCGTGCCATCAATCATTGGAATAACTGCCCACTGAACATAAGTAAATTGAATAGTAAAGTGTCTTTCAAATACCACCTAAGAATGCACTACTTAAATATGTGAGCTGATGTTGATAATGATGTCTGCCCCCCCATTATACCTGTCTCTCCCCCCAATATATATATATATATATACACATAACATATATATATACATATATATATATACAGTGGCTTCCCCTCGCCACAATGTATAGCAAAATAAAGACCAAAATATACACTATCTCTATTGGAATGGAGACTTCAGCTCAGGCGACAGCTAATGGGGATCCTTTTCAACAATAAACAATATGACTTGCTGCACAGGATAAACTAGGGATGGGCAAAAATAATCCAGATCGATTGATCACATGATGTACTCGAGTACTCGTGGAGGAAAACGCTGTACAAAATAAACGTATTTTCCGGTGTTTTAGACTTTTATTTTGAAGCCCACCGCTCCGTCTTTTCCGGTGTTCTAGACTTTTATTATGAAGCCCACCGACCGGACCGGAAGTATTGTTGTGTGATTATCACGACAGCCGCTCTGTATTCCCTTGTAAACGATAACGAACCAGAGCCGCGTTGGGAACCCTGTTGGTAAAAGCAATGACGCCTGCCGCGGACGTCAAGTTGATAAAGTTCCTATAATAACTTTACGAAACGTGTGAAGACATTTTGATCGACTTCTTTTTTTTTAGTTCATGTTATTAGATTAAGCACTTATTGTATACACATGAAGCACTAGATAGACTATTTGTTTAGTTCAATAGTTGTTCTTAAAGAAACATTCCCATCAGGCACCTCGCGGAACCCCTGTGTGCCCCGTGGTGTGCAGGCAATCTACCCGTTATGTCAGTCCTTTGACCACCCGCTTATTGTAAACAATCATGCATGCACTTGTTTTAACGTTATTCCGTGTCGTTAGCCACGCTATATGTTGTATTCATTTTGTTAGCTATTTAGCCAATGTTGTTATCACTGAACGAACACCACCAAAACGTTACTGATCTCTAATCCTCATTTAGCAGCCCAATTTCTCCGGCAGTAGCTATGTATTGATCACAGACACAAGTGTCAATCTATGTAAATATTGATGAGTATTTTGGTGGCTGATACAATGTGATGATGAGCAAAAACAGTCCAGCTCTACTGTCAATAACAAGATACTAACTGACGTAAATTCACCCATGGCAATGTCAACACACACAAACGATGCAGATAAACACAAACGATGCAGATAAAATAGCGAATTGTTTATCCCCTATCACAGCGTGCGTGCATGTAAACGTGTGTGTGTGTGTGCCTACACAGACAGAGGAAAATATTTCTATGTAATATAACAGCGTGCACAGCCTGTGCTACAGTATGCACTTGTTTCTATTCTATCCTGTATTTAATAAAAATAATTACCCATATTTGTGCCTTTATGGCTGCTCTCTTTTTTTTTTTTTTTTTATGTTGATTCAAAACAGGGTATATATTGAAATGTATTTAAATCCCAGTCTCAAAGGTATACCTAAACCCTATACACTTTATGATCACTTTGGAGCTACTAATACAAATTTCAGAAGGCCCATTGTCAGTGATTTGTTCACATGGCCTTAATATATTGCTGTACCTGTATCTCCATCGATCTGTGTGCGTGCATGTGAGTGTGCGCTATACTTTGCCTGAGCTCAGGTCGATGTCTCCCCGCCGTGCGTCCAGCCAATGCGCTGTGGGCCCGTCCCGTCCTGCACCTCCGCACGCCATTGTGCTTTTTTCTTTACACCAATGCCCGGCGCACCGGAGTTGATGGTCGCCGGCGAGACCAGCGGATAGGAGACGGGACGGCCGGTGGCGGTGATGCACACGGAAAGACACCGAGCCCAAAATCCAGCCCCGGGCACACCGTGGGAGAAAAGACAGAAAAACAGATTCTTAGCTTCTCCCGTCATGACCCCACAGGCCCCCCTTTCTGGCCCCTCTAAACTGTCCACATTTTCCATTTTCTAGGTAAACACAAACCAAACAGAAAATAAAAGACAACAAATAAACACCCACAATAAAATATGTGGCAGACAAATCGTTTCCTCTGAACACCTTAGAGAAAAAAGCTCTGTGGAGTAGCGTATCACGCCTGTTATTTCGGATACGTATCACGCCTGTTATTTCGGATACAATGCCCCTATCCTATTTCTTTTCAGAAAAACTGCAGTATGACCAGATAAGGCAGTGGAAAACTAATCACACGACATAAGCCCTGTCCCCCTATCTTTTGGCATCCCACGCACTTGGTATCCTCACGCACGGACCCTCTTCCCGCCTCTTTGTGATAACCCAAAAACAGTGCAACAACCAAAAAACCCAGAATCAGTGCCTAAAACTATTTGCCCTTTCCACTATACCCACAGTACTTTGCACACGCCTGTTATTTCGGATACAAATGTAATTCACGCCTAATTATCGGAACATACCTCTTAATTTAAAGTGTCCAGAGGAAAACCATAAAAAGGTACCCAAAAAAAAACAATACTATGTACAAATTATGTGGCCCCCAAAAATTGGTTCCTCCTGAGCACTCGGAGACAAAAAGCTCTGTAAACAGCGTACAGCCCGAACATACCCCTCAAATCCCAGTACTCAAGGAAACACAGGGGGGTTACACACATTATCCTATATTCAATACCCCACTCACATAATTACTTTATAGATAGAAACAAAAACCGCCTTTAAACAGAATGGCTACTTTATACATAACCGCTTTTAAACAGAATGGCCACTTTATAAATAACCGCTTTTAAACAGAATGGCTACTTTATACATAACCGCTTTTAAACAGAATGGCCACTTTATAAATAACCGCTTTTAAACAGAATGGCTACTTTATAAATAACCGCTTCTAAACAGAATGCTCCATGCGCTCCCATGGATTCTAGCCGTAGTTGGCAGCCAAACGGACGCTAGCAGGCGGTTCCTCACTCCCTTCCCATAATTTATGCGGGGGAGTATTGAGGAGAAGAAAGCGCTTTCCCTGAAACCCAAGATTTCAACCTGCCCGCATAGCGCCTCGGCTCGCGGCCAACTCGACCCCCATCGCTCTAAAATATATATTAACCTAATTAAAGAAAATACCCCATAATTCTTCTCGTCGTCAACATATTTTATTACACTCGTGGTAGGCCCCCGCACCCCGTCTATAAGGCACGAGCCTAATCCCTGCCTAATACATTCGGGACGTACCAAGATTGAGAAACTATAGAAAAAACCATCGCCAGTCTACCAAGCACAGTAATACACCAATACAATGAAAAAAAACAACCACTGCAGAGCACATAGTAATATACATTTAAAAAATAGCTCTGACCGGCACCATGTTCTAGTTTAGACCTCTAATTATAAATTTAAAAACAAAAAATGTTTTAAACAGAAATCAGAATGTCAACAGCTCACCGAGTGTTCCTCATCACGCGTCCCCAAGGTTCATGCCGGAGGTGACAGCCAAGCGGACGGCGCAGCTGGTTCTCTCCCCTCGGTGTCTCGCACGGAGGAGCCTCGAGACAGCGCTCCCCCGGAATTCCAGGATTCACCCTTTCTGCAGAGTCCGTTTGGCGGCCGACCTCGACACCCATCGGTTAAAAAAACATCTCGTCGCCATCTGTAATGGGAATTATTAAAGGACAAACGATGAGCCGCCTACATTAATCATTCTGAGTCATTATTAATAATAATAAGAAGGTTTATTTAATAAAGAAAGTTCATGACAGCGTGGCCACGCTGCCAGGCCAGTCACCCGCCAGAGACAGACATGTTTACCCACTAGCGTCTGACAGGGCCTAGAGGCCTGGTCAGACATACAATTGAATACATGAAATTACGTAGAAGAAAACAAAATGGCTGGTTAGAGAAATTAATAATACGACTATGTTATGGCTAAGCCTGGAAGGAAAAACAGCTCCATCTTACAGTTCCCATGACCTTGGGTTATGGCTCTATGGCTGGTAGAAACAGCAACTTCGTTACGACTGAGAGAATGATAGAGTAATCTTAAAGAGACATACACACATTAACCAGTAAATCTGGTTGGACTGAAACTCAAGCTGTATGACATGATAAAATAACAGAGACTCATAATGACATGATAATATATTCCACGACACCAACATGAATCTGAAGGAAATCCTAACATGCAAGGTGTCTAAATGATGTGTTTCTTAATGGGGAATTCAAATATGAGTTCATTTTTGGGATAGGATAACTCTAACCTACATCATTTTGGATTTCAAAATGGCCGATTTTACCATTGTTCACCCCTTGGCCATACATGGATGCCAACATGTATCTGAAGGAAATCCTAACATGCAAGGTGTCTAAATGATGTGTTTCTTAATGGGGAATTCAAATATGAGCCATCAAATTTATTAACAAGTGAACTGTATATAACTGGATACAACTCTAAAGATCAATAATAATAATACTAACAATAATAAATTGTATTTGTAATGCACACAAACACCTAAGTGCTAAATCTCGATCTCCTGACTTCTTGAACTTTGCCAGGTTCCAATATCTTGATTGGACTCATTCTTGGATGGCAAGATCTCCTACTGTACTGCTTTAGCCACCAACCTACAAACACAAACTTAAAGTCAACGTCAGCCATAAATAGGTGAGCTCTTTCCAGAACTACTCAGCAGAAACCTCTGTAACAATTTTAACAAACGTCTCAATGTATTGAGAAAATCCATGGGGCTCCATCAATCCTCTATCTTCTTAAAACATTGGAAAGGCAGGGGATGGAAAAGAAGGCAGAGAAAAGGAGAAGGGGCAAAGAAGAAAGCTTTGCAGCAGCAGACAAGGTTGCCAGGAAGGATGTTGAGAGCTTCCTTACAGTCCCTGAAGTTGAGCTCATTCCTGAAACTGACCCTGCAGCTTCAGCAAAGCTACGGAAAAACTATGATGAGATTCCAAACATCGCCCTTGCTAGTGTAAGGTATGGCATAGGTCTAAGGCCAACTGCAGCTATAGCAACTGCAGCTCTGATTGATGCAGGACTCATCTTAGAAGATGACACAAGTAAAGTGATTGATAAGAACAAGGTTAAGAGAGCACAAGAAAAGTTGATGCAAGAGCTGGGGGAAGAGTTTGAGGAGAAGTGCAGGGAGGAGGGGGGGGATCTCCTGTATCCTCTTTGATGGCCGGATTGACATGACCAATGTGATGATGGAAGCTGAGGGCAGTGACCAATCTTTTCCTGCAAAGATCAAGGAAGAACACTATAGTGTTGCTAGTGAGCCTGGCAGCAACTATCTGTTCCACTTTACACCAGAGAAAGCAACTAAAGAGGAGTCCCATGCAGAGAAGATTGCTAAGGTCCTGTTTGCCTGGCTGAAAGAGAGAGGTTCTGATAAGACCTTGTGGGCCATTGGAGGAGACTCGACCAATGTCAACACTGGAGTGAAGGCAGGTGTAATGCGGAAGCTGGAGCTGCACCTGGGGAGAAAGCTGGTCTGGTTGGTGTGCAACCTGCACACTGGTGAACTTCCACTGCGCCGTCTCATTGTTGAAGTTGATGGGGCTACTCTGTCAGACAACAAATTGTCTGGGCCAATAGGACAGCTCCTTGATTCTGTTACAGACTTGGAGATCAATCCTAACTTCACCAGGATCTTTCTTGGCCCTCCGCTGATCAAGCTGCCTGAGAAGATCATTCAAGATCTCTCAACTGATCAACACTATGGCTATAAGCTGGTCTGTGCAATCAGGGATGGAGTGCTTTCTGCAAGGCTGGCTCTGCTGGAGATTGGACCGGTAAACCACAGCCGCTGGCTCACCACAGCAAACAGACTCCTCAGGCTCTGGGTGTCAAAGCATCAACTTAAAAGAAAACCTGAATAATCTACAATGCATTGTGGAATTCATCATTGGAGTGTATTATCCATGTTGGTTCAACATGAAGGTCAAGCACTCCTGGATCGAAGGGCCTAGGCACATCCTGTTTCAGCTGGACTGCCTCAAGTCTCAGAGGAAGGAGGTGCTGGATGTTGTGATGCCAACTGTGAGAAGATCTGCTTGGTATGCCCACAGTGAAGCCATCCTCCAAACACTGCTGTGCTCTGAGGATCAAAAAGAGAGAATTGAGGGGTTGGAGAGAATCCTGGCCATCAGGGGAGAGGGGGATCTAGACACTCAGCTGGGAGACTCCTGTGTCAGGATCAGAAGAACACCTCACATCAATAGTGACGCTTCCAGCATTGGTGGCTTAATCAGCTGGTCAGAAGATTTGTCAGAGCCACCTCTCACCTGCTCCCTAAGCACCTTCAAGGTGAAGAACTTAATCAACACCCCCATGGAGGTTCTCGACTGGCCTTGCCACACACAAAGCATTGAGAGGGTTGTTAAAATGGTGACTGAGGCCTCTGCTAAGTACTTTTCACAAGAAAAAAGGGATGGAGGGATCAGGGCTCAGGAGACCAGCAGGAGGCTGATGTCCAAGAATGAATCCAAGCAGGACTTGTGCAACCTGATCAAATTTAAGAAGATAGAGGATTGATGGAGGCCCATGGATTTTCTCAATACATTGAGACGTTTGTTTAAATGGTTACAGAGGTTTCTGCTGAGTAGTTCTGGAAAGAGCTCACCTATTTATGGCTGACGTTGACTTTAAGTTTGTGTTTGTAGGTTGGTGGCTAAAGCAGTACAGTAGGAGATATTGCCATCCAAGAATGAGTCCAATCAAGATATTGGAACCTGGCAAAGTTCAAGAAGTCAGGAGATCGAGATTTAGCACTTAGGTGTTTGTGTGCATTACAAATACAATTTATTATTGTTAGTATTATTATTATTGATCTTTGGAGTTGTATCCAGTTAGATACAGTTCACTTGTTAATAAATTTGATGGCTTTGTCATTATAAATGATTTCCCATATATTTTTTTATCTTTGCAAATTTGTAATACAATACCAATGGGTTCAAATGGTAAAATCAGCCATTTTGAAATCCAAAATTATGCAGGTTATATTTATCCTATCCCAAAAATTACCTCATATTTGAATTCCCCATTAAGAAACACATCATTTAGACACCTTGCATGTTAGGATTTCCTTCAGATTCATGTTGGCATCCATGTATGGCCAAGGGGTGAAAAATGGTAAAATCGGCCATTTTGAAATCCAAAATGATGTGGGTTAGAGTTATCCTATGCCAAAAATGAACTCATATTTGAATTCCCCATTAAGAAACACATCATTTAGACACCTTGCATGTTAGGATTTCCTTCAGATTCATGTTGGCATCCATGTATGGCCAAGGGGTGAAAAATTGTCAAATCGGCCATTTTGAAATCCAAAACAATGTAGGTAGGAGTTATCCGATTAGAAAAATTATCCCATATTTGAATTCCCCACAGGAAAACGCATATTTTAGACACCCCACTCCATTGATTTTCCAAAAAAAAAAAAGTATGGCCCGCCCTACCACGTTATTGCATTTAGTTGTATTTTCATTTAATTTAGTGTACTTTCTGACGAGGACGTGGTCTTAGTTTTTCCAATGCGACCCTGGAAACACCACTTTGATCACAAAAACAACAGCTGCCTGCATCGATAACCAATCGGATGTTTTGGCCATCAAATTAAATGCAATATAATAGGCTTATATTCATAGATCAGAACTATAGCAGTGCACCTGTCTATATATACACCCATGTGTTTTTCCAGTTCTTATGAAAATCTTCCTGTCAGGATTTTCCTTCCTTTCCAATTTGTTAGCCTAGGAAAATAGAGCTACCTGTATAGCTATAGAGCTACCTGTATAGCTGGTTAAGGTCATGCTTCCCACAAGCCGGCTGCAATGTGGACTAAGCCTTACATCACGTGTCCCCTCCGGTACTCGAGGAAGCAGCAGTCGCATCTTTTCACCTGCACAGCGCGATCTTTCAGCGTCAGGGGTCTGCGTTTGGAGGGCACGCCGCCCCCGTCGCTTCCTGATTCTGCTGCGCAGGCGCACCAACCGACCTGTAGGAGTCGCTGACCACAACGTCTGATCCCCACCCATCAGCTTCCCACCCCCTAATACTGCCAATTGTATTAGTATGAATGACCAGCCAAGCTGATAGCAATGCGGAGAGCTGGGCTCGAACCCAGCGTCTCCTGCATTGGTGGTGAGCACCTTGCCCACTGCACCACCTAGCCGCCCCCGTCTGAATGTAATTTGAAAGGTTTTGACACCGCGTCATTTTCAAACCGCGGTAAACCGGTTACCGGCACATGCCTACTCTGGACTACACTGTGTTCTTAATCTATAAAACCCAGCTACATACCATTATAAACCTCTCTGAATAAAATCACCAAATCGCCTTCCTCTGACACTCTTCTCCATCACTATCTCCATCCAGATAGCTGTCCTGTCAGGCCTGGGATGAAACCAAGAGGCTTGGATGGAAGAAAGGGTCTCTGCTGTGACCAGTGTGGAAAAAATGTCAGTTCAAAGATGAATCTCAATAAACACCAGCGCATTCACACAGGAAAGAAACGCTATTCCTGTGACCAGTGTGGGAAGAGCTTTCGTCAGCCATGTGATCTGAAAACGCACCAGATAATTCACACAGGAGAGAAGCCCTACTCCTGTGACCAGTGTGGACTGAGCTTTAGTCAACTGTCTCATCTGAAAACACACCAGATGATTCACACAGGAGAGAAGCCCTACTCCTGTGACCAGTGTGGACAGAGCTTTAGTCGACTGTCTAGTCTGAAAACACACCAGATGATTCACACAGGAGAGAAGCCCTACTCCTGTGACCAGTGTGAGAAGAGCTTTAGTCAACTGTCTGATCTGAAAAGACACCAGATGATTCACACAGGAGAGAAGCCGTACTTCTGTGTCCAGTGTGGACAGAGCTTTAGTCAACTGTCTCATCTGAAAACACACTAGATGATTCACACAGGAGAGAAGCCCTACTTCTGTGACCAGTGTGAGAAGAGCTTTATTAAACTGTCTAGTCTGAAAACACACCAGAAGATTCACACAGGAGAGAAGCCCTACTCCTGTGACCAGTGTGGACAGAGCTTTAGTCGACTGTCTAGTCTGAAAACACACCAGATGATTCACACAGGAGAGAAGCTCTACTCCTGTGACCAGTGTGAGAAGAGCTTTATTAAACTGTCTAGTCTGAAAACACACCAGAAGATTCACACAGGAGAGAAGCCCTACTCCTGTGACCAGTGTGGACAGAGCTTTAGTCGACTGTCTAGTCTGAAAACACACCAGATGATTCACACAGGAGAGAAGCCCTACTCCTGTGACCAGTGTGAGAAGAGCTTTAGTCAACTGTCTGATCTGAAAAGACACCAGATGATTCACACAGGAGAGAAGCCCTACTCCTGTGACCAGTGTGAGAAGAGCTATAGTCGACTGTCTCATCTGAAAAGACACCAGATGATTCACACAGGAGAGAAGCCGTACTCCTGTGACCAGTGTGGACAGAGCTTTAGTCAACTGTCTAGTCTGAAAACACACCAGATGATTCACACAGGAGAGAAGCCCTACTTCTGTGACCAGTGTGGGAAGAGCTTTAGTCTTCAACATAATCTGCAAACACACCAGATGATTCACACAGAACAAAAGCCCTACTTCTGTCACCAGTGTGAGACTAGCTTTAGACGACTGGATCATCTGAAATCACACCAGATAATTCACACAGGAGAAAAGCCCTACTTCTGTGACCAGTGTGAGAAGAGCTTTAGTCGACTGTCTAATCTGAAAACACACCAGATGATTCACACAGGAGAGAAGCCCTACTCCTGTGACCAGTGTGGACAGAGCTTTAGTCGACTGTCTGATCTGAAAAGACACCAGATGATTCACAGGAGAGAAGCCCTACTCCTGTGACCAGTGTGGACAGAGCTTTAGTCGACTGTCTGAGCTGAAAACACACCAGATGATTCACACAGGAGAGAAGCCCTACTCCTGTGACCAGTGTGAGAAGAGCTTTAGTCAACTGAGTAATCTGAAAACACACCAGATGATTCACACAGGAGAGAAGCCCTACTTCTGTGACCAGTGTGGACAGAGCTTTAGTCGACTGTCTGAGCTGAAAACACACCAGATGATTCACACAGGAGAGAAGCCCTACTCCTGTGACCAGTGTGAGAAGAGCTTTAGTCAACTGAGTAATCTGAAAACACACCAGATGATTCACACAGGACAAAAGCCCTACTTCTGTCACCTGTGTGAGACTAGCTTTAGGCAACTGTCTCATCTGAAATCACACCAGATAATTCACACAGGAGAGAAGCCACATCATTGTGGTTTGTGTGATAAGAGATTCAGCACATTCGCATATTTGAGTAAACA
Source organism: Notolepis coatsorum (assembly GCF_963971535.1). NCBI lineage: Eukaryota > Metazoa > Chordata > Actinopteri > Aulopiformes > Paralepididae > Notolepis > Notolepis coatsorum. The sequence continues at coordinate 106,293,201 of NC_140176.1, forward strand.
TGAGACAATTCACTTGGGAGAGAAGATTCAGGGAAATGTCAAACCTGTCAATTCACCTGCACATTCCTAGGAGATAAACTACTGCTGTGACCAATATTAGAAGAGTTACACTCATAATGATGCTCCTGAAATGATATCAACGTCATTCACACAGGAGAGAAACTATACCACTGTGGGGAAAACTTCACATGAAAAATAGGTACCATTTTAACTAATGTAGCAGGAATTTAAAACCATCCAAACTGATAAGGAAGCATAGGAAGCAACAAGGAAGCATACTAGGACCGCTACTGTTCCTAATTTATGCAAATGACATGTCGTCAGCTTGTGACTGCAACTTGTTCCTGTTAGCGGACGACTCAGCCCTGGTGGGCTCTGACAAGAACAAGTTACAGGTTGAAAAAACCCTCAGCTCGGAACTAGGCAAAATCTGCATATGGCTCGCCGATAACAAACTATCATTACACATGGGCAAAACAGAGTTCTCTTCGGTTCAAATAACAAACTCCGCAAGACCGACGGCTTCTCAGTTACAGTGGGTGACAATATTGTCACAAGGAAAGATGAAATTACCTACCTGAGTTCCATCCTAGAGGCAAATCTTTCCTGTGACAAAATGGCATCCAATGTAATAAAAAAAGTCAACCAACGAACTCGATTCTTGTACCGGATCTCCTCTCTGGTAAACAAGAATACCCTGAAGACTCTGGCAGGAGCACTCATTCAAGGGTACTACGACTATGCTTGCACCTCATGGTACCAAAGCACCTCAAAGGCGCTAAAAACAAAATTACAAACATCTCAAAACAAACTGGTCAGACTACTGCTTGACCTTACTCCTAGAACCCACCTCACCCCTGCCCACTTTGACAACTTAGGATGGCTTAGAGTAGACGACAGAGTACAGCAACTTGCAATGGGCCTGGTCTACAAGATACACTACACGACCAAGGTACCCATGTACATGTCAAAATACTTCCCAAAGGTCAGTGAATACCACGATCACAACACCAGAGGGAGCTCCACAAATCATGTTAAACCCAGATTCGGCTCAAACAAGGGACTAAACACGTTTCGCAATTATGCCACATCAATGTGAAACGCCCTACCCAAAGCTGTAAAGGAATGTGAATCACTACCCACTTTCAAAAACACTCTCAAAAAACACCTACGGGAGACTGCAATTTGAAACTGGCCCCTGTAAATGTCCTAACACAACCCCCTCCAATGTACAGTAAATTACCAAGTATGGTCTTGTCAATATTCTAATGTACAGTTTTGTTTGTACAGTTGTACAGTGTCCCCCACCCACCCCTCCTACCCAACCACCCCCCCCCCCCCCCCACCCACCCAACCACCTCCAATGTACAGTCCCGTCCCCCCCACCTACCCAATCCAATGTACAGTTTCTACGGCAAATGTATATATATTTTTTTTCTGGGCTCTCTTTGTATCACAAACAGTACTGTATTTACAAATATGGTATGTCATAAATATATAGATGTAGCAGTACTGTCTATCTGTATGTCATGTATGTCATATATGTTACGATGAATTGAAAATGGGGGACCCTGATGTAAACAAGACGAAAGTCTTTCTCTGGTCTGCATCCCCTTAACAATTGTATGTATTGAGCTGTACTGTACTGTACCCATTCTGCAATCTGTTAATAAAGTTTTCAATCAATGAATGCATTTTCAAAAAATGTTTAATGTTCTGGCACCATATTTTGGCTAAATAGGCCTCGTTTTATAAATGTGTATACAGAAACAATTCGGTTGCTTTTGTTGATTCATTTCATTGATAACATAGTGCTGTAATTTCATTTTTTTTTTTTTTTTTTTTTTTTTTTCCCCCCTCCTTTTTCCTCAGATTTTCTCCCATCCCAATGTTAGTCGTTATGCCAATTCCCAATCCCCTTCCTGGTCTCTGCGCACTTATCCCCCACAGTCGGTCTGGGAGAGTGGAGGCTATCACGTGCTTCCTCCGACACACGTCTAGCCAATCAACCGCTTCTTTTCACCTGGCAGCGCGGACTCTCACTGAGAGGGTGTAACGTGTGGAAGGATCACACTACCCCCCTTAGATCCTATCCGCTCTGAGCAGGCACCCCGACCGAACTGTAGGAGTCGCTGTTTACAACGACCCGGACCTACCCCGCCAGCTTTCCCACCCTCTAATACAGCCAATTGTGTTAGTATGAACGACCAGCCAGGCTGGTAGCAACGCCGGGAGCTGGGCTCGAACAGGCGAATCCTAGCATCTCCGGCGTTGGTGACGAACGCAATCTCCGCTACGCCACCTGACCGCCTGTAATTTCATTTTCTAATAAATATGCATGGTCAAGTTCAACAACGTGTGCTTTTATTTTGATATTCCACGTTGAAATTACGTTATACATTAAGTGGGGTTGCCAAAAAAAATCCTAATTTAAATGGGATCGTGGTATAAAATGTTTTGAGAACCCCTGGATTACATGCATTCCTGGGGGGAGGGGATCTCTAACTTGTGATTGGTGGACACAGGCCTCTGTTGGCTCCCACCAACTCGGTTCCCTTTGTCCGTACCAAAGAGCCGCTCAAAAGAACCGGATGGTTCCTGAACGTCACATCAGTCTCAGCCGGTTCCTCCAGTGAGTCTTGACTGCTGCTGCTGCAGTCCTCTGTCCTGCTCATGTCCTCTAGTGGGACTGACATCTGAGCCCCGTCCTCCTGGTGATGGAGGCTCGTCAGGTAGTGACTGACATGTGTTTTCTAGCTTCAGTGGACATGAGAAAAGAGAGAAATGCGGAAAGATACATTTCATGCGTGTAACACGTTATATTATGTATACAATTGAAGTAAACAAAGGCTTGTGAAAATGTACAAGAAGATATATATATTTTATTTATTATTTATTATTTAATGTGTAAGAAGTATATTATTTTCAAATGATTTATTGCCATTCATGCTGTTTTCTATTACTTGTTCCTAGATACCAAGAATATGCAAATAGCCCTTGTAGAAGTGGAGCAATATTCCATTTACCTAGGTATACATTTTATGCAGATTTTCACCTGGGGTGGAACAGGCGTGACTAAAGATACACCTTTAAATAGTAGGCTAAGGTTACAGAGGGAAGTGTTTCTATTTAAATAGCTATTTTCTATAAGAACACCACTTTTTTCTTATCCACTTTTTCTCCCCATTTTCAATTTTTCTCCCATCCCAATTTCGTGTATCCAATTCTCCCCTCCCCTGTCTTGAACGTTGCTAGACTATGCCTCCCACAGGCCGGTTGTAGTGAGGACAGAAGCCTTGCATCACGTGTCCCCTCCGGTACACGAGGAGGCAGCCTGTCGCATCTTTTCACCGCAGCAGCTCGAACTCTCAGTGGGGAGGAGTAACAACACGTGGGAGGCTCACACTTCCCCCGTCACTTCCTGGTTCCGTCGCACCGGAGTCACCAAACCGACCTGTAGGAGTCGCTGTCCACAACCCCAAATCCCCACCCACCGGCTTTCCCACCCTCTAACACTTGCCAATTGTGTTAGTATGAACGACCGGCCAGCCGGTAGCAACGCCGAGAGCTGGGCTCGAACCCAGCGTCTCCTGCGTTAGAGGCGAGCGCCTTGCCCACTGCGCCAATCAGCCTCCAGAACACCACTTGCTTCTATAGTGTTATAAATGTTCCTAGAGCTGTCGTTTATGATGGTCTATTGGCTACAGTTCATAAGCTAGATTGAGCATTGTGTGGGAGGTTGCAAGGTGTTGGGCATAGGACATATGACAGGATTTAGGATGTTCTAAATAGTTGGAGATGGATGTACATTGTACAACAAGTTGTTGGCCTTAAACATTTGTCCTACACTGACCCCTACAGGCCAATGTGATTTTTAGTCACATCATCAGAGGCAGGTTATGATTTGGATTATTTTTCTTTTTCTCTCCCGCCCACCCACCCCCTCCTAATGTACAGTCCCCTCCCCTCCGCATGTATATATTCTCTCCCCACCGTATGTATATTTCTCTCCCACCCACCCACCCCCTCCTAATGTACAGTCCCCTCCCCATCATATGTATTAAATATACTCTGTCAGGATCTATGGGTAACAGTACTGTATATTTGAATATCGTATATGTCACAAATGTAACAGTACTAAATACCTGTATGTCCCTATGCCATAAATGTCATGTATGTTGAGTATGTCATAAATGTCAATATTAATTGAAAATGGGGGACCCTGATGTAAACAAGACGAAAGTCTTTCTCTGATCTGCATCCCCCTAACCAGTGGCGGCTCTGCCACTAGGGGCGCACGGGCGCCGCCCCACCTGCTGTTAAATCAGAGAAGAAGAAAATAAAACGTTTTAGTTTTTTGTTTTATAGCCCTATAAATAATATAAACATGTTTAAAATGAATAATATTTACTCATTTTAAGTGTTTGTATTTCCAATGCATAATATAACGTTATTATCTCAAATAAAAAACACTCGTTTTCCTGAGCAGGAAGTGACGTTTTTTTATTTTTTCGTATTTCTCGGCCCGGGCTAGACGCGATAGCGCTCTGAGTGCGCGTCACAGTTTGATCGCTGTATCCGTCACAGCCAATCAGTGCATAACGCGTTGTGCGTTGAAATATGACTATTATGTTGGAATCCGGGCGCGATTTGAAGCGGTCTAGCCAGTAGCGTCAAGAATTTCTGTAGCCGCATTTCGCGGAGACGCTCTCTGATTGGCCGACGCCAGTATTTTTTTCCGTAGCAGAATTTCACAGAGACGATCTCTGATTGGCCGAATCCAATTTCTAATGTTCCAATTCTAGCTTATTCCTAGGTTGGTCCGTTGGTGGTAGGTAGAGATAGTTGTGTTGTTGTGACTGTGAGATGCATGCAGCTGTTTGTCTTAGAGCGTGCCGTGACTGCAAGTTCTTTAGACTGTTAAGCTTAGGCACTCTTTCAAAGTTGGTTAAGGTTAGAGTTTGTCTTAGAGCATGGCGATAGAACGCCAGGTAGTTTGCAGTCTGTTCGAGCGGAAATGGACAAAGGAATGTACTTGTGTTGTGCTAACAAGCTAACACTTGGCTAACAAGCTATATGGTGGATGCAGTCTGGAGACAGTGGACATACTGGAATACATCAACAGTGGATTATACACGTTTATCAAGCTCTCCTGCCCTGGACGTTTCAACTAAACAGTGAGTCTCTCTCTCTCTCTCTCTCGCTCTCTCTCTCTCGCTATACACAGCTGTCTCCGCGAAATGCGGCTACGGAAAAAAGTATTGACTGTGCTTGCTGAGACGATAATTAATAGGCTAGCGATTCAAAACGCGCTGCTGTGTTGTGAACTATAACATTAATTTAGCTGCTGCTGATGCATAATGAATGAATGGTGAGTTGTTTAAAATGACAACATACATGTGTTAATTATTTGATTTGATTGATCCGAGAGACAGAGAGAGATTGCTCCAGAGCATCTCAGAGCATTACATTTTCAACTCGACCTATTAACGTGAACTGCGACCCACAAGGCACCAGCGCCAGCGGCCGCTACTGCCCCTAACAATTGTGTGTATTGAGCCGACAGAGCCGTACTGTATTGTACCCATTCTGCATTAATTCATTCTGACGTGCCGACCCTTCCTTCTTTTTATAGTATCCTCTGGGTCACGCTGCATAATATGCGATCGTCACGACTGACGTCATCACGTAACACTACGTAACCTTACGGTGAGGCGCGTCGTTCCCAATCCTCCGCCTCTCGTCGTTTCTCAGATGAATTGTTTTTCTTCTCGGGAGGAAAACAAAGCAGCTCTGCGGGAGAACAGTGATATCATAACTATTCTACATCCAACCAACAACACGAAGCCAGAACACAACCACACCGCAGGTAACGTTCACATTACGGACCTCCATGTTGTCTAAATGTTTAGTTGCTCCCCTATCTGGCGTTAAGCTGACGTTTTGTCGCCGAGCAGAACGGCTGGGGCTAACGTTAGCTTCAGTTAGCTTCGGCTAACATTGCTACTAGCTAACATGGCTACTAGCTAACATGGCTACTAGCTAACGTGGCTACTAACTTAACTAGCATCAACTAATTGAACAACCTAACCACGCTTTGATAATACAAAACAAACAAAAACAAACCGTCCCGTTAGCCACCGCTTGTTAGCTGGCTGGTTGGTGTTTGTGACTTTGACAGCTGGGTTGGTTTAGCTGAGAGCCAAAAGGCCAGCCGGGCTAACCAACTAACATAGTTAGCAGCAGTATAGTCACTGATGGTCTCTCAGCCAACAAGCCTTGTGTTTAACGTTACTCGGCCAACGGAACCAACAAACAAGCATTTGTTCCTCTGCTCACGGTGCTAGTTGTAGTGTAACGTTAGCAAACATGGCTCCCAGCGAACGTCGGTTTCTGACGGTCGCCGTCGGTTGTGTGATAGTAAAGGGTTAACCTTCTGTCGTGTGGCAGTGAAAGGGTTAACATTCTGCAGTGAAAGGGTTAACCGGCTGTCGTGTAGCAGTTAAAGGGTTAACCTTCTGTCGTGTGGCAGTGAAAGGGTTAACATTCTGCAGTGAAAGGGTTAACCGGTTGTCGTGTGGCAGTGAAAGGGTTAACCTGCGTTGGCATGCTCTTACCACGGTAAGTCAACTAACTAACGCCACCATTTGCGAAACGAATAATCCAAACAACGTGTATTTTATTGAACCGTTTATTTGACCAGGTTTAGTCACACCGATATTAAAAGTTATGTTCCCAGAGAGACCTGGCCAAGAATGGCAGCAGTTAAGCCTACATGACAGATGCAACATAAAACTCACACCAAGACCACCACCGCCCAGCTAAAAGTAGTACAAGAAGGTTCAGGGTGGAAATGCTATCATATCATCAATTAAAACATTTACAATGATCAATACTCTTTACAGTGGCTTAAAACTCTTTTAGCTTTAGGAACGGTCATAAGCATCGCATTTAGGCATGCATCGCAAAGTAGAGACAGGAGGTGCTTGAATTAAATGCAAAGTCAGAATGAGATACAAAGGCCCACAAACAAAGCGAGACTGGCCTGTCTTATCCTCTGGGATGTCGCCTAATGCAGAAGTCGATATGAATGTTATAGCTCTTGTTGTAGCTTGTTATGAGTATGAAAGTATGTGCTTTGACTAATTGCGTTTCTCTCCCCATTTGGCAGTGGCACGTCTGAAGATCCAACACGGATCCTCATGATACACCAGCAGTAACAGTCCTTACAGTAAGTATCTTAAGGTTCAAGTTTTGTTTTATTTGTCACATTATACGGTACATGTACATTACAGTGAAATGCTTGGTTCTGCATGAGGCCCCTGACATTGTGCTTCATACAGTAAAAAGAATAAAGACCAAACACTATACAAAATATACAATATACAAAACTAAAGTACAAAATGCAACAAATGCAAATATGAGGTAGAGAAGTAGTGCAAATCTTGAAGTAATAAATAGATAAAATATGGTGTAGTGTTAGAAAGTGTTTAAAATGTTTAAAGTATCCCTGGCCTTATTTGATTTGATTGAAGTTTATTTCAAATATGCAACAACATCAAGTACAGATTAGGGCTGAACGATTAATCGATTTTAAATCGAAATCGCGATTTGAAATGATGCAATTAGCAAACCACAAAAAAAAACGCGAATGCTTTTATTTTATTTTTTTAACCAGGAAGTCCCATTGAGATACAAGATCTCCTTTGCAAGTTGTTATTGTTGTAGGAACGGTTTGGGAGACGGAGGTAAGGGGTTTTAGATTGTGTGTTGTGAAGTTTAGACCGTTGGGTACCGGTATCGATTCCCAGGTAAAAATAAACATTTTCAGGCTCGGTGTCCCAAACGCGTGAATATTAAAGGCAACCAACTTGTGTTCGGCTTTTCTCTGATTGGCCGCGCCCCCCCGCCCCCACGCGCAGACAAGCGCAGCCGTCTCACGTCCCAAATGAAATCCAAAGAGCAAGCGCGGCAGCGCGGCAGCGTGGGCAACCAACTTGGGCTGCTGTTCCAACGCACTTGTGTTGGGCTGCGGTAGCAGTGGAGCCTGCTGACTGATTATTATGTTTCGCGTTTTTAACAACCAACGGTAGATTCACTCGTCACTGTACATGTATAAACACTGTTAGGACTATCTGACTCTTACTAATAAACACTGTGTTACTGTTAGGACTATAAACACTGTTAGGACTATCTGACTCTTAATAATAAACACTGTTACAGTGTTAGGACTATCTCGAGTCACGCGTCACTACTGTAACTAGAAACGCCATTACCTGCTACGCTGTATGCAAGCAGAGGTACAGTAAGCGCACATGTACAGTAAGGTACAGTAGGTTACAGGTTACATATTCCATTGATTAACGCCATTACCTGCTGTGCTGTATGCAAGCAGAGGTACAGTAAGTTACAGTAGGTGTAGGTTACATGTTTCATTGATTAACGCCATTACCTGCTGTGCTGTAGGCAAGCAGAGGTACAGTAAGTTACAGTAGGTGTAGGTTACATGTTTCATTGATTAACGCCATTACCTGCTGTGCTGTAGGCAAGCAGAGGTAAAGTAAGGTACAGTAGGTTACAGGTTACATTATGTCCTGATGAATGTCCTGATGAATTGAAAATGGGGGACCCTGATGTAAACAAGACGAAAGTCTTTCTCTGGTCTGCATCCCCTTAACAATTGTGTGTATTGAGCTGTACTGTATTGTACCCATTCTACAATCTGTTAATAAAGTTATCAATCAATCAAACATGTTCCATTGATTAACGCCATTACCTGCTGTGCTGTAGGCAAGCAGAGGTACAGTAAGGTACAGTAGGTTACAGGTTACATGTTCCATTGATTAACGCCATTACCTGCTGTGCTGTAGGCAAGTAGAGGTACAGTAAGGTACAGTAGGTGTAGGTTACATGTTTCATTGATTAACGCCATTACCTGCTGTGCTGTAGGCAAGCAGAGGTACAGTAAGTTACAGTAGGTGTAGGTTACATGTTTCATTGATTAACGCCATTACCTGCTGTGCTGTAGGCAAGCAGAGGTACAGTAAGTTACAGTAGGTGTAGGTTACATGTTTCATTGATTAACGCCATTACCTGCTGTGCTGTAGGCAAGTAGAGGTACAGTAAGGTACAGTAGGTTACAGGTTACATGTTCCATTGATTAACGCCATTACCTGCTGTGCTGTAGGCAAGCAGAGGTACAGTAAGGTACAGTAGGTTATCAATGACTTCGCGACAGCCATATTAGACACATAGCCATAATTTAAGATATAGTTTATGCATTCGCAAATATGAGAGCTCTGTCATTGAAGTGGGTGGTGGCAGCTTACTAACAGTAGCGATTTCTATTGTTTTGTCATGACCAAACATAATCCCAACATAGATAGGAGGTGTACTGTATGTCAAATGTCGGTCATGTGGTGGAAGAGTTTAGCACAGTCGCACAACAGAACACCAGTGTTTCTAGTAGATATGTTTATACATATATATATACATACATATATATAGTAGTTACATAATCCACACAGACAATAACAGTACATAATCCACACTGACAATAACAGTACAGTTACACACACCACGTGATGACACAGGGCCACAGTGGCTCAGGAGTTAGAGCAGTCGTCTGGGGGAAGGTAATGGGAAGGTTCCCGATTAGATTCCAGCTCCGTGAGCAAAGACACTTAAACATACATCAGAGGGAGGAAATTCTATGTTAAACTAGGAGATCACATGTCTGATATATACAACAACAACTATGGAGTTGCACAAGGGAGTTGCTTAAGTCCTTTACTCTTCTCCCTTTACATGTTACCGCTGGGTGATATCATCAGAGAACATAATGTAGATTTCCATAGCTATGCGGATGATACACAACTGTACATATCTGCTGAACCAAATGATACAGCGATTAGCTCCATTACAGACTGCTTACTGGCAATAAATAAATGGATGAGTAAGAACTTCCTGAAACTAAACGAGAACAAAACTGAAATTCTAATTATCGGCTATGCGGATGATACACAACTGTACATATCTGCTGAACCAAATGATACAGCGATTAGCTCCATTACAGACTGCTTACTGGCAATAAATAAATGGATGAGTAAGAACTTCCTGAAACTAAACGAGAACAAAACTGAAATTCTAATTATCGGCTATGCGGATGATACACAACTGTACATATCTGCTGAACCAAATGATACAGCGATTAGCTCCATTACAGACTGCTTACTGGCAATAAATAAATGGATGAGTAAGAACTTCCTGAAACTAAACGAGAACAAAACTGAAATTCTAATTATCGGCTATGCGGATGATACACAACTGTACATATCTGCTGAACCAAATGATACAGCGATTAGCTCCATTACAGACTGCTTACTGGCAATAAATAAATGGATGAGTAAGAACTTCCTGAAACTAAACGAGAACAAAACTGAAATTCTAATTATCGGCTATGCGGATGATACACAACTGTACATATCTGCTGAACCAAATGATACAGCGATTAGCTCCATTACAGACTGCTTACTGGCAATAAATAAATGGATGAGTAAGAACTTCCTGAAACTAAACGAGAACAAAACTGAAATTCTAATTATCGGCTATGCGGATGATACACAACTGTACATATCTGCTGAACCAAATGATACAGCGATTAGCTCCATTACAGACTGCTTACTGGCAATAAATAAATGGATGAGTAAGAACTTCCTGAAACTAAACGAGAACAAAACTGAAATTCTAATTATCGGCTCCAAAACTAAAAAAGAAACATTAATAAAGAACCTGGGGGGACTAACCCCTTGGATCAAATCTGAGGTCACTAGTCTTGGGGTTATCATAGATTCAGAACTGAACTTCAATTCTCATATTCTCAATGCTTTTTTGCCCCACTAATGTTCAAAGCCACAGACGCGCTCAGGTTGTGTTGCTTCGCACGTTTCTTCGCAGGTTGCCCAGCTTCAACTCGCCTCCGCGAGCCGGCTGGCAACTTCCTGCGTGCCACTGCAGTTGGCTGGCAGCCAATGATCGGGCCCTGACGTCTTGCAGCTCGTCGTAATATGGCAGCCCTCCTCATCGGCAGGCTCCCGGACTTGGCGAATGTGTGGAGGGCTGACTCCAATGCAGAAGGGTTTCTCCTCACCAGCAGATACTGTTTTATCATGGCCTTGAATCCAGAAGTGTGGAGAGGGTCCCGTCTGCGTCGCCTCATATCTGAGATCATCTCCTCGAAATCAGATTCGTCATCATCTGAATGTGTGACAATAAGAAGGGAATAGGTTTATTTTGAATGTGTATGCTGGTATTGTACATGCATTATAGTATAGGTAATAATTACCATTATAATTACACTGTCACAAACAGACGCGTTCATAACTCACCTGGTTCTTCCATGGGCCTACTGCTTGACCCAGGGGTGGCTTCTGTTGACACAAAGACACGCGCATATCAACGCCAGTATCTCACATCTTATGGTGTGTGTGTGTGTGTGTGTGTGTGTGTGTGTGTGTGTGTGTGTGTGTGTGTGTGTGTGTGTGTGTGTGAGAGAGAGAGAGAAAGTGACACTGTCACAAACAGATGCGTTCATAACTCACCTGGTTCTTCCATGGGCCTACTGCTTGACCCAGGGGTGGCTTCTGTTGACACAAAGACACGCGCATGTCAACGCCAGTATCTCACATCTTATGGTGTGTGTGTGTGTGTGTGTGTGTGTGTGTGTGTGTGTGTGTGTGTGTGTGTGTGTGTGTGTGTGTGTGTGTGTGAGAGAGAGAGAGAAAGTGACACTGTCACAAACAGATGCGTTCATAACTCACCTGGTTCTTCCATGGGCCTACTGCTTGACCCAGGGGTGGCTTCTGTTGACACAAAGACACGCGCATATCAACGCCAGTATCTCACATCTTATGGTGTGTGTGTGTGTGTGTGTGTGTGTGTGTGTGTGTGTGTGTGTGTGTGTGTGTGTGTGTGTGAGAGAGAGAGAGAGAAAGTGACACTGTCACAAACAGATGCGTTCATAACTCACCTGGTTCTTCCATGGGCCTACTGCTTGACCCAGGGGTGGCTTCTGTTGACACAAAGACACGCGCATATCAACGCCAGTATCTCACATCTTATGGTGTGTGTGTGTGTGTGTGTGTGTGTGTGTGTGTGTGAGAGAGAGAGAGAAAGTGACACTGTCACAAACGGATGCGTTCATAACTCACCTGGTTCTTCCATGGGCCTACTGCTTGACCCAGGGGTGGCTTCTGTTGACACAAAGACACGCGCATATCAACGCCAGTATCTCACATCTTATGGTGTGTGTGTGTGTGCGTGTGCGTGCGTACATACGCGCGCAAGGAAGGGTGGTATTACTTACCCTGGAATGACTGGCATGCTGGCTGAGCAAGTCGCAGGGGTTGCAGGAAGTCCAAGGAACTGCTTGACCCAGGGGTGGCTTCTGTTGACACAAAGACACGCGCATATCAACGCCAGTATCTCACATCTTATGGTGTGTGTGTGTGTGTGTGTGTGTGTGTGTGTGTGTGTGTGTGTGTGTGTGTGTGTGTGTGTGTGTGTGTGTGTGTGCGCGTGCGTGCGTACGCGCGCAAGGAAGGGTGGTATTACTGTTAAGACAATGTCTACATTTATGTTTGTTTCATATTATAATTATTTATATTATATATATACAATGTGGGAATGGTTCATTTTTCCTAAATACATTCTAGGGGTTCGATTTGTGACAAGATGGCCGCCAACCCTGAGCTGCTGGGATGAGAGTTGATTGCTGCAGGGGGTAATGAGCAGCAATGCAATTCAGGTGTGAATGCCATCTTGGGGTGGAATAGGCAGAGGAAAAAAATTCTTTGCAGTGGAAGGACTAGTTTCCTTCAGTGGGAGAAGAATGCCCATTTAGAATTAGAAAAGAGGGAACCAAGTGAAAGAATCACTCCAGAGACGCCATTGGTATGTATGTTTGTAGTTGTGTAATTGTGAATTTAAATCACTATAAATTGTACCTGTGGAGGGCTGGGTTGGTGGCAATTTTGTGGGAATCATTCCAATTAATGAATGTTTGGGTGTACTGTGTAACTAGATAGGAGGGGATGCCTTTTGGCAAGTTGTTTTGTTTACTTTGGGTTGGATCTGGTCCATTGTGATCAAGTAACAATTGTTTGGTTAAATGTAATTCGAACATAATTGATTTGGTCTGGTTAAATTTAAAGTAAAATGTATTTGGAAGGTTGGTAAAATATAATTTGGTTAAATTGAAATTCAAACTAAATTGATTTGGTCTATAAAATAGCCAAAGAATATATAAATGTGTTTGGAGGGAAGAAATAATCATATACTGAAAATACTACAATTTAAATGTATTTGATTATTTGGCATGCACTTGTTATTTGTTGGAGTGGCTAATTTTTGTGTTTCTTTAAAGGTTTTCAACAACAAATGATGATGTGTAAAGGTTTTCAACAACAAATGATGATGTGTTGGAGCAAAAAATCATTAAAATCTGCAATATGAAGTCGAGTTGTCCCAGCGTCCTCTGTTGAGGTTCAAGCCGTTTTCAAGTTTGGGCAGCACTGGTACCAAAGGGGGGAAAAAAAACCACATAACTTGACAATTACTTACCCTGGAATGACTGGCATGCTGGCTGAGCAATTCTCAGGGGTTGCAGGTAGTGCAAGGAGACGGTTGCTATAGTATACAGAATATAAGAAGAAGCGGCATTGCGTTTAGTGTAGGAAAGGTCTATTATGGTTTATTGTGAAAAGAAAGGTATTAGCTTTACCTGATGTTAATTTGAGCATTTCTGCCTTCATCGCCGGAGTTGTGGGGAGGAAAGTGCTCGACATCTCCACACTGTAAAACTTGGCCACTGCTGCCAGGTGTTTACACACGGCCCCAGTTAGTCCTGCCGGGCATGAGCACATCTCCGCCTGCGTGTCCACGATGTACGGCCCCATCACCGAGCCCTTCACCTCGTACCTGTTGTCCTCAAGCTATACAAATCATAAGTCATACAGGACATTACACAGTGGCTAAATCTGCACTGGTTACTGCAGTCAGTCATCTCTAAAAGTATGCATTTCATATATTACCCGCTGGATCTGAGATGCAGTGATGTTGCTATCCTGGGGAAGGAATCTCCTCTTCTTGTATGTGGTCGCGTGTCCGAGGGCAACATCAACAATGCGGGCCTCGTAGTAGACATCCAGCCTCGAGGTCAGGAGGTTAAACAGTTGGCATGGGTTGAAGGCTTTAACCCTCTGCATGATCCTGTCTTTAAATAGCCGCATCGCTGCTTCAGCGTAATTGTTGGTGTCATTTCCCCGGGTGAGGAGACCGCGGCTGGACCGGTGGCTCAGTGCCCAGCACTCTCTGCGACTGTAGAGGCGCTCAATGTACCTCAGGTACTTTTCATACCTGCAAATAAGGAAACAAACACAGAAGATGCACAAACATGGATGTAATGACAGCAGGCTCATGAAGAGGTAGACACAAGCCTCCTGACTTTCTTGCACCAAATTTGCAAGACTGCTGTGCTGTGGGAATGTCTGTGTACATAAGCAAACGCGTCTAAGCACTAACCTGACAGCAACAGGGTGCTCTATCGCCTCCGTGTACAGCCTGTCCACCCCTGCTGTCTCCTTGGAGTAGAGCATCCCTTGAACCAGAGAGAGCAGAGTTTGTCTGTCTCGGCACTCCACCAGACTCTCCTTGCTCCACAACCATCGCCATACTGCTTGTAGCAGATGGAAGGAGCACAGGAGAAGAGTGGCTAGTGGGAATGCCCTCCCTAAGGCTCCCCTCTCTGCCTTGCAGTCATCTGTTATGAAGATCTGTGGCCCAGCTGCTCCCCTGCCAGCAAAGGCCCTCTCTCCAATCAAATTCTTCAGCAGCTGTAACCCTTCAAAAATAGTCTCCTCGTCCTCAGACTGGCAGAAGAAGATCCCCAATGGTAGACCTCCGGCAGGGCTGTGCGTCAGCAACAAAAAAACACGGATGTTCTCCCTGTCCATGTTGCCGGAGGAATCAATGAAGCAGAGTTCGCCACTGTGCTTCAGCTGACACACCGACAAACACAGATGGACAGACAGACAGACAGACACACACAGAGGCAGGCAGGCAGGCATAGTTAGTGTTAGTTAGTGTGTTACATAGTTACTTAGTTAGTTGCCACCTCAGCACCACTGTGAATGGAACACCATGACAAAATCACAGTATACAGATACCTGGTGGTGCACTCGTCTCATCAAGGGAGAGCACAGCGCAACTAATGGGGCCCCTCGAGAAGAGGTGCCCATTACGGCACACGCCTCCTGGCACTTGGCGTTGTACTCGTCCACCTGCCGACCGAGGGCTTCCACCATACTCTGGCCACTCTGGGCGCCAAATTGGTCCCTGTACACCTTTGCGAATAATCTGAAAGATTATTGGCAAAGAACACTAATTTAGTTGGTGAAATTGTAACTGCATAAAATTCCAATTCATGGTTATGAATATTTTGGCAGTACTGTAGTTCATAACTGAACGCCTACCTATGCACATATGACAGGTCTGGGCAGATCCCTCTGTTTCCTGCAGCATTCGCGTATGCGTCTCTGAGTTCAATTTGGAGATCGTGCTGCAGCACAGCCAGAGCAGCGGTAGGCGTGTGGCCAAGCTCGAACAATGCTGTCAATGTGTCTATGGCCTTTTGTCCAACATCTCTATAGCGCATGGCCGCTTGGACATGGAGATTGTGGTTGTGAATATTCACAATGCGAACTTGCATTGGGAAATTCGGGATATGCGGGTCTTTACTCCTGTAAAATAAATAAAAATCAACTATCAATAAACTAGGCCCCAACTGTTATGTCCATAAAAACAATTGAATTATAAGTATTGTATTGTACAGTTCAAACTCACCGGGTCATTCCTCTATTTTTTAGGGTTACAGCCATGGTAGCGCGGCAGCCGGTGTTTTTGGATGTCTGCTTGCCTTGTCTCGCCCCGATCACCTTATGCTGGCACCTGTAACTTTTCTGCACAACATTTTGATTGAGGTTATCATTATGCGTATGGCTGAAAGGCACAAATGGTAGTCTAACAAATGACATAAGACGTTTTGACAACACAATTCTTACCTTGAATAGGACACGCCTCCCCAACCTTGGTCGCGTAACCTCCACTCTCCATGTCACCCCGGATGACTCATTCACCAACTCCACCCACTCGTTGACCTGTTCCACAGTGTGGACATCCACGTGTAGTGTGGACATGAAACCACGGTCGTCTCCTATTGGGGCGACCTCTTCTTCATACTCGCACACATGGAGCGGAAATGCGTCAGGCAGCCAACCCTACAGCAGAGATGCGATTAGCCTACTGGTAATTTAAGTAATTTAAGACCCCCACATAAAGATTAGGAATGATCATAATCAACGACAGGGATTACCTTTAAGTGTGGGAAGTCCTCTATATTGTTTCTCACTGGCGTGTCCTGCTCACAAACACCATCACTGCGTCTAAAGTCCAAATGAATGCAAAAACAGCAGGCTAGCTATTTAGGTATTAACAATTGTATGTATTGACCTGTACTAATAAACTTTTCAATCAATCAATCGTGTAACCTACTGTACCTCTGCGCTGGCTTGCACGTTGTAATGTAGTTAATCAATCAATCATGTAACCTACTGTACCTTACTGCACATGTGCGCTTACTGTACCTCT
Source organism: Notolepis coatsorum (assembly GCF_963971535.1). Lineage (NCBI taxonomy): Eukaryota > Metazoa > Chordata > Actinopteri > Aulopiformes > Paralepididae > Notolepis > Notolepis coatsorum. The sequence goes on from NC_140176.1 coordinate 106,309,905, forward strand.
GCTTGCCTACAGCACAGCAGGTAATGGCGTTAATCAATGGAACATGTAACCTGTAACCTACTGTACCTTACTGTACCTCTGCTTGCCTACAGCACAGCAGGTAATGGCGCCAATGGCGTTAATCAATGAAACATGTTTGATTGATTGATTGAAAAGTTTATTAACAGATTGCAGAATGGGTACAGTACAGTACATCTCAATACAGCTGTTAAGGGGATGCAGACCAGAGAAAGACTTTCGTCTTGTTTACATCAGGGTCCCCCATTTAACCTACCTACTGTAACTTACTGTACCTCTGCTTGCATACAGCACAGCAGGTAATGGCGTTAGAATGGGTACAGTACAGTACATCTCAATACAGCTGTTAAGGGGATGCAGACCAGAGAAAGACTTTCGTCTTGTTTACATCAGGGTCCCCCATTTAACCTACCTACTGTAACTTACTGTACCCCTGCTTGCATACAGCACAGCAGGTAATGGCGTTAGAATGGGTACAGTACAGTACATCTCAATACAGCTGTTAAGGGGATGCAGACCAGAGAAAGACTTTCGTCTTGTTTACATCAGGGTCCCCCATTTAACCTACCTACTGTAACTTACTGTACCCCTGCTTGCATACAGCACAGCAGGTAATGGCGTTAATCAATGGAATATGTAACCTGTGGAATATGTAACCTGTAACCTACTGTACCTTACTGTACATGTGCGCTTACTGTACCTCTGCTTGCATACAGCGTAGCAGGTAATGACGTTAATCAATGGAGGTTTCAGGTTACCTCTGTGCTACGGCGGCGTTCCTACAGCACAGCAGGTAATGGAATGAAACATGTAACCTACACCTACTGTACCTTGTTACTGTACCTCTGCACAGCAGGTAGCGGCGTTAATCAATGGAACATGGAACCACATGGAACCGCGCGTGGCTTACCTCTGTGCTGCTGCGTTGTGCAAAGCCGACGGCGGCGTGGCCGTGGGCGAATTGCTCTGAATGTTGGCGGCAGGGTCCATCGCGAAATAGGTAGGAAATAGTTAGTTTAGTTATAGTTATGATATGATTAACTCTCAAACGCACAAGTGATTAACCAACAACCTCTCTCTCAACGCAACCTCTCAAACCAACAACCTCTCAACGCAACCACACTCTCAAACACACAAGGACCTCCTCCTCTCAAGAGCACCTGGGGGAGCTTCATGCGCATGCGCGCACTCTGCCGCGACTGCCGCCGCATCTCGCCGCATCTCTCTTGTCTCTCTTGCCGCAATGCCGCGTGCTAGTGGATTGATTGATTGGCCGTGTGGCCAATCAGAGAAACGCTGAACGAAAAGCTGAACACAAGTTGGTTGCCTTTAATATTCACGCGTCCCAAACAGACCAACCGCGTAGGCCAGATGCAAGCCGCATTTTACAATAAACCTCTGTGGGGCTGCTTAATTAAAAAATATATATATTATAATTGCTAATTTTATCGCAATCGCAATATCTGTCAAAGAAAATCGCAATTAGATTATTTCCCAAAATCGTGCAGCCCTACTCCAAACACGATTAAATATTGTTTCAAATAAAAAGCAAAATACTATTATTTTGTGTGTCATGTTTCCAAATAAGATTGGTCACAACTAAATGCTTTCTACTTCAATTTGTTGGTTAGAATAGATGACATCCGTTGAAACTTCACTGAGACTAACAGTCTATCTGTGAGCTCCCGCACAGACTAGGGATGGGAATTGATAGGATTTTATCGATACGATTCCATTATCGATTCTGCTTATCGATTCGATTCTTTATCGATACCCTTATCGATACCTGATCAATTTATAATTTAAATAAATAAATTGGAAATGCAACAGAACTACATTTACATTTACATTTAGTCATTTAGCTGACGCTTTTATCCAAAGCGACTTACAAGTTCTGTACGACAAGCCATCAGGAAGGGCACAACTCTATCAGCTGAGCAACAATGTTCATCAAAGTGTTGAGTGCTACAGTGTAGGTTAGTTTATTAGGACAAGTGCATGACAGTACGGTTAGTTAGGGTTAGATTTTTTTTATTTATTCAGATAATGGTTGAAGAAGTGCGTCTTTAGTCGACGGCGAAAGATTGGACGTGATTCGGCTGTCCTAACTGGGGTGGGTAGTTCATTCCACCATTGTGGGGCAAGGACTGAGAATAGGCGACTTCTCTTTGATGACCCTCCCGGAGCTTGGATAGGAGTAGGTCTGAGGCGGCCAGAAGATGCAGAGCGTAGGGGTCTAAGCTGGTTAGAATAACAACATGCAACTTGACATTTCTGATTGTCATTTATTGTTGAGCCCCCATGTCAGAAAAATACAAAAACTGTAAAAAATAAAACATTAACTATAGCCTACACTTAAATAAAATAATGTATTTGAGATTCTCTTAAAATGTATTTATTTTTTTATTCTTAAACTAATTTAATCTATTGAATAACAGGTTGTTATTCCTCCGACTTCTGTCTCACACACACACACACACACACACACACACACACACACACACACACACACACACACACACACACACACACACACACACACACACACACACACACACACACACACACACACACACACACACACACACACACACACACACACACACACACACACAGAGACAGAGCTCCCTCCCCGGGCCCCTGTCCTATAGTATTGGCTTGTGTTGCTACACGGACACATTTGTATGTTGCACCACCATGGCTTACAGTGTAGACTTGTAAACAAACACTGCGGCTCTTATTATATGTGAACTAAAGAGTACAAGGTTTACACAACAGCCCCCACCTGCTGCTTTATTGTATTTGTACCTGTACTATCCGCTGTCAGCTGTTTATCTCTCTTTGTGAGCTTGATTAAATAGCGTTAGCTCACGTTAAATAGCGTTAGCTCCGTGGCTAATTTTAGCTCACCCTGACCTTAATCAATGGCTAGGTTCTAAAGCATTCAAGTAGTTTTCACTGCACATAGAAGTAGCCAAACAGCGGGAGCATTTCGGGAGCATATTACCAAAATCCAGGCAATTTCGAGCCCTTAAGGAATCAAATAAGTCTGCCATGGCTACATGCTAACGCTAATGTTGTTTTGAAAACCTGGCAGCGATAAGGGAATCGAAAGTCACGGGAGGCACACGGTTCCAGGCATCGGCCAATTACGGGAACCGGTTTTCGATTCCCATCCCTAGCACAGACGTGATAATAATAATAATAACTTCATTTTATATAGCGCCTTTCAAGAGACCCAAGGTCGCTTTACATAGGGGGGGAAAATAACAAAGTAACAAACATAGTGGACAGACACAACATATAAATATGATGATGGAATTCAAGTTCCCGTTTTTATTGATCACATAGGCAGGCTATACATGGCGTAGGCTACATGGCAGTGAGATTCATTGTTCTTGTACTCTCGTATTATTGTTATAGTATATGCTATTGTCAAGAAGGAAGTACATTATTTTCAATCGTGGCTTTAATTCGTATAGCCGAGAAGCAGTCTCCTATCAGCTTCATTAATCCCGACCCATCTCAGCCACAGCATAACTGAGACCGGCTACGGAAACAAATCATAAATAGACTACTGTAAATAAAATAGCCTAGGATAGGCTATAGCAGTGGTTCCCAACCTTTATTTCCCAGAGCCCCACGATTCCTTGAAGACATAGGAATATGATACGATATAAAGGTATACTGGTCCGTCAGCGAGGAGATAGCCCACAGCGTAGGGCTGTACAGTGCGACATATATATTGCACGTGCTACAGCGGTCTGTGCGATGAATGGATTTACTTCAGTAGCACTGGTGCGATAGGCATTCGGTTCATATCGATACTCTTATTTTGAAAATCCTGTTGCAGGTCTCATTTCCGCCCAAGCGCAGCTCCAGCCATAATAACTATGGCTCCGGCAGCTAGCAACGCTCAGTTCATTTCGATACTCTTATTTTGAAAATCGTGGTGTCGTGACTCATATCCGCTCCACAGCACACGGCTCTGACACAACAGTACTCGTCTCAGTAGCGTCTGGAACGTGGACATGGAGGTGAGAGCTACATGGCGGTAGTCGTTGAGGCAAGCAGGCTTGGATTTTTTAGGTACAGGGATGATAGTGGACTTCTTCAGGCAGGTGGGGATGACAGCCTGTTCCAAGGACAGGTTAAATATGTCGGTGAATACCGGGGCCAGTTGGTCGGCACAGACTTTTAGGACGCGGCCGGGGATGCCGTCCGGTCCTGCTGCCTTCCTGATATTCACTTTTTAAAGGTCCTCCTCACCTCATGTTCTGTTACCCTGAACACTGAGTCTCCATCAGCAGACCCCCCCCCCCCCTCCATTGCAGTGGCTTGTAGGCTGGTGTTGTTATTCCCAGCCTCAAAACCTCGCATAGAAAGTGTTGAGATAATTTGCTAAGGGTCAAATGCATATAACATGCTTTGCAATCCTCGCCATTCCATTATGACCACGTCGTGTTTAAGACCGGAATTAACGTCCCGTTAGCATAAGCTAACAACAAGCTAAAACCCTGTTCAGAGCGACAGAACAGCAGAGTGGGGACTGGGAAGGAGGGGCATTCTCCCTGTGTGTGTGTGTGTGTGCGTTTGAAAAGATATGATGAAGTCAGACGAGTATATTATATTGATAGTAAATGTAGTCTACTGAGGGTGGGCAGATGATGTTGATATTTAAACATAAAAAATACAATACATAATAAATGTATGCATGATCATCATGCAACATAAAACAATTGCAGGAACGGTTTGGGAGAGGAAGGGGTTTTAGGTTGCGTGTTCCAAAAAAAATGTACTTAAAGTTTAAAGCTCAATATATCAAAACGTGGCACTTTATAGTGAACAGGAGGTCTATTTGTATTAAAAACAATAAATAGTTTTTCATTTAAATGTCTGGAAGAGCTAAAAATTTTTTTTTTCCAAATTATATTAGTTACCTTTTGAGTTGATCTAAATGTTACTGATTGTGTTAAATGGGCTTATATCATCTCATATCGATTGCAGGCACCTGCATTGTATCGTATCGTGGCAGATATCTGCAAATATCGTATCGTTGTCCAAAGAATCTATATCGTATCGTGATGAAACTGGTGATTCCCACCCCTAGTAGAGTCCATACACCCAACACCAAATCCCATAATTCCTTACACGTAACGTGTCTGGCTGTGTGACGTCAACTTGTCAGCATGAAAATGACAGCCAAACATGGCACTGCAACTAAATAACACAAATACAATAGGCACATTTGTGACTGTTACAAATATAACACGTTTTATACTTGTGCTACAAGATTTTGGCCTGTGCTACAAAACTATCAACCTCTGTAGCACCAGTGCTATGTGCAAAAAAAGTTAACGTACAGCCCTGCCACAGCGGATAGCCATTAAATGCCATTTGAGAATATAGGCTATCAAGGTGAAACGACGGCCTATAGCCTATACATATTATTTAATGTTTTCATAAGCGTAAAGATACAAGGACAACAGTTAATTATATTAACGATCAAGTTAGTTTACTGTATGCAGGTGCGGGGCTCCGTGTGACATGTCTGTGCCATGCTGCGTTATGCGCAAATTACTGTTGCATAATGTAGGCTATGCATATATAATTTATATAGGCTATACCTAATACCGACCTAATACGGAGCATAGAACAAGTGGCATTTATCAACACGGAGTACTTGCAGGTGTGCGTACGACCTGTGTATGCATGTGTGATAAATCCCGATTTTTCTGTGCGTAGAGACATTCTAAATTCTGTGCTTAACACTTTGAATGCCCAACCCGAGAATATTTGTTATATATTTATATATTAGTGATCTGAATTCATATTGCATCAAGCGAGTCTACCGTTGGTGAATCAGCCACCCCAGGCACTCAGATGTGAAAAAAGCGCCCCCTATCGTCTCCCAGATGGTAATTCACCCTTTTGGATTGGACTCAATGAAAATGCATGGGGGAAAAAAACCCGGACTCCACATTTTACTTCTCACCGTAACCGGTGAGAGCCGATCAGCTTCATTCTGGACCCTCAGCAGAGCGTGGTTACTGTGTTTTACTGTATACGCGTGTGATCAATAAAAGGATCGATTTTTGGAATGGCTATCAGGAATTGGAATAATCCATTTGGATACCATCTGATCTCAGGTAAGGAATCTATTTTACCAGTCTTAGGATAATCAGACCCGTTTTCACGGAGATATAAGCGTTTCCCATATGTGTCCCCCAGGCTGTTTGACTGTGTGAGCGGTCAGGAACTAGGAGAATTGATTTTCAGCTTGCGGCACGAGCGTGCATGCGTACACATATACTATCGATAATCTAGCGTTTATTTGAAAACTATTCATAAATAGGCTAAAAAATGCCAACGTTCTAGAATATTCCAGTAAAGGGCGATTATCATGGAATCTCTTATTTTTTCTGTGAAAACGAGTGCTTTTCAAAATGCTAGAAAACGGAAATGAACCGATAAAAAAACAATCTGCTTCGACAATGTTGACTGGAAAATGAGTCTTTGATAATTGACGGGCAGATTAGACACTAGAGTTTTTCCAATACCGATACCAGTATCGGAAATGCCGCCGATACTGCCTAAAATGCTGGTATCTGTATCGGCGGAAACCCTTGAATTCTGCATTCCGATACCATATGACGTAATTTATCAACAACACTGCAGTCTGCTGAGTGAGCATTATAAAACAAACGTGTTTTAACCGACGTGAATTAAAGTGTCAATGCCATTTGTCATTTTAACAGCAGATACTTTGCCATCGTCCCGACAGCGCTGTTGACAGGGAGCTCTGATGGGTTCGCTTGGTGATGTTATTAGCATTGAACAGCTAACCGAAAGCTATCGTTAACTAACGTTAAAGTTTTAGCTGTAACGTTACCTTGGCTAAAGTTGGGGCTATTCATAATCCAGCAATAATGGCTGCAGACATGCAAGCAAAGTACAGCAAGTTGGCAAATGAGTATTCCAAGTTAAATTCACCAGTAACGTTAGTCTTTCTACCGGTAGCTCATGCTAGCTAATCTAGCTCACGTTAACGTCGTCAGTGATCGCCCACCTCGGGTACACAATTAATGACATGTTGCGGACAGCCATATCGGCGACAATGTTTAGCTTTTAGTGCCAAATGATAAAAGTCTGAAGCGGAGTCTCAAAAGAGAATGTTGAATATTTATTGTGCAAAAATCCCAACAGAGCCTCTGCTAGTTAAACGGAGCAGCCTGGAAGCAAGTGCAGCAACGAATAATGTCCGTGTGGAACTAATGTGCCAACAACCTTTCCGTGGGTGAACTCATTGAAAGTTACTTTTCAATTACTGATACTAATACTAATCTATACAATCACCTGTTGTTGAATAAATACCATCACTTTATAGTTATTACTAAAAAACAGTATATATAAAACAGTAGCTGTATATAAAAATAAAATAAAAATCTTATAATTTATATATATTTTTTTACATTTAAAAAAAAACAAAAAAATGTATGCACTGGTATCGGATCGGTATCGGCCGATACCCAAAGCTTAGGTATCTGAATCGGATTGGGAAGGAAAAAATGGTATCGGAACATCTCTATTAGACACATAATTTAAAACATAGATTAGGCGATATTAACGTTAACATTGGAGTGGTGCTGGGCATTCAAGGGGGTAAAAAAGAAAACACGGCCAGCATTCAAAGTGTTAAGAAAGAAAATGGAACACTTTCTAAGCATTGTTGATAAATGAGGGCCCTGGTGTTTTGAAAGCGCTCCTGTACTTACCGAGCGGTTGATTGATTGATTGAACATTTTATTAACAGATTGCAGAATGGGTACAATACAGTACAGCTCAATACACACATTGTTAAGGGGATGCAGACCAGAGAAAGACTTTCATCTTGTTTACATCAGGGTCCCCCATTTTCAATTTATTATAACATATATGACATACATGACATACAGATAGACAGTACTGCTACATCTATACATTTATGACATACCAGATTTACAAATACAGTACTGTTTGTGATACAAAAAGAGTCTAAAAAGAGTATATACATTTGATGAAGAAACTACATTGGAGGAGGTTGGTAGGTGGGGTGGGGGGGGGTGGGTAGGTGGGGTGGGGGGGGGGTGAGGAGGATCTGAACAGCCATGGATGGTCACCACAGATAATCCGGATGGGCTTGTTCAGTAGTGGTAGAAATCTGTTATCCAATTGATATTGGATTATCTGTGGTGACCATCCATCGCTGTTTTATATTATTATTAGTGTTATTATTAGGGGTGCACGATATTGATTTTTTGACCCCAATATCGATATCCATAACTTTCTGCTCCTCAAGGTCGATACCGATAACCGATAATATATATATATATTTATTGTATTATTATTATTATTATTTAAAAAATGTGTATTCCTGTAGTTTTGACCTAACCAGATTTATCATGACATGAGCGTTACTACTATGAACAAAACAAAGCCAAGATAGCAGTTTTGACTCTTCAAATAAAGTGACCATATTTATTTTTCCAAATATATCACAGAATTCACAATCCGTCAATGTCATTAACACTTTGGCTGCCATGGGTTAAATTCATTATCAACCGTAGGTTGCCGGCTCTATTTGTCTATAGAGAAAGTCCCCTTCTTTGCAGGGCTATAACTTTTTAAATTCTATTGCTACATTGCCATTATTAGGGCCCATTCAAAGTCCTATATGTATTGTTCATTGTGTAGCAACGTTAAACTTTTTCATTCACATATTCATAGTAAAGTATGGTCTAATGCAGGGGTGGCCAACCAGTCAGAGACTAAGAGCCACAAAAATTACTGTGGTACCACAAAGAGCCACACCATATACCAGCGTTTCTCAACCTTTTATTTCAGTCACGGCACCCTTCATGTGTTTATAGGTCTCACCCTCTGGCCTCTGAAGTTGCTAATGTCTTTTTTATTTGGGCCTCACAGGGTTAAAAGTACCCTGTGTGAGACCCACGGTTGCAAAATTACAAAATCACTTTTAGCCATTTAAAAAAATAATGTTTATTTAAAAAAATTTAAAGGGGAACTGTTTTACAATTTTTTTCACTATTTGGGCACTTTTACACAATTCCTGTGAGTCTATGGAACACCTAGGTTTTTTTTTTTTTAAATGCATTGTTTTGTATTTCTAATCAAGTACTAAAAACCGCATTTTTCTAACTCAAGATCTTAAGCCGTTTTGAGGCTGGGCTCCAACCACTGTGTGGCCTGGTGCCAACTGCCACATCAACTGCCACATTATTATGCAGCTGAGAAATCTCTGACATCACAGCACATTTTCAGATGACTCAGTTCAGTGAGGGTGAATATTGTGAGAGGAGAATTGGAAGAATGCGCCAATATGAGAATTAGAGACATAGATCCTATTAATATAAGTCCACATAGCTAAGAAACAATGCTAAACACTGAAAAAGGCCATTTATAAGATAGTTCCCCTTTAAGCACATGTATAGTCAATTGGTCCTGTTGTTCAGCCTCACAATGCTATTTGATAGTAAATGTGTTTATATGTCCCACCCTCTGGCCTCTGAAGTTGCTAATGTCTTTTTAATTTGGGCCTCACAGGGTTAACCTCTTAAGCCCGAGATATACAGTAAAAGTGTATATTTTCAGCATTACGTTTGTTTACCAATTATTTTAACTGTTATTAGTGAAATATAAGATTATAGAAATCTCAGGGCATTGAGTCGGAAACCGGCGCATATTGACAGGAGGAAGTGGCACATCCAAAAGTGAGTGTAGTCTTTTGAAGGAAGAGACTCAGGGCTTTCAAATTTAGAAAAACTACCCTACCCAGCTCACACCAGCCCCTGTCAATCATCTGACTTCTGAATTTACTTTTTAATTTCTCTTATTTTTTGGGATTATCTCCCACAAACCTGAACGTTATTGCCATAAAACGGAACGCAGTTAGTTTCCCTACCTTTCTGTGAACGTCTTGCAAAAAACGGTGTTGCAATATGATGAAAAATGGTGGAGAAATTTACATTATAAAAAAGATGGCAGAATTCAGTACTGTATCTACAAAACCTTCTGTTTAATCATCTTCCCTTTATTCATTTGCTTAGATTGTTCAGGTCTGGTCAATTTTAGCATGGTGTTATTCACAGTCAAAGATAATTTTTTTTTTAAATAGAATTGATATTCTCCTTTGGTTCATTACAATTTACTCAAGCCTAGTAACAGACACACTATTTCTGACACTGATCCATATATGTCCCTAGATTCAGATACCAAGAACATGCAAATGGACCATTAAAAAAAAATTGTAAATGTTTATTCTACGTCCTTATGGAATGAGTGACATAAAAAAAAAAAAAAAAAAAAAAAAATTATGGATGGAAGAGCCGCACATTGATGGGCAAAGAGCCGCATGCAGCTCGCGAGCCGCGGGTTGGCCACCCCTGGTCTAATGTATAAGTATGTTTTCATCTCTTTCTGCAGCTTTCTCCAGAACGTGATCTATAGCCCCAAATACATTATATTGATGATGCAATACAGTTTTATGGCAATCAGCGCGATATAAAAAATTCCAACTAGACGTACTTCTAGAAGTTACTACACGTCATCTGATGTTGACCGGATGGGCTAGGGGGCGTTTATAATTCCGTGGGCAGCGTTATACCAATCATCTAATGTGGGTCAAATGTTGATAATAGCAGTTAGTATCGAAGACGGTAACTTTACACGCTAAAACTCATCCCAGTCTCCGCGCGCCGTTGGGCGATCATCGTAGAGTAGAAATTTTACCATTATGGGATGTCGATTTACCCGGTCCATCTCCAGCTTGTATAATGGTATATACGTCCAAATCATGTTGTTTATCGAGTTATTGGCAATCGAGCGCTATGTAGTGTGTCGAGATCGAGTCCCGGGACCTATTAGCGAGTGCCCGGAAGTAATACGGCCGACCAGCACAACCTCTACGGCACTTCCTGTTAAGCGATTGCGCCGATCGGCCACCAGATGGCGCTCCTGAACCGCCAGAGAGCTCAGTGGGTCCTCCTGGTGGATCTCAGGCCAGCGGAGGGGAAATATGAATCCGATCCCAGATTTTTGAAATATTGATATTAAAGACGCTGTAAAGCGTCTTCGGCAACTTGAGCATGGCCGGGAATGACGTGTTTAGGCGTTTTCCGGCAGCCAAAGTGTTAACAATGTGTTTCCCTGAACAATGAGTGAACTAAAAACCAACACGTATTGTGCTTTGTCAGCAGATAAAACATTTGACGCTATAGGAGAGGAGACTGTTGTGGTCTTGGTCCATGAAACAACTATTACTTGGCATTTATAGGACAGCACGCCTCAAAAAGAATTAAATAAACCAAACAAAGTATTTGACATCCTGTCAATAACTTGTAAACATAACATTGCAAAATGTAAATATTTGCCAATTTCCATAGTGAGGTTCATCACTCAGTGATGTAAAAATAAAAAAGGCCTCTAGAACTGTTTTTATTAAGGGATTAATGGCTTGCCTTATAATAATCCATATAAATGACAGTGAGTGAACCCTTTTTTTCCACTAAACTACTAAAGCCTTGAGGTTTCAAACTTTCAATTGTTTTCGTTTTTTTTCTCAAAGAGAGAGAGAGAGAGAGGGGGGGGGAGAGACAGATAGATTCACGTTTGACCCTGTATTGTTATTTTTTTGGTAACTCTTCTACTGTTTTCTTAAATTCTGGTCGGATCAGTGGGAGATTTTTTTTTAATGAAGATTAGCATCTCTGCCTTCTCGCATGCGAGTCGGTTTCTTTGCTCGGTCATCACGTGTCCAGCAGCAGAAAACAAACGCTCAGAGTCGACGCTAGTGCAAGGCGCTGACAGAAATGTACGAGCAAGTTGGGCCAGGCACTCGTAACGGGACTGGCTGCTATTCCAGCGGGCAACGGCTCAGCGTGGGCTCCAACAGATAGGACTGGAGCTAACAGTAAAAACAAAAGCACAGAAGAACGGGATCTAATTATGATGACGTTCTACCGGTTCCATAGCACAAGTTATACAGTGTTCATAAAACATTAAAATAAAATATACACTTACGTCCGCATCCACTCTGCTGTTTTCCTGTTGTTCAGTTGCAGCATCTGTGTTTTCTTCCATGATTGCCTCAAACATTCCCAAGAGCGAGTTGTTGTTGTTCTCGTCTTCCCTGGTCCTCTTTGCCGGTGGCTCGTCTGACTGGGGGCCGGGGGTGTCTGTCTCGATTTTGTGCAGCTGTTCCCGCAGCATTTCTGTAGCTTGACGTTTTGATGCACGGCTGAAGTATCGGTCCTTGTACCTCGGGTCCAATATCGTGGAGAGATAATACATGGGCTTTTCCTCGATGTCACCAAAAACGCCTTTGGACTGCTTTTAACAGTGTCTCCTTTGTAGTTTTCACTCCGTGGTCTGTTGGGACGGTTTGTTTTAGCAGGCGTGTTAGGGCTTGGATGGAGGGGATCACGTCTGCAGTAGTGAGCACGTTGTGAGGTCTGCTATTTTTGGCATACGTCACTGTCGTGCAACGGTGTAAATAAAAGGAAATGCATTTGTGGTGGCAAATTCTTCTGCTCTGTGTGACAATAAATTAATGATATGTAATTTAAAACCAAAACTAAGGCATCAGTATGAGTTTAAGATGTGAACATGGTCATGTTTGTTGAATAAAAAAAATATAATTTCACTCCCGAGTTTTATAAATTTTTCCCCCCTATCCCGATCCTCTGAAAATCACATGATCGGATCAGGACATCCTTAGTGGCTGTAGCTTTGCTAATATTTCTAGTCAGCTGTTCACATGGATCGATGATGGTCAAGATGTTTTCAACCAGGGTCTATTGGTCGGCGTTGAGTTGCTGGCAACTTTCTACAGCATAAGCTGCGATAGCTTGCTTCTGCTTCACCAGACTCTGTAGCATGTACTGTTCCAACTAGGGATGCCCCGATCACGTTTTTTGCCACCGATACCGATCACCGATCGTCTATGAGCCATATCGGCCGATACCGATCGTTTTTGGTTTTATAATTTATTTTTATTTTTTAAATAATTTATTTTTATTTTTTAAATATATAATTTATTTTTATTTTTATAAAATATATATATTATATAATCATACTTGTAGTTGTATTATCTGCGAGACATCGCCACCACGCAACAAGTCAAAATGCTCGCTATCTGCAAAAAGCTCCACTGTCTGTGTATATACTCTGCTTTGGTCAAATCACATTCAGCATGCCTTCAGCGTCCCCAGTCAGAGCGATGGTTCAACTTGACTAACAGGGTCTGAAACGTATAAGATGTTCGCAGTGTTCAGTTATGAAGCATGATAGCTAATTAGCCAACAGCTGCAAAAACGAATAATGTCAATTATGTTATAAGACATTGATATCAGGAGCTATCTGTAGCTACTGCTAGCCGGCTAGATAACGTTAGACAACGCATCATGTATTGAACTAAAGTGAAATATTTAGTTTACTGGGTCATTTCGTTTAAACAGTGAGCTAACGTTAGCTACCTAGCTAACGGAGGTCTCATGCACTCGACTATTGCCGGAGCATTTGTTGATATCAGGAGCTATCAGTAGCTAGCCAGCTAGATAACGTTAGACAATGCCTCATGTATTAAACTAAAAGTGAATAGTTGACTGATTTTGTTTAAACAGTAACGTTAGCTAGGTAGCTAACGCTAGTGCACGCAGTCTCATGCACTAGACCAGGGGTGCCCAACCTTTTTTGAACCAAGATCTACTTTTTTATTTACCACCTAGCCGAGAGCTACCAGCCAAAATTGTATATTGTAAGCCGTCATTTGAGGCTTTATAAAAGCAGCATAATGAACACAAATCTGTCAGTGCCGAGTCCGACCTCATCTTAAATAACAAACAGCATTGCTTGTTGTAGTTAACAAGGAGAGGCAGAGTTGATTTTGCAAAAAAAATGAAAAAAAAAATAATGTATCTAATTTTATTAATCGAGATCTACTTGAAATCAGCCCGCGATCTACCTGTCGATCACGATCGACTGGTTGGGCACCACTGCACTAGACTATTGCTGGAGCTTGTTGACATGACGGGTCTGGGAGGGGGAGGGGCAGTGCGCTGCAGCAGCAGCAGCTGTGTGCCTGAGAGAAGTCAGCGAGTGAGAACTCCGCTGAGAATTTGATCATGTTTTTCGCGTGTCTTCGATCGGTTTTCACGATCTGCGAAAATAAAGCATTATCGGAATTCACCAATCTCATATTTATACTGAATATCGGCCGATACCGATCGCTGGCCGATCGATCGGGGCATCCCTAGTTCCAACGTGTGGCCACGTCTCGTTGGAGTCGTGATTTTGTTATTTTCAGGGCCACCATTAACTCTTCCAGGCGGGTGGTCGCTACTTGGTAGTGCTTAAAGTGTCCAACAATCTTCCGACCGATGGCAACACAGTCAATCACAGCTCTTTGGCTCAGCACAGCCTCGTTCACAGCCAGCTGTAAGGTGTGGGCCATGCAGCCCAGGCTATCAACATTGTAATCCTCCATAGCCTTTGTCATGTTACGTGCATTGTCTCTTAGGACAACATGGACCATCTCTTTCGTTATGTTCCATTTCTGAAGCATAGCTACAAAAGCCAAACGGATCATATCGGCAGTGTGTGAACCTGGTAGTTCCTGAGAATGCAACACCGCTCTGTACAGTTTGAAATATTTGTCCAGCCACTGCACCGTCGGACCTAGCATGCTGACGGGGTTAACATCACAGGTCCATATGTCTATCAGAGTATGAAGGAGTAAGGTGATTGTAGGAGCTATTTGATGGTTTTTGTGCTTAGTTTGTAGTTTGTTAAGTTCATCACTGGGTGGCAGCACGGAGCGCATATGTTTTGAATAAAGGCACAGGTGTAGGCTATATCAAGGTATCTAGGTATGGGTGACGGAGAGATCTCACGGTTTTTACCGCATGAACACACACACGTACCCTCGCTCGGTTTAAGTATTATTAACAGCATTAAGAAGAAATTATTGTTTGGCTCATCACATGTATTATGCTAAATACTTCAATTAAATGGTAACTTCACCCAACAGCAGGTGACACAGACTCGACATTGTGTATTTTCTATTTTCAAAGACGAGGAATCCCCGCACCCAACCGGGCGTCGACCAGGACATCAGGATAGTCGCTACAGTGATCTCATCATACTTGGCTTGTAAACACTGCTCTGCAAAGTGACAGCGGCTTGGAATTATAAACCTGACCTCTAAATGACGAAGTAGCCGACAGAATCCTTTGTCTTCAACGAGGGAAAAGGGCTGGTCGTCAAGTGCCATCATTTCTGTGATCAAGTTAGAGATCGCTTGAGCCCTTGGGTCATTTCTGTCAAACTTCTTTAATTTTACAAACGCCTCGTCAATAGGTACAAGCCCCGCCGGTTCCTTTGCAGCTGGCTTTGGATTCGCAGCAGCTTTGGCTGCTCGCGCGTCGTCGTAGGCTTTTAACACCATCGTAGCGGTGGTGATGTTGCAGGTGACTTATTATTTTGGATGTGTTATAGCTTGTTGCCCCTTTCCCTCCTCGTGGAACTTCTGCATTTGTTACAAATAGCAAGCGAACTGTTTTCCTCTAAAACGTTGAAAAAGTCCCACACTACTGACGCCATGTTTGTTTCCTATCCGTGCTGCTTCTGAAAGTTACGTGACTACGTCACTAGGGATGGGTACCGAATTCGGTACTTTTGAGGTACCGAACCGAAACACGTCGGTACTACCGAGTATCGAATCAAGTGAGAAACCGAAAAAAATAAAATAAAAAAAATATGATTTATTTTATTTAAAAAAAAAAAAATTTACTTTTTTCTTTTCATGTCAACGTTCACACGCACAATATATGCTTACCTAGGATTTGACTTGATTCAACAACAAAGCAGTCGGAGCAATGACAAGCCGAAAACTGTCGAAATTGTAGTTATTTGAAGTTTGGATTTTTTTTTTACGACTGAGGTAGGTAAATAAAATTTCTTGAGACTAAAGTACCGAAAAAAGGTACCGTTGGGTACCGGTATCGATTCACAGCTACCGGTACCGGTATCGGTTCAAATGTGAAAGGTACCCATCCCTATACGTCACAGCCAGGCATGAGAAAGCGAGCGCTGGCTTTGTGAAAAACTCCCTCTTCCTAAACCACAGTACTGGCAAAACGGGAGGAGCCTATAGTAAAAACAAACGCCCTTCATCCCAATCCACCTACACCACATTTTTTTAACCAAAAAATATATTATATATTATCGGAGCTATCAATAATTTTATCTGGTTTATCGGGATGACGTCATAATTGCTGATATCGACCCGATAATTATCGTGCATCCCTAGTTATTATTAGCTGCGGCAGCCTCAGATATTAGCCCTTCATTAGCAAAATCCAGAACTGACGTTAGCTTAGCAGTGTGTCTCATCTGTTTATCTGACATACATTATCCTAGTTTAGCTTGGTTTAGGAGTCCATGGTAAAGTTGTATTATTTACAGTTTACTAAACAATTATTTTTCAATCTTCTGTAGATGGCCACGGTATTGCATTTAGTTGTATTTTCATTTAATTTAGTGTACTTTCTGACGAGGACGTGGTCTTAGTTTTTCCAATGCGACCCTGGAAACACCACTTTGATCACAAAAACAACAGCTGCCTGCATCGATAACCAATCGGATGTTTTGGCCATCAAATTAAATGCAATATAATAGGCTTATATTCATAGATCAGAACTATAGCAGTGCACCTGTCTATATATACACCCATGTGTTTTTCCAGTTCTTATGAAAATCTTCCTGTCAGGATTTTCCTTCCTTTCCAATTTGTTAGCCTAGGAAAATAGAGCTACCTGTATTTAAGGTCATGCCTCCCACAAGCCGGCTGCAATGTGGACTAAGCCTTACATCACGTGTCCCCTCCGGTACTCGAGGAAGCAGCAGTCGCATCTTTTCACCTGCACAGCGCGATCTTTCAGCATCAGGGGTCTGCGTTTGGAGGGCACGCCGCCCCCGTCGCTTCCTGATTCTGCTGCGCAGGCGCACCAACCAACCTGTAGGAGTCGCTGACCACAACGTCTGATCCCCACCCATCAGCTTCCCACCCCCTAATACTGCCAATTGTATTAGTATGAACGACCAGCCAAGCTGATAGCAATGCGGAGAGCTGGGCTCGAACCCAGCGTCTCCTGCATTGGTGGTGAGCACCTTGCCCACTGCACCACCTAGCCGCCCCCGTCTGAATGTAATTTGAAAGGTTTTGACACCGTGACATTTTCAAACCGCGGTAAACCGGTTACCGGCACATGCCTACTCTGGACTACACTGTGTTCTTAAACTATAAAACCCAGCTACATACCATTATAAACCTCTTACATGGAAATTAAGCTGAATAAAATCACCAAATCTCCTTCCTCTGACACTCTTCTCCATCACTATCTCCATCCAGATAGCTGTCCTGTCAGGCCTGGGACGAAACCAAGTGGCTTGGATGGAAGAAAAGGTCTCTGCTGTGACCAGTGTGGAAAAAATGTCAGTTCAAAGATGAATCTCAATAAACACCAGCGCATTCACACAGGAAAGAAACGCTATTCCTGTGACCAGTGTGGGAAGAGCTTTCGTCAGCCATGTGATCTGAAAACGCACCAGATAATTCACACAGGAGAGAAGCCCTACTCCTGTGACCAGTGTGGACAGAGCTTTAGTCAGCTGTCTGAGCTGAAAACACACCAGATAATTCACACAGGAGAGAAGCCCTACTCCTGTGACCAGTGTGGACAGAGCTTTAGTCGACTGTCTGATCTGAAAAGACACCAGATGATTCACACAGGAGAGAAGCCCTACTCCTGTGACCAGTGTGAGAAGAGCTTTAGTCAACTGTCTAGTCTGAAAACACACCAGATGATTCACACAGGAGAGGAGCCCTACTCCTGTGACCAGTGTGGACAGAGCTTTAGTCAACTGTCTCATCTGAAAAGACACCAGATGATTCACACAGGAGAGAAGCCCTACTCCTGTGACCAGTGTGGACAGAGCTTTAGTCGACTGTCTATTCTGAAAACACACCAGATGATTCACACAGGAGAGAAGCCCTACTCCTGTGACCAGTGTGAGAAGAGCTTTAGTCAACTGTCTGATCTGAAAAGACACCAGATGATTCACACAGGAGAGAAGCCCTACTCCTGTGACCAGTGTGAGAAGAGCTTTAGTCAACTGTCTAGTCTGAAAACACACCAGATGATTCACACAGGAGAGGAGCCCTACTCCTGTGACCAGTGTGGACAGAGCTTTAGTCGACTGTCTAGTCTGAAAACACACCAGATGATTCACACAGGAGAGAAGCCCTACTCCTGTGACCAGTGTGAGAAGAGCTTTAGTCAACTGTCTGATCTGAAAAGACACCAGATGATTCACACAGGAGAGAAGCCCTACTTCTGTGACCAGTGTGGGAAGAGCTTTAGTCTTCAACAAAATCTGCAAACACACCAGATGATTCACACAGAACAAAAGCCCTACTTCTGTCACCAGTGTGAGACTAGCTTTAGACAACTGTCTCATCTGAAATCACACCAGATAATTCACACAGGAGAAAAGCCCTACTTCTGTGACCAGTGTGAGAAGAGCTTTAGTCGACTGTCTGATCTGAAAACACACCAGATGACTCACACAGGAGAGAAGCCCTACTCCTGTGACCAGTGTGGACAGAGCTTTAGTCGACTGTCTGATCTGAAAACACACCAGATGATTCACACAGGAGAGAAGCCCTACTCCTGTGACCAGTGTGGACAGAGCTTTAGTCGACTGTCTGATCTGAAAAGACACCAGATGATTCACACAGGAGAGAAGCCCTACTTCTGTCACCTGTGTGAGACTAGCTTTAGACAACTGTCTCATCTGAAATCACACCAGATAATTCACACAGGAGAGAAGCCACATCATTGTGGTTTGTGTGATAAGAGATTCAGAACATTCGCATATTTGAGTAAACATGAGAAAATTCACTTGGGAGAGAAGATTCAGGGAAATGTCAAACCTGTCAATTCACCTGCACATTCCTAGGAGATAAACTACTGCTGTGACCAATATTAGAAGAGTTACACTCATAATGATGCTCCTGAAATGATATCAACGTCATTCACACAGGAGAGAAACTATACCACTGTGGGGAAAACTTCACATGAAAAATAGGTACCATTTTAACTAATGTAGCAGGAATTTAAAACCATCCAAACTGATAAGGAAGCATAGGAAGCAACAAGGAAGCATACTAGGACCGCTACTGTTCCTAATTTATGCAAATGACATGTCGTCAGCTTGTGACTGCAACTTGTTCCTGTTAGCGGACGACTCAGCCCTGGTGGGCTCTGACAAGAACAAGTTACAGGTTGAAAAAACCCTCAGCTCGGAACTAGGCAAAATCTGCATATGGCTCGCCGATAACAAACTATCATTACACATGGGCAAAACAGAGTTCTCTTCGGTTCAAATAACAAACTCAGCAAGACCGACGGCTTCTCAGTTACAGTGGGTGACAATATTGTCACAAGGAAAGATGAAATTACCTACCTGAGTTCCATCCTAGAGGCAAATCTTTCCTGTGACAAAATGGCATCCAATGTAATAAAAAAAGTCAACCAACGAACTCGATTCTTGTACCGGATCTCCTCTCTGGTAAACAAGAATACCCTGAAGACTCTGGCAGGAGCACTCATTCAAGGGTACTACGACTATGCTTGCACCTCATGGTACCAAAGCACCTCAAAGGCACTAAAAACCAAATGATAAACATCTCAAAACAGTCAGACTACTGCTTCACCTGACTCCTAGAACCTACCTCACCCCTGCCGACTTTGACAACCTAGGATGGCTTAGAGTAGACGACAGAGTACAGCAACTTGCAATGGGCCTGGTCTACAAGATACACTACACGACCAAGGTACCCATGTACATGTCAAAATACTTCCCAAAGGTCAGTGAATACCACGATCACAACACCAGAGGGAGCTCCACAAATCATGTTAAACCCAGGTTCGGCTCAAACAAGGGACTAAACACGTTTTGCAATTATGCCACATCAATGTGGAACGCCCTACCCAAAGCTGTAAAGGAATGTGAATCACTACCCACTTTCAAAAACACTCTCAAAAAACACCTACGGGAGACTGCAATTCGAAACTGGCCCCTGTAAATGTCCTAACACAACCCCCTCCAATGTACAGTAAATTACCAAGTATGGTCTTGTCAATATTCCAATGTACAGTTTTGTTTGTACAGTTGTACAGTGTACAGTGTCCCCCACCCACCCCTCCTACCAAACCCCCCCCCACTCCTACCCAACCCAACCAGGCCTTACACCCCCGGAGGGAACCCATTGTCTCCAGGCAGTATCAGCGTTGCCTTATATAGTTGCTATTGTACGACAGGTGGTGTCAACTTAGACCCATCGTAGGATTCCTGCTATTCTTAGTGACTCATGCTATTGACTGACTTTACGCATATTCTTCGCCATACAAGCGCAACCCTAATTCTCATTCTGTAAGCTAATGTTGCATAATAATAATATACCCTCAACTACTATTTATTTGTCAATGCCGTGTTCTTGTGAGTGTTCACCATCTATATTTGATGTACTGTCTGGCCAGTAATTAAAGTACATAACTAGCAGTGGTTTAATCTATCACAATCTTTAATACCGTCAGGGTTTTGTAACCCCTCAGTTACAATCTGTATGTCATGTATGTCATATATGTTACGATGAATTGAAAATGGGGGACCCTGATGTAAACAAGACGAAAGTCTTTCTCTGGTCTGCATCCCCTTAACAATTGTATGTATTGAGCTGTACTGTACCCATTCTGCAATCTGTTAATAAAGTTTTCAATCAATCAATCAATCAATGAATGCATTTTCAAAAAATGTTTAATGTTCTGGCACCATATTTTGGCTAAATAGGCCTCGTTTTATAAATGTGTATACAGAAACAATTCGGTTGCTTTTGTTGATTAATTTCATTGATAACATAGTGCTGTAGTTTAATTTTTTTTTATTTTATTTTTTTTATATTTCCCCCCCTCCTTTTTCCTCCGATTTTCTCCCATCCCAATGTTAGTTGTTATGCCAATTCCCAATCCCCTTCCTGGTCTCTGCGCACTTATCCCCCACAGTCGGTCTGGGAGAGTGGAGGCTATCACGTGCTTCCTCCGACACACGTCTAGCCAATCAACCGCTTCTTTTCACCTGGCAGCGCGGACTCTCACTGAGAGGGTGTAACGCGTGGAAGGATCACACTACCCCCCTTAGATCCTATCCGCGCTGAGCAGGCACCCAGACCGAACTGTAGGAGTCGCTGTTTACAACGACCCGGACCTACCCCGCCAGCTTTCCCACCCTCTAATATAGCCAATTGTGTTAGTATGAACGACCAGCCAGGCTGGTAGCAACGCCGGGAGCTGGGCTCGAACAGGCGAATCCTAGCATCTCCGGCGTTGGTGACAGGCCCGGACTGGCCATCGGGAGCACCGGGAGTTTTCCCGGTGGCCTGGCCTGCACAGATTAAAAAAAATAATAATTATATAAAAAAAAAAAAAAATTATTATTATTATTATTATTTTTTGCCAGGCCATTGTTTCTAGTTGTGGCGGCGGCGCGGCGCGATAGTTAGATAACCTAGGTGGGTGGGGAACAACCAGGATTTCACTGTCTGCGGCAGAGTTGGAGAACTATCTGACTCTCTCCCTCACGCGGATCACAATGGAGCCGTGCTGCCGCTTGTGATTGGTGGAGGCGGGACCAGGCGATACAACTGATTGACAGCGGAGGCGGCGAATGGAATGGCAGACGGCACTCAGATGCAGAATAACAGCCAGGCAATGAGCCAGGTTGATTGATTGATTGAAAACTTTATTAACAGATTGCAGAATGGGTACAGTACAGTACAGCTCAATGCATACAATTGTTAAGGGGATGCAGACCAGAGAAAGACTTTCGTCTTGTTTACATCAGGGTCCCCCATTTTTTATTCATCATAACATACATGACATAAGAGGTGTGGACTCAGTCACGAATTTGATGACTTTAGACTTGACTTGACAAAATCAAAAAAGACTTGCACTCGACTTTGACTTTAACACCAATGACTTGTGACTTCACTTGGACTTGAGCCTATTGACTTGAGAAGACTTGATACCTTTCCCCATGCCAAACGATACAAAATGATGTTATTAACACTTTGATCGCCAGGCTTAAATTCAGAATAAACCATCCCACGCCAGCTCTATTTGTCTATGGGGATGTTTACCTTCTTTGCAGGCCTATAACTTTTTTAATTGTATTGCTAAATTGACATTACTATGGCCCATTCAACGTCCTATATCTATTGTTCAGGGTGTAGCAACGTTATACTTTTTCATTCACATATTCATACTAAAATACGGTCTAAAGTATAAGTATGTTTTTATCGTTTTCTGCAGCTTTCTCCAGAACGTGATTTATTGCCCCAAATGCATTATATTGATGATGAAATACAGTTTGATAGGAATCTGCGCGAGATAAAAAAATTCAAATGGACGTGCTTCTAGAAGTTACTACTGATCATCTGATGTTGACCGGATGGGGGGGGGGGTTGTTTATAATTCCGTGGCCAACGTTAGATGATTCATCTAGTGTGGGTGATATGATCATTAGAGCAGTTAGTATCGAACACGTTAAAAAATAACGCTGAATCTTGCCGTAGCTTCCTCATAGCGTTGGGCGATGAGCGTGGAACATAAATATTCCTATTATGGGATGTAGAAATATGCGATCCATTTCCAGGTTGTATAATAGTATATACGTCCAAATCATGTTGTTTATCAAGTTATTGGTAACGGATTGCTATCCGTTGTGTCTAGCTCGAGTCCTGGGACTATTACCGAGTGATCGGACCCAATTGAAATGAGCACCAGCTTCCATTTCCTGTTTCCGCTCTGGGCGATCCGCCGATCGGCCACCAGATGGCGCTCTTGAACCGTTGGAGAGTTGAGAGGGGCTCAACAGTAGATCTCAAGTCTCCGGGGGAGAAATATGATTTCGATCACAGATTTTTGAAATATTGATATCAAAGACGTGGTACGGCGTCTTTGGCAGAAGGAGCATGGCGGGGAAAGACGTCCTATGGCGTTTTTGGCAATTAAAGTGTTAAATGTGCGGTGGATTAATTAATTTCCAGTCGAATAGACACTTCATTTCCCAGATCCACTTTGTTTTGAAACAATCCGACAGCATCCAATCACGTTGCGCGAGAGAACGACACGAAGAAGAAGTAGCGTTACAATTCCGAACGACGGATCCAGTGGGAAAAAAATACCAAAGATTGCTTTGTTTGCTTAACAAACTACTACGTGGTGGTCAACAAAAAAACGAAGTGCAGTATGCAAAACGTGCGGGTCGAAAATCACAGACGGAGACATCACAGACAACTTCCAACTTCGTTCGACATTTGAAGCTGCACAACGAACGGTAAGTAACTTGGCTTGCTAGCTACAGTAGTTAAATCAATGAGCATCGACACAGTCTGAAGAAGTGTTATCGAGGTCCAGTCTACAACTAAGGGCCCTTTCTCACTCACCATTCGGGGTCGAATCAGCGGCGGGTCGAACCAGAAAAGGGTGTGTCTGTCTGAGTGAGAACGCTCCCCCCCGTCCCCGGGGGCGCTGAACCTGGACAGATGAAATAGGTGGTCTCGGGTGCGGGCCAGTGGGAGCAGGGGGCGTGACACACACAACGTCGTTACTGTAATGCTTTCATGCTTGCTTGAATTTTGGGCAGATAAAACCACACAGCAACAACTGGACAATACCCACAAAAACGATATTTATGGGCAATTTGAGAGTTCAGACCTCAACCAAAAACAAGCATGTGGAGCCTCACAGCTCAGTGGATGAAAACATGAAGCCACGTTACAACGCACAGCACTTCCCTGGCTCGCATTAGGCCTGGCAATTTTGTTTGCCATTGCTATGTCTATACATTGGTTTCTTGTTCGAATGCATTTATTTCTATTAGACCAGTGGTGCCCAACCAGTCACCCGTGGTCGACCAGTAGATCAATGACATTATCTAGCTACTGATAGCTCCCGATATCATCAGTTTGGTGCTGGCTGGCTAACTAACGTGAGCTAACTTTAGCTGCTAGCCACAATGCTATACTGTTATACTGGCATATTCCATTCACGTTAGCATGTAAGCTAACAAAATCGGCGCCGATGAGACTAAACTCCGCTTTTGGTGTTCAATTGTGTTGATGTTAGTTTTGTTTCATCAACAAATGAGAGGCAGAACACAGTGAATGTATCCGTTTTGTTTATTGCACGTTCTTTGCTGAAAAATAAGTGCTACAGTGGCTATACTAGACTAGTAATAGGCTAAGCTAACTAGCGTTAGTTTAGCTTTAGCCCTGGGGAACGCTCAAAAGCGGACTCTACAACACCATCCATTTGTGAGAAAAGGGGGTGGGTTATATTGACAAGGCTTGACAACAGAGGTTCAAATAATTATAACTTCATATTTATTGGTTATTTGTTTATTTTATATCAGCATCCAGTCTCCGCCGCCGTGTTAACACTCTTCCTGTTTAAATTTTCGAGCGTGACATCATCGCCTACGGCAAGCGTACACGCTCAAAACGCAAACCGTAAACAGAACCTGGAGCGAACCAAGACTCAAGTGTGTTCACAAACTAGAGGGGGGAGAGGGAGGGGGGAAGTTCGCACCCAACCCGGAATGAGGACGGTACGGACCGGAACGGACCTGAATGGTGAGTGAGAAAGCACCCTGAGTGTCTTCATTGTCTCATCTGGGAAAGTATATATGGGGCAATACAGCTAAACAGGGGGGGGGTGTAGTCAGCGGTGCGTTCCTGATATCAACTCTGATTGCACGCACGCTAATGACGCGCGTGCGTGCGCTCCCACGCTTGCGCATAAATGTCCCCTCGCTTGAGCACAGACTAAAGACAGTGCCTAATTGCCTCTACGAATGGAATGTAACACATCATTCACAAGTTTGGTGTGAATGTATCTGAGAACGTATTTAACACACCTGACGACCGGCGCTATTGATATGCAAAGTAGCCCAGGTGGGTACTTATAGCGAGTTGGCGAGTGCAGCGCATTCCTGTGTGCACGCGCGTGCACGCGCTTCTGCTCAAATCTTTGACTGCACGGAGTGCAGCCTCGTCCCATGAAGAACGCATCCCTGGGTGTAGTGATATGCAGTAGGGACTATAATGCCGGTGCGCGACCCGGACCCGTCTATACTTCCCACCAGAGCCGTGCGTTGCTCTGATTGGCAACTGACGTTTCTGGTCATGTGACATGTGTGCCAATCGCATGACGAGCAGTGTCTTAGCCCATTTCCGCGTCGAACAGCCTGCAAACGACCTAACGCCTAGTTTATCACTGGTTAAGCTTAGCAACTCTTTCACAGTTGGTTAAGGTTAGAGTTTGGAATCAGGGCTGGTGTTCTATCGCCAGAGTTGCGTTCCTCATATCAACATTGGCTGCATGCACGCTAATGACGCCACGTGCACGCGCATAAATGTTCCCTCGCTTAAGCACAGACTAAAGACAATGCCTAATTGCCTCTACGAATGGAATGTAACACATTTCATTCACAAGTTAAGTGTGAATGTATCTGAGAACGTCTTTAACACGCTATTGATATGCAAAGTAGCCCAGGCGAGTTGGCGACTGCAGCGCATTCCTGTGTGCATGCGCGTGCCGTGCACATCCGTGCGTGTGCGTGCACGCGCTTCTGCTCACAAAACTTTGGCTGCACTGCGTGCAATCCCGTCCCATGAAGAACGCATCCCTGTCTATCGCCCTGCTCTAAGACAAACTCTAACCTTAACCAACTTCTAAAGAGTGCCTAAGCTTAACCGTCCAAAGAACTTGCCGTCACACGATTGGGCGCACATGTCACATGACCAGAAACGTCAGTGGCCAATCAGATCGCGCAAAAGGAGAACTTGCTTGCGGGAAGTATAGACGCGACCCGGACGCGTCTAGTTTTTTACCAACCCAGTTCCGCGTTCTGCGATCTGATTGGCCACTGATGTTTCTGGTGCGATCTGATTGGCCACTGACGTTTCTGGTCATGTGACATGTGCGCCCAATCGCGTGATGCCTGCGTCTTTGCCCATTTCCACCCAGAACAGCATGCAAACTACCTAACGCCTAGTTTATCACTGGTTAAGCTTAGGCGACTCTTTCGAAGTTGGTTAAGGTTAGAGTTTGGAATCAGGGCTGGTGTTCTATCGCCATGCTCTAAGACAAACTCTAACCTTAACCAACTTCGAAAGAGTGCCTAAGCTTAACCGGTGAAAGAAACAGGCGTCACACAATTGGCCACACATGTCACACGACCAGAAACGTCAGTGGCCAATCAGATCGCAAAACGCGAACACGGAACTGGGTTGGTAAAAAACTAGACGCGACCCGGACGGTATATATGGGTGAACCAGTATGCATGTAAATGTCAAACTGAGTAAACTTGAGTCTCATGCATCCTGTTGAAATGAAATAGTAAGTGAAGATGTGACAAAAACGCACATTGCAATGCATCAATAAATGTTTTATTCAACTTATTCAAGTCAAGACAACAAAACAAACAACAAATAAACAAACAAATAAACAAACATGTCAAACATAACACTCCTCAGACAGCATCTCAAGAAGAAGAAAATTAAAAGTTTCTATGGCTTACAATAAAAACATGGTTCAAAAAAGTGCCTCATTTTCTCTTATAGCTTTGGTCCTCCCCAACACAATCACAGTTTACTGGGATTGTTTTGTAACGGAATGAACAAAGTGCTGGCGTGGGCTTTTAAAGACATGTCCCCTATCTGCACGCTTGATGAAATCCAATATTTCTTGGGAGCTGAAAAAAGAAAAAAGGTGATGGCCAATATAGTCCTCAAGCTGTTTTTACTGGTGAGCAAAGCAATTTATGTCCTTGTCATAGCTGTCAACCCTACCATTTTTCCCGGGATTCTCCTGTTTTTTCAACCCTCTTCACGCCCTGTTCACGGTTCACGTATTGGCACGTATTTTGTACTTATTAATTTTTACAAAATGGCTGCAATTCCCCTCCGTGACGACAGGTGGCAGCAGTGTAGATTAGAACGTTATCACAGGAAGTCAGACCGGGAGACGGTTGCGACCCGAAGAGGAATAAGAACAGTGAGCGGATTTGCTCAGAGCTCAGGGGAGAGACTGATGCACCGAGGGTGTCAAATCAACTTAGCCAGTGTCTCTTGATTGCCCACTCTGTGGCTTTTGTCTCTGGAACAAAGGGTTTGCAAATCTTCTGTGGATAAAACAATACAAAGTTACTGTATGTGATGCAGGAATGTGTAAATGTGTGTTGGTGAACAGCCGTTTGCTCTGCGCCTCCCCTCCTCCTGTCCCCCTCCACGGAGAGCATGCCTTCACTCACTGACGCCCAATTTCCTGAATGCGATTTATACATATAAATTGATCCATTTTAAAAGTTGTCGTGAATTGTCATGGTATGACAAATACAGTTACTGGTAACTCGCAGGCATTGCAGAGATATTGAGGAAAAACACAAAATCGCATTGGCTTTTTTTCTATCTCACATTTATCTGTAGACACACACACTGTTCCAAAAATGATATTCCCACTGCTAAATTAATGACCATAGGTATTTTTTATAGCTTTAACGAGTTGTAGTATTAATATGTAGCCTACAGTGATGAAGGTATAAAGGCACTATGGTAATACATTGATTGATTGCTAAATTTAACAGATTGCAGAATGGGTACAATACTTCCCCCATTTTCAATTCATAACATTTACAGTCAAATCAAATTCATTTACAGATTACAACCTTTATTTAATGGTTAATATTTTGATAAAATGTAATTTACTGTATTTTTATAGCATTTACACATTATAATATTGTATTTTCAGCTTTTATAGTTTCACAAACACACATCAAGACAAATCACAAACACAAAGAAAAAAGAAATAAAAAGAACACAAACAGTATGTTGCCAGACACTGTCACATCAATGAACAAACATACACCATGTCATAGGCTATACACTAAGGACGCAAGGGGCTGATTCTCTGACATATATACACACACATTACATATATACACATACACATATATATATATAATATATACACCAGCCCCGCCAATAGATAAAAAAAAATTAACTAATCAATCTCACAATTTTCTGTAATCAATCTAGATTAATCTAGATTAAAAACAGCATTTTTCTACATAAAACCGAAGCTTGTAACAGATATTTACTTGAGTAAAATCATGGAATTAATGTAAAATCAACACAAAGAAAGTATATTTAGATTCAAAGACTATTTTAATAGCTTTCTTTGAATACAGTTTCTCTCCTGTGAAATACAAATGTTCAACAAAACCATCATTTACATAGCATTTACACTTAGGTCGCTTTCACATATAGTTTTGGTGGACTCTGTGCGGTTCTGGTGGTGAAGTTGCAACATTGTTGCATTCTTCATTTGGTTCGCCTGCGTTCACATAGCAATCTGTCAGGCGCACCAAACTATCTGAACAATGTCACGCGGTCGAAAAGGGCGCTCGTCTATTGGACAGTGGAAATGTGTGTGTGGCTGCGAGCCCTTGTGTGCGTGCGTGCGCGTGTGTGTGTGTGTCTGTGTGTGGACTGCGAGCCCTGTCTCCAGATCAGCGGAGGCGAGTTGTTCTATTGAAGCCGATTACCACCATCCTCTCGCTAAACAACTTGTACACCACGTTGTTATATATATATAATAATAACAATATAATAAGCCGTGTTTTTTCTTCCTTCTTCCCAAGATGCACAGTTAGATATATAGATAGATAGATAGATAGATAGAGAGATAGATGCAGTGTGCTTGTTTTGCATTGAATGCTGCGAGCAGTGGTAATAATTAGCACTTCCTATATTTGGTTCGTGTTTGGTCCGCTGAAGCGAACCGAGACCTACGTTTTCAGGCGGACCAGAGTTCGCCTGCTTGGTCCGCGGACCGAGTTCGACGCGCATTCACACAAACCCGAAAAACCGGACCAAACAGCCCCTGTGTGAAAGCGACCTTAAAGTAGGAAAAGTTTACCCTACAACGAATGGCTGGGTACATACAGGTTTTGACCAGCAGATGGCAGCGACGAGGCAGCTCCATTGGGAGGGGGCGGGGCCGGGTGGGATGGGGCGGGCCGAGGGGCGGGGAAGGGGCGGGGCTAAAATGTACACGTTTTGTCTCATGCCAATGTTGACAGCTATGGTCCTTGTGTGCTTGTGTGCACTAATTCAACTGTATGTGTGTGTGTGTGTGTGTGTCTGTATGTCATGTATGTCCCTATGTCATAAATGTCATGATGTCATGTATGTTGTGTATAGGAAAGGGTAAGAAATGCAGACAGGATATTGTTTTTAAGATTCATCATTTAATTTATGAAATTTATAGTAGAGGTATGACTGTTGGCTTCGTTTGGGTTCCTGCCCATGTAGGGGTAGAAGGAAATGAAAATGCAGATTTATTAGCTAAACAATCACTTAAGTCACAAACAATAGAAATGGATATCCCACTTAGTTAATCTGAGGTCAAATCAATCATCAAAACACACATGCAGGAATTATGGCAAGAAAACTGGAACAGAAATGAAACAGGAAGACATTTGTACAACATTCAGAAGAAAGTTGGAATAGCAAGTAGGATGGGCAGGAACCAGAAAGAAGACACATCATTACCCGTCTCAGGATAGGTCACACTGGATTAAATGACACTTTATAGGATAGGGAAACACCCAACTGGCATTTGTGCTGCACACTGCAATAACCTGGAATCTGTTCAGCATGTGTTACTGAAATGGAATAAGTATGAGGAACAGAGAAAGTTACTGAAATCAGCCATTCAGAAAGTCAAGCTTAGTTTTAATATGTTTAATATGTTCTGGTAAACAAAGGTACATTAGGTTCATATCGACCTCTCTGTTTTGTTACAGTAACATCTGCTTTTATTCATCTACTGACCGCACATCTGATCTGTTGGGGCGTTTCTGCCACTTTTCCACCAGACTGGGCCTTGACCAGAGGTAGCTGGAACAGCTAACAAGCTAAGCTGCTATGCTAATGCTACACCACGCTACTAAAACGTTGTGAGTTTAGGTCAGAAACTGGTGCGACTCTCTGTATAGAGAGAGACATGTGTGTTTATTCAGCTTGTTACTAATAATGACTCTCTGTATAGAGAGAGACATGTGCATTTATTCAGCTTGTTACTAATAATGACTCTGTATAGAGAGAGACATGTGTGTTTATTCAGCTTGTTACTAATAATGACTCTGTATAGAGAGAGACATGTGTGTTTATTCAGCTTGTTACTAATAATGACTCTGTATAGAGAGAGACATGTGCGTTTATTCAGCTTGTTACTAATAATGACTCTGTATAGAGAGAGACACGTGCATTTATTCAGCTTGTTACTAATAATGACACTCTGTATAGAGAGAGACATGTGTGTTTATTCAGCTTGTTACTAATAATGACTCTGTATAGAGAGAGACATGTGCGTGTATTCAGCTTGTTACTAATAATGACACTGTATAGAGAGAGACATGTGTGTTTATTCAGCTTGTTACTAATAATGACTCTGTATAGAGAGAGACATGTGCGTTTATTCAGCTTGTTACTAATAATGACTCTCTGTATAGAGAGAGACATGTGCGTTTATTCAGCTCGTTACTAATAATGACTCTCTGTATAGAGAGAGACATGTGTGTTTATTCAGCTTGTTACTAATAATGACTCTCTGTATAGAGAGAGACGTGTGCGTTTATTCAGCTTGTTACTAATAATGACTCTCTGTATAGAGAGAGACATGTGCGTTTATTCAGCTTGTTACTAATAATGACACTCTGTATAGAGAGAGACATGTGTGTTTATTCAGCTTGTTACTAATAATGACTCTCTGTATAGAGAGAGACATGTGTGTTTATTCAGCTTGTTACTAATAATGACTCTGTATAGAGAGAGACATGTGCGTTTATTCAGCTTGTTACTAATAATGACACTCTGTATAGAGAGAGACATGTGCGCTTATTCAGCTTGTTACTAATAATGACTCTGTATATAGAGAGACACGTGTGTTTATTCAGCTTGTTACTAATAATGACTCTGTAGAGAGAGAGACATGTGTGTTTATTCAGCTTGTTACTAATAATGACTCTGTATAGAGAGAGACACGTGTGTTTATTCAGCTTGTTACTAATAATGACTCTGTATAGAGAGAGACACGTGTGTTTATTCAGCTTGTTACTAATAATGACTCTGTATAGAGAGAGACATGTGTGTTTATTCAGCTCGTTACTAATAATGACTCTCTGTATAGAGAGAGACATGTGTGTTTATTCAGCTTGTTACTAATAATGACTCTCTGTATAGAGAGAGACATGTGTGTTTATTCAGCTCGTTACTAATAATGACTCTGTATAGAGAGAGACATGTGTGTTTATTCAGCTTGTTACTAATAATGACTCTCTGTATAGAGAGAGACATGTGTGTTTATTCAGCTTGTTACTAATAATGACTCTGTATAGAGAGAGACATGTGTGTTTATTCAGCTCGTTACTAATAATGACACTCTGTATAGAGAGAGGCACGTGCGTTTATTCAGCTCGTTACTAATAATGACTCTCTGTATAGAGAGAGACATGTGTGTTTATTCAGCTCGTTACTAATAATGACACTCTGTATAGAGAGAGACATGTGTGTTTATTCAGCTTTGTAAGTGCTGCTGCATAACTATTCTATATTTTATAGTTAATTGATTAATGATTTATTTCTTATTTTCAAGCATAAAGTAATAATTAGATAAATAATGTGATACATAAATAATTTGTTGTAAAAGGCTAAATTCATTGGTCAAAAGTTAAAACGTGATAGGCACAAGGTCACGAGCGTCACATTTAACCGGAAATGTCTACCTCATGTTGCAAGTGTTCAATAGACAGAGAGAGCAGGTGCACTCTGATGGACAGTCGAGCAAGACTATAAGCTGCTCGACCGGTTTAGTTTGATATCTATGGACGTCTAGCGCTTGTAGCAGACGGTCAAAACAAAGGTATTCAATAGGACAAGAATTCAAGAAACTCTTTTCCTGACAAGCGGCCAACGAGGTATTATATTTCTTTGAGTAAATGCATTTTGATGCGCCGTTGTATTATTGTAACCGTTGCAATTGTATTGTAACTATTGCCTTTGTACTGTGTCTGTGTTCATCCAATAAATATAGTTTTCACGGCGTGAGAGGGACGAGGATGGTGATGAGCCCAAGACAATAAACGCCCGTTTCAAAAAGAACCGACCTGTGTCCGTGTATCGTTGGGGAGAGAGCTACAGTGAAAACTCGTCTGCTCTACGCGGGTAGGAGAGATGAGAAGACTGCAGCCGGCGCAGCGCAACGGCGTCGGAGACCCAGCATCAGATAAGCTGTCGGCATAACAACCGCCAACTGCAAGCAAAGTAATTATTAGACTGTGTTGAAAGCGCAAGTTTCAAGTCAAAGCCAATAAGTGCTCTACCACTAAAGTCAAGTCAAAGTGGTGTGAGAAGTGGTTAACTGAAATTGCAACTAAGGACTCAGATCTATTAACGTTACTGTGCCACTGCTTAGTCTAGACGCGAATGTGCTGCAAAGCGGAATTCCACCCCAAAGAAGGATATTCCACCCAAAACTGAAATTAAGACAATTTTGTGTTTTGTGATTGTAACTTAGTTTAAAGGGCAACTTAAGTGCATTTAAATGGTAACTCCATCGATAGAAGATGAAATAAGGGATTTAAGGCATTTCTGGTCATATTCACTCAGATATTGTGTTTTATACTTGTATATTTTGTGTCAAAGTAATTTCAAATCCTATACTGTTTTTGAATTTAAGTCAACTTGAAGTCTAAAAGTTTAAATGCTGAAACAGTTATTTGATGTAATATTGAGGTCTTCTCTTAGAAGGTATTTATATGGTTAACAACCTTTATGGCTACTCACATTTGACTTACTGCATACATTTATAAATACAAATCCAGTTCAAGCTCAATAGTTACACACAGCCATCCAAGTTAAGTCAAGATGTCCGACACTGGCCGTCAAAATGTTGAATCACATACTCAGCCTGAAGCTAAAGACACTGAGACCTGCCGTCAAAATGTTGAATCACATACTCAGCCTGAAGCTAAAGACACTGAATCTACAGAAGAAGTGGAACAGTTACGTAGAGGTGAAAGAACCCGAACCCTTACAGAAAAGGGAATAGGATTTCAAGAAGAAAGGCTGAAGAGTGTAAACCGTCGATACATAATCCTCTATGAGAAGTGGAGGTGTCATGCCAGAATATGCAAGAAAATATTGTCCGATGAGGCCTCTGAGGAGGAATTGCATGAGCTGATTAGCAACATAAAAGACACTTGTCATGATGTAAAGATAATTTATGAAGAGTTACGTGGAACACAAACTCCTGAACCAGACCTGCGGCGCAGAGTTGACACGTGCATGTTTCTTTCAGAATTCATTATTCAAAAGGCAGAAAGGCAACTCAAAGGGCATACAGCAGTTGAAAAGGAAGAACCTTGGCCTGATGTTGGATCAATCCTAGACTCAACAGGTTCTTTATCAAAGTCAATGACTCAGCGATCAGGATCTGTCTCCACCCACTCTAGCATCCAATCATTCAAAAGAAACGAGGCTGCGGCTGAAGCTGCCGCATCCCAGGAAGTTTTGGCAGTGTTGGATGAACAGGAGAGGGAGGCAACAGAACTTCAAAGGCTAGAATCTGAAGATAAACAACGGCTGGCAACATTTGAATCTGAGAACCTAACTAGACAACAAGCCATGCAAGACAAGCGTAGAAGGCTTGAACGTCTAGAGGAAGTCAAGAAGTTCAATGCTGCAAGAGCTCGAGTTAAGGTCTACGATCAAGTCGAAGACCACTTCGAAGTTGGAAATTTGCTGCAGGAAGCTGAACCAGCAGGAGAACTAAAAGTGTTCAACCTCACAAATTCATTCATCCCTCAAGCCGTGCCAAACACTACTCAAACCCTCCATGCTTCAAGTCCACCATTCATTCCTCAATCTCTGGTAGAAAGTCAAGCTCCTAGTCTCCAAGGTCTGCAATGGACACCTCAAGTTCCACCAACATCAATGCCCATGCCTCAAATGCAGAACAGCTCTGATTGGGTCAACATGCTAGCAGAAGCCATAAGTGCCAGTCGCCTTCCAACACCAGAGCCTGCATTATTCACTGGAGATCCTTTGAAATTCAATGACTGGCGACTATCTTTTGAAACATTAATAGACAGGAAGAACATCCCAAAGAATGAAAAACTGTACTACCTAAGAAAGTATTTAGGTGGCGCTGCAAAGAGAGCCGTCGAAGGATTCTTCCTATTAGGCACTGAAGCAGCATACGACTCAGCCTGGCAGCTGTTAGAAAAACGTTTCGGAGACCCATTCATAATTGGGAAGTCATTCAGAGACAAGCTGCATGGATGGCCAAAGATAAGCTCTAAAGATGGTTGTGAACTAAGAGACTTTGCAGACTTCCTGAATTGCTGTCAGGCCGCAATGCCCCACATTAAGGCATTGGAAGTTCTCAATGACTGCAATGAGAGTCAAAAAATCCTGCTGAAATTACCAGATTGGTTGGTATCCAGTTGGAACCGCAAGGTGATGGAAGTCAGGCAAGCAAGCGGTGAATACCCACCATTCAAGAAGTTCGTCGATTTCCTATCAAAGGAAGCCGATCTTGCGTGCGATCCCATATCCTCACTACAAGCGATCAAGAGTCTGGAAAGCGAGAAACCAAATTATCCACGAAGTCAGACCATTCAAGCAAAGACACTGTCCACAAATACAACACCGAGCAACATACCGTCATGTGTCTTCTGCAAAAGAATAGGACATGGCCTCACCAAGTGCAGAACGTTCAGTGAAAAGACTGTTGAAGATCGTGTCAAGTTTGTGCAGGCAGAGAAGCTTTGCTTTGGATGTTTGAAAACTGGTCATCAGTCAAGAAACTGTGATAACAAGAGCACATGTGAAGAGTGTCAGAGGAGGCATCCGACATGTTTGCATGACGATAGGTTTAAAGAACGTCAAAGGTCAACACCTCTAAAGGGAGATGACAGGGCAGACACCAAAGACATGGCCCCAGCTGCAACAGCAACTATCAACAGAGTCATGCAAAGAAACCTAAGTACACAAACATCTTCAATTATACCAGTCTGGGTTTCATCCACGACACAGCCAGATCAAGAAATCCTTGTCTATGCGCTCTTAGACACGCAGAGCGACACAACTTTCATCTTAGACGAAGTGGCCCAAAACCTCAACACAAACAAGGAGAGTGTCAGCTTGCGGCTATCCACAATGTCTGCAAGATCAACAGTCATACCCTGTCAGAAACTGAAGAATCTGCAAGTAAGAGGATACAACTCAGAGAAACTGATTCCATTGCCACCAGTTTTCACACGAGAGTTCATACCAGCAAACAAGTTGCACATTCCAACTTCTGAAACGGCTCTAAAATGGCCTCACCTGGAGCAATTGGCAGACAAGATTCCACCACCATTGGATTGTGAAGTAGGCCTTTTGATTGGCTATGACTGTCAACAAGCTCTTCTCCCGAAGGAGATCCTGCCCGGTGAAGAAAATTGTCCGTATGCACAGCGTACTGATCTCGGCTGGAGCATCGTCGGCTGCTCGACCCCAGTAAGTGACTGCAGTGATGCAATAGGAACCAGTCACAGAATCATAGTGCGACAAGTAACACCTGCTGTGCATCCATCGGTTGATTTAAAGAGAGAAGTAAACTTTGTGTGCAAAACTCAAGTCAAAGAGATCAATCCAGCAGACATAATTAAGGCTCTCGAATCTGATTTCAACGAGCACACTGCCGATGATAATCCAATTTCTCAGGAAGACCTTCTCTTCTTGTCTAAAGTGAAAGAAGGAATAAGGCAGAAGGATGACGGCCACTACGAACTCCCACTTCCTTTCAAGTCGGACAAACCTAATCTTCCAGATAATAAACCATGTGCAGTTCACAGGCTCACCTCATTGGAGCGACGACTGAGGAAAAATGAGCAGTATCGCAAAGACTATGTCCATTTCATGAACGACATAATAACCAGAGGCGACGCCGAGAAGGTTCCACAGTCTGAACTCGATAACCAACCAGCATGGTATATTCCGCATCACGGAGTCTATCATCCCCATAAACCTGGGAGGATCCGTGTGGTCTTTGACTGTTCAGCACACTTCCAAAAAACATCTCTAAACGATCACCTCTTGACTGGACCAGACCTGACTAATGCCTTAGTTGGAGTGCTATGTCGATTCAGAAAGGGTCCAATAGCCATAATGTGTGACGTTGAAAAGATGTTCCATCAGTTTCACGTTGTAAAGGAACACCAAGACTACTTAAGGTTCCTCTGGTGGGACAACGGCGACCTGGACTCCAAACCCTCAGTGTACCGGATGAGGGTGCATCTGTTTGGGGCAGCTTCATCCCCCGGCTGTTCCAACTTTGGATTCAAACATCTGGCATCGCAGGGTCATGGAAGGTTCAGTGAAAGGTCCATCAAGTTCATCCAGAGAAGCTTCTACGTTGACGATGGCTTAATAAGTGTGAAGTCACCTGCTGAAGCCATAAACCTTGTGGAAGAGTCAAGAGCCTTGTGCAGAACAGGAAACCTTCGTCTGCATAAGTTTGTGTCCAATGATAAGGAAGTGATTGCTGCAATACCACCTGAAGAATGTGCACAAACCAAAGACCTAGACATGGCCCTAGGAGAACTCCACGTCGAGCGAGCACTTGGCGTTCAGTGGTGTATTGAAGCAGATGAATTCCAATTCAGGG
This sequence comes from Notolepis coatsorum, assembly GCF_963971535.1. NCBI lineage: Eukaryota > Metazoa > Chordata > Actinopteri > Aulopiformes > Paralepididae > Notolepis > Notolepis coatsorum. The sequence continues at coordinate 106,346,879 of NC_140176.1, forward strand.
TCATAGTTAAGGAAAACCCACTGACAAGGAGAGGGGTTCTCTCAACCGTCGCCTCCGTCTATGATCCACTAGGGTTTGTGGCCCCCTTCATACTCATAGGCAAACAGATCCTTCAGACACTATGCAGGGACAAGGTCAGCTGGGATGAAGATCTTCCCGAGCACATACTGCCACAATGGGAGTCATGGCTTAAAGATTTGCCTCACTTGGCAGCCCTGAAAATTCCAAGAAGCTACCTTCCTTCAGGCTTTGGCGAGGTCATGCGATATGAGCTTCACAACTTTTCCGATGCAAGTTTTAGTGGATACGGTGCATGTTCATATCTTCGCGCAATAAGCGAAACAGGACAGATCAGTTGCTCACTCATCATGGGGAAAGCAAGAGTGGCCCCTACCAAACTAACAACCATCCCAAGACTTGAATTGTCATCAGCTGTGACTTCAGTCCGAAACGGTGATATCATCAAAAGGGAACTTGAGATAGAAAACCTGCAGGAGTATTATTGGACTGACTCCAAGGTGGTCCTTGGCTACGTGAACAATGACGCCAAGAGGTTTCACACATTCGTAGCCAACCGGATACAACGCATAAGATCTAGCACAAGTCCTGAACAATGGCGACATGTTGCCTCCGAAAACAATCCAGCCGACTCTGCTTCAAGAGGACTGACAGCAGTTCAACTGAAGGAGTCTAACTGACTGAAAGGGCCCGACTTTCTTTGGCATCAGAATATTCCATGCAAAGAGGACATGGTGGGAGAAGTAGAATCGACGGACCCTGAGCTTCGCAATGCTTATGTGCATGCAGTCGCGACGAAAGAAGTTAAATCAATGGTGAATCGCTTCACTAGATTTTCTGACTGGTCCAGAGCAGTGAGCGCCATCGCCAGACTCAAGAGATTTGTCAAAGAATTCAAGGGACTTCAGACAAGAACAAACACAGCAACTAACCTTGAAGAAAGAAGAGAAGCTGAAATCTTCATAGTCAAACTTGCGCAAGAAGAAGCCTTCGCTGAGGACATCCAGAAAATCAAGCACCAGAAAGAAAGCAACCTAAATAAGAACAACAAGTTACACAAGTTGAATGCCTTCATGGACAAGAGCAATGTCCTCAGGGTGGGAGGACGGCTATCCCAATCAGCCTTGCACCACGACGTAAAACATCCCGCAATACTCCCGAAGAAATCTCATGTGTCAGCCCTGCTCGTCAAACATCATCATGAGCGTGTACAACACCAAGGAAGAGGCATGACCATGAACGAGTTGCGTGCAAATGGAATATGGATCTTAGGCTGTGGAAATGTGGTCTCCTCACACATTTACAAGTGTGTAAGATGTAGGAGATACAGAAGAACTACAGAGGTCCAACAAATGGCAGATTTGCCAGAAGAGAGAACAGAGACATCCCCTCCTTTTACCTACTGTGGTATTGATTGTTTCGGCCCCTTCATTGTAAAGGAAGGAAGAAGGGAATTAAAACGATACGGATTGTTGTTTACCTGCTTGTGCTCCAGAGCAGTACATATAGAGACACTAGAGGACATGACAACAGACGCCTTCATGAATGCACTTCGAACCTTCGTAGCCATCAGAGGTCCTGTACGACAACTAAGATGCGACCGGGGAACAAATTTCATGGGTGCTAAGAGAGAGCTTTCTGAGTTGCTCAAAGGAATGGATCAAGAACGCCAACGAGCATTCGGTTGTGAATTTGTAGCGAATATCCCATCAGCAAGCCATATGGGTGGAGTTTGGGAGCGCCAAATTCGAACGGTCCGAAGTATCCTGACTGCCATGCTTGACAAGTCCGCAAGCAGACTCGACACTACAACTCTGAGGACATTTCTTTATGAAACAATGGCCATAATCAATAGCAGACCACTAAGTGTTGAACATCTTCATGATCCTACCGGTCCAGAACCTCTCACTCCCAACCATATATTAACCATGAAATCATCAATTATTCTACCCCCTCCTGGACAGTTCTGCAAAGAAGACCTTTACTTGCGCAAAAGGTGGAAAAGAGTGCAGTTCTTAGCCAATGAGTTTTGGCAAAGATGGCAGCGAGAATACCTGCTCAACCTCCAACAACGACAGAAATGGCAAAGAACGTCACGAAATTCTCAAGTAGATGACATTGTGATTCTACAAGATGACAGCTCACCAAGAAACAAATGGAAGCTCGCCAGGGTTGTGGAAGCTCACCCTAGTGCAGATGGAATGGTGCGAAAGCTGAAGTTACTAGTCACTGACACTACACTTGATAAGGGCAAACCACTCACCAGATCAGTTCACCTTGAAAGGCCTATTCACAAGGTAGTTACCTTACTTGAGGCCAACTAAGTCACATACTTAGGTTCACATTCATTGAACATTTTATTTTGGTGCTTTAATATTTTCGTTTGAAAGAAATCCCACATTCAGAACTAATGAGTGATTTGGTGGGAGTGTAAGTGCTGCTGCATAACTATTCTATATTTTATAGTTAATTGATTAATGATTTATTTCTTATTTTCAAGCATAAAGTAATAATTAGATAAATAATGTGATACATAAATAATTTGTTGTAAAAGGCTAAATTCATTGGTCAAAAGTTAAAACGTGATAGGCACAAGGTCACGAGCGTCACATTTAACCGGAAATGTCTACCTCATGTTGCAAGTGTTCAATAGACAGAGAGAGCAGGTGCACTCTGATGGACAGTCGAGCAAGACTATAAGCTGCTCGACCGGTTTAGTTTGATATCTATGGACGTCTAGCGCTTGTAGCAGACGGTCAAAACAAAGGTATTCAATAGGACAAGAATTCAAGAAACTCTTTTCCTGACAAGCGGCCAACGAGGTATTATATTTCTTTGAGTAAATGCATTTTGATGCGCCGTTGTATTATTGTAACCGTTGCAATTGTATTGTAACTATTGCCTTTGTACTGTGTCTGTGTTCATCCAATAAATATAGTTTTCACGGCGTGAGAGGGACGAGGATGGTGATGAGCCCAAGACAATAAACGCCCGTTTCAAAAAGAACCGACCTGTGTCCGTGTATCGTTGGGGAGAGAGCTACAAGCTTGTTACTAATAATGACTCTGTATAGAGAGAGACATGTGTTTACTCAGCTTGTTACTAATAATGACTCTGTATAGAGAGAGACATGTGTGTTTATTCAGCTTGTTACTAATAATGACTCTGTATAGAGAGAGACATGTGTGTTTATTCAGCTCGTTACTAATAATGACTCTGTATAGAGAGAGACATGTGCGTTTATTCAGCTTGTTACTAATAATGACTCTCTGTATAGAGAGAGACATGTGTGTTTATTCAGCTTGTTACTAATAATGACTCTGTATAGAGAGAGACATGTGCGTTTATTCAGCTTGTTACTAATAATGACTCTCTGTATAGAGAGAGACATGTGTGTTTATTCAGCTTGTTACTAATAATGACACTCTGTATAGAGAGAGACATGTGTGTTTATTCAGCTTGTTACTAATAATGACTCTCTGTATAGAGAGAGACATGTGTGTTTATTCAGCTCGTTACTAATAATGACTCTGTATAGAGAGAGACATGTGCGTTTATTCAGCTTGTTACTAATAATGACTATGTATAGAGAGAGACATGTGTGTTTATTCAGCTTGTTACTAATAATGACTCTCTGTATAGAGAGAGACATGTGCGTTTATTCAGCTTGTTACTAATAATGACTCTGCATAGAGAGAGACATGTGTGTTTATTCAGCTTGTTACTAATAATGACTCTCTGTATAGAGAGAGACATGTGTGTTTATTCAGCTTGTTACTAATAATGACTCTCTGTATAGAGAGAGACATGTGTGTTTATTCAGCTTGTTACTAATAATGACACTCTGTAAAGAGAGAGACATGTGCGTTTATTCAGCTTGTTACTAATAATGACACTCTGTATAGAGAGAGACATGTGCGTTTATTCAGCTTGTTACTAATAATGACTCTGTATATAGAGAGACACGTGTGTTTATTCAGCTTGTTACTAATAATGACTCTGTATAGAGAGAGACATGTGCGCTTATTCAGCTTGTTACTAATAATGACTCTGTATATAGAGAGACACGTGTGTTTATTCAGCTTGTTACTAATAATGACTCTGTATAGAGAGAGACATGTGTGTTAATTCAGCTCGTTACTAATAATGACTCTCTGTATAGAGAGAGACATGTGTGTTTATTCAGCTCGTTACTAATAATGACTCTGTATAGAGAGAGACATGTGCGTTTATTCAGCTCGTTACTAATAATGACTCTGTATAGAGAGAGACATGTGTGTTTATTCAGCTTGTTACTAATAATGACTCTGTATAGAGAGAGACATGTGTGTTTATTCAGCTTGTTACTAATAATGACTCTGTATAGAGAGACATGTGTGTTTATTCAGCTTGTTACTAATAATGACACTCTGTATAGAGAGAGGCACGTGCGTTTATTCAGCTCGTTACTAATAATGACTCTGTATAGAGAGAGACATGTGTGTTTATTCAGCTCGTTACTAATAATGACACTCTGTATAGAGAGAGACATGTGTGTTTATTCAGCTCGTTACTAATAATGACTCTGTATAGAGAGAGACATGTGTGTTTATTCAGCTTGTTACTAATAATGACTCTGTATAGAGAGAGACATGTGCGTTTATTCAGCTTGTTACTAATAATGACTCTCTGCATAGAGAGAGACATGTGTGTTTATTCAGCTTGTTACTAATAATGACTCTCTGTATAGAGAGAGACATGTGCGTTTATTCAGCTTGTTACTAATAATGACTCTCTGTATAGAGAGAGACATGTGTGTTTATTCAGCTTGTTACTAATAATGACTCTGTATAGAGAGAGACATGTGTGTTTATTCAGCTTGTTACTAATAATGACACTCTGTATAGAGAGAGACATGTGCGTTTATTCAGCTTGTTACTAATAATGACTCTGTATAGAGAGAGACATGTGTGTTTATTCAGCTCGTTACTAATAATGACTCTGTATAGAGAGAGACATGTGCGTTTATTCAGCTTGTTACTAATAATGACTCTCTGCATAGAGAGAGACATGTGTGTTTATTCAGCTTGTTACTAATAATGACTCTCTGTATAGAGAGAGACATGTGCGTTTATTCAGCTTGTTACTAATAATGACTCTCTGCATAGAGAGAGACATGTGTGTTTATTCAGCTTGTTACTAATAATGACTCTCTGTATAGAGAGAGACATGTGTGTTTATTCAGCTTGTTACTAATAATGACTCTCTGTATAGAGAGAGACATGTGCGTTTATTCAGCTTGTTACTAATAATGACTCTGTATATAGAGAGACACGTGTGTTTATTCAGCTTGTTACTAATAATGACTCTGTATAGAGAGAGACATGTGCGCTTATTCAGCTTGTTACTAATAATGACTCTGTATATAGAGAGACACGTGTGTTTATTCAGCTTGTTACTAATAATGACTCTGTATAGAGAGAGACATGTGTGTTAATTCAGCTCGTTACTAATAATGACTCTCTGTATAGAGAGAGACATGTGTGTTTATTCAGCTTGTTACTAATAATGACTCTGTATAGAGAGAGACATGTGCGTTTATTCAGCTTGTTACTAATAATGACTCTGTATAGAGAGAGACATGTGTGTTTATTCAGCTTGTTACTAATAATGACTCTGTATAGAGAGAGACATGTGTGTTTATTCAGCTCGTTACTAATAATGACTCTGTATAGAGAGAGACATGTGCGTTTATTCAGCTTGTTACTAATAATGACTCTCTGCATAGAGAGAGACATGTGTGTTTATTCAGCTTGTTACTAATAATGACACTCTGTATAGAGAGAGACATGTGCGTTTATTCAGCTTGTTACTAATAATGACACTCTGTATAGAGAGAGACATGTGCGTTTATTCAGCTTGTTACTAATAATGACTCTCTGTATAGAGAGAGACATGTGTGTTTATTCAGCTTGTTACTAATAATGACTCTCTGTATAGAGAGAGACATGTGTGTTTATTCAGCTTGTTACTAATAATGACACTCTGTATAGAGAGAGACATGTGTGTTTATTCAGCTTGTTACTAATAATGACACTCTGTATAGAGAGAGACATGTGTGTTTATTCAGCTCGTTACTAATAATGACTCTGTATAGAGAGAGACATGTGCGTTTATTCAGCTTGTTACTAATAGTGACACTCTGTATAGAGAGAGGCACGTGCGTTTATTCAGCTCGTTACTAATAATGACTCTCTGTATAGAGAGACACGTGTGTGTTTATTCAGCTTGTTACTAATAATGACTCTGTATAGAGAGAGACATGTGTTTATTCAGCTTGTTACTAATAATGACTCTGTATAGAGAGAGACATGTGTGTTTATTCAGCTCGTTACTAATAATGACACTCTGTATAGAGAGAGACATGTGTGTTTATTCAGCTTGTTACTAATAATGACTCTGTATAGAGAGAGACATGTGTTTATTCAGCTTGTTACTAATAATGACACTCTGTATAGAGAGAGACACGTGCGTTTATTCAGCTCGTTACTAATAATGACTCTGTAGAGAGAGAGACATGTGTGTTTATTCAGCTTGTTACTAATAATGACTCTGTATAGAGAGAGACATGTGTGTTTATTCAGCTTGTTACTAATAATGACTCTGTATAGAGAGAGACATGTGTTTATTCAGCTTGTTACTAATAATGACTCTGTATAGAGAGAGACATGTGTGTTTATTCAGCTTGTTACTAATAATGACTCTGTATAGAGAGAGACATGTGTGTTTATTCAGCTTGTTACTAATAATGACTCTGTATAGAGAGAGACATGTGTGTTTATTCAGCTCGTTACTAATAATGACACTCTGTATAGAGAGAGACATGTGCGTTTATTCAGCTTGTTACTAATAATGACTCTCTGCATAGAGAGAGACATGTGTGTTTATTCAGCTTGTTACTAATAATGACTCTCTGTATAGAGAGAGACATGTGCGTTTATTCAGCTTGTTACTAATAATGACACTCTGTATAGAGAGAGACATGTGCGTTTATTCAGCTCGTTACTAATAATGACTCTGTATAGAGAGAGACATGTGTGTTTATTCAGCTTGTTACTAATAATGACTCTGTATAGAGAGAGACATGTGTGTTTATTCAGCTTGTTACTAATAATGACTCTGTATAGAGAGAGACATGTGCGTTTATTCAGCTTGTTACTAATAATGACTCTCTGCATAGAGAGAGACATGTGTGTTTATTCAGCTTGTTACTAATAATGACTCTGTATAGAGAGACATGTGTGTTTATTCAGCTTGTTACTAATAATGACTCTCTGTATACAGAGAGACATGTGTGTTTATTCAGCTTGTTACTAATAATGACTCTGTATAGAGAGAGACATGTGTGTTTATTCAGCTCGTTACTAATAATGACTCTCTGTATAGAGAGAGACATGTGTGTTTATTCAGCTTGTTACTAATAATGACTCTGTATAGAGAGAGACATGTGTGTTTATTCAGCTTGTTACTAATAATGACTCTGTATAGAGAGAGACATGTGTGTTTATTCAGCTCGTTACTAATAATGACTCTGTATAGAGAGAGACATGTGTGTTTATTCAGCTTGTTACTAATAATGACTCTGTATAGTGAGAGACATGTGTGTTTATTCAGCTTGTTACTAATAATGACTCTGTATAGAGAGAGACATGTGTGTTTATTCATCTTGTTACTAATAATGACTCTCTGTATAGAGAGAGACATGTGTGTTTATTCAGCTCGTTACTAATAATGACTCTGTATAGAGAGAGACATGTGTGTTTATTCAGCTTGTTACTAATAATGACTCTGTATAGAGAGAGACATGTGTGTTTATTCATCTTGTTACTAATAATGACTCTGTATAGAGAGAGACATGTGTGTTTATTCAGCTCGTTACTAATAATGACTCTGTATAGAGAGAGACATGTGTGTTTATTCAGCTCGTTACTAATAATGACTCTCTGTATAGAGAGAGACATGTGTGTTTATTCAGCTTGTTACTAATAATGACTCTCTGTATAGAGAGAGACATGTGCGTTTATTCAGCTCGTTACTAATAATGACTCTCTGTATAGAGAGAGACATGTGCGTTTATTCAGCTTGTTACTAATAATGACTCTGTATAGAGAGAGACATGTGTGTTTATTCAGCTCGTTACTAATAATGACACTCTGTATAGAGAGAGACATGTGTGTTTATTCAGCTTGTTACTAATAATGACTCTGTATAGAGAGAGACATGTGTTTATTCAGCTTGTTACTAATAATGACACTCTGTATAGAGAGAGACATGTGTGTTTATTCAGCTTGTTACTAATAATGACTCTGTATAGAGAGAGACATGTGTTTATTCAGCTTGTTACTAATAATGACACTCTGTATAGAGAGAGACATGTGCGTTTATTCAGCTCGTTACTAATAATGACTCTGTAGAGAGAGAGACATGTGTGTTTATTCAGCTTGTTACTAATAATGACTCTGTATAGAGAGAGACATGTGTGTTTATTCAGCTTGTTACTAATAATGACTCTGTATAGAGAGAGACATGTGTGTTTATTCAGCTCGTTACTAATAATGACTCTGTATAGAGAGAGACATGTGCGTTTATTCAGCTTGTTACTAATAATGACTCTCTGTATAGAGAGAGACATGTGTGTTTATTCAGCTTGTTACTAATAATGACTCTGTATAGAGAGAGACATGTGTGTTTATTCAGCTCGTTACTAATAATGACTCTGTATAGAGAGAGACATGTGCGTTTATTCAGCTTGTTACTAATAATGACACTCTGTATAGAGAGAGACATGTGTGTTTATTCAGCTCGTTACTAATAATGACTCTCTGCATAGAGAGAGACATGTGTGTTTATTCAGCTTGTTACTAATAATGACACTCTGTATAGAGAGAGACATGTGCGTTTATTCAGCTTGTTACTAATAATGACACTCTGTATAGAGAGAGACATGTGCGCTTATTCAGCTTGTTACTAATAATGACTCTGTATATAGAGAGACACGTGTGTTTATTCAGCTTGTTACTAATAATGACTCTGTATAGAGAGAGACATGTGCGCTTATTCAGCTTGTTACTAATAATGACTCTGTATATAGAGAGACACGTGTGTTTATTCAGCTTGTTACTAATAATGACTCTGTATAGAGAGAGACATGTGTGTTTATTCATCTTGTTACTAATAATGACACTCTGTATAGAGAGAGACATGTGTGTTTATTCATCTTGTTACTAATAATGACTCTCTGTATAGAGAGAGACATGTGTGTTTATTCAGCTCGTTACTAATAATGACTCTGTATAGAGAGAGACATGTGCGTTTATTCAGCTCGTTACTAATAATGACTCTGTATAGAGAGAGACATGTGCGTTTATTCAGCTCGTTACTAATAATGACTCTGTATAGAGAGAGACATGTGCGTTTATTCAGCTTGTTACTAATAATGACTCTCTGTATAGAGAGAGACATGTGTGTTTATTCAGCTTGTTACTAATAATGACTCTCTGTATAGAGAGAGACATGTGTGTTTATTCAGCTCGTTACTAATAATGACTCTCTGTATAGAGAGAGACATGTGCGTTTATTCAGCTTGTTACTAATAATGACTCTCTGCATAGAGAGAGACATGTGTGTTTATTCAGCTTGTTACTAATAATGACACTCTGTATAGAGAGAGACATGTGCGTTTATTCAGCTTGTTACTAATAATGACACTCTGTATAGAGAGAGACATGTGCGCTTATTCAGCTTGTTACTAATAATGACTCTGTATATAGAGAGACACGTGTGTTTATTCAGCTTGTTACTAATAATGACTCTGTATAGAGAGAGACATGTGCGCTTATTCAGCTTGTTACTAATAATGACTCTGTATATAGAGAGACACGTGTGTTTATTCAGCTTGTTACTAATAATGACTCTGTATAGAGAGAGACATGTGTGTTTATTCATCTTGTTACTAATAATGACACTCTGTATAGAGAGAGACATGTGTGTTTATTCATCTTGTTACTAATAATGACTCTCTGTATAGAGAGAGACATGTGTGTTTATTCAGCTCGTTACTAATAATGACTCTCTGTATAGAGAGAGACATGTGTGTTTATTCAGCTCGTTACTAATAATGACTCTCTGTATAGAGAGAGACATGTGTGTTTATTCATCTTGTTACTAATAATGACTCTGTATAGAGAGAGACATGTGTGTTTATTCATCTTGTTACTAATAATGACACTCTGTATAGAGAGAGACATGTGTGTTTATTCATCTTGTTACTAATAATGACTCTGTATAGAGAGAGACATGTGTGTTTATTCAGCTCGTTACTAATAATGACTCTGTATAGAGAGAGACATGTGCGTTTATTCAGCTTGTTACTAATAATGACTCTGTATAGAGAGAGACATGTGTGTTTATTCAGCTTGTTACTAATAATGATTCTCTGTATAGAGAGAGACATGTGCGTTTATTCAGCTTGTTACTAATAATGACTCTGTATAGAGAGAGACATGTGTGTTTATTCAGCTCGTTACTAATAATGACTCTGTATAGAGAGAGACATGTGCGTTTATTCAGCTCGTTACTAATAATGACTCTGTATAGAGAGAGACATGTGCGTTTATTCAGCTTGTTACTAATAATGACTCTCTGTATAGAGAGAGACATGTGTGTTTATTCAGCTCGTTACTAATAATGACTCTGTATAGAGAGAGACATGTGTGTTTATTCATCTTGTTACTAATAATGACTCTGTATAGAGAGAGACATGTGTGTTTATTCAGCTCGTTACTAATAATGACTCTGTATAGAGAGAGACATGTGTGTTTATTCAGCTTGTTACTAATAATGACTCTGTATAGAGAGAGACATGTGTGTTTATTCAGCTTGTTACTAATAATGACTCTGTATAGAGAGAGACATGTGTGTTTATTCAGCTTGTTACTAATAATGACTCTCTGTATAGAGAGAGACATGTGTGTTTATTCAGCTTGTTACTAATAATGACTCTCTGTATAGAGAGAGACATGTGTGTTTATTCAGCTCGTTACTAATAATGACTCTCTGTATAGAGAGAGACATGTGTGTTTATTCAGCTTGTTACTAATAATGACTCTGTATAGAGAGAGACATGTGTGTTTATTCAGCTTGTTACTAATAATGACTCTGTATAGAGAGACATGTGTGTTTATTCAGCTCGTTACTAATAATGACACTCTGTATAGAGAGAGACATGTGTGTTTATTCAGCTTGTTACTAATAATGACTCTGTATAGAGAGAGACATGTGTTTATTCAGCTTGTTACTAATAATGACACTCTGTATAGAGAGAGACACGTGCGTTTATTCAGCTCGTTATTAATAATGACTCTGTAGAGAGAGAGACATGTGTGTTTATTCAGCTTGTTACTAATAATGACTCTGTATAGAGAGAGACATGTGTGTTTATTCAGCTTGTTACTAATAATGACTCTGTATAGAGAGAGACATGTGTTTATTCAGCTTGTTACTAATAATGACTCTGTATAGAGAGAGACATGTGTGTTTATTCAGCTTGTTACTAATAATGACTCTGTATAGAGAGAGACATGTGTGTTTATTCAGCTTGTTACTAATAATGACTCTGTATAGAGAGACATGTGTGTTTATTCAGCTCGTTACTAATAATGACTCTCTGTATAGAGAGAGACATGTGCGTTTATTCAGCTTGTTACTAATAATGACTCTCTGTATAGAGAGAGACATGTGTGTTTATTCAGCTTGTTACTAATAATGACTCTGTATAGAGAGAGACATGTGTGTTTATTCAGCTCGTTACTAATAATGACTCTGTATAGAGAGAGACATGTGTGTTTATTCAGCTTGTTACTAATAATGACTCTCTGTATAGAGAGAGACATGTGCGTTTATTCAGCTTGTTACTAATAATGACTCTCTGCATAGAGAGAGACATGTGTGTTTATTCAGCTTGTTACTAATAATGACTCTCTGTATAGAGAGAGACATGTGTGTTTATTCAGCTCGTTACTAATAATGACTCTCTGTATAGAGAGAGACATGTGCGTTTATTCAGCTTGTTACTAATAATGACTCTCTGTATAGAGAGAGACATGTGTGTTTATTCAGCTTGTTACTAATAATGACTCTGTATAGAGAGAGACATGTGTGTTTATTCAGCTCGTTACTAATAATGACTCTGTATAGAGAGAGACATGTGCGTTTATTCAGCTTGTTACTAATAATGACTCTGTATAGAGAGAGACATGTGTGTTTATTCAGCTTGTTACTAATAATGACTCTGCATAGAGAGAGACATGTGTGTTTATTCAGCTTGTTACTAATAATGACTCTGTATAGAGAGAGACATGTGTGTTTATTCAGCTTGTTACTAATAATGACTCTGTATAGAGAGAGACATGTGTGTTTATTCAGCTTGTTACTAATAATGACACTCTGTATAGAGAGAGACATGTGCGTTTATTCAGCTTGTTACTAATAATGACACTCTGTATAGAGAGAGACATGTGCGTTTATTCAGCTCGTTACTAATAATGACTCTGTATAGAGAGAGACATGTGTGTTTATTCAGCTTGTTACTAATAATGACTCTGTATAGAGAGAGACATGTGTGTTTATTCAGCTTGTTACTAATAATGACACTCTGTATAGAGAGAGACATGTGTGTTTATTCAGCTTGTTACTAATAATGACTCTGTATAGAGAGAGACATGTGTGTTTATTCAGCTTGTTACTAATAATGACACTCTGTATAGAGAGAGACATGTGTGTTTATTCAGCTTGTTACTAATAATGACTCTCTGTATAGAGAGAGGCACGTGCGTTTATTCAGCTCGTTACTAATAATGACTCTGTATAGAGAGAGACATGTGTGTTTATTCAGCTCGTTACTAATAATGACACTCTGTATAGAGAGAGACATGTGTGTTTATTCAGCTCGTTACTAATAATGACTCTCTGTATAGAGAGAGACATGTGTGTTTATTCAGCTTGTTACTAATAATGACTCTCTGTATAGAGAGAGACATGTGTGTTTATTCAGCTCGTTACTAATAATGACTCTCTGTATAGAGAGACATGTGTGTTTATTCAGCTCGTTACTAATAATGACTCTGTATAGAGAGAGACATGTGTGTTTATTCAGCTTGTTACTAATAATGAATCTGTATAGAGAGAGACATGTGTGTTTATTCAGCTTGTTACTAATAATGACTCTGTATAGAGAGAGACATGTGCGTTTATTCAGCTTGTTACTAATAATGACTCTGTATAGAGAGAGACATGTGTGTTTATTCAGCTCGTTACTAATAATGACTCTGTATAGAGAGAGACATGTGTGTTTATTCAGCTTGTTACTAATAATGACTCTGTATACAGAGAGACATGTGTGTTTATTCAGCTCGTTACTAATAATGACTCTGTATAGTGAGAGACATGTGCGTTTATTCAGCTTGTTACTAATAATGACTCTCTGCATAGAGAGAGACATGTGTGTTTATTCAGCTTGTTACTAATAATGACTCTCTGTATAGAGAGAGACATGTGCGTTTATTCAGCTTGTTACTAATAATGACTCTCTGCATAGAGAGAGACATGTGTGTTTATTCAGCTCGTTACTAATAATGACTCTCTGTATAGAGAGAGACATGTGCGTTTATTCAGCTCGTTACTAATAATGACTCTGTATAGAGAGAGACATGTGTGTTTATTCAGCTTGTTACTAATAATGACTCTGTATAGAGAGAGACATGTGTGTTTATTCAGCTTGTTACTAATAATGACACTCTGTATAGAGAGAGACATGTGTGTTTATTCAGCTTGTTACTAATAATGACTCTGTATAGAGAGAGACATGTGTGTTTATTCAGCTTGTTACTAATAATGACACTCTGTATAGAGAGAGACATGTGTGTTTATTCAGCTTGTTACTAATAATGACTCTCTGTATAGAGAGAGGCACGTGCGTTTATTCAGCTCGTTACTAATAATGACTCTGTATAGAGAGAGACATGTGTGTTTATTCAGCTCGTTACTAATAATGACACTCTGTATAGAGAGAGACATGTGTGTTTATTCAGCTCGTTACTAATAATGACTCTCTGTATAGAGAGAGACATGTGTGTTTATTCAGCTCGTTACTAATAATGACTCTCTGTATAGAGAGAGACATGTGTGTTTATTCAGCTCGTTACTAATAATGACTCTGTATAGAGAGAGACATGTGTGTTTATTCAGCTTGTTACTAATAATGAATCTGTATAGAGAGAGACATGTGTGTTTATTCAGCTTGTTACTAATAATGACTCTGTATAGAGAGAGACATGTGCGTTTATTCAGCTTGTTACTAATAATGACTCTGTATAGAGAGAGACATGTGTGTTTATTCAGCTCGTTACTAATAATGACTCTGTATAGAGAGAGACATGTGTGTTTATTCAGCTTGTTACTAATAATGACTCTGTATACAGAGAGACATGTGTGTTTATTCAGCTCGTTACTAATAATGACTCTGTATAGTGAGAGACATGTGCGTTTATTCAGCTTGTTACTAATAATGACTCTCTGCATAGAGAGAGACATGTGTGTTTATTCAGCTTGTTACTAATAATGACTCTCTGTATAGAGAGAGACATGTGCGTTTATTCAGCTTGTTACTAATAATGACTCTCTGCATAGAGAGAGACATGTGTGTTTATTCAGCTTGTTACTAATAATGACTCTCTGTATAGAGAGAGACATGTGTGTTTATTCAGCTTGTTACTAATAATGACTCTCTGTATAGAGAGAGACATGTGTGTTTATTCAGCTTGTTACTAATAATGACACTCTGTATAGAGAGAGACATGTGCGTTTATTCAGCTTGTTACTAATAATGACTCTGTATAGAGAGAGACATGTGTGTTTATTCAGCTTGTTACTAATAATGACTCTCTGTATAGAGAGAGACATGTGCGTTTATTCAGCTTGTTACTAATAATGACTCTGTATAGAGAGAGACATGTGTGTTTATTCAGCTTGTTACTAATAATGACTCTCTGTATAGAGAGAGACATGTGTGTTTATTCAGCTCGTTACTAATAATGACTCTCTGTATAGAGAGAGACATGTGTGTTTATTCAGCTTGTTACTAATAATGACTCTGTATAGAGAGAGACATGTGTGTTTATTCAGCTCGTTACTAATAATGACTCTGTATAGAGAGAGACACGTGTGTTTATTCAGCTTGTTACTAATAATGATTCTCTGTATAGAGAGAGACACGTGTGTTTATTCAGCTTGTTACTAATAATGACACTCTGTATAGAGAGAGACATGTGTGTTTATTCAGCTCGTTACTAATAATGACTCTGTATAGAGAGAGACATGTGTGTTTATTCAGCTTGTTACTAATAATGATTCTCTGTATAGAGAGAGACATGTGCGTTTATTCAGCTTGTTACTAATAATGACTCTGTATAGAGAGAGACATGTGTGTTTATTCATCTTGTTACTAATAATGACACTCTGTATAGAGAGAGACATGTGTGTTTATTCATCTTGTTACTAATAATGACTCTGTATAGAGAGAGACATGTGTGTTTATTCAGCTCGTTACTAATAATGACTCTGTATAGAGAGACATGTGTGTTTATTCAGCTCGTTACTAATAATGACTCTCTGTATAGAGAGAGACATGTGTGTTTATTCAGCTCGTTACTAATAATGACTCTGTATAGAGAGAGACATGTGTGTTTATTCAGCTTGTTACTAATAATGACTCTGTATAGAGAGAGACATGTGTGTTTATTCAGCTCGTTACTAATAATGACTCTGTATAGAGAGAGACATGTGTGTTTATTCATCTTGTTACTAATAATGACACTCTGTATAGAGAGAGACATGTGTGTTTATTCATCTTGTTACTAATAATGACTCTCTGTATAGAGAGAGACATGTGTGTTTATTCATCTTGTTACTAATAATGACTCTCTGTATAGAGAGAGACATGTGCGTTTATTCATCTTGTTACTAATAATGACTCTCTGTATAGAGAGAGACATGTGCGTTTATTCAGCTTGTTACTAATAATGACTCTGTATAGAGAGAGACATGTGTGTTTATTCAGCTTGTTACTAATAATGACTCTGTATAGAGAGAGACATGTGTGTTTATTCAGCTCGTTACTAATAATGACTCTGTATAGAGAGAGACATGTGTGTTTATTCATCTTGTTACTAATAATGACTCTCTGTATAGAGAGTGTTACAAAGGATCAGATTAAACCGAATATATATATTTATTGATTGATATATATTGCATAGTATTTGTATATCGTTTGATATCCCTTGTATATTCCTTGTACATATACACGGAATGTCCCTTTAGCCTAGTACAGACCATAATATTTCGTTCTCCTATTGGACAGCGGTCCACAGGCGCCAGGGCCGTGCCTCCAGAGTCAGGTTCAAAGCCACTGTCAAGACATGTCTGTGCATGCCCGGCCTTGCCCAGGAATACGAGACAGAGATGAGGTTGGCACTAGATTGTTCGCCGTGCATATAAATATGGCGCAGGTGAATACAGAAGTAGAGTTACCCAATAAGTTGAAGCCTCACCCACGATACTCCGTGCGGTGAAGTATGGCCTGTTTGGCCCCAAATAGAGCATTGAGACCGCGTGCGAATTAATAACTGAATTGTCAGAGTTTGGCGCTATACCGTCGAGTGCGACATATTTCTATTAAGTCAGTAATAGTCTATTTGTGTATAGTGTATCGTGCGGCTAAAGTTCTACAGTGACCAGCATCACCAACGCTTCCTTGTACCAGCTAGAGTGCTTATCCAGGCTGGGCTGCTTTCATGGCGCTTTCACCCGAGGAGACCTAGACGAGAACCGTGTGGACATGTACACTGGATTAATCTACCCGACGACTACATAGCCCTTTGCGGCTGGATTATATTTGTTTTGGTCCTGTGATTTATGGAGCGGAGAATCGCCGACGCCTACACGTGTGGGATTTACCCTGTGAGGAGCCACGTCGAGTCTGCGCCTCAGAGAGCCTGAGGCCGGCTAGCTTTCTTCACTGTGGAGCTACAGTCTACGGAGAACAGCTGTATTCGTCTGTGGATCAAGAGACTATTGCACCGTCTCCTGTACTTGGAGTCTCCTTAGTCATCGTTGACCAGACTCTCTACTACCGACAGATCCTCTACCCCTGCTGGCTTACAACCGGGGGGACCCTTCCAGTATCTCCCGCTATATATTACTAGTGTACCATAGATATAATATATAATCTGTATAGAGAGAGACATGTGCGTTTATTCAGCTTGTTACTAATAATGACTCTCTGTATAGAGAGAGACATGTGCGTTTATTCAGCTTGTTACTAATAATGACTCTCTGTAGAGAGAGACATGTTTGTTTATTCATCTTGTTACTAATAATGACTCTGTATAGAGAGAGACATGTGTGTTTATTCAGCTTGTTACTAATAATTACTCTGTATAGAGAGAGACATGTGTGTTTATTCAGCTCGTTACTAATAATGACTCTGTATAGAGAGAGACATGTGTGTTTATTCAGCTTGTTACTAATAATGACTCTGTATAGAGAGAGACATGTGTGTTTATTCAGCTTGTTACTAATAATGACTCTCTGTATAGAGAGAGACATGTACGTTTATTCAGCTTGTTACTAATAATGACTCTGTATAGAGAGAGACATGTGTGTTTATTCAGCTTGTTACTAATAATGACTCTCTGTATAGAGAGAGACATGTGCGTTTATTCAGCTCGTTACTAATAATGACTCTCTGTATAGAGAGAGACATGTGTGTTTATTCAGCTCGTTACTAATAATGACTCTATATCGAGAGAGACATTTGCGTTTATTCAGCTTGTTACTAATAATGACTCTCTGTATAGAGAGAGACATGTGCGTTTATTCAGCTCGTTACTAATAATGACTCTCTGTATAGAGAGAGACATGTGTGTTTATTCAGCTCGTTACTAATAATGACTCTCTGTATAGAGAGAGACATTTGCGTTTATTCAGCTTGTTACTAATAATGACACTCTGTATAGAGAGAGACACGTGTGTTTATTCAGCTCGTTACTAATAATGACTCTGTATAGAGAGAGACATGTGTGTTTATTCAGCTTGTTACTAATAATGACTCTCTGTATAGAGAGAGACATGTGTGTTTATTCAGCTCGTTACTAATAATGACTCTCTGTATAGAGAGAGACATGTGTGTTTATTCAGCTTGTTACTAATAATGACACTCTGTATAGAGAGAGACACGTGTGTTTATTCAGCTCGTTACTAATAATGACTCTGTATAGAGAGAGACATGTGTGTTTATTCAGCTTGTTACTAATAATGACTCTGTATAGAGAGAGACATGTGTGTTTATTCAGCTTGTTACTAATAATGACTCTGTATAGAGAGAGACATGTGTGTTTATTCAGCTTGTTACTAATAATGACTCTGTATAGAGAGACATGTGTGTTTATTCAGCTTGTTACTAATAATGACTCTGTATAGAGAGAGACATGTGTGTTTATTCAGCTCGTTACTAATAATGACTCTGTATAGAGAGACATGTGTGTTTATTCAGCTTGTTACTAATAATGACTCTGTATAGAGAGAGACATGTGTTTATTCAGCTTGTTACTAATAATGACTATCTGTATAGAGAGAGACATGTGCGTTTATTCAGCTTGTTACTAATAATGACTCTCTGTATAGAGAGAGACATGTGTGTTTATTCAGCTCGTTACTAATAATGACTCTGCATAGAGAGAGACGTGTGTGTTTATTCAGCTTGTTACTAATAATGACTCTGTATAGAGAGAGACATGTGTGTTTATTCAGCTTGTTACTAATAGTGACACTCTGTATAGATAAATAAAAATAAATAATAAATAATGCAGGACCTGTTCAAAGGTCTTTAATTGCCATGCAATTATCCTCAATGTTAGCGGTTAGCACACACGGTTAGCACACACACACACACACCGGAACACACACACATGCATTGTTTTTTGTAGGATCGCCGATGCGATTCGTCTCTGCGCTTGACCCATCCCGTCGTCCTTCCCCCCAAAGGGCAGCCGGGAGCAGACAGGCGTCGGCGAGGGCCGCGCCCGGGGACCAATCAAAGTGCTCCTGCCCGTCTTCGTCAAGGACGCCACAGCGTTAGCGATCTGTTGTTGTGCATGTTTTTCCATTGGGTTTATCTTATCGGGGGGGAAACCCTTGCGAGCATGGGGAGAACATGCAAACTCCACACAGAAAGGCCTGGGAGATACCCCACCTTGGGACCTGGCATCATGGAAACCTGGTCCCCAAGCGAGAATCAAACCCAGGACCTTCTAGCTGTGAGGCGACAGTGTTAACCACTACACCACCGTGCCGCCACACCACCGTGCCGCAAGAGAGAGACATGTGCGTTTATTCAGCTTGTTACTAATAATGACACTCTGTATAGAGAGAGACATGTGTGTTTATTCAGCTTGTTACTAATAATGACTCTGTATAGAGAGAGACATGTGCGTTTATTCAGCTCGTTACTAATAATGACTCTCTGTATAGAGAGAGACATGTGTGTTTATTCAGCTTGTTACTAATAATGACTCTCTGTATAAAGAGAGACATGTGTGTTTATTCAGCTTGTTACTAATAATGACTCTGTATAGAGAGAGACACGTGTGTTTATTCAGCTCGTTACTAATAATGACTCTGTATAGAGAGAGACACGTGTGTTTATTCAGCTTGTTACTAATAATGACTCTGTATAGAGAGAGACATGTGTGTTTATTCAGCTCGTTACTAATAATGACTCTCTGTATAGAGAGAGACATGTGTGTTTATTCAGCTCGTTACTAATAATGACTCTGTATAGAGAGAGACACGTGTGTTTATTCAGCTTGTTACTAATAATGACTCTGTATAGAGAGAGAGACATGTGCGTTTATTCAGCTCGTTACTAATAATGACCAAACATCTCAACCAGCTTGCTGTTGCTGTGGCCTGGTGTTTTGAAAGCGCTCCTGTCCTTACCGAGCGATTGATTGATTGAACATTTTATTAACAGATTGCAGAATGGGTACAATACAGTACGGCTCAATACACACAATTGTTAAGGGGGTGCAGACCAAAGAAAGACTTTCGTCTTGTTTACATCAGGGTCCCCCATTTTCAATTCATCATAACATACATGACATAAGAGGTGTGGACTCGAGTCACGAATTTGATGACTTTAGACTTGACTTGACAAAATCAAAAAAGACTTGCAACTCGACTTTGACTTTAACACCAATGACTCGTGACTTCACTTGGACTTGAGCCTTTTGACTTGAGAAGACTTGATACCTTCCCCCATGCCAAACGATACAAAATTATGTTATTAAACCTGCAGTGGATTAATAAATTTCCAGTCGAATAGACACTTCATTTCCCAGATCCACTTTGTTTTGAAACAATCCGACAGCATCCAATCACGTTGCGCGAGAGAACGACACGAAGAAGAAGTAACGTTACAATTCCGAACGACGGATCCATTGGGGAAAAAATACCAAAGATTGCTTTGTTTGCTTAAGTTATAAAAACGAAGTGCAGTATGCAAAACGTGCAGGTCGAAAAACCACAGACTCGAGACATCACAGACAACTTCCAACTTCGTTCGACATGTGATGTGAAGCTGCACAACGAACGGTAAGTAACTTGGCTTACTAGCTACAGTAGTTAAATCAATGAGCATCAACACAGTCTGAAGAAGTGTTATCGAGACGAAAGTATAATGGGCCAATACAGCTAAACGGGGGGATCATGTAGTGATATGCAGTAGGGACTATAATGCCGGTGCGCGACCCGGACGGTATATATGGGTGAACCAGTATGCATGTAAATGTCAAACTGAGTAAACTTGAGTCTCATGCATCCTGTTGAAATGAAATAGTAAGTGAAGATGTGACAAAAACGCACATTGCAATGCATCAATAAATGTTTTATTCAACTTATTCGAGTCAAGACAACAAACAACAAATAAACAAACATGTCAAACATAACACTCCTCAGACAGCATCTCAAGAAGAAGAAAATAAAAGGTTTCTATGGCTTACAATAAAAACATGGTTAAAAAAAGTGCCAAAAGTGCCTCGTTTTCTCTTATAGCTTTGGTCCTCCCCAACACAAGCACAGTTTACTGGGATTGTTTTGTAACGGAATGAACAAAGTGCTGGCGTGGGCTTTTAAAGACATGTCCCCTATCTGCACGCTTGATGAAATCCAATATTTCTTGGGAGCTGAAAAAAGAAAAAAGGTGATGGCCAATATATAGTCCTCAAGCTGTTTTTACTGGTGAGCAAAGCGATTTATGTCCTTGTGTGCACTAATTCAACTGTATGTGTGTGTGTGTGTGTGTGTGTGTGTGTGTGTGTGTGTTGATGTGCATGCTCCGAGGAGTCATGCAAGATGGACAAAATTAAGGAATATTCTTTAGGTTCAACATGGCATATTCAGACTTGTTAAGTCATTGTTGTTATCAGCTGCGCGACTAGTCAATAAATACCCCCCCCCCCCCCTCTCCTAAGCGTTCTATAATTTCTGCGGCCATAAGTACGATAGACGTTTGAAATGATAAATTAATCATGTTAATTTTCCACGTCATTATTAATATATTACTGGCATACACTGTATTCATTCATATTCAAAACAAAAAGGCTGTAGGGGATAATTGAGTTGAGGAATACCTGTAGAGATAATTCATATTCTTCGTAGACTTGATAACATTCTGGCTCTGTTAGAGTTGGAGGAATGACTACACATTATTAGTAGCTAATACTGCCCAGGTCAAATATATTACACAATTTTCAGTTTGTTTGAAGTTGGGGGGGGGGAAGCAACAACAACAACAATAAAATCTATGTGATAAGTTATCAAAAGAATAATATCATAGACATTAATCATAGGCGACTATAACAACCATAAACGTAACGTTTCACAACAAGGCCATTCCAAGGCTTTTGAAGTCCTTCATTTTTGTTCACTCAGGGTGTCGTTCTTTTTAACTCCCGCTAGGTGGCGCCTTGAGCTCAAACATGTATAGTAGGTCAAGCCTATCCGTTTTCAAAGGCCTGATTCCCAGGACCCACCGGCGTGGGGTTTAGCGTCACAACAACAAGGCACATGGCGTTCATTAACACATTAACTGCCACGGAGTTTGCCCGTCTCATACCACTCTCTGCCACCACTCTAAGGCCCCGTTTAGACGAGCGTTTTGTGAACAGAAACCGCAAAAATCATCTTGCGGTTTCACTTTTAATTTTACGTTTAGACGAGCGTTTTGGGGAATTCTCCGTGCAGACGACGCTGTAACAAACAGCAGCGGCCGCTGCCGCTGGTGCCTTGTAGGTCGCAGTTCTCGTTAATAGGTCGAGTTGAAAATGTAATGCTCTGAGATGCTCTGGAGCAATCTCTCTCTGTCTCTCGGATCAATCAAATCAAATAATTAACACATGTATGTTGTCATTTTAAACAACTCACCATTCATTCATTATGCATCAGCAGCAACACAAACACGTACAGCTCTCTCTCTCTCTCTCGCTCTCTTTCTCTCTCGCTCTCTCACTCTCTCTCAGATGATGTCAGATCCATTCAATAATAAACACATTTGTAAAGCTCGTTATTTTAAACAAGTTACCATTCATTGTCTGAGTGGTTATGTCCCACATGCAGCGAAATTAGAGAGAGAGAGAGAGAGCGAGAGAGAGAGAGCGAGAGAGAGAGAGCATTTTACTAGTAAAGTTACATTTTCAACAAGATTGCTGCTATTTAAACACTTCATGGAAACGGGGTAACGTTAACCTTATGTCGACTGTAGTATTGTATGACCTCGACATAACGTTTAAACGTTAACGTTACTCCGTTTCCATGCAGTAATTATAAAAGTGGCCGGCTAACGGAGCTAACAGCTAGCAGTAGCTGTAACGTTACAACGTTATGCGGCATCAGTAGACAACGTATCATGTATTAAACTAGAGTTAAGATCGCTAATCTACCTTGTTGTTGGCTTGTTGTTGTTGATAAAGTATATCCACTCCATGGCATTGTCCATCCAGCCTGTGTTGATGTCCATCCATTGTCCATACATGTCCCTCCACACTGCATCCATATAGCTTGCAAGCTGTGTGAGTGAAGAGCTGTGTCTTTGTCCATTTCCGCCTCGAACAGCCTGCAAACTACCTGGCGTTCTATCGCCATGCTCTAAGACAAACTCTAACCTTAACCAACTTTGAAAGAGTGCCTAAGCTCAGTGTAGTTGCTGTTGTTGTTGACGAGTCGACTGAACTGCTGTTGCATTCTCTGACTGTAAGCCAACCCGAGAAATGCGGCTATGGAAAAAAACTGGCATCGCGTCGGCCAATCAGAGAGCGTCTCCACGAAATGCGGCTATTGAAAATTCTTCACGGAAGTTCACGCGGCTGCCTAGACCGCTTCAAATCGCGCTCGGATTCCAACATAATAGTCATATTTCAACGCACAACGCCGTATGCACTGATTGGCTGTGACGGAGACAGCGATCAAACTGTGACGCGTACTCAGAGCGCTATCGCTTCTTGCCCGGGCGAGAAATACGAAAAAATAAAAAAAAACGTCACTTCCTGCCCATGAAAACGATGTTTTTTTTATTTAGATAATAACGTTATATTGTGCATTGGAAACACAAACATACTTAAAATGAGTAAATATTATTAATTTTAAACATGTTTATATTATTTATAGGGCTATAAAACAAAAAAACTAAAAACTTATTTGTCTTGTTCTCTCATATAACCAGGGTAGGAGCTGAGGGGGGGCGGCGCCCGAGCGCCCCTAGTGGTAGAGCCGCCACTGGTAACAAACGGAGCCCCGCTGTCACACGATTGGCGCATATGTCACATGACGTGCTGTGAAGACCCGCCCTACTCTGCCTCTGATTCGCAGACTGTGGATGGGGAATTTGATTGGACAAAAGCAGAGTCACTCACAGACAGTGGGTCCACTCACGCCGCGGGAGAGATTCTTGTGTATTTAACCCTTTCACTGCCACACGACAGCCGGTTGTGTGATAGTAAAGGGTTAACCTTCTGTCGTGTGGCAGTGAAAGGGTTAAAAGTACTGCCAATGTAGCCTTCAGGTGATCTCCGTTGATATAGTCAGACATACTTGCTTTGTTTACGTCTCGGCTACTGGCGCATACCTGCTACATGTGACGTAAGCAGTACGCGCAGAGCCGTGACAACCCTTTCGTCATCGTTTTAACAGATTTATACGGTTTGACAGTTTAGACGAAAGCGCAAAGCTTTTGCGTTTCTAGGAATTCCACCCTGGAAGGTAGTCTCACTTTTTTGCGGTTTCACCCCGTAAAAACGCCGTTTCCGTATAAACGAAAGGCACATCCGTAAAAATATTTTTGCGGATTCACCTGCTAGCGTTTCCGCATACCACTCTCTGCCACCACTCTAAGCCTATGGAGATGTTTACCTTCTTTGCAGGGCTATAACTTTTTAAATAGTATTGCTAAATTGACATTACTATGGCCCATTCAACATCGATTATCTATCGTTCAGGATGTAGGAACATTATACTTTTTCATTCATAGATTCATACGAAAATACCGTCTAGAATATAAATATGTTTTTATCGTTTTCTGCAGTAATTCCTAGAACGATCATTAATGATTTTCCAGAAGGCTGCTATATAGTATAGCCTATCATTAATGATTCTCCAGAAAGCTGCTATATAGTATAGCCTATCATTAATGATTTTCCAGAAAGCTGCTATATAGTATAGCCTATCATTAATGATTTTCCAGAAAGCTGCTATATAGTATAGCCTATCATTAATGATTTTCCAGAAAGCTGCTATATAGTATAGCCTATCATTAATGATTCTCCAGAAAGCTGCTATATAGTATAGCCTATCATTAATGATTTTCCAGAAGGCTGCTATATAGTATAGCCTATCATTAATGATTTTCCAGAAGGCTGCTATAGCCTATCATTAATGATTCTCCAGAAAGCTGCTATATAGTATAGCCTATCATTAATGATTCTCCAGAAAGCTGCTATATAGTATAGCCTATCATTAATGATTCTCCAGAAAGCTGCTATATAGTATAGCCTATCATTAATGATTTTCCAGAAAGCTGATTTTTCTCACATCCCTTTGCTGATGCAACCTTGGTATAAACGTTGGTAATAATCATATCGGGCTACACAAGATATAATATTCTCTCCTCATCTGGTACCAAAGCACCTCAAAAGCACTAAAAAACAAATTACAAACATCACAAAACAAACTGGTCAGACTACTGCTTGACCTTACTCCTAGAACCCACCTCACCCCTGCCCACTTTGACAACCTAGGATGGCTCAGAGTAGACGACAGAGTATAGCAACTTGCAATGGGCCTGGTCTACAAGATACACTACACGACCAAGGTACCTATGTACATGTCTAAATACTTCCCAAAGGTCAGTGAATACCATGACCACAACACCAGAGGGAGCTCCACAAATCATGTTAAACCCAGATTCGGCTCAAACAAGGGACTAAACACGTTTCACAATTATGCCACATCAATGTGGAACGCCCTACCCACAGCTGTAAAGGAATGTGAATCACTACCCACTTTTAAAACCACTCTCAAGGAGCACCTACGGGAGGCTGCAATTCGAAACTGGCCCCTGTAAATGTCCTAACTCAACCCCCTCCAATGTACAGTAAATTACCTAGTATGGTTTTGTCAATATTCCAATGTACAGTTTTGCTTGTTTGTACAGTGTTTCCCCCTCCAATGTACAGTAAATTACCTAGTATGGTTGTCAATATTCCAATGTACAGTTGTACAGTGTTTCCCCCCCCAACCCCTCCTACCCAACCCCCCCCCCCCCCCCACCCACCGAACCCCACCCAACCTCCTACAATGTACAGTTTTTACGTCAAATGTATACTCCCTTTTCTGGACTCTTTTTGTATCACAAACAGTACTGTATTTGCAAATCTGGTATGTCATAAATGTATAGATGTAGCAGTACTGTCTATCTGTATGTCATGTATGTCATGTCCTGATGAATTGAAAATGTTAGTAGCTATCCACACTAAGGGCGTTGTTGTGGAAAATGTGTATACGGGGGTGGAGGTAGGAAAGGGGTTAGTCTTGACTAGTTTAATATAGGTCAACTAGCAGGGCTCAAAGACACTAGGGCGACAGTCTGGCTGATGTTCTTAAAACAGCCTCAAGATAGGCAGATGGACATTTCAGTACATCATATCGTGTGCGCTAATCTTGTGTCTTTTCTCTCTTTCACACATACACAGCACAGTCACACACAGACACAGCACACACACACAGACACACAGACACACACAGACACACACACACATACACACACACACACACACAAACACACACACACACACACACATCTCACTCTCTCTTCGACACACACACACACACACACAGACACACACAGTCGTACAGACATACACACCGACACACACACACACACACACATTCCCTGTGTCACAATACACACATACAATACACACACGTCTGTACACAGACGCACACACACACAGACACACACACACAATACACACATACAATACACACACGTCTGTACACAGACGCACACACACACAGACACACACACACATACACACACACACACACACAAACACACACACACACATCTCACTCTCTCTTCGATGTTCTTAATGTTTTACATCATATCGTGTGTGTACATCATATCTTGTTTATCTCTCTTCGATGTTCTTAATGTTTTTATCTAAATCTATGTTCTTCTTAATGTCTTTATCTCTCTTCGATGTTCTTAATGTTTTTATCTCTCTCCGATGTTAAATCTACGTGTCATCTTAATGTACGTCATGTCATATTTGACATGATATGACACGTCATCATATCTGTCATGTGGGGGCAGGACTGAGAGGGGATTTAGGGGACAAGCAGAGGGATTGAGGGGTAGAGTGTTTTTTGTTCAAGCTGTGGTGATCCTCTGCTCGATCCATAGCTTTTGCTGTTAAGAACTTCTTTTCCTAAATAAATTACCTACTTGTTACAATTGGAAATATCGTCTCCTGCTGTGTTAAACAACCATCAGCCACAACATTTGGTGACCCTTGACCTGTAGACCGCCCTGCCGGGCCCCCTCACATGGCCAGCTCCGGACCTCTCCCGTAGAAATTCTGGCGGTGTCGACAAACAAACACAGGTGAGCATTTTTGCTTTTGATTAGAATATCCGTAAGAGATTCTGAGGGAGGAAAAAGTTGAGCTGACTGTGTGACGAGGTCTGGATGGACGGCTAAAACGAACACGACTGGTGAGGTGTTTACACTAGGGCGATTCCTCTTTTAACAGGTTATAAGTGCGCCACTAATCAATTTTAATTGCATGTTTTCGACCTCTGGTCAAATTTTTCTCCATCTCTTCAAACTTCTCCCTGACCCCTTTCCCTGATCCCTTTACGACACTCTCCACATACACACATAACTGTGCCTTCTGTCCTCTGTAGATAAGACTCTCAATTTTCAAAACAAAAACCGGTGCCGCTCTGCTGTTATTCAAAACACACTATTACAGCTGGCATTCTCTGTGTCAAACTAATTACGTTTACGGATACACTATTGTTCGTTTTCTTATTGGCTTGTGAAGTTGTTGCTACAGAGAGGCTAGCTGTGATAATATGAGCAGAGAGTAAAAAAAAAGAAAAAAAAACAATTTGGGCAGCGTGAGACGAGACTCTAGCTTGTTTGCACTATTGGGCCACACACACACACACACACAGTCACACATACAATACACACATACAATACACACACACCCCCCCATCGTTTGGATCAGAGGTCAGGCCCCTGATCTCTCTCTCTCTCTCTCTCTCTCTCTCTCTCTCTCTCTCTCTCTCTCTCTCTTTCTTTCTTTCGTAAAGATAACTGTAATAAACTCTTGATTAAAGACACACAGCCCAGTTTAAAGGAGCGATAACTGGAAGATAACTCATTCTGGGCGTAGAGCCAGCTAGCAGGTCTGGGCGTTGTGCCAAGAGAGATAGCTCTCTCTCTCTCTCTCTCTCTCTCTCTCTCTCTCTCTCTCTCTCTCTCTCTCTCTCTCTCTCTCTCTCTCTCTCTCTCTCTCTCTCTCTCTCTCTCTCTCTCTCTCTCTCTCTCTCTCTCTCTCTCTCTCTCTCTCTCTCTCTCTCTCTCTCTCTCTCATGGGTTTGCTGACCCCTGTTGGTGGGCCAAGGTGTAGCATACAGACTCATCACATCTCTTTCTCTCTTGGGTTTGCTGACCCCTGGTGGTAGAAAACACACACACACACACCGACATACATACACACACACACACACACACACACACACACACACACACACACACACACAGTCACACACACACACACACACACACAACCACACACACACACACACACACAGTCACACACACGCACACATACACAGTCACACACACACACACACACACACAGTCACACATACAATACACACACACACACACACACACACACACACACACACACAGTCACACACACGTACACACACACAGTCACACACACGCACACACACACAGTCACACACACACATACACACACACAGTCACACATACAATACACACACACAGTCACACACACGCACACACACACAAACACACACACACAGACACACACACACACACACACACAACACAGTCACACACACACACACACACAGCAAAGACACACACACACACACACACACACAGACAAACACACACCGACACACACACACACACATTCCTGTGTCCCGGTAGACAGCGGGTTGTGACGTACACACAACACAGTCACACACACACACAGCAAAGACACACACACACACACACACAGACAAACACACACCAACACACACACACACACACACACATTCCTGTGTCCCGGTAGACAGCGGGTTGTGACGCACACACACACAGTCACACACACACACACACACAGTCACTACACACAGACACACACACACACACACACACACACACACACACACAGTCACACACACACATACACACACACACACACACACAGACACACACACACCGACACACACACACACACACACACATTCCTGTGACAGCGGGTTGTGACACACACACACACAGTACGCACACACACACAGTCACACACACACACACACACACACACACACAGTCACACACACACACACACACAGCAAAGACACACACACACACACACACACACACACACACACACACATTCCTGTGTCCCGGTAGACAGCGGGTTGTGACGCACACACACACAGTCACACACACACAGTCACACACACACACACACACAATCACACACAAACACACACACACACCGACATACACACATACACACACACACACACAGACACACACACCGACATACACACACACACACACACACACACACACACACACACACACACACACAGTCACACACAGACACACACACACCGAGTTGTAGTAGCTGTAGTAGTAGTAGATCTAGGTTAACTGTGTCCTGGAGTGGTAGTTGTAGAGTAGTAGTAGATCTAGGTTAACTGTGTCCTGGAGTGGTAGCTGTAGTAGTAGTAGATCTAGGTTAACTGTGTCCTGGAGTGGTAGTTGTAGAGTAGTAGTAGCTGTAGATCTAGGTTAACTGTGTCCTGGAGTGGTAGTTGTAGAGTAGTAGTAGCTGTAAATCTAGGTTAACTGTGTCCTGGAGTGGTAGTTGTAGAGTAGTAGTAGCTGAAGTACAACCACACACACACACACACAACACAATAAACACATATACACACTAAACAACGATGCATACAGCAGAGGACATACTGTTAGACCGGAACCCGCTCATAAAGAACCTAATTCTCAAGGTTGGTGTCCGTTGGCAGAGGCGTACAAAGGCCGGGGACACAAAATGGCTTTCCGGAGGTACTTTTGATCTCGACATATGCGAAGAGATGAATGTAATGATTCGTAACCACAAGCCAGGCGACAGCAGCAAAAAGAGGTTGAAAAAGAGGACAGAAGAGTTGGGGGTAATGAAGCTCTACGCCCAGAAGGGGAGAGCATACAGGCAGGAAGCTTTAGCGCTAAATCAGAGAGAGACGGATATAGGGAAACCAACATCCCCACCTTATGTCACGCAATTGCCGGTGGGCATTGTGACAATAAGAGGAGAATATGAGGAGACGGAATTAGGGACCCCCGCTATGTCAGAAACCCCCGCTAGGTCAGAAACCCCCGCTAGGTCAGAAACCTCCGCTAGATCAGAGACCTCCCTTAGGCGAGATACCCCCCCCAAACTGACCCCGCAGGATCTCTATCCGAAAGTCCTGGCGGCATATGGCGAGACAGTACGTCGGAAGTTGTATGATGCAGAGGAAGAGGAGGTAGAGAACCTGGGCAGGCAGAGGGAGGGAGTCGGGAGGAAGATAGAGGAAGAGGCCCGTCAAAATATGGCACAGCAGACATCAGGGAAACACGGGGCGTGTGGCCACACCAAACTGTTGACTGATGAGGAAGATGAGAACGACACGAAACCAGCACAGGAGAAAGGAAACATTACAGGAACCCTGACTTTCGCCCCTACATTCCTGGGAAGTGTGACAAGTACAGGCCAGTTTCCCCTGCTAATAAAGGGGAACGATATCTTTCACATGCCATGGTCACCTCTAGACATCGATGGCATAATAGCAAGACTACCGGACCTTTCAGAAGGAGCCTCCAGGTGGATCACGCAGTTTGAGGAAAATACGTCATCTTTTCTGCTAGCAGTGGGTGACGTCAAATCCCTGTTGACGCGCTTGCTAGGAATTGGTGCCTGCCGGGACATCATGGGTGATACATCGATGCGAGTGGCATGCGACACGCAGGCCCATGATGGAGACATATTCAACGCGCATAGAGCGGCGTTGTGGTACAAACTCAGGAATCAATATCCATCACGTATTAATCCGGCAAAACTGGCGGGCAACCCCATAATGGAGACGGAAGGGCCTGGCACCTATGTGAACAAAATACTGAAGGAGTGGAGAGGTGAGCTAGGACACAACCCAGAAATTGACCCGTTGCAGAGAGCGATGTTTAGAGAAAGTGTGATGAGAGGGCTTCCAGAGGTGGTTAAGAATAGACTGGAAGACGTGGTGGGGTTAATGGACATGACTTATCCTTTGTTCTGTGCACATGTAACACATAGTGTGGAGAAGCAAAGGGCTCAGGAGCAGAAAGTCAGGGATCAGGATAGAAATGACTCAAGGAAGTTAACTCAGCAACAACTGCAGCCCCAAAGGAGGTTGCAGGCAGTAATGGTGTCATCTGCTACCTCTCCACCCATGCAGGACCAGGGACCCCCGCCTGCACCTCAGGTAGTGAGAAGCTATGGCTATAGTTCACAGAACCAGGCGTCCAGGCGGCAGGCAGGGAATGGGCAATCAGGCCCACGGTTTACACAGGGACCGGGGAACGAACAACAGTTTCCCCGTTTCCACTGTTGGAACTGCGGCATGCAGGGACACAGGGAAATGAGATGTAGGCAACCATACCGTCCCGGCTCGGAGTATGGAAGACCCGTGCGCCAGGGGGAGTCACAAGGGCCCCACGACCAGGGGGAGACAGGAGGGCCCCGAAACCAGGGGGGTAATCACTAGGGGTGCCCAGAGAATGCGACGGGGGGAAATCAAATGATTGTGGTTTCCAAGGGAGCTGAGCAAGAACCTATTCTGCAGGTCCTAGTGGAGGGCAAATTAACAGAGATGATGGCAGACACTGGAGCAGGTTTTTCCTGCATAAAGCAAAAATACGCCGCTCACTTACCCCAGTCTGGACAGTATGTTCGGACGGTCGGATTCTCGGGAAAAACACAATTAATACTGTTGGGGAAAATGTGTATACGAGGGTGGAGGTAGGAAAGGGGTTAGTCTTGACTAGTTTAATATAGGTCAACTAGCAGGGCTCAAAGACACTAGGGCGACAGTCTGGCTGATCTTAAATCTTCAATCTTCAATCTTAAAACAGCCTCAAGATAGCAGATGGACATTTCAGTACATCATATCGTGTGTTCTAATCTTGTGTCTTTTCTCTCTTACACACATACACAGCACACACACAGACACAGCACACACACACAGACACACACAGTCGCACAGACATACACACCGACACACACACACATTCCCTGTGTCACAATACACACATACAATACACACACGTCTGTACACAGACGCACACACACAGACACACACACACATACACACACACACACACAAACACACATATCTCACTCTCTCTTCATGTTCTTAATGTTTTACATCATATCGTGTGTGGATATCATATCTTGCTTATCTCTCCTCATGTTCTCTCTCTCTCCAATGTTAAATCTACGTATCATCTTAATGTACGTCATGTCAGATCTGACATGATGTGACACGTCATCATATCTGTCATGGGGGCAGGACTGAGAGGGGATTTAGGGACAGGCAAAGGGTTCCAGGACAGAGTGTTTTTGTTCAAGCTGTGGCGATCATCTTTGACCCATAGCTCTTGCTGTTAACGAACTTCTTTTCTTAAATAAATTACCTATTTGTTACAATTGGAAATATCGTCTCCTGCTGTGTCAAACAACCTTTCCACAACAATACCCACATCAGATCCAATCTCTATGACGTATAACAACAAGACCATAACAATACCTGTATTAATTTCGGACAGCACCCCGCGCAATCTCTTGGGACGAGATGCAATGTGTAAACTAGGCTGTAAAATCCTATGTACGCCTGAGGGGATTCAAATTGAACAAGACGTGTACCAAATGATGCTACAAGGGACGGGGGAGAAAGAGGCCACTGTGTTCTGGCTGGGCAACATAGATGCAGAGCTGCAAAGGGTCTGTGACCCCTGGGAGCCATTTCTGAAAACCCAACTGCCTCAGTCTAGACAAACAAACATGGAGGCACATTGCACACTACAATATTTGACGAATAGTGACCTAGTTAGGAACAAGGCATGGTTGCAGGGACAGCCCGAGCAGGTGCAGATTAACTCATCTACGATAATTGTAGGGAGACAGGGCGCGGCGTTGAGGGTTAACACGGGTAAGTATCTACGGGAACAACATAGACTAAGAGACGCCGCCCCACACATCACTCTGAGAATAAATCCTGGTTACGAATCCGAACATCTAGGTTCAATGATACAGGAATCCGAGACTCAAAGGTGGGTCTCCACGGAATCTCCGCTAATTTGGAACAGCGCAGATGGGAGTTTCATAAAAATAATGATTTCCTTTTCAGTTTTGGCAAAACCGCAAGTAATCAGATTACCAGGAGACCCTTGCGTTATTCCAGAGGCGGATGCTTTGCTGGAACAGGACATGTTGGCGCGCACCCCGGAACGGTTGTGGTCAAAACACGACACAGATGTGGGTCTAATATTGTCGGCACAGCCAGTGAAGGTCAGGTTAAAGAAGGGTTGTAGACCACCCTTTATCAGACAGTATACAATGAAGCCAGAGTCGGAGGAAGCTATATCACATCAGATTGAGGGACTGTTAAAGGGGGGAGTGCTCGTCCCTTTCAAATCCAGATGTAATACACCTATCCACCCAGTGCTAAAGGCGGACAGGGCTAGGTACAGACTGGTACACGATTTGAGGGCGGTGAACGACGTGGTGTCTGGACCAGAGGCGGAAGTCGCTAATCCACACACCCTCCTGACAAACATCCCGAGTAGCTCGCAGTACTATACGGTCATTGATCTCACGCAGGCATTCTTCAGTGTTCCATTGGAAAAAGAGTCTCAGTATCTGTTTGCTTTTACCCACAGGGGGAAACAATACTCTTACACCCGGTTGCCACAAGGGTTCGCGCACTCGCCGCATTACTTCTCGAAGGCGCTCAAGGAAGACTTGCAAGGAGTGTGCGACACACTACTCAGCACGGTTTTACTGTATGCAGATGACATTCTAATCTGCTCGGATACACGTCAGCAGTGCCATGAGGACTCCATCAAAGTTTTGAGTGGATTGGCCGTGGGAGGCCACAAGGCATCCCGTTCAAAACTGCAGTACTGCCAGCCAAAAGTTGAGTACTTGTCTTGCGTCATTCAAAAGGGCATAAAAAACATCTCACCCACGCAACTCGAAGCTGTATCCAAGGCACCTAGGCCATTGACGGTCCGACAGATGATGACGTTTTTAGGGATGACTGGGTACAGCTCTGAGTGGGTGGAGGACTATACGATAGCGACAGCGCCGTTGAGGATGATGATAAAAGAGGCGGGTACAGACAAGCTTCGCGCTCCCTTGACATGGACCGAGGAGGGGGAGGACGCGTTCATAAACATTAAGCGTCTGTTGTTACAGGCCCCTGCCCTGGCGCTGCCGGATTATGAGAAGTGTTTCCACCTATTCGTCTCACATAGAGCGCAGCATGCGACAGCTGTCCTGACTCAAACACAGGGGGTGAGTGGGAAAAAACAACCGATAGCATATTACTCTAGAGCTCTTTCGCCGGTAGAGCAGGGTCTGCCACCTTGTTATCAGGCCCTGGCCGCAGCACATTTGATGTATGAGAAGGCAACGGCCGTGACAATGGGATATGACATTTGCATTTGGACACATCACAAATTGGCAAACTTGATTGAAAGAGGCAAATTTGTTCTGACCAGCCAACGGCAACAGGCTTACATGAGGCTCCTGCAGTACTCGGACGTTACGATAAAAACATGCCACGGCAGTAACCCGGCAGATCTGGTACCACTCCCGAGCGAGGGTCAACCGCATGAGTGCGAGGTGGAGGTACAGGCTTTCGTGAAACTCCGTCCTGATTTGGGAGTCGACCCGCTCGCGATAGCAGAACTCTCACTTTTTGTGGATGGGTCCTGCTATCGGGAGGGGGAAAATTTAAGGTCAGGATACGCCGTCGTACAGTGCAAACCTAACGGAGAAACACTAACAAGAAAGGCCGGACAATGCATGCAACCATGTTCGGCCCAGCTTGCAGAACTAATAGCACTAACAGAAGCATGCATAATAGCTAAAGATCGCACGGTTAACATCTTTACAGACTCTGCGTATGCGCATGGCGTATGCCACCTATTCGCGGCCATTTGGAAGGCAAGAGGCTTTAAGAAATCGGACGGCTCACCGATCCTTCACCACAAGCAGGTTGTGGCGCTTATTCAGGCTGTAAAGTTGCCCAAAAGCATTGCTATCGTAAAGTGCCAGGCACACAGAAAAGACCTGTCCTTTGTGACGACGGGAAACAACGCGGCGGACGAGGCCGCGAAGGCGGCGGCTGCGGTGCCGTCCACGGCTGTTCTGATGTTTGCGGCCGAACTGACGACTGAGGTAACTGAGGATAATTTGAGTGATCTTCAGGACTCAGCCACGCAGGCCGAGAAACAGTCGTGGACGGAGAGGGGGGTTGTAAGGGGGGCAGATGGTCTGTGGAGGAGTCATAACGGTTTGATAGTCGCCTCCATCGATCTTCTGTCCTTGGTGATACCTGAGGCTCATGGTGTTGATCACTGTGGAAGAGCAGAGACCCTGAAACGAATCACGAAAATGGGATTTTGGTCCCCAAAGCTTCAGGCACAAATTGACCTTAC
Organism: Notolepis coatsorum; assembly: GCF_963971535.1. Taxonomy (NCBI): domain Eukaryota; kingdom Metazoa; phylum Chordata; class Actinopteri; order Aulopiformes; family Paralepididae; genus Notolepis; species Notolepis coatsorum. The sequence continues at coordinate 106,382,604 of NC_140176.1, forward strand.
ACTAGCCAGGTGTTTAACATGCTTACAGGGCAATGTGCGCAAAGGAGTACCGACAGTGGCGGCTTACACACCCCTCCCTGAGGGACCATTCAGACATCTGATTATGGACTATACAGATATGATAACGCCAGTGCAGGGCAAACGATACCTCCTGGTAGTAGAGGACTGCTTTAGTCGCTGGATTGAGGCCATTCCATCTAAACACAAGAACGCGGACACAGTGATCAAGTTCCTGTGTCGCGAGGTCATTCCGAGATTTGGAATTCCCACGATATTACAAAGCGATAATGGCCGCGAGTTCATCAACAAGGTGGTTAAAGGGCTGATGCAGAAATTAGGTATAAGACAGCGCCTTTCCTGTGTCTATAGTCCCGGGTCGCAGGGGAAGGTGGAAAGGGCCAATCTGGTCATTAAAAACAAACTGTTGAAAATCTGTATGCAAACTAAGCTTAACTGGATTGATGCTTTGCCACTTGCTCTGATGGCTATTAGAAGCAGCGTAAACCGCCAAACACAGCTAACACCGCATGAAATGCTTACAGGCCGCAGCATGCCAGCACCGCCATTTAGACACCTGGCTAGGGGCCCGGCATTAGATATTTTTGAGCAAGATCTGAAAAAATATCTTCAGCAAGTGACTAAAATACATGAAGCTGTGTTTCGACAGGAGCAGAGAAAGGAGAAAAAGGGGGTGAAGGAGGCGGAGAAGGAAGCCACCAAACCGAGACTGATCCCTGGGGACCTGGTCTTCGTAAAGGTCCACAAGAGAAAGTGGTCATCACCCCGGAGAGAGGGCCCGTACGAGGTGATCCGATCGACTGGAACGGCAGTCCAAGTCAAAGGATCAGCGACCTGGTTCCACTTCAATCACTGCATAAAGGCCAGCGGCGATCTCTTGGGGGATACAATCGATCGCAGTTATGCAGAACCCGACATGGAGGGTCCGAGACGGCAACTGGAAGGTGCAGTGCCTGCTGATGCTCCCGCAGATGTTGGCAGCAGTGTGCGGACGGTCGGCCGGGCACAACGACGTCATTGAGAACCGTCACGGTCGACCCGTCCTTGAGGATGACGGGTTTGAGTGGGTAGGAGTCCCACGGGGTCCCGCTCAGGCTCAAGTACCGGCAGGCTTTCATGACCAGGCTCAGAATCAGGCGCCCCCTCTGCCCTCCATCGAGGAAGGGGGGGAGAAGATAAGACTACAACCAAAAGGGGTGTTTCCCGTAGGACCGCAAGGGCATGTTTTTGATTTTGACCATTCCCCCGTTACAGGCGGGGATACTTACCATTATACTAACGAGGATCGGGTTGTGGGGGTAGATAGGAGGGTTGAGCCTGTCCCGAACCAATCACAGGGGACAGGGGTGAGGGGAAAAAGGGAGGTCAAGGACACTGAGTCGGAAGAGGTGGGGGGACAGGATATGTTCCAGAGGACAGCCGGAACGTTGAGGGACTCAGTGGGCTCACTCTGGGCCAGGTTGAGGGGTTTGCTTCCTTCCGGGGAACAAGATGGGGGCGACTATGACTATGACGAGGAAGACCCGGAGGCTGACCCGATGTATAGGGCGGCTTTAGGGAATGAGTGGTTTAAGTGGGTCCAGTACACGAGCGCGCAGAATCAGATAGAGGATTGTTATGTCTGCTCCAAGGCACGTCCGGATAGGCTGCTGGTGAAGGGCACGAAGTTCAGTTGGGCTCAGTGTGACAGGGACGCAGAGGCATGGGAGGGGCCCCATAATAGTCGCCCTTGGTGCGAGGCAGAGTGTTTGGGGTTTCTCGGCTCTAGTCGTTTTAAGGCGGCAGGAAACGTCACGGATTTCAAGGATGTCACTATGCGGGAACGTTGTAGGAAATTGGATGTACGTGTGCAGGGGGTAGCGACGGGGTTGCCAATACCCAGAGGTGTCAAACTATGGCTGACCAAGGATTTCGAGTGCTTGCAAAAGGAGGGGACCCGGGACGTAGGGGAGGTGGCAGAGGGGCGGTGCACTACTATTTGGAGCATCACGACTAACTGCACGAAAGAAGGAAAGTGTGGACACGGGGTCGTGTTAAAGGGAGTGGATACCAACCCACGGCCTGTAGCTTGCCCTTTTCATGTCCAGGATATGGCACTGGCGGACCAATACTGGCTCTGCGGCGGTAGGAGGTTGAGGAATACACTTCCTTTAGATTGGTCAGGTAGATGTGCCCGGGTTCAGGCGATCATGCCAATGGTGGTCCTACCATTATCAGTGACGGAAGGACCTTCTGAGTCTCCTATCTCTCGAACGAAGCGTAGCTACAAGGCAGACCCAAGGGTGTATCTGGACAGCATAGGACAGCCAAGGGGCATTCCAGCCGAGTTCATGGCTAAGAATGAGATTGCGGCAGGGTTTGAGTCTATTCTGCCATGGATATCGGTCAATAAGAACACCGGGTGGATCAACTATTTGTTTTACAATCAGCAGCGGTATCTCAACTACACCGAGGAGGCGTTGGATGCAATGGGGGACCAGATGCACGCGACCAGTACGGTGGCGTGGCAGAATAGACAGGTTCTGAACTGGTTAATGGCGGAGAAGGGTGGAGTCTGTTCCATGTTTGGACAGTACTGCTGCACATTCATTCCGACGAATGTGGGGCCAGGGGGAAAGTTCTCCGAGGCCATGGCTAAGCTGAAGGATTTGAGGGAGTAGTTGAGGGGGAATTCTGGCCGGAATGAAGAATGGTGGGGGAGTGGGGTGTTGGAAAGATTGGGACAGTGGGGAAGCATAGTGATGCAGACGGGGATATCCATTGGGGTGGCAGGGTTGATATTGGTTCTCCTTTTCTGTTGTGGTATGCCTCTCTTGGGTAGGCTGGTAACTTCACACGTAACGAGCCAAATGCTGATGGTGGGACAGAAAGAGATTGAGCCACAAATCGGGCCATGTCCTCAGCTTTATGCTGCCTTAGAGGGAGACGAGGGGATAGAGGATTAGGGGTATGGTGAGGTAGGGGCATTTTCTTTTTGTTGGTTCTTTCCTTTAAGAGTGACGGGGGATGGTCTGAGTGCAGTTTTGTTGGTTTATTCCTTTAACTAGGAATTTTAGTCTGATTTTCTAATGATCCTTCGGCATAGAGATTGCAACCATTGAAAATCATTGCATTATTTTTTATTTTTTTATTATTTTTTGTTTATTTTACTCGTGGTCCTGGTCAAACCGGAATGGGAAGGGGCATCGGCAGAGTGTCGGTTCTGAGCCTGAGGAAGCATTGAGAAGAAGTGGTCTGGGGATCGGTTCTGGGGACTGGAGGGACAAAGGGGGGGGGCTAACGCAGTGGGCAAGATGGGCACCTCCCGTCGAAGATGGGGGGACACGTGGTGAGGTCGGGACCAGCGCCTCCCGTCCAGGCATGGGGACATGCTTCTACGGGGACTGGAGGTGTGGCGTGGTGGTTGCTGTATTGGCAAAATGTGACTTTTGGCAATACGGTGAGGAGACTATGGCGTGGGCATGGAAGGTGGGCTGAGCGATGGACACTGGGACTCAATGTTATGGAAGAGACAATGTCATTTTTTTTGGGAGGGATGTTCTATGTTTAGTTCTGACGGTCAACTTCTCCTTTCCCTGATGAGAGTCGCGGTTTCCGGCCGGAACTGTGGCTCATTTGGTAAGCGGTGGAGGTTGGGGGGATTTGTCTGTCAGGTTAGGATTATAAATTGGGGTATTTTGTTGATGTTTTATTATTACTCTTGTTTGGAACGGTTTTGTGTTTTGGTAAGAACGGTAGTCAGCCTTTGTTGGTCCGTTAGGGGTCCAGTGAATGAAGTAAGGTTTCTGGTTTAGATTAGGCATTTAAACTTTTATTATATAATTGTGGTTTCTCGTTTAGTTAGACGTTCACATTTTCTTGGTTATATGATTTGGGTGGGACTAGGGATAGCCCCAAATGGGGGAATGTTGTGGAAAATGTGTATACGGGGGTGGAGGTAGGAAAGGGGTTAGTCTTGACTAGTTTAATATAGGTCAACTAGCAGGGCTCAAAGACACTAGGGCGACAGTCTGGCTGATGTTCTTAAAACAGCCTCAAGATAGGCAGATGGACATTTCAGTACATCATATCGTGTGCTCTAATCTTGTGTCTTTTCTCTCTTTCACACATACACAGCACAGTCACACACAGACACAGCACACACACACAGACACACAGACACACACACACACAGACACACACACACATACACACACACACACACACAAACACACACACACACACACACATCTCACTCTCTCTTCGACACACACACACACACACACAGACACACACAGTCGTACAGACATACACACCGACACACACACACACACACACATTCCCTGTGTCACAATACACACATACAATACACACACGTCTGTACACAGACGCACACACACACAGACACACACACACAATACACACATACAATACACACACGTCTGTACACAGACGCACACACACACAGACACACACACACATACACACACACACACACACAAACACACACACACACACACATCTCACTCTCTCTTCGATGTTCTTAATGTTTTACATCATATCGTGTGTGTACATCATATCTTGTTTATCTCTCTTCGATGTTCTTAATGTTTTTATCTAAATCTATGTTCTTCTTAATGTCTTTATCTCTCTTCGATGTTCTTAATGTTTTTATCTCTCTCCGATGTTAAATCTACGTGTCATCTTAATGTACGTCATGTCATATTTGACATGATATGACACGTCATCATATCTGTCATGTGGGGGCAGGACTGAGAGGGGATTTAGGGGACAAGCAGAGGGATTGAGGGGTAGAGTGTTTTTTGTTCAAGCTGTGGTGATCCTCTGCTCGATCCATAGCTTTTGCTGTTAAGAACTTCTTTTCCTAAATAAATTACCTACTTGTTACAATTGGAAATATCGTCTCCTGCTGTGTTAAACAACCATCAGCCACAACAGCGTGTTCACACCTCTACAAACGAAACGGACTATTCATTTAAGTGGACCAAACAGGGTAGGTGTGAACGCGCCCTTAATGCTACATGGCTATATGCACAGCGCCATTTACTTGTAACTGGTTGTGCACAGCTCAACCTGTTCCCCCCCACAGGGTCGGTACCGACCCCTTTTGACATTATGATCATATAGGCATATTTTTATGAGTTATGAAAATAATTTGTGATTTTAAAATCAACCGTTTTCAAGTATTAACATCACTACTATGTCACAAAAGCATGTAGAATGTAAAACGTTAGGTTGGCAATAGGTTAAAAGTGTCATAATAAGGTTTTACCTTCTCATTTTTCAAATTGTAGTTTTTTTGCTGCCATTTTGTCGATGGCACTCAGGGCTGTCGATGAGCGTTGACATTTTTTCAAACTACATTTCCCTTCAAGTTCTATGGGGGTTCAAAGTTCTGAGTTGAATTATGGAATATGTCAATAAATGTTATTATTCTTGATAATAAGCCACAAAAGGTAACGATTTGACAAATATTGAAACGCAGTTAGTTTCTCCTCCATATTGTTAGCATATAGGAACAACTAGATCTGAAATTAGTTTCAAAATGCTTGCACTATGAGAAAAATAAAAAAAAAGTACAGTCGATTACAGTAGATATTATTATCTGTTATTATGCATGCCTGGTGAAGCTAAATCCAAATTGAACTCGGGCATTTGAAAGATACTATATGTATATATATAAATGTGCGAATTGGCTATAATAAGGTAATGTATAAGCAAATATTCTATATTCTATAATAATATTTCAAATGGCATTGGTCCGGATGGGAGAATTCAGTACTGTATATACAGAACCTTTGGTTTTATCATCTTCCCTTTATTAATTTCCTTAGATCTTTTGTACACATGATCTCAAGAGGGTACTGAACGAGGTCAGTGGCAGTTTTTTAAGTCTGGTCATTATTATCATGGTGTTATTCACTGTCAAAGATGAAAAGAAAAATCATAATTCATATTTTCCTTTGTTTCATCACAATTTAAGCAAGCCTAGTAATAGACACAGTATTTCTGACACTGAGAATACATTCACTGAGGTCCATAGATGTTCCTAGATACCAAGAATATGAAAATAGCCCTTGTAGAAGTGGAGCAATATTCCATTTACCTAGGTATACATTTTATGCGGATTTTCACCTGGGGTGGAACAGGCGTGACTAAAGATACACCTTTAAATAGTAGGCTAAGGTTACAGAGGGAAGTGTTTCTATTTAAATAGCTATTTTCTATAAGAACACCACTTTTTTCTTATCCACTTTTTCTCCCCATTTTCAATTTTTCTCCCATCCCAATTTCGTGTATCCAATTCTCCCCTCCCCTGTCTTGACGTTGCTAGACTATGCCTCCCACAGGCCGGTTGTAGTGAGGACAGAAGCCTTGCATCACGTGTCCCCCTCCGGTACACGAGGAGGCCGCCTGTCGCATCTTTTCACCGCAGCAGCTCGAACTCTCAGTGGGGAGGAGTAACAAGTGGGAGGCTCACACTTCCCCCGTCACTTCCTGGTTCCGTCGCACCGGCGTCACCAAACCGACCTGTAGGAGTCGCTGTCCACAACCCCAAATCCCCACCCACCGGCTTTCCCACCCTCTAACACTTGCCAATTGTGTTAGTATGAACGACCGGCCAGCCGGTAGCAACGCCGAGAGCTGGGCTCGAACCCAGCGTCTCCTGCGTTAGAGGCGAGCGCCTTGCCCACTGCGCCAATCAGCCTCCAGAACACCACTTGCTTCTATAGTGTTATAAATGTTCCTAGAGCTGTCGTTTATGATGGTCTATTGGCTACAGTTCATAAGCTAGATTGAGCATTGTGTGGGAGGTTGCAAGGTGTTGGGCATAGGACATATGACAGGAGTTTAGGATGTTCTAAATAGCTGGAGATAGATGTACATTGTACAACAAGTTGTTGGCCTTAAACATTTGTCCTACACTGACCCCTACACGCCAATGTGATTTTTAGTCACATACCCACAGAATGATTTCATCAGAGGCAGGTTATGATTTGGATTATTTTTCTTTTTCTCTCCCGCCCACCCACCCCCTCCTAATGTACAGTCTCCTCCCCACCGCATGTATATATTCTCTCCCCACCGTATGTATATTTCTCTCCCACCCACCCCACCCCCTCCTAATGTACAGTCCCCTCCCCATCATATGTATATACTCTGTCAGGATCTATGGGTAACAGTACTGTATATTTGAATATCGTATATGTCACAAATGTAACAGTACTAAATACCTGTATGTCCCTATGCCATAAATATCATGTATGTTGTGTATGTCATAAATGTCAATATTAATTGAAAATGGGGAACCCTGAAGTAAACAAGACGAAAGTCTTTCTCTGATCTGCATCCCCTTAACAATTGTGTGTATTGAGCCGACAGAGCCGTACTGTATTGTACCCTAGGTATACATTTGTACCTTGTTACGATGAATTGAAAATGGGGGACCCTGATGTAAACAAGACGAAAGTCTTTCTCTGGTTTGATTGATTGATTGATTGATTGAAAAGTTTATTAACAGATTGCAGAATGGGTACAGTACAGTACAGCTCAATACATACAATTGTTAAGGGGATGCAGACCAGAGAAAGACTTTCGTCTTGTTTACATCAGGGTCCCCCATTTTCAATTCATCATAACATATATGACATACATGACATACAGATAGACAGTACTGCTACATCTATACATTTATGACATATCAGATTTGCAAATACAGTACTGTTTGTGATACAAAAGTGTCCAGAAAAGGAGTGTATATACATTTGGCATAGAAACTGTACATTGGAGGAGGTTGGTTGGGTGGGTTGGGTGAGGGCTGTACATTGGAGGTGGGGGGGGGGGGTTGGGAAGGGGACACACACACATTTTACACTGTACATTGGAATATTGACAAAGCCTTACTTGGTCATTTACTGTACAACTAGGTTAGGACATTTGTAGGGGCCAGTCCAAGTCCAAGTCCAAGATCGCCAATAAAGGGGTTATAGCATGCGGGTTAAGTGATCATTATATGATATTCCGTACCCGCAAAAAGCTAAAACAAAAGGCTGGCTGTCACAAAACAGTCACATCTAGAGACCTAAAAACCTACTCTAGCGAGGCCTTTAACCTTGAACTGGAGGGTCTGGACTGGTCAGATGAGCTCAATGGTACACTGGTTGAAGAAACATGGCTTGGCTTCAAAACCAAATTTTCAACGATACTAAACAACATGGCCCCCCTAAGAACCACCAGGGTAAAAAATCGCGCTGAGCCGTGGATGCACGCTGAAATACTGACCGCTATGAAAACCAGAGACAAAAAATGCTCTGAGTTTCGTAAAAGTCAGTCAAAGCTTAACATAAGCACGAGCAGTGAACTCCAAGCCCACGTGACTGAACTCAAACTGCAAAGAAACAGACTAAGAAATGATGTAAACTCCATGATCAAAACAGCAAAGAAAAAATTCATCAATGACAAAACCGAGGAAAACAAAAACAAACCGCGTGAACTTTGGAAATTACTCAATAACCAACTAGGCTGCAGTAAAAAACTTAAAACCAGATTCTCAAACATAAACATAAAGACGGACAACACGCTCATCACAGAAAAGCTGGATGTAGCCAATTACTTAAATAGTTTCTTCACAAACATAGCCACAACACTGGTAAACAAACTACCCTCCCACTCAGGGCATTATGGGGTAGAACACATAGTAGCTTACTACAAAAACCTAGGGGTCCACAAAGACGACTTCAAACTGGAAATGGTAACAACAGATGAGGTACTCAAAAAACTGAGCGCCCTCCAACCTAACAAGGCCACTGGCCATGACAACATCCCCTCCAAATTCCTCAGAGACTCAGCAGCCGCCATCACCCCAGTCATCACACACATAATAAACCTCTCTATAAAACAGGGACACGTCCCCAAGGACTTCAAAATAGCGAGAGTGACCCCTCTGCACAAAAAAGGCAGTAAATTAGACCCAGGCAACTACCGCCCTGTTTCTATCCTTACCTCCATCTCGAAAGTCATGGAAAAAATTGTATACGAACAGGTCGAAAAATACCTTGCGGAAAAAAATCTAATCTACGAATTCCAATCTGGCTTCAGAACATCCCACTCCACTGACACATGCCTTCTCTATTTAAACGACCACATCAAACAAGAGGTGGACGCGGGCAAATACTGCGGCATGGTCATGCTGGACCTACAAAAGGCCTTCGACACTGTCAATCACACCATTCTGATTGACAAGCTAAAAGCAATTGGTTTTGATAGTCTATCAGTGAGCTGGATGCAATCCTACCTGGAGGGGAGAGAGCAGATGGTGGAGGTAAACGGTACCCTATCCCCCCCCCTCACAGTAAACTGTGGTGTTCCACAAGGAAGCATACTAGGTCCGCTACTGTTCCTAATTTATGCAAATGACATGTCGTCAGCTTGTGACTGCAACTTGTTCCTGTTTGCGGACGACTCAGCCCTGCTGGTCTCTGACAAGAACAAATTACAGGTTGAAAAAACCCTCAGCTCAGAACTAAGCAAAATCTGCATATGGCTCGCTGATAACAAACTATCATTACACATGGGCAAAACAGAGTCCATTCTCTTCGGTTCAAATAACAAACTCAGCAAGACCGACGGCTTCTCAGTTACAGTGGGTGACAATATTGTCACAAGGAAAGAAGATATTACCTACCTGGGTTCCATCCTAGAGGCAAATCTTTCCTGTGACAAAATGGCATCCAATGTAATAAAAAAAGTCAACCAACGAACTCGTTTCTTGTACCGGATCTCCTCACTGGTAAACAAGAATACCCTGAAGACTCTAGCAGGAGCACTCATTCAAGGGTACTACGACTATGCTTGCACCTCATGGTACCAAAGCACCTCAAAGGCGCTAAAAACAAAATTACAAACATCTCAAAACAAACTGGTCAGACTACTGCTTGACCTTACTCCTAGAACCCACCTCACCCCTGCCCACTTTGACAACCTAGGATGGCTTAGAGTAGACGACAGAGTACAGCAACTTGCAATGGGCCTGGTCTACAAGATACACTACACGACCAAGGTACCCATGTACATGACTAAATACTTCCCAAAGGTCAGTGAATACCACGATCACAACACCAGAGGGAGCTCCACAAATCATGTTAAACCCAGATTCGGCTCAAACAAGGGACTAAACACGTTTCGCAATTATGCCACATCAATGTGGAACGCCCTACCCAAAGCTGTAAAGGAATGTGAATCACTACCCACTTTCAAAAACACTCTCAAAAAACACCTAAGGGAGACTGCAACTCGAAACTGGCCCCTGTAAATGTCCGAACACAACCCCCGCCAACACCCCCCCCCCCCCCACTCCTACCCCCCCCCCCCCCCCCCCCCCCCCAACCACCTCCAATGTACAGTCCCACCCCCACCTACCCAATCCAATGTACAGTTTCTACGCCTAATGTATATACTCTTTTCTTTCTGGACTCTTTTTGTATCACAAATACAGTACTGTAATTGCAAATCTGGTATGTCATAAATGTATAGATGTAGCAGTACTGTCTATCTGTATGTCATGTATGTCATATATGTTACGATGAATTGGAAATGGGGGACCCTGGTGGAAACAAGACGAAAGTCTTTCTCTGGTCTGCATCCCCTTAACAATTGTATGTATTGAGCTGTACTGCACTGTACCCATTCTGCAATCTGTTAATAAAGTTTTCATTCATTCATTCATTCAGTTTCGAATTTCAGTCTCACGTAGGTGTTTTTTGAGAGTGTTTTTGAAGGTGGGTAGTGATTCACATTCCTTTACAGCTTTAGGCAGGGCGTTCCACATTGATGTGGCATAATTGCGAAACGTGTTTAGTCCCTTGTTTGATCCGAATCTGGGTTTTACATGATTTGTGGAGCTCCCTCTGGTGTTGTGATCGTGGTATTCACTGACCTTTGGGAAGTATTTTGACATGTACATGGGTACCTTGGTCGCGTAGTGTATCTTGTAGACCAGGCCCATTGCAAGTTGCTGTACTCTGTCGTCTACTCTAAGCCATCCTAGGTTGTCAAAGTGGGCAGGGGTGAGGTGGGTTCTAGGAGTCAGGTCAAGTAGTAGTCTGACTAGCTTGTTTTGAGATGTTTGTAATTTGTTTTTTAGTGCCTTTGAGGTGCTTTGGTACCATGAGATGCAAGCATAGTCGTAGTACCCTTGAATGAGTGCTCCTGCTAGAGTCTTCAGGGTATTCTTGTTTACCAGAGAGGAGATCCGGTACAAGAATCGCGTTCGTTGGTTGACTTTTTTTATTACATTGGATGCCATTTTGTCACAGGAAAGATTAGCCTCTAGGATGGAACCCAGGTAGGTAATTTCATCTTTCCTTGTGATAATATTGTCACCCACTGTAACCGAGAAGCCGTCGGTCTTGCTGAGTTTGTTATTTGAACCGAAGAGAATGGACTCTGTTTTGCCCATGTGTAATGATAGTTTGTTGTCGGCGAGCCATATGCAGATTTTGCCTAGTTCCGAGCTGAGGGCTTTTTCAACCTGTAACTTGTTCTTGTCAGAGACCAGCAGGGCTGAGTCGTCCGCAAACAGGAACAAGTTGCAGTCACAAGCTGACGACATGTCATTTGCATAAATTAGGAATAGTAGCGGTCCTAGTATGCTTCCTTGTGGAACACCACAGCTCACTGTGAGGGGGGGGGGATAGTGTACCGTTTACTTCCACCATCTGTTCCCTCCCCTCCAGGTAGGATTGTATCTGTTGTATTGTATATGGTCTGCATCCCCTTAACAATTGTATGTATTGAGCTGTACTGTACTGTACCCATTCTGCAATCTGTTAATAAAGTTTTCAATCAATCAATCAATCAATCAACCCATTCTGCATTCATTCATTCTGACGTGACGGACCCTTCCTTCTTTTTATAGTATCCTCTGGGTCACGCTGCATAATATGGGATCGTCACGACCGACGTCATCACGTAACACTACGTACCGTTACGGTGAGGGCGCGTCGTTGGTTCCTCCGCCTCTCGTCGTTTCTCAGATGAATTGTTTTTCTTCTCGGAGGAAAACAAAGCAGCTCTGCGGGAGAACAGTGATATCATACTATTCTACCATCCAACCAACAACACGAAGCCAGAACACAACCACACCGCAGGTAACGTTCACATTACGGGACCTCCATGTTGTCTAAATGTTTAGTTGCTCCCCTATCTGGCGTTAAGCTGACGTTTTGTCGCCGAGCAGAACGGCTGGGGCTAACGTTAGCTTCAGTTAGCTTCGGCTAACATGGCTACTAGCTAACATGGCTACTAGCTAACATGGCTACTAGGCTACTAGCTAACGTGGCTACTAACTTAACTAGCATCAACTAATTGAACAACCTAACCACGCTTTGATAATACAAAACAAACAAAAACAAACCGTCCCGTTAGCCACCGCTTGTTAGCTGGCTGGTTGATTGATTGAAACGTTTATTAACAGATTGCAGAATGGGTACAGTACAGTACAGCTCAATACATACAATTGTTAAGAGGATGCAGACCTGAGAGTAGCCCCTTTCGTGACTTTCGGTTTGCAAGCCTGGGGCTTTTGTGACCGGAGTCACTTGCTCACACGCCCCGATTACCCAGTAGAGAAACGACCAGGCGTCATCAATGGGCTCGCGGTGTGTCAAGAATACATCAGATCTGAATTTCAAAGATACCCAGCGTACAATATGGGTCTAACACAGCTTCACGATGGGGTCTGGAAGCTCGGAGTTGCTGATAAACATTTTAAATCATTTTCATAAAACGAGTGTACTCACAGAGCGAACCTTGGCAAAATGGCTGGTGCGTCCAGCGATCACTGCACTCCCTATCGGTCCCTGTTGGTCATTACAACAATACACAGGAGACGCGCTCAGCAGATTCTACCCTGTAATGGCCTATAGGTAATGACCAACAGGGACCGATAGGGAGCGCAGTGATTGCTAAATGCACCAGGCATGCGACAAGGAAAGTTGCAGAAGGAGAAGACGCCATCTTGCTGCCAGAGTTCGCTGTGAGTAGCACTTGTGTTTCCCAACAATGTTTTAAACTGTTTATTGGCAACTCCGAGCTTCCAGACCCCATCGTGAAGCTGTGTTAGACCCATATTGTACGCTGGGTATCTTTGAAATTCAGATCTGATGTATTCTTGACACACCGCGAGCCCCTTGATGACGCTTGGTCGTTTCTCTACTGGGTAATCGGGGCGTGTGAGCAAGTGACTCCGGTCACAAAAGCCCCAGGCTTGCAAACCGAAAGTCACGAAAGGGGCTAACCTGAGAGAGACTTTCGTCTTGTTTCCATCAGGGTCCCCCATTTTCAATTCATCATATCACACGACATACAGATAGACAGTACTGCTACATCTATACATTTATGACATACCAGATTTTCAAATACAGTACTGTTTGTGATACTAAAAAAATCCAGAAAAAGAGTGTATATACATTTGACATAGAAACTGCATTGGAGGAGGTTGGGTAGGTGGGGTGGGGCTGTACATTGGAGGTGGGGGGGGCGTGTACCACTTCCGCAACGGATTTGATTTCCGGGGTTGGCCTGATTGGCCACTAAGCCCACGTGACCCTACGCTGGCACGCCCCCCTTGCCCCGCTTACGCCTGAGAGTCACACACCAGCAGCTAGCGGCAGCCACTCCAGAGAGCCTTGCTACTACTAGCCGAGTGATGAATGAAGCTCTATCTGTTTCACCTAACAGCACTATTGCTCCGTGATCATAGCCATCCATCTCTAAAGCTAACCACTATTTGTAAAAGCCACAACCACGTTACCATATGTAATAATGTAAATCATTGTGTCGTTGTACATATTGTGTACACCGTTAGAAGCTAACCTACTCTAGCGAGGCCTTTAACCTTGAACTGAAGAGCCTGGACTGGTCAGATGAACTCAATGGTACACTGGTTGAAGAAACCTGGCTTGGCTTCAAAACCAAATTCTCAACAATACTAAACAACATGGCCCCCCTAAGAACCACCAGGGTAAAAAATTGCGCTGAGCCGTGGATGCACACTGAAATACTGACCGCTATGAAAGCCAGAGACAAAAAATGCTCTGAATTTCGTAAAAGTCAGTCAAAGCTTACCAAAAGCACGAGCAGTGAACTCCAAGCCCACGTGACTGAACTCAAACTAGAAAGAAACAGACTAAGAAATGACGTAAACTCCATGATAAAAACTGCAAAAAAAAAATTTCATCAATGACAAAACTGAGGAAAACAAAAACAAACCACGTGAACTTTGGAAATTACTCAATGATCAACTAGGCTGCAGTAAAAAAAAACTTAAACCAGGTTCTCAAACATAAACATAAAGACGGACAACACGCTCATCACAGACAAACTGGATGTAGCCAATTACTTAAACACTTTCTTCACAAACATAGCCACAACACTGGTAAACAAACTACCCTCCCACTCAGGGCAGTATGGGGTAGAACACATAGCAGCATACTACAAGAACCTAGGCGTCCACAAAGACGATTTCAAACTGGAAATGGTAACTACAGATGAGGTACTCAATAAACTGAGCGCCCTCCAACCGAACAAGGCCACTGGCCATGACAACATCCCCTCCAAATTCCTTAGAGACTCAGCAGCCGCCATCACCCCAGTCATCACACACATAATAAACCTCTCCATAAAACAGGGACACGTCCCCAAGGACTTCAAAATAGCGAGAGTAACACCCCTGCACAAAAAGGGCAGCAAATTAGACTCGGGCAACTACCGCCCTGTTTCTATCCTTACATCCATCTCGAAAGTCATGGAAAAAATAGTATACGAACAGGTCGAAAAGTACCTTACGGATAAAAATCTAATCTACGAATTCCAATCTGGCTTCAGAACATCCCACTCCACTGACACATGCCTTCTCTATTTGAACGACCACATCAAGCAAGAGGTGGACGCGGGCAAATACTGCGGCATGGTCATGCTAGACCTACAAAAGGCCTTCGACACTGTCAATCACACCATTCTGATTGACAAGCTAAAAGCAATTGGTTTTGATAGTTTATCAGTGAGCTGGATACAATCCTACTTGGAGGGGAGAGAACAGATGGTGGAGGTAAACGGTACCCTACCCCCCCCCCCCCTCACAGTGAACTGTGGTGTTCCACAAGGAAGCATACTAGGACCACTACTGTTCCTAATTTATGCAAATGACATGTCGTCAGCTTGTGACTGCAACTTGTTCCTGTTTGCGGACGACTCAGCCCTGCTGGTCTCTGACAAGAACAAGTTACAGGTTGAAAAAACCCTCAGCTCGGAACTAGGCAAAATCTGCATATGGCTCGCCGACAACAAACTATCATTACACATAGAGCTGCCGCGGTATTGATGTTTTCCTTACCGCACGAATTTGCAAAATATTTCCTACCGCCGCGGTTATTACCGCACGCACACAAAAATAAAATAAAAAAGTTTGAATGCATTTTTTTTTAGTAGTAGTCTACTCTTTATAGCATATAGCCTGCCTCTAGTCTAAATGTCTATCTTTAGAGGATGACTTTGCAGCATGAATATTGTTTGGGATTCGGCAAGCACGCATTAGTTATTGAAAGTGAAACACGGATTCGAAGTTTCCCCTTTGGTCGTGCGCCGTTCACTCGGTGTCGCGGGCAGGGGTGGTTACCCCCCCGACCCTTTCTTATTATTATTACTATAAAGTTACTACTTTATAATAAAGGCATTCGTTTTGTGGCATTAACATTATATAGTTATACGTTCAATAACATCAGCGTATTTACCGGACCATCTCAGTTCCTTTCTTTGCTCAGAGCGTGCTGAGTTGTCCCATTCTGCGGTCTGTTAATAAAGTTTTCAATCAGACAAGTGTATAGAACGAAGGGCTTTTATTATAACATTCGTTGCAGACAGTAAAATCATTGTCTCGTTTAGTACTCCTGAGGAGCGATGGTAGTCCACTCCGGCGGGGAGCTAAAGCTAACGTTATTAGCCGTATTGTGATGAGCAATGGCTGACATTCAGGACGTAAAAAACTGCAGGACGCTCCCAACGTGTGACGCGTCTCTCTTCTGACCAATCAGTGGTCTGCAATGTTTCACGTGACTTTTCTGGTACCCAATAGGGTCGCTTGGAACCTCGATAGAGGAGTAGGGTATATCTGCAGAGCCGCAAGCCCAACGAGAGGAGGGTACTTTATTATTATTATTATAAAAAACAGCGGTGACGCGGTATTCAGCCTACTCTGCGGTGGCCGTGATGTAACAGCGATACCGCAGTAATGCGGTAATCGCGGCAGCTCTAATTACACATGGGCAAAACAGAGTCCATTCTCTTCGGTTCAAATAACAAACTCAGCAAGACAGACGGCTTCTCAGTTACAGTGGGTGACAATATTGTCACAAGGAAAGATGAAATTACCTACCTGGGTTCCATCCTAGAGGCTAATCTTTCCTGTGACAAAATGGCATCCAATGTAATAAAAAAAGTCAATCAACGAACTCGATTCTTGTACCGGATCTCCTCCCTGGTAAACAAGAATACCCTGAAGACTCTGGCAGGAGCACTCATTCAAGGGTACTACGACTATGCTTGCATAGCATGTAGGGCTGGGCGATATGGCCTAAATATGATATCACGATATTTTCTGACCTTTTGGCGATACACGATACACATCACGATGTTTTTCTTTTTTACCCCAAACAATTCATTATGAGGCTTACCAAGACAGTATTTGATTTTGCAAGCTAACATTAAAGACAAAATAAAATACCCATGCATTTAGCATTTTTATATTATATATTAGATTTAGATTATTAGATTATATATTGCATATATTTAGCAATGAGATATTATATGATTTAGATATGAAATATGATGAATTGAAAATGGGGGACCCTGATGTAAACAAGACTAAAGTCTTTCTCTGGTCTGCATCCCCTTAACAATTGTATGTATTGAGCTGTACTGTACCCATTCTGCAATATGTTAATAAAGTTTTAAATCAATCAATCAATCAATCAATCAATAGCATTTTAATGAAACTACTGTATATATGTATGTCTCTAAATGTTTTGATGAATTGAAAATGGATGACCCTTATGTAAAAAAGTCGAAAGTCTTTTTCTGGTCTTCATCCTCCTGTACTGTATTGTACCCATTCTGCAACCCTTTAACAAAGTCTTCACTCATTCATTCTGACGGAAACATATAATTTTGATTGACAGTCGAGTCTGCCAATTACGTCACAGCGCTTGCACCCGCCCTGCTGTTCTTAGCACCAATCGGCAAGCTCCTAGTTTTTTACTTCCTGAATGTCCTGTGGCTGAACAACGTCAACAAAGCTACTAACGTTAGCTCCCCGCGGCCGTCGAGTAGGAGACCAGTGCTCAACAGGATGACTAAATGAGGCATAATGATTTTACTACAACGAATGTTATAATAAAAGCCTTTCCATACATCTGTCTGATTGAAAACTTTATTAACAGACCGCGGAATGGGCATATCTCAGCACGGGCTGAGATATGAACGAGTAACGTGTGGACAGATTGACGCGACACAATCCTCTTGGGCAAAACATCACGATATCCACGATACGTTGAAAAAGTGTATCGTTAATGAACTGTAGGTGGGGTGGGGTTGGGTGGGGCTGTACATTGAAGGTGGGGGGGGGGGGTTTGGGTACATTGGAATACTGACAAAGCCATGCTTGGTCTTTATTGTACAACTGGGTTAGGACATTTGTAGGGGCCAGTTTTGAATTGCAGTCTCCCGTAGGTGTTCTTTGAGAGTGTTTTTGAAGGTGGGTAGTGATTCACATTCCTTTACAGCTTTGGGTAGGGCATTCCACATTGATGTGGCATAATTGCGAAACGTGTTTAGTCCCTTGTTTGAGCCGAATCTGGGTTTTACATGATTTGTGGAGCTCCCTCTGGTGTTGTGATCGTGGTATTCACTGACCTTTGGGAAGTATTTTGACATGTACATGGGTACCTACCTTGGTCGTGTAGTGTATCTTGTAGACCAGGCCCATTGCAAGTTGCTGTACTCTGTCGTCTACTCTAAGCCATCCTAGGTTGGCAAAGTGTGCAGGGCAGGGGTGTACAGTGCGATATATATGTCGCACGTGCGACACTGACGTCAGTCTGTGCGATGAAAGGATTGACTTCAATAGCACTGGTGCGATGGCCCGCTATCCACTTGGTACTTGTAGTCTTGTGCGATTAAATACAATGTCCCTTCTGCGTAAGACTCCATATATCAAACACCAAATCCCATAATCCCTAGCGAACAATATCCCCGCGAGTTGCGAGCAGTGACGTCATACCCGCTCGGCTCAGATTACAACACAGCAGGACTCGTCTGTCTCAGCAGCAGCAGCTCGTCTCAGCAGCGTTTGGAACGCGGACATTGAAACAGAGCTAGTGGATATTGTTGTCGCGACCCAAAACAAATCCCTGCTGTTTTATTCGGCAACGGGTCAAATGCATATAACATGCTTTGCAATCCTCGCATCATAAAGTCCGAAATGAACGTTATATTAGCATGAGCTAACAACAAGCTGTTCAGAGCCATATAGAGAGAACAGCAGACGGGCAGAGTGAGGGGCAGACTGACATTCTCCCTTCTCTGTGTGTGTGTGTGCGTTTGGAAAGATCACATGAAGTCAGATGAGTATATTATATTGATAGTAAATGTACTGAGGGTGGACAGATAATGTTGATATTTAAACATAAAAAATACAATACAAAATAAATGTATTCATGATCATGCAACATAAAACGGTTGTGTGTTGCTTGTGAGTTCCAAAACATTTAACTTAAAGTTTAAAGCTCAATATATCAAAACGTGGCACTTTACAGTGAACAGGAGGTCTATGTGTATTAAAAACAATAGATTGTTTTTCCTTTAAAAGTCTGGATGAGGTCAAAAATAAAAATGTCAAATGATATTTCCGTTGCCTTTTTTGAGTTGATCTAATGTTACTGATTGTGTTAAATGGGCTTATGTTATGATATCGTCTCATATCGATTGCAGGCACCTGCATCGTATCATATCGTGGCATATATCAGCAAATATCGTATTGTTGTCCAAAGAATCTATATCGTATCGTATCGTGATGAAACTGGTGATTCCCACCCCTAGTAGAGTCCATACACCCAACACCAAATCCCATAATTCCTTACACGTAACGTGTCTGGCTGTGTGACGTCAACTTGTCAGCATAAAATGACAGCCAAACATGGCACTGCAACTAAATAACACAAATACAATAGGCACATTTGTGACTGTTACAAATATAACACATTTTATACTTGTGCTACAAGATTTTGGCCTGTGCTACAAAACGATCAACCTCTGTAGCACCAGTGCTATGTGCAAAAAAAGTTAACGTACAGGCTACAGCCCTGGTGCAGGGGTGAGGTGGGTTCTAGGAGTCAGGTCAAGCAGTAGTCTGACTAGTTTGTTTTGAGATGTTTGTAATTTGGTTTTTAGTGCCTTTGAGGTGCTTTGGTACCATGAGGTGCAAGCATAGTCGTAGTACCCTTGAATGAGTGCTCCTGCCAGAGTCTTCAGGGTATTCTTGTTTACCAGAGAGGAGATCCGGTACAAGAATCGAGTTCGTTGATTGACTTTTTTTATTACATTGGATGCCTTTTTGTCACAGGAAAGATTAGCCTCTTGGATGGAACCCAGGTAGGTAATTTCATCTTTCCTTGTGACAATATTGTCACCCACTGTAACTGAGAAGCCGTCGGTCTTGCTGAGTTTGTTATTTGAACCGAAGAGAATGGACTCTGTTTTGCCCATGTGTAATGATAGTTTGTTGTCGGCGAGCCATATGCAGATTTTGCCTAGTTCCGAGCTGAGGGTTTTTTCAACCTGTAACTTGTTCTTGTCAGAGACCAGCAGGGCTGAGTCGTCCGCAAACAGGAACAAGTTGCAGTCACAAGCTGACAACATGTCATTTGCATAAATTAGGAACAGTAGTGGTCCTAGTATGCTTCCTTGTGGAACACCACAGTTCACTGTGAGGGGGGGGATAGGGTACCGTTTACCTCCACCATCTGTTCTCTCCCCTCCAGGTAGGATTGTATCCAGCTGCTAGGCCTGCCACGATAACACATTTTGCTGGGCGATTAATTGCCCCCGAAAATATCGCGATAAGCGATATTATTGCGACCGGTTAGAGAATTTTTTTTGAGAAATTTATTTCCCAAAACTTTTATTTTGAAGCTCACCGCTCCGTCTTTTCCGTTTTTTTAGACTTTTATATTGAAGCCCACCGACCGGACCGGAAGTATTGTTGTGATTATCCTAAGCAGAACCTATGAGCCGACATCGTCCGGTTCTGTTTTTGAGCTAATGATAAAACAAATTGTTGGTGAACAACTAACTTTAGGTTAGTTTTAACGTTAGCTACTAACGTTAGATGCAGCTACTACAGGCAATCAACGATGAGGAGGAAGCGTCAAAGCAGTATATAATAGAATAGCTGTGGTGCGTAAGCACTGCAGCACGACTCGAAACTACCGGAGTGTTATAATAAATTAATTCATGTTTAACTTGTCCCCGTGTCCAGTCCTTTGACTAGCCCCACCCGTTCATTGTAAACATGATGCATGTAATTGTATTAACGTTATTCTGTGTTGTACTTGTAGCTATGCTATACGTTGTATTTCGTTTGTTAGCTATTTAGCTAATGTTGTTAGCATGGAATGAGAATCAAAGCTCTATCTTTCATCTTTATTTAGCAGTCCAGTTTCTCCGGGCAGTAGCGAGTAACTACTTGGGTCTAAAAATAGCTAACGTTACACTACAAATAATGCTACTTGGTTAAAAGGAGCAACACTATTGAGAAATGTAGTTAAGCTGTGGCGTTGCCCCACGGAGCTCCCGTGCTGTACTCTAGTAACGTCAGCGGCCCGCCTCCCAACACGGACAGTGACTGACAAGGGGCACTGGTTCCGCCTCATTAAAACAAACGCGCAAATAGCAATTAATCGCGCCCGTCAAAATCATTGCATTCATTTGAATTATCGCAGCAATTAATCGATTTATTGCTTATCGCGGCAGGCCTATCAGCTCACTGATAAACTATCAAAACCAATTGCTTTTAGCTTGTCAATCAGAATGGTGTGATTGACAGTGTCGAAGGCCTTTTGTAGGTCTAGCATGACCATGCCGCAGTATTTGCCCGCGTCCACCTCTTGCTTGATGTGGTCGTTCAAATAGAGAAGGCATGTGTCAGTGGAGTGGGATGTTCTGAAGCCAGATTGGAATTCGTAGATTAGATTTTTATCCGCAAGGTACTTTTCGACCTGTTCGTATACTATTTTTTCCATGACTTTCGAGATGGATGTAAGGATAGAAACAGGGCGGTAGTTGCCTGGGTCTAATTTGCTGCCCTTTTTGTGCAGGGGTGTTACTCTCGCTATTTTGAAGTCCTTGGGGACATGTCCCTGTTTTATGGAGAGGTTTATTATGTGTGTGATGATGACTGGGGTGATGGCGGCTGCTGAGTCTGAGGAATTTGGAGGGGATGTTTGTTTGTGACTTTGACAGCTGGGTTGGTTTAGCTGAGAGCCAAAAGGCCAGCCGGGCTAACCAACTAGCATAGTTAGCAGCAGTATAGTCACTGATGGTCTCTCAGGCAACAAGCCTTGTGTTTAACGTTACTCGGCCACGGAACCAACAAACAAGCCTTTGTTCCTCTGCTCACGGTGCTAGTTGTAGTGTAATGTTAGCCAACATGGCTCCCAGCGAACCTAACGTCTGTTTCTGACGGTCGCCGTCGGTTGTGTGATAGTAAAGGGTTAACCTTCTGTCGTGTGGCAGTGAAAGGGTTAACATTCTGCAGTGAAAGGGTTAACTGGCTGTCGTGTGGCAGTTAAAGGGTTAACCTGCTGTCGTGTGGCAGTGAAAGGGTTAACCTGCGTTGGCATGCTCTTACCACGGTAAGTCAACTAACTAACGCCACCATTTTCTAAACGAATAATCCAAACAACTGTATTTTATTGAACCGTTTATTTGACCAGGTTTAGTCACACCGATATTAAAAGTTATGTTCCCAGAGAGACCTGGCCAAGAATGGCAGCAGTTAAGCCTACATGACAGATGCAACATACAACTCACACCAAGACCACCACCGCCCAGCTAAAAGTAGTACAAGAAGGTTCAGGGTGGAAATGCTATCATCAATTAAAACATTTACAATGATCAATACTCTTTACAGTGGCGTTAAACTCTTTTAGCTTTAGGAACGGTCATAAGCATCGCATTTAGGCATGCATCGCAAAGTAGAGACAGGAGGTGCTCGAATTAAATGCAAAGTCAGAATAAAGGCCCACAAACAAAGCGAGACTGGCCTGTCTTATCCTCATGGGATGTCGCCTAATGCAGAAGTCGATATGAATGTTATAGCTCTTGTTGTAGCTAGTAGCTTGTTATGAGTATGAAAGTATGTGCTTTGACTAATTGCGTTTCTCTCCCCATTTGGCAGTGGCACGTCTGAAGATCCAACACGGATCCTCATGATACACCAGCAGTAACAGTCCTTACAGTAAGTATCTTAAGGTTCAAGGTTTGTTTTATTTGTCACATTATACGGTACATGTACATTACAGTGAAATGCTTGGTTCTGTATGAGGCCCCTGACATTGTGCTTCATACAGTAAAAAGAATAAAGACCAAACACTATACAAAAAAGTGTTTAAAATGTTTAAAGTATCCCTGGCCTTATTTGATTTGATTGAAGTTTATTTCAAATATGCAACAACATCAAGTACAGATTAGGGCTGAACGATTAATCGATTTTAAATCGAAATCGCAATTTGAAATGATGCAATTAGCAAACCGCAAAAAAAAACGCTAATGCTTTTATTTAATTTTTTTAACCAGGAAGTCCCATTGAGATACAAGATCTCCTTTGCAAGTTGTTATTGTTGTAGGAACGGTTTGGGAGACGGAGGTAAGGGGTTTTAGATTGTGTGTTAAGTTTAGACTTCAGAGAGGGAGAGTAAAGTACAGAAAAAAAGGTACCGTTGGGTACCGGTATCGATTCCCAGGTAAAAATAAACATTTTCAGGCTCGGTGTCCCGAACAGACCCACAGCGTAGGCCAGATGCAAGCCGCATTTTACAATAAACCTCTGTGTGGCTTCTTAAAAAAATATATATATTATAATTGCAAATTTTATCGCAATCGCAATATCTGTCAGAAAAATCGCAATTAGATTATTTCCCAAAATCGTGCAGCCCTACTCCAAACGCGATTAAATATTGTTTCAAATAAAAAGCGAAATACTATTATTTTGTGTCATGTTTCCAAATAAGATTGGTCACAACTAAATGCTTTCTACTTCAATTTGTTGGTTAGAATAGATGACCTCCGTTGAAACTTCACTGAGACTAACAGTAGGGGTGGACGGTATGGTCTAAAATGTATATCACGGTATAATTTGAAGCATAGACGGTAACGGTATATATCACGGTATCAGTGTTTCCGTTAGAATAATTTTTTTTGCCTGATAGGCAGGCTATATAAATGACATCCTCAAGGCATGTAGATTTATAATATTTTAACTTAAAACTAGGCTACTTTTGCGTATAGTCATTATATTCCAAATAAAATAAGTCCCGAGACTCCGTGCTGCTGCCGACTTTAAATCAAATGGGTGTCTGTGGGCAGTCGCCCGACATTAATAAACAGCAGTCTGTTATAATCACATTTTTATGAGCTAACGAATTCCGTTATATTGGACATTTGTATTAATTATATCAAGCGAAGAACTGAGAAATTTGGCAGAGAGAGACGGCAACATTATCGTGGGTTTGCGTGATGACTCTCTCCACCTCGCAACGACTTATTTGCAAAGAGTATGTCGCTGCAGAGCAGCAGATTCAGCTGTTTTAAGGCTCTATCTGGGGACCGCTCAACAGCGCCCCCCCACCCAACAGCTGAATTGCCAATGGCTGAATTGGAGTACTGCACAGTGCCGGTACAGATGGGTGGGTTATGGTGGATTCTGCGGCTCTGCAGCTGCATGCAGTCGCAAAATCCAACATCCAGCTCGCGCTGCCCAGCCGTCAGAACACTACACATCATAATGTTCACAGCAAACTGTAGTTGATCACCAGGTATGTTTTATTAACGTAGAATAATTCATATAAGAAAAACTATAGGGAAATATCTTACCTTTCTCCACTGGTTAAAAATGGCAGGAACTGAAATTGAAACTTGCTGTGCGCCGCGGTGATATGTGTTTATTATGAAATGACAATTGCGTGTTGACACGCCCACTGCGCGAAGCCTCCTAAATAACTTTTTCCAGTTTGCACATATCTATTATCTATGACTAATTCTATCTATTTTTAGGGGCAAATGTGAGTAAAATAGTCGCGCTGTGGTTACATGACGTCATTGCTATTTTAGAGCTGCTCTACCGGTTACAAGGTATAGTCAAAATCCATACCGTTTATACCGTATACCGCAGCGTTTCCGTTAGCCGGTAATTACCGGTATTTGACAGGCAAAATCTGTTGAAGTCCGACATATTTAATCTCTCCGGTCTTAATGTCCGGTGAAAATAATTCCCTCTAAGCACAATTTGATTATTTGAATTGTACTAAAATAGGCTAAAATTAAATAGCCTATGCGATGAACGAAACAATCATTACATTTGTTTCATCGTTGCTTCACCAAGCAGGTATAATAATGACACCGCTGTGTCAGCGGGAGCCTGCTGCTAGATTTGCGACTGCATGCAGCTGCAGAGCCGCAGAAACCACCATAACCCACCCATCTGTACCGGCAAAGTGCAGTACTCCAATTCAGCCATTGGCAATTCAGTTGTTGGGTGGGGGGCGCTGTTGAGCGGTCCCCAGATAGAGCCTGAATACAGCTGAATCTGCTGCTCTGGCGACATACTCTTTGCAAATAAGTCGTTGCGAGGTGGAGAGTCATCACGCAAACCCACGATAATGTTGCCGTCTCTCTCTGCCAAATTTCTCAGTTATTCGCTTGATATAATTAATACAAATGTCCAATATAACGGAATTCGTTAGCTCGTAAAAATGTGATTATAACAGACTGCTGTTAATTTCGGGCGACTGCCCACAGACACCTATTTGATTTAAAGTCGGCAGCAGCATGGAGTCTCGGGACTTATTTTATTTGGAATATAATGACTCACTGTATACGCAAAAGTAGCCTAGTTTTAAGTTAAAATATTATAAATCTACATGCCTTGAGGATGTCTATTTTTAAGCTCAATAAACTCTGACCGGAATTTCTCTCATTTGACCGGTAGATTTAAATCTACCGGACCCTGAGACCGGCAACAATTTTTTCTAACGGAAACCCTGGTATACCGTTTATACCGTCCACCCCTAACTAACATTCTATTTGTGAGCTCCCGCACAGACGTGATAATAATAATAATAGCTTCATTTTATATAGCGCCTTTCAAGCGACCCAAGGTCGCTTTACATAGGGGAAAAAAATAACAAAGTAACAAACATAGTGGACAGACACAACATATAAATATGATGATGGAATTCAAGTTCCCGTTTTTATTGATCACATAGGCAGTCTATACATGGCGTAGGCTACATGGCAGTGAGATTCATTGTTCTTGTACTCTCGTATTATTGTTATAGTATATGCTATTGTCAAGAAGGAAGTACATCATTTTCAATCGTGGCTTTAATTCGTATAGCCGAGAAGCAGTCTCCTAGCAGCTTCATTAATCCAGACCCATCTCAGCCACAGCATAACTGAGACCGGCTACGGAAACAAATCATAAATAGACTATTATAAATAAAATAGCCTAGGATAGGCTATAGCAGGGGTTCCCAACCTTTATTCCCCAGAGCCCCACGATTCCTTGGAGACATAGGAATATGATACGATATAAAGGTATACTGGTCCGTCAGCGAGGAGATAGCCCAGTTGGGGTTCAGTTTCTATTTACACTGAAACGGGAGTTTTGACGGGGACTGCATTGGTTGTAGTGCACACACACACAGCACGGCCAGCAGAGGGCAGGGGAGGCGGTCCGTATTTCCCGCACAGAGCTGAGCTGAGCAAGATGGCGGCAGCATTGGCTATTGTGAGTCACGTGAGGAGAACACAGAGGTGCGTCACACTAACCTGTATGCATTTCCTCCATCTCTGAGGAGACTGCTAAAGCAATATTAATAATACGTTACCATTGAATGATGAAGCGTCGAAGTTAACCACCGTCACTCCAGCCCACGATGAGCTCCCTGACCACAGATGGCTAACGTTTTGTCAAACAAGAGCTAAACTTGCACACACTTGTCGCATTTGGACAATTAAAGGACTGGAGTCTGTTCGGATTTAATCAAAACCCTCGCCGCCACGAGTCGCCCAGTGACTTCATCCAGCACAACGAGACTACGAGAGACGGAGGCACTTCTTTGGGAATGTAATATAAAACGGGGTGAGTGAGTGTTGACATTTTTTAATACTAATGCAACTGGCTCACGTTGATACGATGGTGCCGGCAGGCGGCAGTGGGCTACCTTCTGTGATTTGTTTACTTCGAGGTTGAAGAAAGTGCACTTTCAGGTTGAAAGAACGGCCCTAATCTCAACGTGTTTCAATATAAGCAAGCGTTCAGTATGGAGATAATAACGAGTATATTGTTAGCCCCCCCGCACCCCCCCCCCCCCCCCCCCCCCCCGCTGATGAAAATGGAAGTCATACCGTCATATACCGTATACCGGGGTATTAGGTCATCAAGGTATGACGGTATGAAGAAAATGATACCGCCCAAGCCTACAGCGTAGGGCTGTACAGTGCGACATATATATCGCACGTGCTACAGCGGTCTGTGCGATGAATGGATTTACTTCAGTAGCACTGGTGCGATAGGCATTCGGTTCATATCGATACTCTTATTTTGAAAATCCTGTCGCGGGGTCTCATTTCCGCCTAAGCGCAGCTCCAGCCATAATTCTCCACTTGCACAACCTAAAAGTGGGCACTTCCGACTGACTTCCGGTTGTCAATGGTACTTCCTGTCCCATCCAAATACATTGGTTTTAGCTACTTTTCTCCCCTGATTTAAACAACTTTGTCGTCACAGAGAGGCAATGAAACGTTTGTATTATTATAGTATAGAATGTATTTAATAAGCAAACGTTTGTCAGCAGGGTTTTTGGGCTGTATTTCATGTAAAAACGTTCACTGTTAGTTTACTTGCTCACGCTAATTAAGGCTAATACTGGCTAACAGAAGCTAGCGCAAGAAACGACGCCGCAAAGTATTGTTTATATTGCATTTCTTGCCACCTTATAGCATTTGTACATTTGTATGACAGTCTATAATGCTCCCGTGAGGTTTTTCCGGACGTTTTGGTAATGATTTTCACTATAAAATCATATTTCTAAATGACAGGAAGTTGATGAAAACTGGCCGGAATAGCTTTGAGCTAACGATCTTTGCCGATGCATTCCATTCTAAACGTAACGTTAGTTGTTCAAAACATTACCCGTCTATATAATTTGTTCCTCAACATTAGCTTCTAACTGTAGCAGGCTGCAGCTTGCTGGCTAACGTTAGCTTCTAACTGTAGCAGGCTGCAGCTTGCTGGCTAACGTTAGCTTCTAACTGTAGCAGGCTGCAGCTTGCTGGCTAACGTTAGCTTCTAACTGTAGCAAGCTGCAGCTTGCTGGCTAACGTTAGCTTCTAACTGTAGCAGGCTGCAGTTAGTTTACAAAACATTACCCGTCTATATAACGTTGAGGAACAAATTATATAGACGGGTAATGTTTTGAACAACTAACGTTACGTTTAGAATGGAATGTATCGGCAAAGATCGTTAGCTCAAAGCTATTCCGGACAGTTTATCAACTTCCTGTCATTTAGAAATATGATTTTATAGTGAAAATCATTACCAAAACGTCCGGAAAAACCTCACGGGAGCATTATAGACTGTCATACAAATGTACAAATGCTATAAGGTGGCAAGAAATGCACTATAAACAATACTTTGCGGCGTCGTTTCTTGCAATGCATCGGCAAAGATAGTTAGCTCAAAGCTATTCCGGACAGTTTTCATCAACTTCCTGTCATTTAGAAATATGATTTTATAGTGAAAATCATTACCAAAACGTCCGGAAAAACCTCACGGGAGCATTATAGACTGTCATACAAATGTACAAATGCTATAAGGTGGCAAGAAATGCACTATAAACAATACTTTGCGGCGTCGTTTCTTGCAATGCATCAGCAAAGATAGTTAGCTCAAAGCTATTCCGGACAGTTTTCATCAACTTCCTGTCATTTAGAAATATGATTTTATAGTGAAAATCATTACCAAAACGTCCGGAAAAACCTCACAGGAGCATTATAGACTGTCATACAAATGTACAAATGCTATAAGGTGGCAAGAAATGCAATATAAACAATACTTTGCGGCGTCGTTTCTTGCGCTAGCTTCTGTTAGCCAGTATTAGCCTTAATTAGCGTGAGCAAGTAAACTAACAGTGAACGTTTTTACATGAAATACAGCCCAAAAACCCTGCTGACAAACGTTTGCTTATTAAATACATTCTATACTATAATAATACAAACGTTTCATTGCCTCTCTGTGACGACAAAGTTGTTTAAATAAGGGGAGAAAAGTAGCTAAAACCAATGTATTTGGATGGGACAGGAAGTACCATTGGCAACCGGAAGTCAGCCGGAAGTGCCTACTTTCAGGTTGTGCAAGTGGAGAATAACTATGGCTCCGGCAGCTAGCAACGCTCAGTTCATTTCGATACTCTTATTTTGAAAATCCGTGGTGTCGTGACTCATATCCGCTCCACAGCACACGGACGGCTCTGACACAACAGTACTCGTCTCAGTAGCGTCTGGAACGCGGACATTGCAACATAGCAAGGCTAGTGTGCTTATTTCGCGACCCAAAACAAATCCCTGCTGTTTTATTCCGCAACGGGTCAAGTTTCAAGTTCAAGTTTCTTTAATAGTTGTCATACAGAAGTACAGAATACTTTTATACAAACTGCTTCTTTCTGTTACGCTCCAGAGACTGTGCTAGACAAAAGACAAGTATGCAATAAAATAGTATAGCATGTAAAAATAGAAGTAAAAAAAGAAGTCACGTACGTAGACACAGTGTTCAGTACATACATATGTACAATGTTCAATGCAGTATGGTAACTGAGTTACCATACAATATACTATGCAATATACTAATATACAATATACTATATAGTGCTGCAGAGATGGGATGAGGTACAATTTAGGTACAATTTACAGTAAGGTGTACTGAGGTATGGGTTGTAGTGCAAATCTTTTTCCATTAAATATAAAGTGTGTTTAGGTGTTCTAAAGTGTGGAGAGTGGGTGCTGCAGTGTGTTGTTTGTTTAAAGTGAGTGTGTGCGTGTGTGTGTTATAATGTCACCTGTGCTGCACAGGTGCATGGAGGGTTTAAGCAAATACTCATCTTGGAGGTGCTTTCTTGCTTGCACAAAATACTCTTGCTGTATTGCCTTTTGCTGTATTCCATTTTCTAATCATGGTTAGGTGATATGACCAAAATATCATATCACAATATTTCCAGAGTTTTGACAGTATAATGGTATGACAGTTAGTTTTCCAGTCCAAATTACATTTTTTTTTAATCTTTATCTTGTAATACAATTGTCATGGTGCTATATTTTCTTTAACCTTTTAAATACTACTGCAATGAATCTTTATTTTTATGAACTTAAAAAAAAATATATATATATTACAATATGTATATATATCGTGGACGGCGGTATAGTAAAAACCAATACCGTTGCATGATTCTATGATGGTGTACCTTCATATTGGGTACACCTCCCAGCCCTAGTGTGCAGTGATAACCGCCTGACGTCTCTCCGGTGCTGCGCCGACGGCACACTGCAGAATGTGGTGTCGAGATGCGTAGGGCTGACCTGAATGCTTCCAAGCTTTGAAGCTTCAATCGCTGCTATGGAAATCAATGTCAAAATTACCTTTCCAAATGCTTTGTTTGCCTACAGATTTGCCTACACCAGCATAATAAATAACTTAAGGAGCACGTGAACATTATGGGAAATGTGCTTACTGTCTTCTCCAGAGTCGGACAAGAAGATAGATACAATTGTCCTCTCTGTGCATTCAGTAGAAAGCTATCCGGCTGCAAGCTATCCTAGCTTAGCACAAATGAATGGAAGCGGATACGAACCACAGAGGAAATTGGTATCTATTAGGGATTGGAACGGTTGACGTAAAAAAAATAAAAATAAAAAAAATTACAACCAGGACAGGCCCTAGATATACAGTAGGTCTGGCAATGTGAGACTAGCCCCTGGTTGTCATGTTTTTTTTAACCCCTTTTGGTATTGTTTTCCAGGAAGGCCACAGCTTCCTGGTTCTGGATGAGCAGTGCTTTGCCAAGGAGATCCTCCCCAAGTTCTACAAGCACAACAACATGGCCAGCTTCGTCAGACAGCTCAACATGTGTATGTCCATCTGTCTGTCTGTCTGTCTGTCTGTCTGTCTGTCTGTCTGTCTGTCTGTCTGTCTGTCTGTCTGTCTGTCTGTCTGTCTGTCTGTCTGTCTGTCTGTCTGTCTGTCTGTCTGTCTGTCTGTCTGTCTGTCTGTCTGTCTGTCTGTCTGTCTGTCTGTCTGTCTTTCTATGTCTCTTCTTTCATGTCTTCTCTCTCTCTCCATCCCACTCTTTCTCTCTCCGACTCTGTCTATTTATTAGGGCCAGGCAAATAGGAAATAAATGAATAGCACTCATGACATTTATACATAAATAAATGGACATCATCAAAATTGTCATCATTTTCGCTCTACACCACCACAATGGATTTTAATGTGCTTTAACCACTTATGCACCCTTTTTTGACTATTGCGTACCCAAAGTCATTTGCGATTTATTATACTTTATACTTAAAGCACAGACATGAGTCTGGTCTCTTTTGAAAGGTAACATTCTGAAGTTTGCCTCATGCTGAGATTGTCAATATTGGATCGAATCAAATTAAATTGAATAGTAACCATGTCAATTGAAATGTAATCAGAAAATGTGTGCCGATACCCAGCCTTAACAGCACTACTCATAATGTTATAAATTATTTTCAGATTGACCAGATATCATAACATTAACATTTTATAGTGTCAGGCAAAAAAGGTCATAGTGCATTGTCATAACCATAGCTCATAATATATTATTGTTTCTGTTTCTGTATAACGCCATTATTGATGATCTTCCACCCTACATCACTTCATTACTGGACTGGAACTCTAGACCTTATCATACTCGCTCTGATGATTGGCTTACAAATCTGCGTTTGGCTTCTGTGCCCCCAACTAAGGATGCACCGGAAAGAAAATTCTTGGCCGAAACCGAAAATAAGGAAACACTTTGTCGAATACCGAAATGAATACCGGCATTTTTTTCATTTATTTGCATATTTGTACCATTGCGTCCTTTTGATTTATGCTTTTCAATGACAAAATGTTATTACAAGACAAAATTTGACTAATACAACTTGTTGTTGTATTAGTCTATTGAACATTGTCCTTTCCACCAGACATTATACCACAAAAGCACAATAACTGAAAATAGATAATAAATAAATTAGTCACTGCTTGTGGATAATAATAATAATAATAATAATAATAATAATAATAATAATAATAATAATAATAATAATAATAATAATAATAATAATAATAATAATAATAATAATAATAATAATAATAATAATAATAATAATAATAATAATAATAATAATAATAAATTAATTTTATATAGCGCCTTACATTAGGAATCTCCTAAGTACCTGCCATCTATACCAGCTCTGGAAAGTGGCCTTGATTGGTCCTCCAATATCGCGACTGTACTTGATCCGCGGTATTAAGACCATGATGTGGGTAAAAAGCAGCGTAAAATGATGATGGAAATGCCAGTTGATGAT
Source organism: Notolepis coatsorum (assembly GCF_963971535.1). Lineage (NCBI taxonomy): Eukaryota > Metazoa > Chordata > Actinopteri > Aulopiformes > Paralepididae > Notolepis > Notolepis coatsorum. The sequence continues at coordinate 106,414,602 of NC_140176.1, forward strand.
GGAGACGGGGTGCGCAGTCGGGGCAAAAGAGACCGAGTGCTCGTACAACATAATATTGTGTGCTGCTTTTTCCCCACATCAAAGTAATCAGGTCTTTATACTGCGGATCAAGTACAGTCGCGATGCAATACAGGGATTCTGATTCCGGAGCGCATCATGTTCACAGAACAGCATGGGTTGCCGTCGCTGTTTGAATCACGGTCTGAGCGGGCTGAGTAGGAGGAGCTTGACACAGCAACATTAAGCTTCAGGCTTAATGGGATATGGTTGGGATTTGAATTCATTATCAATAGCCGCAGGAGAGCAACGAAACAACCATAGAGACGATCAAATTATTTGGAAACAGCAGCACATTTATGTATATACTTTTGCTACAAGAAAAAAAAATATGACACATTCAGCCTTTTCACTTCTTCAGCAGAATGTGTTATTATTAATTGCTATTTTCGGTCGAATTTTGATTTCTCAATGATCCTTTGAGATTAAATACAAATTGAATGAATTCATGTATGAACATTATAATCATTAAAATATATATATATCTTACATATAGAGTTGTTCCGATACCGATACCAGTATCGGAAAAGCCGCCGATACTGCTTAAAATGCTGGTATGACGTAATTTATCAACAACACTGCGGTCTGTTGAGTGAGCATTATATAATTTGAAGCATAGACGGTAACGGTATATATCACGCAGGGCTGTACGCTAAGCTTTTTCACTACGGGCACACTTGCCCCTAAATGAGAAATTTAGGGGCAAAAAATTTTTTTTAGGGGCACATTTTTAAATAACAATTTTACCATTATTTATATCGATTGTTTTTGATTTAAAAAAAAGAAAAAATATTTTATATTTTTTTTAATAAAATATATATATTATATAATCATACTTGTAGTTGTATAATCTGCGAGACATCGCCACCACGCAACAAGTCTAAATGCTCGCTATATGCAACCAGCTCCACTGTCTGTGTACTCGAGTAGCCTCCAGCTACGGCCAGGATTCCCGGGAGCTGCAGCTGGACCTATACTGTAGCCTCCAGCTACGGCCAGGATTCTCCGGCGCTGCAGCTGGACCCTATTGACTATATTCAGCGTGCCCTCAGCTCGAATACGCATCGACTCAGTGTTATAAGACATTGATATCAGGAGCTATCTGAACTATTTAGTTTAATGGGACGTTTCGTTTTGAACAGTAAGCTAACGCGAGCTATCATGCACTACTAGACTTACTGGAGCATTTGTTGATAGCTATCAGTAGCTAGCCGGCTGGCAGGCTCACCGAGGTCCCAGTGTCCCACTAGAGACTAGTGTTTACAACAGCCACGGGTGCGGGAGGGAGGAGGAGCAGCAGACGCCGCAGCTCTCTCCGTGTGTCTGAGTTCAGTTCAGTTCGGCTCACTATAGGAGGTCGAACGCGTCGAAAATATGAAGCAATACTAACTTTACTTTTCTTCATAGCTAAATCAGACAGTCAGCCAGTCTATCAGAGTGAGTGCTCAGTCGATTGTTCCCGCTGATCATACCTGCTGAGTGCTCACTGCTCAGCTCGCGTGAGTGACGTCATCGCGTCATCACACGCCTTGGATAATTTAGGAGTGAAATGCGAATGCAAGGCTTGAAAGCACTACTCGCAAGCCCGCCCCCAGATAATATTTACCAATCGCAACGGCCAATTAAAGGGGCAATTTGCGACGATATCATCGCAGTGTACAGCCCTGTCACGGTATATTAACTTGTCTTAAAATGTCTATATAAATGCTTCTGAAGGGGTAAAACACTGGTACAGCTTAGGGGTGGACGGTATGGTCTAAAATTTATATCACGGTATAATTTGAAGCATAGACGGTAACGGTATATATCACGGTATCAGTGTTTCCGTTATAATATTTTTTTTTGCCTGATAGGCAGGCTATATAAAGAATGACATCCTCAAGGCATGTAGATTTATAATATTTTAACTTAAAACTAGGCTACTTTTGCGTATAAAGTCATTATATTCCAAATAAAATAAGTCCCGAGTCCGTGCTGCTCCCATTGGAAACAGCCGGGCTGGATGCTGGATTTTGCTAGAAGCATATGTAGCTGCAGAGCCGCAGAGCCAGCGGCGCTTTCAGGTCTGGTCACAGCTTTCAGCCGTTAGGTGGGGGGGCGCTGTTGAGCGGACCTGACCTGAAAGCGCCGCTGGCTCTGCGGCTCTGCAGCTGCATGCTATTCGCAAATCCACTGCTGCAGCCGTCCTCCCGGCTCCCGCTGCAGCCGTCGTTATCATAACACTACACGCATATCATAATGTTTACAGCAAACTGTAGTTGATCACCAGGTATGTTTTATTAACGTTGAATAATTCATATAAGAAAAACGATAGGGACATCTCTTACCTTTCTCCACTGGTTAAAAATGCCAGGAACTGAAATTGAAACTTGCTGTGCGCCGCGGTGATATGTGTTTATTATGAAATGACAATTGCGTGTTGACACGCCCACTGCGCGAAGCCTCCTAAATAACTTTTTCCAGTTTGCACATATCTATTATCTATGACTAATTCTATCTATTTTTAGGGGCAAATACGAGTGAAATAGTTGCGCTGTGGTTACATGACGTCATTGCTATTTTAGAGCTGCTCTACCAGTCAAAATCCATACCGTAGAGCAAATTGATACCGTTTATACCGTATACCGTTTATACCGTCCACCCCTAGTTGGTAGGTGGGGTGGGGGGGGTTGGGTAGGTGGGGTGGCGGTGACGAGGATCTGAACAGCCATGGATGGTCACCACAGATAATCCGGATGGGCTTGTTCAGTAGTGGTAGAAATCTGTTATCCAATTGATATTGGATTATCTGTGGTGACCATCCATCGCTGTTTTATATTATTATTAGTGTTATTATTAGGGGTGCACGATATTGATTTTTTTGACCCCAATATCGATATCCATAACTTTCTGCTCCTCAAGGTCGATACCGATAACCGATAATATATATATTTCTTGTATTATTATTATTATTATTATTAAAAAAATTTGTATTCCTGTAGTTTTGACCTAACCAGATTTATCATGACATGAGCATTACTACTATGAACAAAACAAAGCCAAGATAGCAGTTTGGACTCTTCAAATAAAGTGACCATATTTATTTTTCCAAATAAATATAATTTGAATCACAGAATTCACAATCCGTCAATGTCATTAACAATGTGTTTCCCTGAACAATGAGTGAACTAAAAACCAACAGGTATTGTGCTTTGTCAGCAGATAAAACATTTGACGCTATAGGAGAGGAGACTGTTGTGGTCTTGGTCCATGAAACAACTATTACTTGGCATTTATAGGACCGCACGCCTCAAAAAGAATTAAATAAACCAAACAAAGTATTTGACATCCTGTCAATAACTTGTAAACATAACATTGCAAAATGTAAACATTTGCCAATTGCCATAGTGAGGTTCATCACTCAGTGATGTAAAAATAAAAAAAGGCCTCTAGAACTGTTGCAAATCTTTGCATAAGCCTGGGATTCAAATTCAATACTGGCAGGTAAAATCGGACAGTCAGATATGTCTATGTAAACAAAGTATACAAACTGAAAAAGTGCATTCCTCACAGTATCAAAAACAAATAAATAAGCTACTGAAACAAGTTCCACACAGTAACAAACAGTCATTTTACAGAACAAAGGATTAATGGCTTGCCTTATAATAATCCATATAAATGACAGTGAGTGAACCCTTTTTTTCCACTAAACTACGCATTGAGGTTTCAAACTTTCAATTGTTTTCGTTTTTTTTCTCAAAGAGAGAGAGAGAGAGCGAGGGGGGGGGGGGGGAGAGACAGATAGATTCACGTTTGACCCTGTATTGTTATTTTTTTGGTAACTATTTTTTTTTAAATTCTGGTCGGATCAGTGGGAGATTTTTTTTAATGAAGATTAGCATCTCTGCCTTCTCGCATGCGAGTCGGTTCCTTTGCTCGGTCATCACGTGTCCAGCAGCAGAAAACAAACGCTCAAGAGTCAACGCTAGTGCAAGGCGCTGACAGAAATGTACGAGCAAGTTGGGCCAGGCACTCGTAACGGGACTGGCTGCTATTCCAGTATTCCAGCGGGCAACGGCTCAGCGTGGGCTCCAACAGATAGGACTGGAGCTAACAGTAAAAACAAAAGCACAGAAGAACAGGATCTAATTATGATGACGTTCTACCGGTTCCATAACACAAGTTATACAGTGTTCATAAAACATTAAAATAAAATATACACTTGGGCGGCTAGGTGGTGTAGTGGGCAAGGCACTCGCCACCAGTGTGGAGACGCTAGGATTCGCGTGTTCGAATCCAGCTCTCCACATTGTTTTTCAGTTTGGCTGGTCGTCCGCAGTAATACACATTGGCCGTATTACTGGGAGGGAAAACTGAAGGGTGGGGATCGAACGTTGTGAACAAGCGACTCCTACAAGTCGGTTGGTGCGCCTGCGCAGTAGAATCAGGAAGTGTCGGGGGCAGCGTGAGCCTCCCACGCGTTACTCCTCGACACTGAGAGATCGAGCTGCGCAGGTGAAAAGATGCGACTGCTGTTACCTCAAGTACCGGAGGGGACTTGTGCTATGTATGACTTAGTCCACATTGCAGCCGGCTTGTGGGAGGCAAGAAACAGCGTTCGTGACAGGGGAGGGTTGAATTGGATGATACGAAATTGGGATGGGAGAAAATATGGAAAAATGGGAGAAAAAGTGGATCAAAAAAAAAAAAAAAATATACACTTACGTCCGCATCCACTCTGCTGTTTTCCTGTTGTTCAGTTGCAGCATCTGTGTTTTCTTCCATGATTGCCTCAAACATTCCCAAGAGCGAGTTGTTGTTGTTCTCGTCTTCCCTGGTCCTCTTTGCCGGTGGCTCGTCTGACTGGGGGCCGGGGGTGTCTGTCTCGATTTTGTGCAGCTGTTCCCGCAGTATTTCTGTAGCTTGACGTTTTGATGCGCGGCTGAAGTATCGGTCCTTGTACCTCGGGTCCAATATCGTGGAGAGATAATACATGGGCTTTTCCTCGATGTCACTAAAATGCCTTTGGACTGCTTTTAACAGGGTCTCCTTTGTAGTTTTCACTCCGTGGTCTGTTGGGACGGTTTGTTTTAGCAGGCATGTTAGGGCTTGGATGGAGGGGATCACGTCTGCAGTAGTGGCTGTTAGGGATGTCCCGCTCGCATTTTTTTGCTCCCGATCCGATCCCGATCATGTGATTTTGACTATCTGTCAATACCGATCTTTCCCGATCCGATCTTTCACATTAGTAACCAATTTCACGCATTTTTGTCAGAAACTGGCGAAGCGAGACAAGCCCCTCCGTTCACATTAGTGGTCTGCAAGGGCCTTGAAATGAAGCCCGTGCCCAGCCCGAGCCTGTGAACTTCAGGCCCTGCCCGAAAATAAGCCTCACTGTAAATAATATTTTAAGCCCTAGCCCGCGTGAAAACTTGAAAAAAAATTATTATTATTAAAAGTTTTTTTTTTGTATTTGTTTAAATATTCGAAACACGGTTTTATATGAACTTAATAAATAAACAAACGAAAATGTCCAATAGGTCTAACTAAATAACACATATCACGCTGAAAACTAACAACCGTTCTATAGCCTGATTCGCAAATCTATTATATAGCCAAATATTAAATAATTTTTGTTTTAAATATTCTAAACACTGTTTATATATTAACTTAATAAATAAACAAAAACGAAAATGTCCAATATGTCTGCCTAAATAACGCATATCACGCTGAAAACTAAGAAGCATTTACATAGCCTGTTTCGCTCTTATTAGAATGCCGTCCCAGTGCTCGCTTATTAGACACTCACACGGCAGCCTCGTAAAACGTATTGAAGGCTATAGAATCTTCTTTGACACACACACACACACACACATGACACAATAGCCTACTCAGTCACTATACAAACAAACAGAAAACAGAAATCAGATTTCGAGCAGAGCAACATAATGAAAGCACAACAAAACAGGGCAGCAGTGACCCAGCAAATAATAAACATCAGACTCACCACTTGACGTCAGTAACGCGTTGAACAACATTAACAAAACTTCGCCAACTTGCTACATACATCCAAGAACAAATTAAAACGTTTGCCAACTGGCTATATTCCAACACAACCAATGCCACTTCGGTCCGGTTAATTTGTTAACTTCATCATCCACCTGAGGGTCATCACTGTTCTCCCTCGAGTTCTCCCCTGAGTTCTCCCTGCACGCTGCGGTAATTGCATCCAAATGTTTATCTGATGACAGCTTGCGCGAAAACGAAACTTAAGAAAAACGAAGGTTATCCTATAACCCTAGTTATGAGTAAAAAAAAAAGGAAAAAAGCACAATAAAAATGGCGGTGCCCGGCCCAGCCGAGCCCGAATTATTTATTTAAAAATAAAGCCCTACCCAGCCCGAACCCGTCGGGTCGCGTAGGGCCCCGTCGGGCTCGGGCAGGGTTGCAGTGCACTAGTTCACATCCCCAGTAGCAGCAGCAGCAGCAACAACAACAACAAAAACAACAACAACGATTCTTAATTCATGACCACGTCAACTAGATTAGAATAATTTTAAATCGTAGTTCAGTTTCACAACAAGAGACTGATGAAAAAACGGGAGTGTGAAATAACGTTACAGGTAAAGAACATAAAATGATATTGTGGTAAAGAAAGATTGCTAGCTAACGTTAGCTGGTTTATTAATAGCTAGCTAATGTTACCTAGCCAAGCTGCCTCACGCCAGTTAGCTTGTTAGCAAATGACAGAGAGCTTAGTTAGCTTGCAGAGAGTCATGAGATTCACTGCGAGGGCTCTTTTAGCTAACGCTAGCTAGGCACGTAGCTATACATTACAGTAGCAATCATTTCACTGTCTGCCTAGCTAGCGTTTGATACCAAGCAAGCTAACATTGACTTTAACGCCAGCGCTAGCTAATGGTTAGGTAACGCTAACGCTAGCTGCAAGGTAGCTCATATATTGACACTATCAATAGCCCCAGTCGAGCGTGGCGGCTCGCATTACAATCACCATACGAGAAATATTCAAAGTTTCAATCTGTTTGCACATTTAGTATACATTCACAGTGTTCGACTTACATAATGATTTGCTCCATTTTGGTCTGAAACGCCAACGAATAATCCTCACAAAGCGAACGTTATTTCATTCATCCAGGTGAACGTTAACTTCATTCAAGCGAGGCATTCAAAACATCTGTTTGGCAGAGCACCAGCCGTCCCCCATTCCTTTGCTCGCTCTAGTCACATAACGTGTAGGCTGGTAAAGCTGGTCTTTCCTTCACGCGGAACGTCCGCCTTGCAAACATTGCAACTGGCTATTGGACTGGCTTCGGTTTAAATTTTAAAAGGCTTCCAACTTCTGACATTTTGTCTAGCTGCTCCGAATCATCAGGTGGACATAACCTGCCCGTGTTTACTTGCGGGAGCAACACGTTGTGAGGTCTGCTATTTTCGGCATACGTCGCTGTCGTGCAACGGTGTAAATAAAAGGAAATTCATTTGTTTAGGCAAATTCTTCTGCTCTGTGTGACAATAAATAAATGAATGATATGTAATTTAAAACCAAAACTAAGGCCTCAGTATCAGTGTAAGACGTGAACATGGTCATGTTTGTTGAATAGATTTTTTTTTTATTATTTCACTCCCGAGTTTTATTTATTTTTTCCCCCTATCCCGATCCTCGGATCGGGATATCCCTAGTGGCTGTAGCTTTGCTAATATTTCTAGTCAGCTGTTCACACGGATCGAGGATGGTCAAGATGTTTTCAACCAGGGTCCATTGGTCGGCGTTGAGTTGCTGGCAACTTGTATTCTACAGCATAAGCTGCGATAGCTTGCTTCTGCTTCACCAGACTCTGGAGCATGTAGCATGTACTGTTCCAACTAGGGATGCCCCGATCACGTCTTTTGCCACCGATACTGATCACCGATAGTCTATGAGCCATATCGGCCGATACACACTGCCGATACCCATCGTTTTTGGTTTTATAATTTATTTTTCATTTTTTAAATATATAATTTATTTAAATTTTTTAAATATATAATTTATTTTTATTTTTTATAAAATATATATATTATATAATCATACTTGTAGTTGTATTATCTGCGAGACATCGCCAGCATGCCCTCAGCGTCCCCAGTCAGAGCGATAGTTCAACTTGACTAACAGGGTCTGAAACGTATAAGATGTTCGCAGTGTTCAGTTATGAAGCATGATAGCTAATTAGCCAACAGCTGCAAAAACGAATAATGTCAATTATGTTATAAGACATTGATATCAGGAGCTATCTGTAGCTACTGCTAGCCGGCTAGATAACGTTAGACAACGCATCATGTATTAAACTAAAGTGAACTATTTAGTTTACTGGGTCATTTCGTTTAAACAGTGAGCTAACGTGAGCTAACGTTAGCTACCTAGCTAACGGAGGTCTCATGCACTCGACTATTGCCGGAGCATTTGTTGATATCAGGAGCTATCAGTAGCTAGCCAGCTAGATAATGTTAGACAATGCCTCATGTATTAAACTAAAAGTGAATAGTTGACTGGGTCATTTTGTTTAAACAGTAACGTTAGCTAGGTAGCTAACGCTAGTGCACGCAGTCTCATGCACTAGACTATTGCCGGAGCTTGTTGACATGACGGGAGGGGGAGGGGCAGTGCGCTGCAGCAGCAGCAGCTGTGCCTGAGAGAGAAGTCAGCGAGTGAGAACTCCGCTGAGAATTGGATCATGTTTTTTGCGTGTCTTCGATCGTTTTTCACGATCGGCGAAAATAAAGCATTATCGGAATTCACAGATCTCATATTTATACTGAATATCGGCCGATACCAATCGCTGGCCGATCGATCGGGGCATCCCTAGTTCCAACGTGTGGCCACGTCTTGTTGGAGTCGTGATTTTGTTATTTTCAGGGCCACCATTAACTCTTCCAGGCGGGTGGTCGCTACTTGGGAGGCGTGTAGCTTTATGCCAAGCAAGCAGTGCAAAATTTTACCGTAGTGGCGTGCAGTAATGCGCCTTTCATTTTCCGCCGCCCAGCGCCCAGGTCGCGCGGAAATAGGCTGTCTATTGCCATTCTCTTTGACAAACTCTAACCTTAACCAGCTCCTTAACAGCGCCTAAACTTAACCGTTCTAACCTTAACCAACTCCGAAACAATGCCTAACCTTAACCTTAACCTTAACCATGCCTAACCTTAACCATAGAAATTATATTGCCATTCTCTTTGACAAACTCTAACCTTAACCAGCTCCTTAACAGCGCCTAAACTTAACCGTTCTAACCTTAACCAACTCCGAAACAATGCCTAACCTTAACCTTAACCTTAACCATGCCTAACCTTAACCGGCGAAAGAATACACGTTAAAAAAAAATCACGTTAAAAAATATTTTCGATGGGATTCGAACTCGCCAGCAAACGAGCCATAGGATCCACAGCCATGTGGCCTTGCCAATTGAGCTATTTTCTAGATACTGAATAAGGGGCGGTGACTTATATATATTGTCGAACCAAGGCGGGATCTCATGCGCATGCGCGGGCACCTCGCGCGAGCACGCCGGCGCACGCACGCACCTGAGCGAGCACGCCGCCGCCGGTGCACGCACGGTAGCATTTGTCTAAGCGGGGCCTGAAAAGAAGGGCGCTTTACCGCACTGGCGTGCGGTGACGAATGCGGAAGCATTTTTGCACTGCTTGCTTGGCATTAAGGAAAACGCACTTGGGAGTGCTTAAAGTGTCCAACAATCTTCCGACCAATGGCAACAGTCAACCACAGCTCTTTGGCTCAGCACAGCCTCGTTCACAGCCAGCTGTAAGGTGTGGGCCATGCAGCCCAGGCTATCAACATTGTAATCCTCCATAGCCTTTGCCATGTTACGTGCGTTGTCTCTTAGGACAACATGGACCATCTCTTTCGTTATGTTCCATTTCTGAAGCATAGCTACAAAAGCCAAACGGATCATATCGGCAGTGTGTGAACCTGGTAGTTCCTGAGAATGCAACACCACACAGTACAGTTTTGAAATCTTTGTCCAGCCACTGCACCATCAGACCTAGCATGCTCACAGGTTTAACATCACAGGTCCATATGTCCGTGGTGAAACTTACGTGCCGTGCATCGTTGTCTATCAGAGTATGAAGGAGTAAGGTGATCTCATCATACTTGGCTTGTAAACACTCCTCTGCAAAGTGACGGCGGCTTGGAATTATAAACCTGGCCTCTAAATGACGAAGTAGCCGACAGAATCCTTTGTCTTCAACAAGGGAAAAGGGCTGGTCGTCAAGTGCCATAATTTCTGTGATCAAGTTAGAGATCGCTTGAGCCCTTGGGTCATTTCTGTCAAACTTCTTTAATTTAGCAAACGCCTCGTCAATAGGTACAAGCCCCGCCGGTTCCTTTGCAGCTGGCTTTGGATTCGCAGCAGCTTTAGCTGCTCGCGCGTCATCGTAGGCTTTTAACACACCATCGTAGTGGTGGTGATGTTGCAGGTGACTTATTATTTGGATGTGTTATAGCCTGTTGCCCCTTTCCCTCCTCGTGGAACTTCTGCATTTGTTACAAATAGCAAGCGAACTGTTTTCCTCTAAAACTTTGAAAAAGTCCCACACTACTGACGCCATGTTTGTTTCCTATCCGTGCTGCTTCTGAAAGTTTCGTGACTACGTCACAGCCAGGCATGAGAAAGCGAGCGCTGGATTTGTGAAAAACTCCCTCTTCCTAAACCACAGTACTGGCAAAACGGGAGCAGCCTATAGTAAAAACAAACTCATTTAATCCCAATCCACCTATACCGCATTTTTTTAACCAAAAAATATATTCTATATAATCGGAGCTATCAATAATTTTATCTGGTTTATCGGGATGACGTCATAATTGCTGATATCGACCCGATAATTATCGTGCATCCCTAGTTATTATTAGCCGCGGCAGCCTCAGATATTAGCCCTTCATTAGCAAAATCCAGAACTGACGTTAGCTTAGCAGTGTTTCTCATCTGTTTATCTGACATACATTATCCTAGTTTAGCTTGGTTTAGGAGTCCATGGTAAAGTTGTATTATTTACAGTTTACTAAACAATTATTTTTCAATCTTCTGTAGATGGCCACGGTATTGCATTTAGTTGTATTTTCATTTAATTTAGTGTACTTTCTGACGAGGACGTGGTCTTAGTTTTTCCAATGCAACCCTGGAAACACCACTTGGAAGACAAACAACAGCTGCCTGCATCAATAACCAATCAGATGTTTTGGCCATCAAATTAAATGCAATATCATAGGCTATATATAGGCTACTATAGCAGTGCATCTGTCTATATATACACCCATGTGTTTTTCAGTTCTTATGAAAATCTTCCTGTCAGGATTTTCCTTCCTTTCCAATTTGTTAGCCTAGGAAAATAAAGCTACCTGTATAGCTGGTTAAGGTCTGATGGTTCTTGCTCAGCTTTCTGTGTTCCTGATGAATTTCAACTGAAAAGCTAGACCTTTTGTTTGTTAGGATGAATGTACAATGTACTGATTGATTGATTGAAAACTTTATTAACAGATTGCAGAATGGGAATATTGGAATATTGACAAAGCCATACTTGGTAATTTACTGTACATTGGAGGGGGTTGGGTTAGGACATTTGCAGGGGCCAGTTTCGAATTGCAGTCTCCCGTAGGTGTTCTTTGAGAGTGTTTTTGAAAGTGGTTAGTGATTCACATTCCTTTACAGCTTTGGGTAGGGTGTTCCACATTGATGTGGCATAATTGCGAAACGTGTTTAGTCCCTTGTTTGAGCCGAATCTGGGTTTAACATGATTTGTGGAGCTCCCTCTGGTGTTGTGATCGTGGTATTCACTGACCTTTGGGAAGTATTTTGACATGTACATGGGTACCTTGGTCGTGTAGTGTATCTTGTAGACCAGGCCCATTGCAAGTTGCTGTACTCTGTCGTCTACTCTAAGCCATCCTAGGTTGTCAAAGTGGGCAGGGGTGAGGTGGGTTCTAGGAGTCAGGTCAAGCAGTAGTCTGACCAGTTTGTTTTGAGATGTTTGTAATTTTGTTTTTAGTGCCTTTGAGGTGCTTTGGTACCATGAGGTGCAAGCATAGTCGTAGTACCCTTGAATGAGTGCTCCTGCCAGAGTCTTCAGGGTATTCTTCTTTACCGGAGAGGAGATCCGGTACAAGAATCGAGTTTGTTGGTTGACTTTTTTTATTACATTGGATGCCATTTTATCACAGGAAAGATTAGCCTCTAGGATGAAACCCAGGTAGGTAATTTCATCTTTCCTTGTGACAATATTGTCACCCACTGTAACTGAGAAGCCGTACTGTACTGATATTTCTTTCCTTACTTTCCCCCCAAGACCAAGACTGGTCTGAATATGACCACCCCTAGCCTCTGAGAGAACTGTGTCTGTTTGGTGGACTGCATGACACCGCCACAGCTGGACCAGGAGCAGAGCTGTTTGGACTGCATGGAAACAAGTATGGAAATGTTGACTTTAATCTGTAAACATTATGACTTTATAAGTGTTGACTTTAACCTCTTAAGCCAGACTCTCTAAATTCACCGACAAGTACATACCCAAGTAAAAGGAAGATTGCTCCACTTCTACAAGCCTGGTGGTACTAAATCCAGATTGAACTTGCCATTGGAAAGAGGAGATTTGGCCCGATCCATAGATGTATGACTTGGCCATAATAAGGTAATTTATAGGCCTGATATTCTATATTCATATTCCAAATTGCATGCACAGTCGGTACTGTATCTACAAAAAACCTGTAAATCATCTTCCTTTTATTCATTTACTTTTTTATTTATTTTTTGTACACTTGATCTCAAGAAGGTGCTGAATGAGCACCTGCATTTTTCACGTCTGGTCAATGTTAGCATGGTGTTATTCACCTTCAAAATTAATTAAAAAAAATTAGAAAATAATGTATATTCTCCTTTGGTTCATTACAATTTACTCGAGAATAGTAACAGACACAATATTTCTGACACTGGGAATACATTCCCTGAGGTCCATCTATGTCCCTAGATACCAGGAACATGCAAATGGACATTGTAGAAGTGGAGCAATCTTCCATTTACTTGGGTATGTACTTTTTGGCAGATTTTCTGAAAATATGGCTACGGCTTAAGAGGTTAATTCATACCGATTGTATTCATTTGAAATGAACGAATAATGTATATTGAATATCAGATTAATAATCAGAATAATCAGAAAAAAATGTGTACTCTGGTTTAAAGATTCAAGAACAGTTTGCTGTACAATGCTAATCTTACTTTGCTAGTCCGCCCTTCACACAAAATCACACAATACTTAAATTAAATAAATATGGAGGTGACAATGGGTCACAGCAGCAGTTAAAAGTGTCTTTAGTGATTGACAGTTCGGGGGAAGGGTGACAGTGAGGTCACAGCAGCAGTCAGGTCAGAGTGTCTGCCTGGCACAAAATAGAAAGTGTGGGGGGCGGGGGGGGATCACAGTTTCGTAGTCCTGGATTTCAGATGGCAGGAGGTTGAAGAGTCTGTGCTGGGGGTGTCTACTGTCCTTAATTATGTTATGTGCTCTCCTGGTGGCCCTGGTAGAGTAAATGTCCTGTAGTGAGGGGAAGGCTGCTTCAGAGATGTACTGAGCAGTTTTAATCACTCGCTGGAGTGCCTTCCTCTCCTTAGCAGTGCAGTTTCCATACCAGACCGTGATTGAGCTGGTAAGGACACTCTCAACCGTACTTCTGTAGAAGTTGCTGAGAATTTTGGGTGGCATTTTCTCAGCCTTCGATGCTGGGATTCTTTGTGTGTGTGTGCATGTCTCTCTCTCTCTCTCTCTCTCTCTCTCTCTCTCTCTCTCTCTCTCTCTCTCTCTCTCTCTCTCTCTCTCTCTTCCCCCCCCCCCATATCTGGTCTTCTGAAAGACCAGATGACATCAGAGGAGTTTGATAGTATTTACTGAGGATTGCCAGATAATGTTGATATTTAAACGTAAAAAAATTATAATACAAAATAAATGTACATGATCATGCAACATAAAAAAGTTGTTGTAGGAACGGTTTGGGAGAGTGAGGTAGGGAGGGGTTTTATATTGTGTGTTGTGAAGTTTAGACTTCAGAGAGAGAGTGCAAAGGGAAAAAAAGGTACCGTTGGGTACCGGTATCAATTCCCAGGTAAAAAGAAACATTTTGGGCTGCTTTAAATTATTTCTTTTTTAATCGCAAATTTAATCGCAATCACAATATCTGTCCGAAAAATCGCAATTAGATTGTTTCCCAAAATCGTGCAGCCCTAATCCTCAGTCGACCGGTTCTGACGCTACACAAACTGCAGAGGGTCCAGTGTGTCTGGGATGGTCTTCTTGATGTGCGACATGACTATCCTCTCGAAACACTTCATCACTATTGGGGTGAGTGCAATGGGACGATAGTCATTGAGAGGTTACAGTGTTTTTCTTTGGCAGGGGCACAAGGGTGGTGGTCTTGAAGCAGGTGGGCACAATAGCTTGTGCTAGTGACAAGTTGTAAATGTCAGCAAGTACGTCAGCCAGCTCTGAGGAACAGACCCTGAGGGCCGGCTGCCTTCCGTGGGTTTGTTCTGCTCAGAACCGTACGTACCTCTGCCATTGTCACAGTGAGTGGTGAGTCCTGCGTGCGCTCCGTGGTCAGAACCCCTCTCTGTTGGTTGGTGTTGGGGACTTCAAAGTGGGCGTTGAGTCTAGAACTGTAGACGACTCTGGACTAGGCATGTGCCGGTATGACATTTTGAAGGTATGATAACCTTGGGCAAAAATACCCCGGTTCACGGTATATCACGGTATTCGGTAAAAAAAAAAAAAAAATCTATTGAACAAAACTTCTTTTATTACAGTGCACAAATCAGCTTTTTTGTAAGTGTTATTTATGAATGTGTGAAGACTGTCTGTATTACACACAGAGGGAACTGTCTGACCACTTTCAAACTAAGTCAGAGTTCCCATGGTACCTGGAAAACATGGAATACATTTTTTCATTTTCCAGGTATGGAAAAGTCATGGAAACTGAGCAAAAGTGAACACTTACATGGAAATAGAAACAGTTGTCCTGGACAATTGTATTGGATGATGTGTAAAATAGTAATAAAATGAAACTATTGAGCACAAAATTAAGATGCGTTTATAAAAACCCTCTTGGCATCCTATGGTATGTTGGAATTTGATGCAGGCAACTTGGTGAGGCAGGCAAAAGTATAGTTTCGGATTGGTGGACTTCAGGAATAATAACGTTACTCGCAATCTCAATAGAAAGGTCAAATACATGCATTTCCCAGCCAACACGGGAACCTTGACATCTACAGTCTGTCTTGTTTTGGATGAATGAGTAGAAATGAAAAACGGAAATCTTGTTTTATTAAAGTAGTTTTGACATGTGATATAGATAAAGATATTGTTTCATTGTGTATTGATTAACTTTACATTTGCGCTTAGTTACTTTACAAAAGTTATACTGGCACATGGGTCTAATACAGCAATGGATTATGGGTAAATGCAACGTTAAAGCAGTGCCAATGTAAGACTGACTTTACATTAAACGAATGACTAATATAGTATAAAGTAGGGTATTATTTGGACTAAAGAATGGTGTTGTCTCACCCTACTCGCATGTTGAGGGAGAGCACCATTCAGAGAAACCACGGCAGAGAGTGAGCTCTCGGGAAGAACCCCACTTTGCCCGACATTTTCTCAGCAACTGTCTTTCTGACATCCTCTGCTAATGGTCTAATCTACACTGCTGCCACCTATCGTCACAGAGGGGAATTGCAGCCATTTTGTATAAATAAAAAGAAATGGGGGAAAATACGGGAAATATTTTAATATTTAATCTTGCTAGCCAACATTCAGTTTGCTAACTAACTAGCTACTAGCTAGTGTTGGCTAGCTTGCATTGCTAGCTAACTACCAATACATTTTCACATAGGCTGTGACATTACTTCTATACTAGTTGACATGAATAGTCTAGTCTTGATACATTTTGTAACATTCATTCTTACTCACCTACTTTTAGCTCTTTTGTGATTTTTCATTTTTTTTTCTTAAAAAATATTATACTACTAAATAGGAACATTTGGGGTGAGACATTTTTGAAAAATCATTGATCATGCCTAGACTGATTCTATACATCTATACTGGTAAGCTAAGCTTACTAGTGGGGTTGCTGTACTGATTAACCACAGGGGAACCAGCCTTATGTTTTCCCCTTTAGGTTTAGAGTAGGCATACTACCCCTTCTACGTAAGACTCATAATCTGATAAGACTAATAAATAAAGGAAAGAGGGAGGAGGAAGAGAAGAGGGGTGAAGATGAAAGAGGAGGAGAAGAGAGTAGAGGATGACAGAGGAAAAGGGAGTGGAGAGGAGCTGAGAAGAGTAGGAAGAGAAGACAGGAGCAGACACAAGAGGGGAGGTGTGGAGAGAAGAGGACAGGATGAGATAGGAGAGGAAAGAGAGAACATATATCAATCCCAGTGCTCATGTGTTTCAAAGTTCCAGTTCAATAAATAGTTT
Source organism: Notolepis coatsorum (assembly GCF_963971535.1). NCBI lineage: Eukaryota > Metazoa > Chordata > Actinopteri > Aulopiformes > Paralepididae > Notolepis > Notolepis coatsorum. Next base: position 106,431,165 of record NC_140176.1, read on the forward strand.
TTCATCTACAGCTTGTTGCATTATTTCATGCATTGATATTATCAATAAGACATTCTCTAAGCATTTACAATGTAGACTTGACTGGCACATCTTTTAAATCAAGTAAGTAGTCAGGTGTCCTAGGGGGTTGTGTGTGTGAGGGGAGGGGGGCACGGATGGGGGCGGAAAGCTTCAGGGGCCTATAGATCATCACTTAATATGGTACCTGGAAAATCAGGAGGTAGCATGGAAAAAGATGTCAAGGCAAGCGTGGGAACCCTGTAAGTACAGAATAAAAAATACTTCCAAAAAAACTTTAATGATTATGAATAGGCCTATGTACTTCAAACTTCAAATTACTTTATTTTCCTTTCGGAACTTCATTTGTGCAGTGGTTAAAAGACAAACATACAGTCACAATACATAGATACTCACCACTAAAAAAAATCACCACCTATGTTAAAACTACAGTAAAAAGACCACTATATAAAAAAACATCAACTACATTAAAACTACAGTTCTTAAAGCATGATGTATTAAAATCCATGTGGAGTAGTTCTATATGTATATAAATTATAAATAATAGTAGTACAGGTGATATATGTCCATCAGGTGGAAGGGGGAGTCTATTTTAAGTAGTCCAAAGTCCTTGGGGGGGGGGGGGGGGGGGGCAGTCCGGCTTCCACCAGACCTAGGTGTTCAGCAGTATGATGGAGGTTTTTGTTAATGTAATGTAATCTACTTGCACAGATGTATGTTATATAGCCTAGTACTATTCTTACTGGATTAAACATACATTTAAACAATTCATCTTTTGTGGAAGATCAACAACCACCCACGGAACTATGTGTTGGGGATAATGGTTCCGCACGGACCATATTGTTTGTTACTTTCCTGTCAGCACACTAACTGTTAGCTTAACGTCAACAGAGTTTAACATTAAATAAATGTTTAGCGTCGTCTTTCGACATCCCCGCCTCAGACTCCTATCCATCTCATGATTATGAATATGTAATCTCACTAACGTTAGTCGACCTAAATCAATTAGCAACATGATTCACCGGTACTACTAGCTAGCTGGCTAACTAGCTAACGTTAACTAGCTCCCGTCAAAACCTTAGCTGTAATGGATCATACATGACATGGTGTGCTGTAGTGTTGTCACGATACTGGAATTTCGACTTCGATACGATACCTTGAAAATTATCGATACTTTCGATACTTTCGATACCAAAAAAAAAAAAAAAAAAAAAAAATTATTATTATAATTTTTTTTTTTTTTTAACATTTTGCTTTTGTTGCTGGTTGATTCTCCTCAGCTTCTCTCTGGTACTATACGAGAAGATAAATACACTTTTAAAACCCTTTGTTTATCTTTAGATCAGAGAGAGAGAGAGAGAGAAAGAGAGAGTGGCTGCTGGAGATTTTAGGTCTACTGAGCGCACCTTTCTAGTTATGACCCGAAAACAAGGGTACTTGAGAGAGAGAGAGAGAGAGAGAGGGGGAGAGAGGGAGAGAGAGGGAGAGAGAGAGAGATTTCTCCGGAGCTATGCTCGGAGCATTTATTAACGTTACATTTTCAACAACATTGCTGCTAATTGGACACTTCATGGAGGCGGGGTAACGTTGTGTCGAGTTCATGCGTGTACTGGTGTAGGATGGGCTCCGGCTCCGCTCGACCTAACGTTGGAAATGGGGTAGTTGTGTCGAGTTCATGCGTGTACTAGTGTAGGATGGGCTCCGGCTCCGCTCGACCTAACGTTGGAAACGGGGTAGTTGTGTCGAGTTCATGCGTGTACTGGTGTAGTGGGCTCGGCTTGACGTTACTCCGTTTCCATGAAGTAATAGGTGGCCAGCTAGCTAGCATTAAGCTAACGGAGGAACGACAGCTAACGTTAGCTAATAATAGCGTTGTTTACAAACTGAAGACAGGGCTGCGCTGCCCGGCTGTGAGGGGGAGGAGGCTGCAGCAGCTTGTCTGTTGCTCTGAGCGAGGAGGAGGCGGAAGGGCAAGGCTCTGGCAGCGCGTCTGTCTGTCAACAACTTGCGGGAGCAAGCCAGCTGGTACCGATACTGCAGAAAGTATCGGTACTTCGGGAAATGAGTATCGAAGCCGTTTTAAATATTCAGTATCGATATGTATCGATACTTCGATATTTTTGACAACACTAGTGTGCTGTTAGTTATCTGAAAATAATGCTCTATACACGGGGGTAATTAACGTGAGCTAACGTTAGCCCTTCGACGAGTTGTTTGCATGGACACTGGGCAGTAACGTTAGCTACAGCTTCGTTAGCCTAGCTAACGTTAGCTACATATCTAGCAAGCTATAGACAAAGAACGTTTAATGTGACTGATCTAGTGAGCTAGAATCAGAATATTCCACCCATCAATAGCTAATGTCAAATATAAATAACGCAATGGCCATACCAACCCGTTCGTTTTGACGGGAGCTAGTTAACGTTAGCTGTTAGCCAGCTACTGACAGCTTGTAAACAGACAGGCAGATTCGCAACATACTGTCGGCGCCTACCGTCTTTTTTAGTCTACTTTTTCTCCCATTTTTCTATTTTTTTCTCCCATCCCAATTTCGTATCGTCCAATTCTACCCTCCCCTGTCTTGAAGGCCTTGTTAGGCCATGCCTCCCACAAGCCGGCTGCAATGTGGACTAAGCCTTACATCACGTGTCCCCTCCGGTACTCGAGGAAGCAGCAGTCTCATCTTTTCACCTGCACAGCGCGATCTTTCAGCGTCGGGGGTCTGCTTTTGGAGGGCATGCCGCCTCCGTCGCTTCCTGATTCTGCTGCGCAGGTGCACCAACCGACCTGTAGGAGTCGCTGGCCACAACGTCCGATCCCCACCCATCAGCTTCCCACCCCTAATACTGCCAATTGTATTAGTATGAATGACCAGCCAAGCTGATAGCAATGCGGAGAGCTGCGCTCGAACCCAGCGTCTCCTGCATTGGTGGTGAGCGCCTTGCCCACTGCACCACCTAGCCGCCCCCGTCTGAACGTAATTTGAAAGGTTTTGACACCGTGACATTTTCAAACCGCGGTAAACCGGTTACCGGCACATGCCTACTCTGGACTACACTGTGTTCTTAAACTATAAAACCCAGCTACATACCATTATAAACCTCTTACATGGAAATTAAGCTGAATAAAATCACCAAATCTCCTTCCTCTGACACTCTTCTCCATCACTATCTCCATCCAGATAGATGTCCTGTCAGGCCTGGGACGAAACCAAGAGGCTTGGATGGAAGAAAAGGTCTCTGCTGTGACCAGTGTGGAAAAAGCTTCAGTTCAAAGATGAATCTCAATAAACACCAGATGATTCACACAGGAGAGAAGCCGTACTCCTGTGACCAGTGTGAGAAGAGCTTTAGTCAGCCATGTGATCTGAAAACGCACCAGAGAATTCACACAGGAGAGAAGCCCTACTCCTGTGACCAGTGTGGACAGAGCTTTAGTCGACTGTCTAGTCTGAAAACGCACCAGATGATTCACACAGGAGAGAAGCCCTACGCCTGTGACCAGTGTGAGAAGAGCTTTAGTCAGCCATGTGATCTGAAAACGCACCAGATGATTCACACAGGAGAGCCCTACGCCTGTGACCAGTGTGAGAAGAGCTTTAGTCAGCCATGTGATCTGAAAAGACACCAGATGATTCACACAGGAGAGAAGCCCTACTCCTGTGACCAGTGTGGAAAGAGCTTTAGTCAACTGTCTGATCTGAAAACACACCAGATGATTCACACAGGAGAGAAGCCGTACTCCTGTGACCAGTGTGAGAAGAGCTTTAGTCAACTGTCTGATCTGAAAACACACCAGAGAATTCACACAGGAGAGAAGCCCTACTCCTGTGGCCAGTGTGAGAAGAGCTTTAGTCAACTGGGTACTCTGAAAACACACCAGATGATTCACACAGGAGAGAAGCCGTACTCCTGTGGCCAGTGTGGACAGAGCTTTAGCCATCTGTCTAGTCTGAAAACACACCAAATGATTCACACAGGAGAGAAGCCCTACTCCTGTGGCCAGTGTGAGAAGAGCTTTAGTCAACTGGGTACTCTGAAAATACACCAGATGATTCACACAGGAGAGAAGTCGTACTCCTGTGGCCAGTGTGGACAGAGCTTTAGTCATCTGTCTAGTCTGAAATCACACCAGATGATTCACACAGGAGAGAAGCCCTACTTCTGTGACCAGTGTGAGACTAGCTTTAGTCGACTGTCTAGTCTGAAATCACACCAGAGTATTCACACAGGACAAAAGCCCTACTTCTGTCACCAGTGTGAGACTAGCTTTAGTCGACTGTCTAGTCTGAAATCACACCAGAGTATTCACACAGGAGAGAAGCCACATCATTGTGGTTTGTGTGATAAGAGATTCAGAACATTAGCATATTTGAGTAAACATGAGAAAATTCACTTGGGAGAGAAGATTCAGGGAAATGTCAAACCTGTCAATTCACCTGCACATTCCTAGGAGATAAACTACTGCTGTGACCAATATTAGAAGAGTTACACTCATAATGATGCTCCTGAAATGATATCAACGTCATTCACACAGGAGAGAAACTATACCACTGTGGGGAAAACTTCACATGAAAAATAGGTACCATTTTAACTAATGTAGCAGGAATTTAAAACCATCCAAACTGATAATACACAACACACAGGGAAGAAGGTCTACTATTGTGACCACTGGAAAACGCTTCAGTACGCCATTACAGCTGTCAGTCCATCAACAATCATAACAATAATAGTGGTAGTAATATTTGGCCGTTCTTTTTAAATGAAAAACGACTACAAAGAGCTTTTGAGAGAGAAGCAGTACTAGCATAGACACGGTTTTCATTGACGACAACAGTTGTGTTTATGTCGCTCTTGAGGAGTGAGACAGACGGTGTGGATGTTCCTGGGACAATATGTCATGCTATAAGAGTGAACACATTTATTTAACCTTTATTTTACCAGGTAGTCACTTGAGATCAATGATCTCTTTTTCGAGCAAGACCAGGGCCCTATTCCCCGTACCTGGCTAACTGAGTTAGCCGGATAATTTTCAGCATAGCTTGACTTAAGCCAGACATTTCCGTTCCCCGACGTCAGATTTTCTAAATCGCTATGGCAACAGATCGAAAAGTTTGAACCTGGTCGAGGGCAGGGTTAAGTTCAGTTAGCTGGATGAACCATGGCCACACCCTCGCAAAGAAATGCCAGCTCGCTTCCTGAAATAATTCTCAGTCTAGAATGCATTATACCATTCTGAATTATGTTTTTGTGCTTCATTTTTCTAGAGGGGGCTTTTGAAATGTAAAATAGACCTAAAATGCTGATACTAAATTTACTTTGTCCTAAATAATGCACGTTATATATACGGCGCTCGCTAGGTGCGATGTACACATTATGTGGTTATTTTAATAACACGCAGCATTGCAAATGTGAATCCCGCGGGGATATTTTTAATGATTGAAACCTATCGCTCGTTTGGCTCTGATTCCTTTCATATTCTCCGCTGTGGATGTTTAACGGAGCGCCTGGATTTTGTTTCATTCAAGCATAAATTGAAACGTTATGCGTGGATTGTGGCCACACCCTCGCAAATAATGGCATGTCCCTTCCTCAGAGATCCGATTGACGAAGGAGCAATCATAGTCCGATTAGCATTTCATAGGGAGAGAGTGCTTAGGGATCGCCAAGATCCGTTAGCTCATACTAATGAGTTCCTGTACGAGCGCTATAGATTCGGCCGACAAGGAATCATTTACCTCCAAGACCTTCTCGGGCCATACCTTGTTCATCAAACACGCCGCAGCAGAGCGTTGAGTGTCTCCCAGACTGTCTGCATCGCCTTGTGCTTCTTTGCCGGTGGTACCTTTCTGTACACCGTAGGCGATGCGGAGAACATCAGCCGAGCCGCTGCATGCCGTGTCGTTCACAAAGTATATTTGGCCTTGAAGAAGCTCATGGATGTCTTCATTACATTCCCTGGCCGTGTCCAAGTAAAGAGTAGTCAAAGAGGGCTTCTATGGAATTGCGGGTAATTGAGTTATTCAATATTCCACCATTTAATTAAAGTGCATTTATATATCACTATTCCTTACGGAGCTCATTATTATTATGCAGAATTTCCAAATGTCATTGGCGCAGTGGACTGCATGCAGATCCAACTCAAATCACCCTCTGGCCCAAACGAGGGTGATTTTGTGAATCGAAAAGGCTTTCACAGCATTAATGTGCAGGTAGGCCTACTTATGACAATTTCCCTCAAATTACATTGCTATAAAAACAATCATATTTATTTTAACATAGGGGTCATCATGGACCTTGCAATTGCCTGCTGTATGGTACTGTACAATACCCATGACAATACCCATCACCAATGTTGAGGCCAAGTGGCCGGGCTCCGTCCACGACTCCAGAGTATTCAGAGAGTCTGCACTGTGCAACAGCTTCGAGCAAGGTATAGCAAATATCATGTAATTTAGAAAATGCTTATTTCATGTAAAGGTGATCTAACATTGTATATTATATACTATAGGTCATTACGATGGACTCCTAATTGGAGACAGGGGTTATGCATGCAAGCCCTACTTCATGACCCCCTATCCAGAGCCAGCACCAGGGCCTGAAGCCCGTTTCAACGGGGCTCATGCTCGGACGAGAGCCCGGATAGAAATGACCTTCAGCCAACTGAAGGCCAGATTCACGTGTCTGCGCGGGCTGCGGGTGGCACCAGACAGGGCATGTGACATCACTGTGGCCTGTGCAGTGCTCCACAATGTGGCAACACTGAGGAAGGAGAGGGTCCCAGTCATCCTGGACCATCCTGAGGACGACCTACAGCCAGTCCACTTGGACGAGCAGACCGGACGGGCTGCAAGGAACAGAATTGCCCACCATCATTTTGGTTAGGTGTTGAGTTAATTTAATAATAATAATAATGGATTGGATTTATATAGCGCTCTTCTCTGACTGACTGTTGCTCTGACTCAGAGCGCTTCACAGAGTCCATTATTCGTTCATACACAGTCATACCGGTGGTGGTAAGCTACAATTGCAGCCAGAGCTGCCCTGAGGCAGACTCACGGAAGCGTGGCGAATAATCATCGCCTACGGCCCCTCCGACCACCACCAACATTCATTCACATGCATACACATTCATACGAGGCAAGTAGGTTAAGTGTCTTGCCCAAGGACACAACGGCAATGGGATGGACATGGGCTTGAGCGGGATTCGAACCACCAACCCTTCGATCATTGGACGCCCCGCTCTACCCCTGAGCCACGCCGCCCCAATTTAGGTTAATGTTGGACTCATTTTACGTTTTCCTCTTTTTTTGTTTGCATGTTTAATTTATATGGTTATAGGCTTTGCCACCCTCTTTGCTTTCAAGTTATACCCATTCATAGAGGAACATGTACAAGAATAAGAAGAAGTCGACGCCCGACTCCAAGAATGAGATCTCCGCCCTCAACTTGCGCTTGTACAGTGACTGCACACTTTCACGTCGTTCTAAATTAAAAGAAAGAAAATTAATGTGTGGTGGTCAGATGGCAACTAAACTCAGACCTCCCCTCACAATGTGAGTGTATTAAATAACTTACCTCCCCATCCCCAGCAGAGTGAGAGGGGCCAGGCTCCGGCCGTGGTCCAGTACCTGCCTAAAGGAATGCATTGATTTAGTCCAAATACCACTCACAGGGAGTGAGTTGGATAGGAGTATTAGTTTCCACAACTTGTTTTTACCACATCACCGGAAAACGCAGTCAAAGTGTCCTCGTCATCGTCTGGACTGTCCGCCTGTTAGTGTATTAGGAACTTTGGAGAATTGTCTTTGGTTTTTTAAAAGACACACACAATGAACATGTATGAATTAATGGTTTTATTTCGGTCTTTTACAAAGCAATGTAGTAGAACCTTTTATAAAAGAAAGAAAATGACCGAAAACGTGTAGGCTGAAGCAGAGGCTTATAATTGCTATATACCCTTTTTACATTACATTATTTACCAAAAACACCGACATAATTCAGTAGATAATATTGCAATGGTTTGGGATATTTTTCAATAATCTTCTGATTATTGATTTTTTGATTGCTAAAATAGAACCATTACACAATGATGCAGCAATATCAACTTACATCAGTGGTCTCCTCTCCGATTCCGACCAACATGGGTGGTGGCTGCAGCACGGTCAGCGAAGTTCCAGACACTGCAAAATGTGACGATGGTTAACTAAATTAATAATTATGAAAGAAACTCATAGAATGAAGTGCACCTATACCTTTGAGATAAGGGCTCCTCGCATCACTCCCAACCTCTCCGGAGGAGCTGCCCCCAGCTATGCCCTCCATTATGGGTCTACCCCTATTGTGCTGGAGGGCCAGCTCCTTGGCAGGAGTTAAGTCCGGAGTTTTTGGTCCTCCCCCCGTCTTGGCCATATCGGCCCTCTTTTTGTTTGCTGAAATATGAAGGATCATACGACATTGACAAGCTGTTCAATACAATACCATGGCACAAATTGTATTCACTCACTCACCATTCTGAATGATATTTTTGTGCTTAGTCTTAACTTGCTCCCATGTCCGTTTGGACTCTGGCTTGTTTCTATACATGGGGGTTGAAAGCACTCATAATTATATGACAGTGTTAGTAGTACACCATAGCATATCATTATTGTAGAAAATGATTAAGGTGGACTCATGAATCATGATAAGAATAGAGAGAATCACACGCAATTTCATTTCACTGCTTCAATGTATTGAATTTCTGACCTAATACATATCCTCATATACGTATCTATTAATTCGTATCAATTATATGAATACACTTTGGGCTTTTGTATCTACTTATTCTGAAAGTTGAAATAATAAATAATATACATTTGCCCAACACTTACGCATTTAACTTGTCTGCAATCTGTTGCCACGCACCCTGCCTTGCCCTCGCAGCGGTGGCAGTGCTATCACCAACATCTAAGAAGGGAGATCCCCCCTTGAATGGCCCTTCTAAGGTTTCTCTCCTCCACACTGCCTGTGGAGCTTTTTTCCCTATTGTTAGGTTTTAGTGAGTTTTTCCTTACCTTCGCGTGGGGTATGTCTGGGAGTGCTTGCATTCTTTCATTTATTTGCATTCATCTAAAAATGTTTGGACCTTATGGTGTTCTTGTTCTGTTCTTGACTTATTGTTATGTTTTCTTCTTGACTTGTTTAAAGAAGATCTGTACGGCCCATGGGGACATTAACGTGTGTTGTCGGGCCCTATAAATAAATTTGATTTGATTTGATTTAGACTTCGCTATTATTATATGTTTGAAATCCTCATATGTATGCATAAGCATTTCCTGCTCCCCAGGATTAAAAAAAGTCGCTCTCACTTTAGCCATTTTCGCCAAACATCTGGATTTCTGCAATCGACCTCTGATGCCTTTTAAGGTGACGCGGCCGCGCGCAATTATCCAGAGTAGTCGAGTCTGGTTTGAAAAAACGGGAGTCAATCGGCCTTCGAGGAACATGAATAGCCTGGCTTCAATCATCTCGTTAATTGAATCTGGATAATGGGACTTTTGATCGACTTATTTCAACTTCCTGATGAATTGAAAATGGGGGACCCTGATGTAAACAAGACGAAAGTCTTTCTCTGGTCTGCATCCCCTTAACAATTGTGTGTATTGAGCTGTACTGTATTGTACCCATTCTGCAATCTGTTAATAACGTTTTCAATCAATCAATCATTAGTTGAACCAGGTACGGGGAATAGGGCCCTGGCCAAAATGGCAGCAAAACAAAAACAAACATACAATACACAAACACAGACAGAGACATAAAAGGCAAAGTGGGGCAAGGGGATACATTTGAGCTGCAGCAAACAAGATTGAATGGGATTGGGCGGAGATTGGAGAGTAGGGTAAAAAGGTAGAAAGAGGAGGGACGGTGAGGCTTTGCAGGAGGTGGCTGGGGAGAGAAGGCCAAGTTAATAAATATAAAATATAACACCACATTGTTCTGGTGTTTTAAATACTGGGATCATAGGAACTTTCTGACCTCAGTATGGGGTGACCAGCCAAAAGCCAAGATGGTTAACAAACACTTACACACTGGAGGGGGAAACTGCTTCTCGTATGGATTTTTATATTTTAATGTGGATACTAGTGATTTTTTTAATCTAATGTCACACATATTGTCAATATATTGCTCGCTCCGCGGTTGCAGCTGGAGGCTATTGGGCGAGTGACATTTGCGAGGTCTGAGAGGTCTGTCCGCCACATGGCGGGTAACAAAATAGTCATGTAAAATAATTAAAACTGCGGTGTGTTTTGGTTTTACGACGGTCGCCTTTTTTGCAGCCTCGCGCGTCAACTCTCCTTGTTTACCGACATCACATCCACCACCTGCTTGCACTGTAACGCTGCTATACCGATTAGCTAACGTTAGCTTAATAGCGTCGGTTAAATGGAAGGAGTAAGCCGGCCACTAAAAAGAAAAAACACATCGGTTTTCTCAGACGAAAAGGATGAGCGGCACCACCCAACAAAAGAAAGTTTCGAGAGGAATGGAAGTTTGAAGATAGCGGTGTTTCAAGAGACTGGCTAGGCTACTGGGGGCTGTAGTGGTGAGTTGTTAACTTGTTCCGTGTTCCGCAAATATGTCAAAAAGAAAAACAGAAACAACACATTTGTCATTGTCGTGTTACTTCACAGTACAAATACGTGAGTCCCCTGTTGTGGTTGTGAGTATCTGCAATCTGTTAAATATTAATTGATTGATTGAACATTTTATTAACAGATTGCAGAATGGGTACAATACAGTACGGCTCAATACACACAATTGTTGGGGGGATGCAGACCAGAGAAAGACTTTCGTCTTGTTTACATCAGGGTTCCCCATTTTCAATTCATCATAACATATATGACATACATGACATACAGATAGACAATACTGCTACATCTATACATTTATGACATACCAGATTTACAAATACAGTATTGTTTGTGATACAAAAATAGTCTAAAAAATAGAGTATATACATTTGATGAAGAAACTACATTGGAGGAGGTTGGGTAGGTGGGGTGGGGGGAGTGTACATTGGAGGTGGGGGGGGGGGGGGTAACTGTACATTGGATTATCGACGAAACCTTACTTGGTCCCAAGAAGAGGGTCTCGTGTATTAAATAAAGTTTTCATTCATTCACTCTGGATCTGGTAAATCCAGTAGCAATACACACAATTGTTAAGGGGATGCAGACCAGAGAAAGACGTTTGTCTTGTTTACATCATCAGGGTCCCCCATTTTCAATTCATAGTGACATTTATGACATATACAACATACATGACATTTATGACATAGGGACATACATGACTTACAGGTATATAGTACTGTTACATTTGTCACATATATGATATGCAAATATACAGTACTGTTACCCAGAGATCCTAACAGTAAATATATACATATGATGAGGAGGAGACTGTACATTAGGAGGGGGTGGGTGGGTGGTAAAAAATATATACAAACGGTGGGGAGGAGACTGTCCATTGTTGTTGTGGCATAATTGCGAAACGTGTTTAGTCCCTTGTTTGTATGATAACAAGCCATTTAGTTCATGGTTCAAAGTAATGGGGAAAGGGTGCTAGCTCGCCATCAATCAGAAGCTAGCCACAAGACTTGCATTCACGCTCTCCAGCACACAGCCTCCCTGCCTGGCACAACAACCACAACAGTAGGGTCTATAGTCACAGTCAGGCCAGTAGGCTCTACAAGTAGGCTCCCTTAAAACGCTAACGCTATTAAAAAAAAATACAGTGGAGGTTAAAATAAGAATATGACTTGGCCTGAAAAAAGTTCAGTCAGGAGAATTATTTTTGCTTTAATCCCTGAGTACTACACAAGAAGAAGTGTTTATGTAATGTTCCATGTATTGTCTTCATTGGTATTCTTTTAAAGGAATGGATGTTCCTTTATATGAATTTATCATCTTTAGTGGTTTTTTTTTTTTTTTTTTGTCTTTTTCCCCCTCCATTTTCCTCCGATTTTCTCCCATCCCAATGTTAGTCGTATGCCAATTCCCAGTCCCTTCCTGGTCGCTGCGCTTTACCCCCCACAGTCAGATAATTTTTTTTGGGAGAGTGGAGGCTACCACGTGCTTCCTCCGACACACGTCCAGCCAATCACCGCTTCTTTTCACCTGGCAGCGCGGATTCTCATTGAGAGGGCGTAGCGTGTGGGAGGACCACACTATCCCCCTCACGTCCAATCCGCGCTTAGCAGGCGCCCCGACCGAACTGTAGGAGTCGCTGTTTACAACGACCCGGACCCACCCCGCCAGCTTCTCCCACCCTCTGATACAGCCAATTGTATCAGTGCAGACGGCCAGCCAAGCTGGTGACAACCCCGGAGCTGTGAGCTGGATTCGAACAGGCGAACCAAGCTCACAGCTCCGGGGCTGCTTTAGTGGTTTTTCTATCAAAACGGTATAGGGTTGGAATCAATTCACTTTAAATTCAATCAATTAAAAATCAAAACAAGTTGTTTACTTTATGATGATAGAACATCCATTCACATTTACTTGTCATTAGGTTGGATAGCAAAACCTTTTCATGATGGAACTTGTACAATATTTGAAATAAAATCTACATCTTGAATTAAAAAGTTAATTAGAATGTATGATATGCTAATAATATGGGGCGACATTGGCTCGGTAGAGCAGTCGTCTGGTAATCCGGAGGTTCCAGGTTCGATTCCCGCTCCTCCCGGGCAGCGTGTCGAAATGTCCTTGAGCAAGACACTTAACCCATAATTGCTCCTGATGAGCAGGTTGGCACCTTGCATGGTTGCCTCCGCCGTCGGTGTGTGAATGTGTGAGTGAATGGGTAAAAATGTGAGGAACAAATTGTAAAGCGATTTGGATAAAAGCGCTATATAAATGCAACCATTTACCATTGGCCATTTAATAATATGGATGAATTGTAAGCGTCAAGATAAGTGGGATGGTGTGAATTCTCCACTTGCACAACCTGAAGTAGGCACTTCCGGTAGGACTTCCGGGTTGCGAATGGTACTTCCTGTCCCATCGACTTACAATGTTTTCAGCAACTTTTCTCCTGTTATTTAAACAACTTTGTCTTCACAGAGAGGTAATGAAACGTTTGTAATATTATATTATAGAATGTATTTAATAAGCAAACGTTTGTCAGCAGGGTTTTCGGGCTGTATTTCATGTTAAAACGTTTACTGTTAGTTTCCTTGCTCAGCCAGCATTAGCCTTCATTAGCTAACAGAAGCTAGTGGTTAAACAGGCCGGATTAGCTTTGAGCTAACTATCTTTCCCGACCCATGTATTCATTCCATTCTAAACATAACGTTAGTTTACAAAACATGACCTGTCTATATAACATTGAGGAACAAATTATAAGTGTGTGGGTGTGTGTTTTGGTGAACATTGGACTGCAAACAGAAAATGCATCACAGTTACAGACCGTAGCTACTGTTAGCTGCCCTTCCGGATTAGCTTTGAGCTAACTATCTTTCCCGACCCATGTATTCATTCTATTCTAAACATAACGTTAGTTTACAAAACATGGCCTGTCTATATAATGTTGAGGAACAAATTATAACCTGTGTGGGTGTGTGTTTTGGTGAACATTGGACTGCAAACAGAAAATGCATCACAGTTACAGACAGTAGCTACTGTTAGCTGCCCTTCCGGATTAGCTTTGAGCTAACTATCTTTCCCGACCCATGTATTCATTCCATTCTAAACATAACGTTAGTTTACAAAACATGACCTGTCTATATAACGTTGAGGAACAAATTATAACGTGTGTGGGTGTGTGTTTTGGTGAACATTGGACTGCAAACAGAAAATGCATCACAGTTACAGACAGTAGCTACTGTTAGCTGCCCTTCCGGATTAGCTTTGAGCTAACTATCTTTCCCGACCCATGTATTCATTCCATTCTAAACATAACGTTAGTTTACAAAACATGACCTGTCTATATAACGTTGAGGAACAAATTATAAAGTGTGTGGGTGTGTGTTTTGATGAACATTGGACTGCAAACAGAAAATGCATCACAGTTACAGACAGCTAAATAGTTAGCTGCCCTTCTTTCTCAAAACGAATTAATCACTAGTTTCCAGAGCTGATGTGATAGTAACATGGTCGTGGTGTGAACTACCTCTAAATGAAAGTATTTTTGAATGACACAACAGTAATAAGGATGGCAAGTGTATGATGGCATGTACAATAATGCTTAGTACAGATAATGTAAGAGGATTATATGCAGGTATACAGCTTATTATGCTGCATGCATGTATTTTCTCCTGTTTACCTGCATGTAATGCTATCTGCAGGATATCCACCAAGCTCACCAAGTCAAATGTACTTCTATATGCAAGACATTGTATACCTAAAAGAATGCAGCATTCTTTATGTGTGATTCTCAAAATAGACTGATTCTTTATGAAAATCTAATCCTTTCACATCTCGTTTTTGCATACAGGGAACTGCTGTGGGTAGCATTCAACATCCCACTGTCCAGAATCCCTGCTCCAGAATGAAGAAAGGCACTGTGAAATATATGAAGCGGGCGGCCAGTTCTCACAAGTTTTGTTCAGTCCCTCTTTGCTAGAGCATTCATTCAACATCCCTGACCAGCAGCATGGCTCTTTTTTTTTTATACACCAGATGCTTAGAAGAGCTACCAACGATGAAAGTGACGGATGTCCACAGGATTGTAAAAGCGAGCAGTAAAGCATAATTTATATTTTGCAAGATAAAATACGCATTCAGAATATCATCACTTATTCCATCCCCTTGGTCCGTACTGAGCGTGGTAAAGAGGCGTTCTCCTACTCTGCCCCCTCCACCTGGAACACGCTACAGCAGAGTCTGAAGCTGGCCATGCATGCAGCTTAGTCCCCCTAGCGAGCTTTAAATTAACGTTAAGTATCTTGGAGAGAGCTTCTATGCTCTGCTCTTGTTTTTAAGGCTGCATCTTTTCTCCTCCCCCTCTTTGGCACTCTATGTTTTGTGTTGTTGTTGTAATTTATTATGTATTGACTGGTGAGTGCACTGTTGCTGTTTACATGTGTAACTGGTGTATGGGCTGCTGTCTGAACAGGTCGCACTTTTAAATGAGATCTCTGTCTCAATATGATTTGACCTGTTTAAATAAAAAGGCTAAATAAAATAAATGTATTCCATTCGTGTCTTGATTATAATGGACAAAAAACAAATGGCATTTCTATTGATAAATGTGATCTAGCAAAGGTAAATGGGAAATGGTAACCATATATGCAGCCTATATTGCTTGTAATTAAGATAGTTAACATCTGCTTAGTATTTTTACATTGTATTGTTTTATGTTGTGGGACCACCAGACCTGTGAAGATTAGGTGAGTGACATAAACGCAAACACCACACAAGGGTTAATTACACCATCACTCAACGTTGCATTGTGTCACAGGACACATCTCTTTCTTTGCAGGAATAATCTACTTCAGGACAGATTCCTTGCATGTTGTCGTCATCCATGACTCTTCATTGCATTATTATTATTATGACGCTTCAACATTACTCAATATTGCATCGTGGGCAACATCTCCTTTGTTTTTCATCATACACTACTATTTCCTAGATAGCCTACTACAGTATTCTCCCCAAACCAATTCAACTCTTTGCATAGGAGTGTGTTAAATGATGTCAGGCATTGACACTAAGGGTTGCCCACCTGCCCCTTGCAGGTAAATAAAACTTTCGGGCAGGTAGTTTGCTTTCCGGTTGCCCGACCGGCAACAGAAGGGTGACTGGTACTATTACTATGTGGTGTATATGCAGAGCTTTTTAGGAAGGGCTGAATAAACTCGAACACAGCCATGAACAGGCTTTGAACAGAGAACAACATGAACATGCAATCAACAGGACTGGAACGGGCCATAAACAGAAACCTAGGCCATGAACAGCCCATACGAGTCAAGTCAATAACGTGACTGACGAGAGCACCCACAGGCACAGGGCTCCAGAGGGCACCCATTTGGGAATCAGATGCACCCCAAAAAATATATGTTAATGCATCTAAAAATTATAATTGGTTGCACCAGTGCACCTTACATTTAGCAGGTTTGTCTGTGTGTGTGTATGTATAGCTGCACCTGAGTTATGCATTACATGAAAAAGTTAGGCGCAGCGTGCAACCAACTAAAGCGTTTAGTACTCTGGAGCCCTGAACAAACACCGCCCTTCCACCCTACTCTTAAACTGTGGGGCTTTTCATTCTTCTTCAGTGACCTGTAGCAACAGGCTCTGATGCTGACTTTACCTGTCAGCTTGTCTTTATTTGAAACTGTCAGGCATAAAACATGACATGATGAATAACAAGATAGTTTGACTTTTGATTGATTTAATACTTTATTAGCCGTTTGTATACAAAAAGCACATGACAGTAAAGTTCAATACAGGGTCTGCCAAGAGGATTTAAACCCAAGAAAGCAATATGGCTTGTTTACATTGGGGTCCTTTGTCAACACAAATTGTAAAGGAAAAATGTTCAACACCTTCATAATCGAAGATATAGCTGGACACATATAGTTTAAAACCCTTGTCCAGCAAAGAGGTCGATGCTTTACTGCTCGCTTTTAAAATCCTGTGGACATCCGTCACTTTCATCGTTGGTAGCTCTTCTAAGCATCTGGTGTAAAAAAAGAGCCATGCTGCTGGTCAGGGATGTTGAATGAATGCTCTAGCAAAGAGGGACTGAACAAAACTTGTGAGAACTGGCCGCCCGCTTCATATATTTCACAGTGCATTTCTTCATTCTGGAGCAGGGATTCTGGACAGTAGGATGTTGAATGCCACAGCAGGTCCCTGTATGCAAAAACAAGATGTGAAAGGATTAGATTTTCATAAAGAATCAGTCTATTTTGAGAATCACACATAAAGAATGCTGCATTCTTTTAGGTATACAATGTCTTGCATATAGAAGTACATTTGACTTGGTGAGCTTGGTGGATATCCTGCAGATAGCATTACATGCAGGTAAACAGGAGAAAATACATGCATGCAGCATAATAAGCTGTATACCTGCATATAATCCTCTTACATATCTGTACTAAGCATTATTGTACATGCCATCATACACTTTCCATCCTTATTACTGTTGTGTCATTCAAAAATACTTTCATTTAGAGGTAGTTCACACCACGACCATGTTACTATCACATCAGCTCTGGAAACTAGTGATTAATTCGTTTTGAGAAAGAAGGGCAGCTAACTATTTAGCTACTGTCTGTAACTGTGATGCATTTTCTGTTTGCAGTCCAATGTTCATCAAAACACACACCCACACACTTTATAATTTGTTCCTCAACGTTATATAGACAGGTCATGTTTTGTAAACTAACGTTATGTTTAGAATGGAATGAATACATGGGTCGGGAAGGATAGTTAGCTCAAAGCTAATCCGGAAGGGCAGCTAACAGTAGCTACTGTCTGTAACTGTGATGCATTTTCTGTTTGCAGTCCAATGTTCAACAAAACACACACCCACACACTTTATAATTTGTTCCTCAACGTTATATAGACAGGTCATGTTTTGTAAACTAACGTTATGTTTAGAATGGAATGAATACATGGGTCGGGAAAGATAGTTAGCTCAAAGCTAATCCGGCCTGTTTAACCACTAGCTTCTGTTAGCTAATGAAGGCTAATGCTGGCTGAGCAAGGAAACTAACATTAACGTTTTAACATGAAATACAGCCCGAAAACCCTGCTGACAAACGTTTGCTTATTAAATACATTCTATAATATAATATTACAAACGTTTCATTACCTCTCTGTGAAGACAAAGTTGTTTAAATAACAGGAGAAAAGTTGCTGAAAACAATGTAAGTCGATGGGACAGGAAGTACCATTCGCAACCCGGAAGTCCTACCGGAAGTGCCTACTTCAGGTCAGAGCCCTTTAATTGAGAGTTGCGACACGCTTTGATCTCGCCGACAGGATATCACGTGGCTCACGTAGCTACCGGTAGTTCCAATTTGACTTCCTGTCAACTTGATTTCAACGGTACAGAACGGCAGAACTAATTATACGGCTCTGCTACTACTGTTACAGCAATTGTTGGTACTTATTAATACAATGTGCATTGATCACTGTTGCGATATATCATTTACATATCTGCTACTTTAATATTTACATTATATCACTAGGCGATGACGGCAATTTCGAACGTTAAATGCTAGCTGTGCTAGCTGACTTATTTTACTTTAGCCATATCACCAGTTGTTACACAATCAAGCATCATTGTATTAATCAGCCCACATTATATGTGGGCTATTTATATTCAATATATATAATAGCATTTCAGGGGAGTGGCAGAGAGACTTGTGCTTCTACACATCCTAATGCTATATAAGACATTCATACATGCACATGTGAAAATGCAGTGAATATCATATCAAGCTGTTTACTCTGCATTTCTTAGCATTTACATTTCATACTGTAACCATTGATACTACTCAATTAAGCCAAGAAAGAAGTTTGGTCAACAGTAGAAAAAATACAAGGCAAGCAATTGCATTCCACAAATTTTTTATTATTATAGGCCTATAATATGTCAATGTAGAGGTCCAGTCTTCCAATCCTGTTGTTTGTAGTGCTAGGGCCTTTCTGTCACTCAGACTGGACACATGCACGTCATTATAGTGGTAATTTATCCTAGAAAACAAAACAGGGAGATAGAGTTATGGAGTTGCTCATGCACTCTACAACAACACACATCTTGTGCATAATCTTTCTATGGCCATAAAAACAGATAATAAACTATTCTATTTTTGATACAATTTGGCTCATCTGAATTTCTACAGTTTCACTGTTTGACTCATTTAAAATATTCCACAACAGGTTCAATGTGTCCGGGTTCTTTGCAACAAGTGCTGGCCTGAAATTCATGGTGGAGCAGGAACAACGACCTCCATCTTACCAGACAACAGCATGGCTCCTGGAATTAATGAAAACTTTATTTAACAGGTTGCAGAATGGGTACAATACAGTACGGCTCAATACACACAATTGTTAAGGGGATGCAGACCAGAGAAAGACGTTTGTCTTGTTTAAATTTTTATTTTTTTAAATTGAGCTCACCACCTACAAGGCTTTAAAGGGTGAAGCCCCAAGCTACATTGCTGAGCTTATAACCCCTTACTGCCCTAATAGGGCTCTCCGCTCCTCCCACCAAGGAGAGCTCGTCGTCCCCCGGACCAAACTGAAAACCAAGAGTGACCGGGCTTCGTAGCACCCAAGCTATGGAATCAGCTACCTTATGAAATCAGGTCTGCTGTTAGTGTGCAGTCTTTTAAACAAGGTCTAAAAACCTTTTTATACAGTGAGGCTTTTAATTGATCATGTATGTGGTATAACGTGTGTATGTGTGATTGTATTTTACTTCATTTATTTTTTGAAGTATTCTACAATCTTGTATGTGATGTAACATGTGTGGTTATTGTAACTGAGGGGTACAATTCCCTGACTGTATTGAGAGTATGGTATCATTAAACCACTACTTAGTTATGTACTTTAATTACTGGCCATACAGTACACGGTATATATGGTGAACACCCACACAATAATACGGCTTAACAAAGAAAGTCATATTTAGAAGTATTTATTAGCAGAGCAGCAATAGTAGGTTACAATATTGAGAATTATGAATTGCGCTTATATGGCGAAGAACACTTAAGTAGGTCAAGAGCGTAAGTCCATGAGCATATTAAGATGGGTATAATTAATACCACATGTAGCATAAGAATTATATAAGGCACACTCGTAGTCAGCTGGAGATACTAAGGGGGTTCCTTCCGGTTGTAAGCCAGCAGGGGAGAGGAATTGTCGGGAGCAAAAGTCTGGATCAACGAGGAATAAAGAGACTCCAGATACAGGAGACGGTGCAATAATCCTTTGGTCCGTAGACAAAGCAACAGCTATACTCCGGTATGCATGGCAGCATGGATGAAAGCTAGCCAGCCTCTGTGGGTCCTAGAGGCGGGCTCGACGGTGCTCCTCACAGGGTAGATCCCACACAGCAGTGGGGTAGACGGTTCTCTGCTCCAGCAGCCACAGTACCAAAGCAATATAATCCAGCCGGAAAAGGCTCTGCATTCGTCGGTGTAGGTTCTCCGGTGTACATATCCACACGGTTCTCGTCTAGGACTCCTCGGATGGCGGCACTAGCTCGGTACGACGAACCGGTGGTAATGCTGGTCACTGTAGAACGGTAGCCGCACGATACACTATACATAATAGACTATTACTTTACAATAGAATAAGTCGAACTCGACGATACAGCGTTAAACTCTGACACTTTAGCTATCAATTCGCACGCGGTTCTCAAGGCTCTATTTAGGGGCAAAAAGGGCCCACTTCACGGCACGTTGTATCGTGGTGAAGGCTTCAACGTTTTGGTCTAAGTCACTTTTAGGCTAAGTGCTTCTGTATCCACCTGCGACGTATTTATACGTAGGGTGAATAATCTAGTGCCAACCTCAGTTCTGTCTCGTATCACTGCGCAAACCTGCGCATGTTGAGACATGTCTTAGCGGTAGCTTTGAACTCGACATTGGGGGTATGGTCGTTGGCGCCTAGGGGTCGCTGTCCAATAGGAGAACGAATACCATGGTCTGGCCTGTACCTAGGCAAAGGGATATTCCGTGTATATGTACAAAGAATATACAAGGGATATCAGACGATATACAAATATTATACAATATATCTCAAGTAATAAATATATATATATTCGGTTTAATCTGACCCTTTGTAACAGTTATTCTATTCTGATTAACCTTTTACTGTCTGTAAATCACTTTGTGATTTTAATCTGGAAAAGCACTATATAAATAAAATGTACCTTACATCAGGGTCCCCCATTTTCAATTCATATTGACATTTATGACATACACAACATACATGACATTTATGGCATAGGGACATACAGGTATTTAGTACTGATACATTTGTGACATAAACGGTATTCAAATATACAGTACTGTTACCCATAGATCCTGACAGAGTATATACATATGATGGGGAGGGGACTGTACATTAGGAGGGGGTGGGTGGGAGAGAAATATACATACGGTGGGGAGGAGACTGTACATTTCTACTAATAATATACAACCTACATATCTACTAATAATATACAAACTACATTACTACTAATAATAATCAACCTCACAACTCCAAATGACTGGGACACGTCTCTCATTAGAGTCAAGACCACGAGAGGAGAGCCAGACAGGTCTGTATCCACTGTGTTATTGTCTATATATTGTATTATGTAACCTTACTGTACCTTATATGAAGACCAGTCTATCTAGTGTCATGTGTTATTGTCTATATATTATAACCTTACTGTACCTTATATGAAGACCAGTCTATCTAGTGTCATGTGTTATTGTCTATATATTATAACCTTACTGTACCTTATATGAAGACCAGTCTATCTAGTGTCATGTGTTATTGTCTATATATTATAACCTTACTGTACCTTATATGAAGACCAGTCTATCTAGTGTCATGTGTTATTGTCTATATTATAACCTTACTGTACCTTACTGTACCTTGAACTACGGACCCCCCCTGAGGCGCTTTACTTCTGCATTCCACGATAACAACGAAAGTGGGTCGGAGTGGCGGAACTCTTAATTAAAGGGCTCTGCTTCAGGTTGTGCAAGTGGATAATTGATCTCTTAGAAGTAACTAACTCAGAAGTATGAAAATTAAATATTAGATTTTAACCTACTTTGTATGAAATTTTTTGAAAATCTGTTGCAGCGTATCTTGGAACTGTTCAACTGTAGTACAAGCACACCCTTCCCATTACGTATTTTTTTCTTTTTAAACGCACATGTGAATGCATTTTCTAAAAAATGCATTTTGGCTAAATAGGCCTCGTTTTATAAATGTGTATACAGAAACAATTCTGTTGCTTTTGTTGATTCATTTCAGTGATAACATAGTGCTGTAATTTCATTTTCTAATAAATATGCATGATCAAGTTCAACAACGTGTGCTTTTATTTTGATATTCCACGTTGAAATTAAGCAATACATTAAGTGTGGGGTTGCCAAAAAATATCCTAATTAAAATGGGATCGTGGTAGAAAATGTTTTGAGAACCCCTGGATTACATGCATTCCTGGGGGGAGGGGATCTCTAACTTGTGATTGGTGGAGACAGGCCTCTGTTGGCTCCCACCAACTCGGTTCCCTTTGTCCGTACCAAAGAGCCGCTCAAAAGAACCGGATGGTTCCTGAATGTCACATCAGTCTCAGCCGGTTCCTCCAGTGAGTCTTGGCTGCTGCTGCTGCAGTCCTCTGTCCTGCTCATGTCCTCTAGTGGGACTGACATCTGAGCCCCGTCCTCCTGGTGATGGAGGCTCGTCAGGTAGTGACTGAAATGTGTTTTCTAGCTTCAGTGGACATGAAGAAGAGAGAAATGCGAAAAGATACATTTCATGCGTGTAACACGTTATATTATGTATACAATTAAAGTAAACAAAGGCTCGTGAAAATGTACAAGAAGATATATATATATTATCTATTATTATTTAATGTGTAAGAAGTATATTATTTTCAAATGATTTATTGCCATTCATGCTGTTTTCTATTACTTGGGTCTGAGAAGTGATCAATGATAGGGTCTTGATTATACTTGCCTTGCTAGGAACTACCTATAGGGGGAGCGTGCTGCCTGCTTCTCATTCATTACACAGACGTGAACGAGAGCAACAGCGTGTCAGATTCACATTTGTTTATTGTCACGTATTTTCAGTACCTTACAGCAAAGAAAGTGAAATTCTATTTGTTGTGGTCCCTTGACCATAGCAGCTTCCAATAAAATTTGCATAGAATAATAATAATAATAAAATAAAGATGAGAACGTCAATGGGCTCTGTTGACAAGTCTGATGGCTTGGGGGAAGAAGCTGTTCTTCAGCCGGTTGGTTCTGGCTGTGTGGCTGCGGTAGCGCTTTCCAGACCGCATCAGCTGGAACAGTCCATGGTTGGGGTGATTAAGGTCCTTGATAATTTTCCAGGCTTTTTTAATGCACCGGCTCTCATATTTCCTGGACGGGGGGAAGCTCACATCCACAGATCTTTTGTTCTGTCCTCACGACTCTGCTGTCCTCACGACTCTGCTCAGCGCTCTGAGGTTGAGGTCGGTGCAGTTCCCCCTCCAGGCGGTGATGCACCCCGTCAGGACGCTCTCTGTTGTCCCCCTGTAGAATGCCTTCAAGATCTTGGGTGTCATGCCGAACTTCTTCAGCCTCCTGAGGTGGTAGAGGCGTTGTTAGGCCTTCTTTACCACATGATTATGTGGACGTCCCAGGTGAGTTTGTCGGTGATGTGGTGTCACGTACGTGGGTTGTTCATTATCATTATTGCCATATTTTTAACACCATGTAAACATCAGGTTAGTATACTGTATGTAATATTGTGTGTTATGTTATTTGTATGTGATGTGTGTCATCTTGTATTCATTCCCTTTTCTTTCTCCCCTTCCCAGATGCCACTCGTCTCACTGATTGGGCTGATTGCACCTGCTGAGTGCACCTGCGGGCAGTCAGTTGGGATGAGTGGGATATAGCCTGGAAGATGACACACATCCAGGCGCCTCCCTAAGTCATTGCCACTAGCCAGGGTGGAGTGAGGAGGTTGCCTATCTTGCCACTATTGAGTGGATGCTTTTGAGCACCTTTTGTAAATACCATTTACCACTGTGTGTGGGCAATCTTATTGTGTTGGTCTTATATCCCACTTTGTGTGATTCCCTAACAGGTGGGATTATTATTGTATATATTATTGGCCTCTGCGCCATTTCCCTCCATCAAGGGGGATATACTGTAGTGCCTTATTGCTGGGTGGTTCCCAGTGCTTACCTCTGCTTAATAGTTTTTGTGTCTTATGACACGTCTATATTTTGCTTAGTGTTTGTTTGTCTTATTATATATTCCCTGTTTGTTCTCCCTTACCCTTTCCCCCTTTGTGTGTGCTGTGGGTTTAAATCCCCACTATAATAAATATAATTTTTCCTTTGGAAAACAGTGGGTTTCAAGCCCCGCTATAATAAATATCATTTACCATTTGAAAACGCCTTTGGCTAAGGCACCTGACTGGACGGGCTGGTGTTCATGTACAGCCCGCTCCAGGTATATTCTATATGGTCATCAGACCTTTGTACATGACATGTGGACACAGAAACTTAAAGCTGCTGACTCTCTCCACTGCAGCCCCATCGATGGTGATGGGGTCCAGCTTCTCTCCTCCTCTCCTGTAGTCTATGACCAGTTTCTCTCCCCTCTCCTGTAGTCTATGACCAGCTTCTCTCCCCCTCTCCTGTAGTCTATGACCAGCTTCTCTCCCCTCTCCTGTAGTCTATGACCAGCTTCTCTCCCCCTCTCCTGTAGTCTATGACCAGCTTCTCTCCCCCTCTCCTGTAGTCTATGACCAGCTTCTCTCCCCCTCTCCTGTAGTCTATGACCAGCTTCTCTCCCCCTCTCCTGTAGTCTATGACCAGCTTCTCTCCCCCTCTCCTGTAGTCTATGACCAGCTTCTCTCCCCCTCTCCTGTAGTCTATGACCAGCTTCTCTCCCCCTCTCCTGTAGTCTATGACCAGCTTCTCTCCCCTCTCCTGTAGTCTATGACCAGCTTCTCTCCCCCTCTCCTGTAGTCTATGACCAGCTTCTCTCCTCCTCTCCTGTAGTCTATGACCAGCTTCTCTCCCCTCTCCTGTAGTCTATGACCAGCTTCTCTCCCCCTCTCCTGTAGTCTATAACCAGCTTCTCTCCCCCTCTCCTGTAGTGTATGACCAGCTTCTCTCCCCCTCTCCTGTAGTCTATGACCAGCTTCTCTCCCCCTCTCCTGTAGTCTATGACCAGCTTCTCTCACCCTCTCCTGTAGTATATGACCAGCTTCTCTCCTCCTCTCCTGTAGTCTATGACCAGCTTCTCTCCTCCTCTCCTGTAGTCTATGACCAGCTTCTCTCCTCCTCTCCTGTAGTCTATGACCAGCTTCTCTCCCCCTCTCCTGTAGTCTATGGCCAGCTTCTTTCCCCCTCTCCTGTAGTCTATGACCAGCTTCTCTCCCCCTCTCCTGTAGTCTATAACCAGCTTCTCTCCCCCTCTCCTGTAGTCTATGACCAGCTTCTCTCCCCCTCTCCTGTAGTCTATGACCAGCTTCTCTCCTCCTCTCCTGTAGTCTATGACCAGCTTCTCTCCCCCTCTCCTGTAGTCTATGACCAGCTTCTCTCCTCCTCTCCTGTAGTCTATGACCAGCTTCTCTCACCCTCTCCTGTAGTATATGACCAGCTTCTCTCCTCCTCTCCTGTAGTCTATGACCAGCTTCTCTCCCCCTCTCCTGTAGTCTATGACCAGCTTCTCTCCCCCTCTCCTGTAGTCTATGACCAGCTTCTCTCCCCCTCTCCTGTAGTCTATGACCAGCTTCTCTCCCCCTCTCCTGTAGTCTATAACCAGCTTCTCTCCCCCTCTCCTGTAGTCTATGACCAGCTTCTCTCCCCCTCTCCTGTAGTCTATGACCAGCTTCTCTCACCCTCTACTGTAGTCTATGACCAGCTTCTCTCCTCCTCTCCTGTAGTCTATGACCAGCTTCTCTCCTCCTCTCCTGTAGTCTATGACCAGCTTCTCTCCTCCTCTCCTGTAGTCTATGACCAGCTTCTCTCCTCCTCTCCTGTAGTCTATGACCAGCTTCTCTCCTCCTCTCCTGTAGTCTATGACCAGCTTCTCTCCCCCTCTCCTGTAGTCTATGACCAGCTTCTCTCCCCCTCTCCTGTAGTCTATGACCAGCTTCTCTCCCCTCTCCTGTAGACGATGACCAGCTTCTCTCCCCCTCTCCTGTAGTGTATGACCAGCTTCTCTCCCCCTCTCCTGTAGTCTATGACCAGCTTCTCTCCCCCTCTCCTGTAGTCTATAACCAGCTTCTCTCCCCCTCTCCTGTAGTCTATGACCAGCTTCTCTCCCCCTCTACTGTAGTCTATGACCAGCTTCTCTCCTCCTCTCCTGTAGTCTATGACCAGCTTCTCTCCCCTCTCCTGTAGTCTATGACCAGCTTCTCTCCCCTCTCCTGTAGTCTATGACCAGCTTCTCTCCTCCTCTCCTGTAGTCTATGACCAGCTTCTCTCCCCTCTCCTGTAGTCTATGACCAGCTTCTCTCCCCCTCTCCTGTAGTCTATGACCAGCTTCTCTCCCCCTCTCCTGTAGTCTATAACCAGCTTCTCTCCCCCTCTCCTGTAGTCTATGACCAGCTTCTCTCCCCCTCTACTGTAGTCTATGACCAGCTTCTCTCCTCCTCTCCTGTAGTCTATGACCAGCTTCTCTCCCCCTCTCCTGTAGTCTATGACCAGCTTCTCTCCTCCTCTCCTGTAGTCTATGACCAGCTTCTCTCCCCCTCTCCTGGGCCCTCATTTATCAATGGTGCGTACGCACAGATATGTGCGTAACCCGTGCGTAAGATCATTTCTAAGCAAAGTGTGGGACTTATCAATTTGAACGTGTGCTTGACTTTGTGCGTATATTTACGCACAGCTCCGACTGTGCGTACCTGGCGCCCGGTGGTATAGAATATGAATATTGCAACGTGGAAATAAGCTTCCGTGCATTAGTTTCAACACTGGTGTGTTCTGTATGACCCGTAATTCATTATAGTTCATTGTAAAATAGCGACAGTAGTGTAATTATTGTCAAACCCTATAAATATAGCATTTGGAATAGGTCTTTCTTTCCGAATGAATGCAGCATGGTTTATATATAGGGTTATCGAAATACTATGGGGTGCACTGACTGCGCTCGTGGGGAACTGTTTTCAGAGATAGCAGATAGGAATGAATGAATGAGGGGCAGTCTAATTGCAGAGAGAACATAATATTAACTAGAGTTCGCTATACCCGAGACACCTCCTTCATTTGTACCGCAATTTGAGACCGAAATTGGAGCGTGGAACAAAATGCACAAATGCCATCCCTGTGCACATTCAAGTCCTCTCCACCCTCGGGTCTTTGGCCACCGGCACGGTCCATCGTGATATTGGAGATGGATTGAGCAATAGACTGTTACTGTACCACCCATGTAGCTGTCAAAGCTCCATCACAAATGCAGTTATGTGAATAGAAAGGGATTCCACTCAGTGATGCGCATTTGCCTGATACATGTCGTTGCTGCATGCCGGGAGGCAGGCAATGCTGCATGTTTTCAATTCATTAAATAAAACGGATACTTTTTGCAAGGGTTTACTGACTGTCATACAAATAATCAACCAACTACATACTGTAACTTTTCAGTGCACGTTTTTATTTACATACAGACATGATGGAATTCAAGTTCAAGTTTGTATTGATCACATATAGGCAGGCTACACATGGCGTAGGCTACATGGCAGTGAGATTCATTGTTCTTGTATATGCTCTCGTATTATTGTTTATATAGGCTACCTAATACCGACATCAAAATAGATTGTATGCCTCTACAAATCATATGCAGGTAGAAAATTGACGGAGAACTTTAATCCCTGGGTATTAATCGAACGAAGCGAAGAAAAGGCATATTACAGCATGGTTATTAATGACACCAATGGCAAACAGTGGTTAACGGTCTTTATTAGTGTTTGCGCTGCCCAGGCAGCAATGGTCTTTAGGAAGTTAATAGATGTGCGGCTATGTGGCGCAGTGGGCAAGGCGCTCGCCACTAATGCAGGAGATGCTGGGTTCGAGCCCAGCTCTCGGCATTGCTACCAGCTTGGCTGGTCGTTTATACTAATACAATTGGCAGTATTAGGGGGTGGGAAGCTGATGGGTGGGGATCGGACGTTGTGGACAGCGACTCCTACAGGTCGGTTGGTGCGCCTGCGCAGCAGAATCAGGAAGCGACGGGGGCGGCGTGACCCTCCCACGCAGACCCTCGCCGCTGAGAGATCGCGCTGTTCAGGTGAAAAGATGCGACGGCTGCCTCCTCGTGTACCGGAGGGGACACGTGATGCAAGGCTTCGTCCACATTGCAGCCGGCCTGTGGGAGGCATGGCCTAACAGCGTTCAAGACAGGGGAGCGTAGAATTGGACAATACGAAATTGGGATGGGAGAACAATAGAAAATGGGAGAAAAAGTAGAAAAAAAATAAAGGAAGTTAATAGATATCATATCCGACATCACCGTACGTGTACATGTCTGTCAGCCTGTCGCGTATTTCTCCCATAACATGCTTCGCTCGGCTTAGTCCACTTTTCCACATTTCATGGGGGTGTTTCATTACCGTATATGGTTAATTACGGGCGGTTCTATATGCAAATACTTAAAATCGTGCACGAGCGCGGAGCATAGAACAAATGGCATTTATCGACACAGAGTGTGGGACACGTCTACGCATGTGTGATAAATCCCTATTTTTCTGTATGTACACACATTCTAAATTCTGTGCTTAAGAACGATAATAGAACACTTTCTAAGAATTGTTGATAAATGAGGGTCCTGTAGTCTATGACCAGTTTCTCTGTTTTTTCCACATTGGGGGAGAGGTTGTTCTCCTGGCACCACTTAGCCAGGTTGTCAACCTCTCTCCTGTAGGTGATTCGGCCTATCACTGTGGTGTCATCTGCAAATGTAATCACTGTGTTGGAGCAACACACTGGAGTAACTACACACTGGAGTATACTACACACTGGAGTAACTACACACTGGAGTAACAACACACTGGAGTAACTACACACTGGAGTAACTACACACTGGAGTAACTACACACTGGAGTAACAACACATTGGAGTAACAACACACTGGAGTAACTACACACTGGAGTAACAACACACTGGAGTAACAACACACTGGAGTAACTACACACTGGAGTAACTACACACTGGAGTAACTACACACTGGAGTAACTACACACTGGAGTAACTACACACTGGAGTAACTACACACTGGAGTAACAACACACTGGAGTAACTACACACTGGAGTAACAACACACTGGAGTAACTACACACTGGAGTAACAACACACTGGAGTAACAACACACTGGAGTAACTACACACTGGAGTAACTACACACTGGAGTAACTACACACTGGAGTAACTACACACTGGAGTAACTACACACTGGAGTAACTACACACTGGAGTAACTACACACTGGAGTAACTACACACTGGAGTAACTACACACTGGAGTAACTACACACTGGAGTAACAACACACTGGAGTAACAACACACTGGAGTAACTACACACTGGAGTAACTACACACTGGAGTAACTACACACTGGAGTAACTACACACTGGAGTAACAACACACTGGAGTAACTACACACTGGAGTAACAACACACTGGAGTAACAACACACTGGAGTAACAACACACTGGAGTAACTACACACTGGAGTAACTACACACTGGAGTAACTACACACTGGAGTAACTACACACTGGAGTAACTACACACTGGAGTAACTACACACTGGAGTAACAACACACTGGAGTAACTACACACTGGAGTAACAACATTGATTGATTGATTGAACATTTTATGAACAGATTGCAGAATGGGTACAATACAGTACGGCTCAATACACACAATTGTTAAGGGGATGCAGACCAGAGAAAGACTTTGGACCCACTGGAGAAACAAACGCTCTGTATTCTCCACAGTGAGATAATAATAATAATAAATTAAATTTGTACCGCACTTTATATTTGTGAAAATCTCAAAGTGCTGCAGGAGATAAAGATAAAAAGTTAAATGAATAAAAACAATTAAAATGAATAAAACAACCAATGAAATGGAAGAACATAAAAATAAAATAATAATAATAAAATGAATAAAACAACCAATGAAATGGAAGAACATAGAAATAAAAATAAAATAATAATAATAATAAAATGAATAGAAGTAAAAAATAAAAAATAAAAAAAAATAAAAGTAAAATAATAATTCAGGCAAATGCCTTGTTAAAAATAAATGTTTTTAGGCCCCTTTTAAAACCTCAACGGACTGTGGTGCTCTCAGATGGTCGGGGAGGGCATTCTACAGCCGAGGAGCAGCTGAGCAGAAGGCCCGGTCACCCATGGTGCAGAGGTGTGTCCTGTGTATGGGTTGGAGTGTGTTTGAGTGTCCAGAGCGGAGGGAGTGGGTGGAGGTCGGGGGAGCAATGAGCTCCTTTAGATAGGAGGGGTCGTTGCTGTGGATGCACTGATGGGTGAGGAGGGAGACATTGTATTAAATCCTGGAGGAGACAGGGAGCCAGTGTAGGGAATGGAGTATGGGTGTGATGTGATCATATTTCCGCACTCTCATCAGGATCCTAGCGGCACAGTTCTGAATGTGTTGGAGCTTCTGGATGCTCTTGCTATGGATCCCGATGAGCAGTGCGTTGCAGTAGTCAAGCCTTGAGGAGACAAAGGCGTGAACGAGCTTTTCCACATCTGGAGTGTGGGACGGAGTCTTGCTATGTTTCTAAGGTGGAAGAATGAGGTTTTGCACAGGTGCTTAATGTGGGAGTCAAAGGTCAGGTGGGGGTCCATTTTTATGCCCAGGTTAGTTATTACAGGTGAGAGGAGGTTTACCCTTTCACTACCACACTACAGAAGGTTAACCTTTCACTACCACACTACCAAATGGTTAACCCTTTCACTGTGACAATACTGAAGGTTAACCCTGTCACTGCCACATGACAAAGGGTTAACCCTTTCACTACCATACTGCAGAAGTGTTAACCCTTTGTGAGTGAAGGGGTTAACCTTCTGTAGTGTGGTAGTGAAAGGGTTAAAGTACTTCACACTAAGGTTTGATAAATAAACTATTAGCTACGGATCATCGTTACAGATTCCGTACTACTTGATAAAGGGATTCTAATGCTGTATGAAGTGCTTCTACTTTTGATCTTTGACTGTCTGCCAGTCTACACTCCAGCAGGCCGGTGTGAGTCTATAGGTGTAGACCTTGTAGACCTTGTAGACCCTGTAGACCCTGTAGACCTTGTAGACCCTGTAGACCTTGTAGACCTTGTAGACCTTGTAGACCTTCAAACTCCTGGCTCCTGGTTCAGCAGCGCTCACTACCTCTGGCACATGTTCTAACGCTGACGTCCCACTGTCGGACACTTCTCCCCAAATAAAAAAAAACATGATATTTTGTTGTAAGCAACGGATGTCCATCATTGTCTGGTTGTTATCTTCAGAGAAGCCACAGGCATGTTCACGGTGTGAATGAATGAATGAAAACTTTATTTAACAGAATGCAGAATGGGTACAATACAGTACGGCTCAATACACACAATTGTTAAGGGGATGCAGACCAGAGAAAGACGTTTGTCTTGTTTACCCATATATCCTGACAGAGTATATACATATGATGGGGAGGGGACTGTACATTAGGAGGGGGTGGGTGGGTGAGAGAGAAATATACATACGGTGGGGAGGAGACTGTACATTTGGAGGGGGTGGGTGGGTGGGAGAGAAATATACATACAGCGGGGAGAGAATATATACATGCGGTGGGGAGGAGACTGTCTATTAGGAGGGGATAGGGGGGTTTGGACATTTACGGTACCACCCATGTAGCTGTCAAAGCTCCATCACAAATGCAGTTATGTGAATAGAAAGGGATTCCACTCAGTGATGCGCATTTGCCTGATACATGTCGTTGCTGCATGCCGGGAGGCAGGCAATGCTGCATGTTTTCAATTCATTAAATAAAACGGATACTTTTTGCAAGGGTTTACTGACTGTCATACAAATAATCAACCAACTACATACTGTAACTTTTCAGTGCACGTTTTTATTTACATTGTGACAACAGCCTTGTGAGCTCCCGCACACAGACATGATGGAATTCAAGTTCAAGTTTGTATTGATCACATATAGGCAGGCTACACATGGCGTAGGCTACATGGCAGTGAGATTCATTGTTCTTGTATATGCTCTCGTATTATTGTTTATATAGGCTACCTAATACCGACATCAAAATAGATTGTATGCCTCTACAAATCATATGCAGGTAGAAAATTGACGGAGAACTTTAATCCCTGGGTATTAATCGAACGAAGCGAAGAAAAGGCATATTACAGCATGGTTATTAATGACACCAATGGCAAACAGTGGTTAACGGTCTTTATTAGTGTTTGCGCTGCCCAGGCAGCAATGGTCTTTAGGAAGTTAATAGATGTGCGGCTATGTGGCGCAGTGGGCAAGGCGCTCGCCACTAATGCAGGAGATGCTGGGTTCGAGCCCAGCTCTCGGCATTGCTACCAGCTTGGCTGGTCGTTTATACTAATACAATTGGCAGTATTAGGGGGTGGGAAGCTGATGGGTGGGGATCGGACGTTGTGGACAGCGACTCCTACAGGTCGGTTGGTGCGCCTGCGCAGCAGAATCAGGAAGCGACGGGGGCGGCGTGACCCTCCCACGCAGACCCTCGCCGCTGAGAGATCGCGCTGTTCAGGTGAAAAGATGCGACGGCTGCCTCCTCGTGTACCGGAGGGGACACGTGATGCAAGGCTTCGTCCACATTGCAGCCGGCCTGTGGGACAAGACAGGGGAGCGTAGAATTGGACAATACGAAATTGGGATGGGAGAACAATAGAAAATGGGAGAAAAAGTAGAAAAAAAAAAAGGAAGTTAATAGATATCATATCCGACATCACCGTACGTGTACATGTCTGTCAGCCTGTCGCGTATTTCTCCCATAACATGCTTCGCTCGGCTTAGTCCACTTTTCCACATTTCATGGGGGTGTTTCATTACCGTATATGGTTAATTACGGGCGGTTCTATATGCAAATACTTAAAATCGTGCACGAGCGCGGAGCATAGAACAAATGGCATTTATCGACACAGAGTGTGGGACACGTCTACGCATGTGTGATAAATCCCTATTTTTCTGTATGTACACACATTCTAAATTCTGTGCTTAAGAACGATAATAGAACACTTTCTAAGAATTGTTGATAAATGAGGGTCCTGTAGTCTATGACCAGTTTCTCTGTTTTTTCCACATTGGGGGAGAGGTTGTTCTCCTGGCACCACTTAGCCAGGTTGTCAACCTCTCTCCTGTAGGTGATTCGGCCTATCACTGTGGTGTCATCTGCAAATGTAATCACTGTGTTGGAGCAACACACTGGAGTAACTACACACTGGAGTATACTACACACTGGAGTAACTACACACTGGAGTAACTACACACTGGAGTAACAACACACTGGAGTAACTACACACTGGAGTAACTACACACTGGAGTAACTACACACTGGAGTAACTACACACTGGAGTAACTACACACTGGAGTAACTACACACTGGAGTAACTACACACTGGAGTAACTACACACTGGAGTAACAACACACTGGAGTAACTACACACTGGAGTAACAACACACTGGAGTAACAACACACTGGAGTAACTACACACTGGAGTAACTACACACTGGAGTAACTACACACTGGAGTAACTACACACTGGAGTAACTACACACTGGAGTAACAACACACTGGAGTAACTACACACTGGAGTAACAACACACTGGAGTAACAACACACTGGAGTAACTACACACTGGAGTAACTACACACTGGAGTAACTACACACTGGAGTAACTACACACTGGAGTAACTACACACTGGAGTAACAACACACTGGAGTAACAACATTGATTGATTGATTGAACATTTTATGAACAGATTGCAGAATGGGTACAATACAGTACGGCTCAATACACACAATTGTTAAGGGGATGCAGACCAGAGAAAGACTTTGGACCCACTGGAGAAACAAACGCTCTGTATTCTCCACAGTGAGATAATAATAATAATAAATTAAATTTGTACCGCACTTTATATTTGTGAAAATCTCAAAGTGCTGCAGGAGATAAAAATAAAAAGTTAAATGAATAAAAACAATTAAAATGAATAAAACAACCAATGAAATGGAAGAACATAAAAATAAAATAATAATAATAAAATGAATAAAACAACCAATGAAATGGAAGAACATAGAAATAAAAATAAAATAATAATAATAATAAAATGAATAGAAGTAAAAAAATAAAATAAAAGTAAAATAATAATTCAGGCAAATGCCTTGTTAAAAATAAATGTGTTTAGGCCCCTTTTAAAACCTCAACGGACTGTGGTGCTCTCAGATGGTCGGGGAGGGCATTCTACAGCCGAGGAGCAGCTGAGCAGAAGGCCCGGTCACCCATGGTGCAGAGGTGTGTCCTGTGTATGGGTTGGAGTGTGTTTGAGTGTCCAGAGCGGAGGGAGTGGGTGGAGGTCGGGGGAGCAATGAGCTCCTTTAGATAGGAGGGGTCGTTGCTGTGGATGCACTGATGGGTGAGGAGGGAGACCTTGTATTAAATCCTGGAGGAGACAGGGAGCCAGTGTAGGGAATGGAGTATGGGTGTGATGTGATCATATTTCCGCACTCTCATCAGGATCCTAGCGGCACAGTTCTGAATGTGTTGGAGCTTCTGGATGCTCTTGCTATGGATCCCGATGAGCAGTGCGTTGCAGTAGTCAAGCCTTGAGGAGACAAAGGCGTGAACGAGCTTTTCCACATCTGGAGTGTGGGACGGAGTCTTGCTATGTTTCTAAGGTGGAAGAATGAGGTTTTGCACAGGTGCTTAATGTGGGAGTCAAAGGTCAGGTGGGGGTCCATTTTTATGCCCAGGTTAGTTATTACAGGTGAGAGGAGGTTTACCCTTTCACTACCACACTACAGAAGGTTAACCTTTCACTACCACACTACCAAATGGTTAACCCTTTCACTGTGACAATACTGAAGGTTAACCCTGTCACTGCCACATGACAAAGGGTTAACCCTTTCACTACCATACTGCAGAAGTGTTAACCCTTTGTGAGTGAAGGGGTTAACCTTCTGTAGTGTGGTAGTGAAAGGGTTAAAGTACTTCACACTAAGGTTTGATAAATAAACTATTAGCTACGGATCATCGTTACAGATTCCGTACTACTTGATAAAGGGATTCTAATGCTGTATGAAGTGCTTCTACTTTTGATCTTTGACTGTCTGCCAGTCTACACTCCAGCAGGCCGGTGTGAGTCTATAGGTGTAGACCTTGTAGACCTTGTAGACCCTGTAGACCCTGTAGACCTTGTAGACCCTGTAGACCTTGTAGACCTTGTAGACCTTCAAACTCCTGGCTCCTGGTTCAGCAGCGCTCACTACCTCTGGCACATGTTCTAACGCTGACGTCCCACTGTCGGACACTTCTCCCCAAATAAAAAAAAACATGATATTTTGTTGTAAGCAACGGATGTCCATCATTGTCTGGTTGTTATCTTCAGAGAAGCCACAGGCATGTTCACGGTGTGAATGAATGAATGAAAACTTTATTTAACAGAATGCAGAATGGGTACAATACAGTACGGCTCAATACACACAATTGTTAAGGGGATGCAGACCAGAGAAAGACGTTTGTCTTGTTTACCCATATATCCTGACAGAGTATATACATATGATGGGGAGGGGACTGTACATTAGGAGGGGGTGGGTGGGTGAGAGAGAAATATACATACGGTGGGGAGGAGACTGTACATTTGGAGGGGGTGGGTGGGTGGGAGAGAAATATACATACAGCGGGGAGAGAATATATACATGCGGTGGGGAGGAGACTGTCTATTAGGAGGGGATGGGGGGGTTTGGACATTTACGGTGGCCAGTTTCGAATGGCAGCCTCCCGTAGGTGCTCTTTAAGAGCGGTTTTGAATGTGGGTAGAGATTCACATTCCTTTACAGCTTTGGGTAGGGTGTTCCACATTGATGTGGCATAATTGCGAAACGTGTTTAGTCCCTTGCTTGAGCCGAATCTGGGTTTAACATGATTTGTTGAGCTTCCTCTGGTGTTGTGGTCGTGGTATTCACTGACCTTTGGGAAGTATTTTGACATGTACATGGGTACCTTAGTCGTATAGTGTAACTTGTAGACCAGGCCCATTGCAAGTTGCTGTACTCTGTCGTCTACTCTAAGCCATCCTAGGTTGTCAAAGTGGGCAGGGGTGAGGTGGGTTCTAGGGGTAAGGTCAAGTAGAAGTCCAGAAACACCAGAAAGGCAGCTGGCCCAGATGGAATAACAGGACGTATACTTAAGTCCTGTGCTAACCAGCTAGCCCCTGTGTTCACCACCATATGTAATCTATCCCTGGCGGAATCTGTGGTACCTGCCTGCTTCAAGGTGTCTACTATTATCCCGGTACCAAAGAAATCCTCCCCAACAGGTCTCAATGACTACAGACCGGTGGCACTCACCTCTGTGGCCATGAAATGTTTTGAGAGGCTGGTTAAGGATCACATTTGTGCCTCCCTCCCCAGTGATATGGACCCTATGCAATTTGCATACAGGCCAAACAGGTCCACTGATGATGCAGTCTCCCAAGTACTGCACAGCACCCTCTCTCACCTAGACTGCCAGAAGGGGGGCTATGTGAGACTGTTGTTCATTGACTACAGCTCAGCGTTCAACACCATAGTCCCCACCAGACTGGTGGACAAGCTGATCGAGCTGGGTCTGAGCTCCGCTCTGAGCGCCTGGATACTGGACTTTCTGAGTGAAAGGCCCCATGCGGTCAGGGTGGGGGGTCAGACCTCCAACACCATCACCCTGAGTATCGGGTCGCCCCAGGGCTGTGTCCTGAGCCCCCTGCTGTATTCACTATACACACATGACTGTGTAGCCAAGTTCAGCTCCAACTCCATAGTGAAGTTTACGGACGACACAGTGGTGGTGGGGCTGATCTCTGACAACGACGAGAAGGCCTACCGGGAGGAGGTTGAGTTACTGGAACGCTGGTGCCAGGACAACAGCCTGCTCCTGAACATTGGTAAAACCAAGGAGCTGATCGTGGATTTTAGGAGAAAACAGCAGGGGACACACACACCACTGAGGATAAATGGGGCTACCGTGGACAGGGTGAGCAGCTTCAAGTACCTGGGGGTCCACATCTCAGAGGATCTGACATGGACAACACACATAGACTCAGTCGCAAAAAAGGCGAAGCAGCGCCTCTACCACCTGAGACAGTTAAGGAAGTTCAGAGTATCGGGGAAGATACTCCAGTCCTTCTACTCCGGAGCTGTAGAGAGCATCTTGACTGGAAACATCACTGCCTGGTATGGAAACAGCACGGCACAGGACAAGAAGGCCCTACAGAGAGTGGTACGCTCAGCCGAGCGTACTACGGGTATTGCACTACCACCCCTGCAGGTCCTATATAACAAGAGGTGCAAATCCAGAGACTGCAGAATAATGAAAGACCCTCACCCAGGGGCGGACCTAGCACATTTGGCGCCCTAGGCGAGCTTCACCACTGCGCCCCCACCCCCCCCAAATCAAAACATCTTCACCCTTTCACTGCCGCGCTACCAAATGGTTAACCCTTTTCACTGCGACAATACACAGAAGGTTAACCCTTTCACGACCGTCGGTTGTGTGATAGTAAAGGGTTAACCCTCTGTCATGGGGCAGTGAAAGGGTTAAGAGTTATACAGTAAAGTAATGCACCTGTATTTACTACAAGCAAGAACAAGAGCTAAGAATAAATGTAAAGTGCACACTAAAGAATTAAAACAAATAAACAACTTAGCTAACACACAATAATAACAATAACAAACAATAAAAGAATGTGCAAATTAGCTTTCAAATAAAATTAAGAAGAAATGTAAAGTGCACACTAAAGAATTCAAACAAACAACTTAGCTAACAATCAATAATAATAATAACAATAACAAACAATAAAATAACATGCACATTTGCTTTAAAAGAAAATTATGTATTGTAAAATATGTTACACATATATAATCAAAATATAATATGCTAAATAAACAAACAAATAAATAAAAATGACAAATTCACTTTGTCTAAAGAACTATTTACATTCCACTCCCTATCATCACACTTCAAGGTTAGCCTGTAGCTCCTACTGGTTTCCATTTACAGTGCAATCCTTCTGGCCTTCCTTGCTGCAAAGTCATCAATCACATCATCATATGATATCTGACACCAACCTCATGGTTAATACTGATTACAGCCAGACCACTGAGGCGTTCTTGAGCCATGGTTGACCTCAGGTATGTTTTCAAGAGTTTTAATTTGCGGCCGGGTAGCGCAGCGGACTAAGCGTCTGTCTACCACCGCAGAGACACTGATATCGAATCCAGCTGTCAGCGGTGCCTCCGGCTTGGCCGGTCGTCATACTGACACAATTGGCAGTGTCAGCGGGAGGGAAGCCGGTGGGTGGTAATCTGGTCGTTGTAAACAGCGACTCCAAGCACACATGAGCACACACACAACACACACACACACTGTACACGCTCACACACTAGCAGCCACTTTAACATGAACACACACACACTCATGCTGCACACGCTCACACTTATGGTCACTTTACAAAAGGAAAGGTCACTTTAAAAATAGAATAGTGCGGGGGGGCAGGTGGCGCACGGAGATTACGTTCGTCACCAACACCGGGAGACACTAGGATTCGCCTGTTCGAATCCAGCTCCCGGCGTTGCTATCAGCTTGGCTGGCCCCTCGCATTGATACAATTGGCCGTATCAGAGGGTGGGAAAGCTGAAGGGTGGGTCCTGGGCGTTGTGGACAGCGACCCCTACAGTTCGGTCGGGGCGCCTGCTCAGCGAGGGTTGGATCTGAGGAGAGATAGTGTGGCCTCCCACACGCTACACTCTCCCCGGTGAGAACCTGCGCGGCCAGGTTAGCCTGCCCCAGGCTGCACATGCGTCGGAGGAAAGCATGTGACAGTCTCCGGTCTCCCGGACCAACAGTAGGGGAAAGTACGCAACAACCAGGAAGGGTGGGATGGGAGAGAAATCGGGAAAAAGGAGGGGAAGAAAGATAATATAAAAAAAAAAAAAATAAAAATAGAATAGTATAATTTGAGATTGTATAATATAGCATTGTATAGCAGTGTACATAAAGACCCAGTGCCTCATCCGTAGCTAACAGTGTATTGCACTATCACAAGACCTAGCATGTCTTACCATGCTCTTGTAAAAACTCATGTACATATACCGATATGCCCTACTTTGATTACTTGTATTATTGCACAAATGTCGTTCTCATCCTATTGGATTCTTATTATATTATTATTATTATTGTATTATGCACAATCGTTGCGGGCAAGACCCCCCGCATTTCACTGTATACTTGTATGCCGTGACAAATAAAACTCTTGACTTGACATGACTTGAAAAAGTCTGACCAGTTTGTTTTGTGATGTTTGTAATCTTGTTTTTAGCGCCTTTGAGAAGCTGGCCATAAACTACAGGAGAGAGGAGAGAAGCTGGACCCCATCACCATCGACGGGTTGGGTGTCATGCCGAACTTCTTCAGCCTCCTGAGGTGGTAGAGGCGTTGTTAGGCCTTCTTTACCACATGATTATGTGGACGTCCCAGGTGAGTTTGTCGGTGATGTGGACACAGAGAAACTTAAAGCTGCTGACTCTCTCCACTGCAGCCCCGTCGGCGTGAATATTTTAGGCAACCAACTTGCGCCTAGCCACGCCCCCGCGGCGACGCGGCAGAGCTCTGCCGCGGCAGCATTATGCAGCCGTAATTCCCCCTCTTTTAACATCGACGACTAGCTGAACTGGTTCGCCGCCTTGCTGTGGATCCAAGTTTGAATCCCTTCAATTTCTTTTTTTTTTTTTTACGTGCATTCTTTCGCCGGTT
Organism: Notolepis coatsorum; assembly: GCF_963971535.1. Lineage (NCBI taxonomy): Eukaryota > Metazoa > Chordata > Actinopteri > Aulopiformes > Paralepididae > Notolepis > Notolepis coatsorum. The sequence goes on from NC_140176.1 coordinate 106,470,888, forward strand.
AAGTTTAGGCATTGTTTCGGAGTTGGTTAAGGTTAGGGTTAAGGTTAGGCATTGTTTCGGAGTTGGTTAAGGTTAGAAGGGTTAAGTTTAGGCGCTGTTTCGGAGTTGGTTAAGGTTAGAGTTTGCCGCAGAGAATGGCAATAGAATGCAGCCTATTTCCGCACTGCAGCTCTCTCGCGCTGCCGCGGTCACATGGGCGTAGTGGCCAATCAGAGAAACGCTGAACACAAGTTGGTTGCCTAAAATATTCACGCGTCCTGACGGGCTGCATCACCGCCTGGAGGGGGAACTGCACCGACCTCAACCTCAGAGCGCTGAGCAGAGTCGTGAGGACAGCAGAGTCGTGAGGACAGAACAAACGATCTGTGGATGTGAGCTTCCCCCCGTCCAGGAAATATATGAGAGCCAGTGCATTAAAAAAGCCCGGAAAATTATCAAGGACCTTAATCACCCCAACCATGGACTGTTCCAGCTGATGCGGTCTGGAAAGCGCTACCGGAGCCACACAGCCAGAACTAACCGGCTGAAGAACAGCTTCTTCCCCCAAGCCATCAGACTTGTCAACAGAGCCCATTGACGCTCTCATCTTTATTTTATTATTATTCTATGCAAATTTTATTGGAAGCTGCTATGGTCAAGGGACCACAACAAATAGAATTTCACTTTCTTTGCTGTAAGGTACTGAAAATATGTGACAATAAACAAATCTGAATCTGACACTGTTGCTCTCGTTCACGTTTGTGTAATGAATGAGAAGCAGGCAGCACGCTCCCCCTATAGGTAGTTCCTAGCAAGGCAAGTATAATCGAGCACCTATCATTGATCACTTCTCAGACCCAAGTAATAGAAAACAGCATGAATGGCAATAAATCATTTGAAAATAATATACTTCTTACACATTAAATAATAAATAAAAAATATATATCTTCTTGTACATTTTCACGAGCCTTTGTTTACTTCAATTGTATACATAATATAACGTGTTACACGCATGAAATGTATCTTTTTGCATTTCTCTCTTTTCTCATGTCCACTGAAGCTAGAAAACACATGTCAGTCACTACCTGACGAGCCTCCATCACCAGGAGGACGGGGCTCAGATGTCAGTCCCACTAGAGACACGATCAGGACAGAGGACTGCAGCAGCAGCAGCCAAGACTCACTGGAGGAACCGGCTGAGACTGATGTGACGTTCAGGAACCATCCAGTTCTTTTGATCGGCTCTTTGGTACGGACAAAGGGAACCGAGTTGGTGGGAGCCAACAGAGGCCTGTGTCCACCAATCACAAGTTAGAGATCCCCTCCCCCCAGGAATGCATGTGGTTCTCAAAACATTTTATACCACGATCCCATTTTAATTAGGATTTTTTTTGGCGACCCCACACTTAATGTATCACGTAATTTTAACGTGGAATATCAAAATAAAAGCACACGTTGTTGAACTTGATCATGCATATTTATTAGAAAATGAAATTACAGCACTGTTATCACTGAAATGAATCAACAAAGGCAACAGAATTGTTTCTGTATACACATTTATAAAATGAGGCCTATTTAGCCAAAATAAAAACATTCACATGTGCGTTTAAAAAGAAAAAAAGACGTAATGGGAAGGGTGTGCTTGTACAGTTGAACAGTTCCAAGATACGCTGAAACAGATTTTCTAAAAATGATCATTGTTGCACTTAGATGAAGCCTTTCATACAAAGTAGGTTAAAATGTAATATTTAATTTTCATACTTCTGAGTTAGTTACTTCTAAGAGATCAATTCACACCATCCCACTTATCTTGACGCTTACAATTCATCCATATTATTAAATGGCCAATGGTAAATGGTTGCATTTATATAGAGCTTTTATCCAAATCGCTTTACAATTTGTTCCTCACATTTTTACCTATTCATTCACACACCGACGGCGGAGGCGACCATGCAAGGTGCCAACCTGCTCATCGGGAGCAATTAGGGGTTAAGTGTCTTGCTCAAGGACATTTCGACACGCTGCCCGGGAGGAGCGGGAATCGAACCTGGAACCTCCGGATTACCAGACGAGTGCTCTACCGAGCCAATGTCGCCCCATATTATTAGCATATCATACATTCTAATTAACTTTTTAATTAAAGATGTAGATTTTATTTCAAATATTGTACAAGTTCCATCATGAAAAGGTTTTGCTATCCAACCTAATGACAAGTAAATGTGAATGGATGTTCTATCATCATAAAGTAAACAACTTGTTTTGATTTTTAATTGATTGAATTTAAAGTGAATTGATTCCAACCCTATACCGTTTTGATAGAAAAACCACTAAAGATGATAAATTCATATAAAGGAACATCCATTCCTTTAAAAGAATACCAATGAAGACAATACATGGAACATTACTCTAAAATAAACACTTCTTCTTGTGTAGTACTCAGGGATTAAAGCAAAAATAATTCTCCTGACTGAACTTTTTTCAGGCCAAGTCATATTCTTATTTTAACCTCCACTGTATTTTTTTTTAATAGCGTTAGCGTTTCAAGGGAGCCTACTTGTAGAGCCTACTGTCCTGACTGTGACTATAGACCCTACTGTTGTGGTTGTTGTGCCAGGCAGGGAGGCTGTGTGCTGGAGAGCGTGAATGCAAGTCTTGTGGCTAGCTTCTGATTGATGGCGAGCTAGCACCCTTTCCCCATTACTTTGAACCATGAACTAAACGGCTTGTTATCATAGAAACAAGGGACTAAACACGTTTCGCAATTATGCCACAACAATTGTTAAGGGGATGCAGACCAGAAAAAGACGTTTGTCTTGTTTACATCAGGGTCCCCCATTTTCAATTCATTGTGACATTTATGGCATAGGGACATACATGATATACTACAGGTATATAGTAATGTTACATTTGTGACATATATACGATATGCAAATATACAGTAATGTTACCCATAGATCCTGACAGAGTATATACATATGATGGGGAGGAGACTGTACATTAGGGAGGGGGTAGGTGGGTGGGAGAAAAAAGATACATACGGTGGGGAGAATATACGGTGGGGAGGAGACTGTCTACACAGATACACCTGTGTGATGTTGCTACGGAGTTAAGCTAATAAAGGATACTCGTCACAACCACAACAGGGGACTCACGTATTTGTACTGTGAAGTAGGAATGGGAGTGGCTGGCTCTGCGCTGACATCATACCTCAATGACCGCTCCTACCAAGTGTCATGGAGAGGGACCCTGTCGGCCACCCGCCCCCTGCAGACGGGTGTCCCCCAGGGCTCGGTTCTAGGACCTTCTCTTCTCCCTCTATACTAAATCACTGGGTAACATCCAGTGTAACAATGTAACATTATCACGTCTCATGGCTTCTCCTATCATTGTTATGCCGACGATACTCAACTCTTCCTCTCCTTCCCTCCCTCAGATATCCACGTCTCTGAGCGGATCTCGGCCTGTCTGTCCGACATCTCCGCCTGGATGACGACCAACCACCTCAAACTGAACCTAAGCAAAACAGAATTGCTTCACCTGTCGGCCAAATCCTCCCCCCTGACCGACCTTTCCATCACAGTCGAGAATGCAGCTGTGACCGCGTCCCCGACCGCCAAGAACCTTGGTGTTGTCCTCGACGACCAGTTGAACTTCTCTGCTCACATCGCAGCGACAACCAGAACCTGCAGATTCCTCCTGAGCAACGTCAGAAGGATCCGCCCCTTCCTGACAAAAGAAGCCACCCAACTCCTCGTCCAATCAACAGTCATCTCTCGCCTCGACTACTGCAACGCACTGCTCGCTGGCCTCCCGGCCACTGCCACTAAGCCTCTTCAACTCATTCAGAACGCAGCGGCCCGCCTGATCTCAAACCTACCGAAGTCGGCCCATGTCACCCCACTTCTTAGGGACCTGCACTGGCTCCCCATTGCTGCACAAATCCGCTTCAAGGCCCTCGACCTGGCATACCGTGCGGCAAAGGGAACCGCTCCCGCCTACCTCCGGTCAATGGTCTCTAACTACACACCCTCAAGACCCCTCCGCTCTGCATCTTCTGGCCGCCTCAGACCTACTCCTATCCAAGCTCCGGGAGGGTCATCAAAGAGAAGTCGCCTATTCTCAGTCCTTGCCCCACAATGGTGGAATGATCTACCCACCCCAGTTAGGACAGCCGAAACACGTCCAATCTTTCGCAGTCGACTAAAGACGCACTTCAACCATTATCTGAATAAAAAAAATCTAACCCTAACTAACCTTACTGTCATGCACTAATAAACTAACCTACACTGTAGCACTCAACACTTTGATGAACATTGTTGCTCAGCTGATAGAGTTGTGCCCTTCCTGATGACTTGTCGTACAGAACTTGTAAGTCGCTTTGGATAAAAGCGTCAGCTAAATGACTAAATGTAAATGTAAGTAACACGACAATGACAAATGTGTTGTTTCTGTTTTTCTTTTTGACATAGTTGTGGAACACGGAACAAGTTAACAACTCACCACTACAGCCCCCAGTAGCCTAGCCAGTCTCTTGAAACACCGCTATCTTCAAACTTCCATTCCTCTCGAAACTTTCTTTTGTTGGGTGGTGCCGCTCATCCTTTTCGTCTGAGAAAACCGCTGTTTTTTCTTTTTAGTGGCCGGCTTACTCCTTCCATTTAACCAACGCTATTAAGCTAATCGGTATAGCAGCGTTACAGTGCAAGCAGGTGGTGGATGTGACGTCGGTAAACAAGGAGAGTTGACGCGCGAGGCTGCAAAAAAGGCGACTGTCGTAAAACCAAAACACACCGCAGTTTTAACACTTTGGTTGCCTAAGGTTAAATTAATGATATACCATAGATTGCCAGCGCTATTTGTCTATGGAGAAAGTCCCCTTCTTTGCAGGGCTATAACTTTTTAAATTCTATTGCTACATTGCCATTATTAGGGCCCATTCAAAGTCCTATATGTATTGTTCATTGTGTAGCAACGTTAAACTTTTTCATTCACATATTCATAGTAAAGTATGGTCTAATGTATAAGTATGTTTTCATCTCTTTCTGCAGCTTTCTCCAGAACGTGATATATAGCCCCAAATGCATTATATTGATGATGAAATACAGTTTGATGGCAATCAGCGCGATATAAAAAATTCCAACTAGACGTACTTCTAGAAGTTACTACACGTCATCTGATGTTGACCGGATGGGCGAGGGGGCGTTTATAATTCCGTGGGCAGCGTTATACCAATCATCTAATGTGGGTCAAATGTTGATAATATCAGTTATTATCGAAGACGGTAACGTTACACGCTGAAACTCACCCCAGTCTCCGCGCGCCGTTGGGCGATCATCGTCGAGTAGAAATTTTATCATTATGGGATATATTATTACCCGGTCCATCTCCAGCTTGTATAATGGTATATACGTCCAAATCATGTTGTTTATCGAGTTATTGGCAATCGATCGCTATGTAGAGTGACGAGCTAGAGTCACGGGACATGTACCGAGTGGCCGGAAGCAATACGGACGTCTAGCAAAACCTCTAGTGCGCTTCCTGTTAAGCGCTTGCGCCGATCGGCCACCAGATGGCGCTCCTGAACCGCCAGAGAGCTCAGTGGGTCCTGCTGGTGGATCCCAGGCCAGCGGAGGGACATTATGAATCCGATCGCAGATTTTTGAAATATTGATATAAAGACGACGTACAGCGTCCCCCGGCAACTTTAGCATGGCCAGCAAAGACGTCTAAAGACGGCTCCCGGCACCCAAAGTGTTAATTATTTTACATGACTATTTTGTTACCCGCCATGTGGCGGACAGACCTCTCAGACCTCGCAAATGTCACTCGCCCAATAGCTTCCAGCTGCAACCGCGGAGTGAGCAATATATTGACAATATGTGTGACATTAGATTAAAAAAAATCACTAGTATCCACATTAAAATATAAAAATCCATACGAGAAGCAGTTTCCCCCTCCAGTGTGTAAGTGTTTGTTAACCATCTTGGCTTTTGGCTGGTCACTCCATACTGAGGTCAGAAAGTTCCTATGATCCCAGTATTTAAAACACCAGAGCAATGTGGTGTTATATTTTATATTTATTAACATGACCTTCTCTCCCCAGCAACCTCCTGCAAAGCCTCACCGTCCCTCCTCTTTCTACCTTTTTACCCTACCCTCCAATCTCCGCCCAATCCCATTCAATCTTGTTTGCTGCAGCTCAAATTTATCCCCTTGCCCCACTTTGCCTTTTATGTCTCCGTCTGTGTTTGTGTATTGTATGTTTGTTTTTGTTTTGCTGCCATTTTGGCCAGGTCTTGCTCGAAAAAGAGATCATTGATCTCAAGTGACTACCTGGTAAAATAAAGGTTAAATAAATGTGTGTTCACTCTTATAGCATGACATATTGTCCCAGGAACATCCACACCGTCTGTCTCACTCCTCAGAGCGACAGAAACACAACTGTTGTCGTCAATGAAAACCGTGTCTATGCTAGTACTGCTTCTCTCTCAAAAGCTCTTTGTAGTGGTTTTTCATTTCAAAAGAACGGACAAATATTATTACCACTATTATTGTTATGATTGTTGATGGACTGACAGCTGTAATGGCGTACTGAAGCGTTTTCCAGTGGTCACAATAGTAGACCTTCTTCCCTGTGTGTTGTGTATTATCAGTTTGGATGGTTTTAAATTCCTGCTACATTAGTTAAAATGGTACCTATTTTTCATGTGAAGTTTTCCCCACAGTGGTATAGTTTCTCTCCTGTGTGAATGACGTTGATATCATTTCAGGAGCATCATTATGAGTGTAACTCTTCTAATATTGGTCACAGGTTTGACATTTCCCTGAATCTTCTCACCCAAGTGAATTTTCTCATGTTTACTCAAATATGCTAATGTTCTGAATCTCTTATCACACAAACCACAATGATGTGGCTTCGCTCCTGTGTGAATCATCTGGTGTCTTTTCAGATCAGACAGTTGACTAAAGCTCTGTCCACACTGGTCACAGGAGTACGGCTTCTCTCCTGTGTGAATCATCTGGTGTCTTTTCAGATGAGACAGTCGACTATAGCTCTTCTCACACTGGTCACAGGAGTAGGGCTTCTCTCCTGTGTGAATCATCTGGTGTGTTTTCAGATCAGACAGTTGACTACAGCTCTTCTCACACTGGTCACAGGAGTAGGGCTTCTCTCCTGTGTGAATCATCTGGTGTGTTTTCAGAATACCAGGTTGACTAAAGCTCTGTCCACACTGGTCACAGGCGTAGGGCTTCTCTCCTGTGTGAATTCTCTGGTGTGTTTTCAGATTACCCAGTTGACTAAAGCTCTGTCCACACTGGTCACAGGAGTAGGGCTTCTCTCCTGTGTGACTCATCTGGTGTCTTTTCAGTTTAGACAGATGACGAAAGCTCTTCCCACACTGGTCACAGGAATAGTTTCTTTCCTGTGTGAATGCGCTGGTGTTTATTGAGATTAATCTTTGAACTGAAGTTTTTTCCACACTGGTCACAGCAGAGACCTTTTCTTCCATCCAAGCCTCTTGGTTTCGTCCCAGGCCTGACAGGACAGCTATCTGGATGGAGACAGTGATGGAGAAGAGTGTCAGAGGAAGGAGATTTGGTGATTTTATTCAGCTTAATTTCCATGTAAGAGGTGTATAATGGTATGTAGCTGGGTTTTATAGTTTAAGAACACAGTGTAGTCCAGAGTAGGCATGTGCCGGTAACCGGTTTACGGCGGTTTGAAAATGTTGCGGTGTCATAACCTTTCAAATTACGTTCAGACGGTAGGCGCCGCCGGTATGTTGCGAATCTGCCTGTCTGTTTACAAACTGTCAGTAGCTGGCTAACTAGCTAACGTTAACTAGCTCCCGTCAAAACGAACGGGTTGGTATGGCCATTGCGTTATTTATATTTGACATTAGCTATTGATGGGTGGAATATTCTGATTCTAGCTCACTAGATCAGTCACATTAAACGTTCTTTGTCTATAGCTTGCTAGATATGTAGCTAACGTTAGCTAGGCTAACGAAGCTGTAGCTAACGTTACTGCCCAGTGTCCATGCAAACAACTCGTCGAAGGGCTAACGTTAGCTCACGTTAATTACCCCCGTGTATAGAGCATTATTTTCAGATAACTAACAGCACACCATGTCATGTATGATCCATTACAGCTAAGGTTTTGACGGGAGCTAGTTAACGTTAGCTAGTTAGCCAGATAGCTAGTAGTACCGGTGAATCATGTTGCTAATTGATTTAGGTCGACTAACGTTAGTGAGATTGGCCTACGTTCCGTTACATATTCATAATCATGAGAAGGATAGGAGTCTGAGGCGGGGATGTCGAAAGACGACGCTAAACATTTATTTAATGTTAAACTCTGTTGACGTTAAGCTAACAGTTGTAAGCTGACAGGAAAGTAATAAACAATATGGTCCGTGCAGAACCCTTATCCCCAACACATAGTTCCGTGGGTGGTTGTTGATCTTCCACAAAAGATGAATTGTTTAAATGTATGTTTAATCCAGTAAGAATAGTACTAGGCTATATAACATACATCTGTACATTAACAAAAACCTCCATCATACTGCTGAACACCTAGGTCTGGTGAAAGTCGGACAGCCCCCCCAACCCCCCAAGGACTTTGGACTACTTAACACTATGGTCGCCAAAAACGCCTTACCACGTCATTCCCCGCCATGATCATTCTGCCAAAGACGCCGTACCACGTCTTTGATATCAATATTTCAAAGATCTGTGATCGCAATCATATTTCTCCCCCGGAGACTTGAGATCTACTGTTGATCCCCTCTAAACTCTCCAACGGTTCAAGAGCGCCATCTGGTGGCCGATCGGCGGATCGCTCAAACCGGAAACAGGAAACAGAAGCTGGTGCTCATTCCAATTCGGTCCGATCACTCGCTAATAGTCCCAGGACTCAAGCTAGACACAATCAGGGGCGTAGCTGGGGGGGGGGTAGCTTAGGATGATTCCAAGGGCCCAGCACTGGAAGGGGCTTTTTTTTTTTTTTTTTTTTTTTTTACTAGACATCACTCAGGTGTATTATTGATGCTCTCATTGATACTATGTTTGTTTCTGAAGTGTGTTCAAGTTCAAGTTCTTTAATAGTTGTCATACAGAAGTACAGAATACTTTCATACAAAATGCTTCTTACTGTTACGCTCCAGAGACTGTGCTAGACAAGATAGTATCAAATAACATAATAACATAATATAGCATGAATTTAGAAGAAGAAAATGAGGTCACAGTGTTCGGTATAGACATATGTACAATGTTCTGAGTTACCATATAATATACAATACACAATACTATGCAGTGTACTAATGTACAGTACTATCTAGTGCAAAGCAGAAATGGGATGAGGTACAATTTTAGGTACAATTTACAGTAAGGTGTACGAGTTGTAGTGCAATCCTTCATCCATAAATATAAAGTGTGGGGAGTGGGTGCTACAGTGTGTTTGTTTAAAGTGGGTGTGTGCTATAAGTGTGTGGAGTGGGTGCTACAGTGTGTTTGTTTAAAGTGAGTGTGTGCGTGTGGATGTGTGTGCTATGTGCGTTTGGTGGTTGTTGTTGTGTAGTGTTCATTCATTGTTCGTTTAGCAGCCTGATGGCCTGGGGATAGAAGCTTCTTCTGAGTCTTTCTGTGCTCGCCTTGAGACTCCTGTATCGCTTGCCTGACCGCAGCAGTTCAAAGAGGCAGTTGTTCGGGTGACTGGAGTCTTTAATGATTCTCTTAGCCTTGCCCTTGCAACGCTTGTAGTAAATGTTCTGGAGGGTGGGGAGCCCCCCTCCAATTGTGCGTTCGGCTGAACGTGTCACTCTTTGTAGTCTGCTTTGGTCTTGTGCAGTGCTATTCCCAAACCAGGAGGTGATGTTGCCGGTCAAGATGCTCTCTATTGTACATGAGTAGAAGTTCTTAAGGATCTTCTGGCTGACTTGGAACTTCCTTAGGCGCCTGAGGAAGTAGAGGCGTTGTCGTGCCTTCTTCACAACACTGTTAATGTGTGTGGTCCATGTCAAGTCCTCGGATATGTAGGCTCCGAGGTACTTAAAGCTGTTGACTCTCTCAACCGGTGCCCCGTCGATGCTGAGGGGGCTGTAGTCCTTGACCCCCGACCTCCTGAAGTCCACAATCATCTCCTTTGTTTTGCTGACGTTCAGGGAGAGGCTGTTTTCCTGGCACCATCCCGCCAGGACCTTGACCTCTTCCAGGTAGGCCCTCTCGTCGTTGGCAGAGATCAGGCCCACCACCACTGTGTCGTCAGCAAATTTGACGATTGTATTGCTACTCCGCTGAGCCACACAGTCGTGTGTGTACAGGGAGTAGAGGAGGGGACTCAGAACACAGCCCTGGGGGGCCCCTATGTTGAGGGTGATGGATGAGGAGGTGCAGTTGCCTGCTCTCACCACCTGGGGTCTGCCAGTCAGGAAGTCCAAGACCCACTGGCAGAGGTCATAGCCCAAGCCCAGGTCCCTGAGCTTGGCTATGAGTATGGAGGGGACTATGGTATTGAATGCCGAGCTGTAGTCGATGAATAGCATTCTCACATAGTTCCCCTGCCTCTTGTCCAGGTGTGATGCTGCTGTGTGCAGCACATGGGATATGGCGTCCTCCGTGGACCTGTTGGGGCGGTATGCAAATTGCAGGGGGTCCATGTTGATGGGGAGGGAGGAGCAGATGTAGCCCTTTACTAGCTTCTCGAAGCACTTCATGGCTATGGAGGTGAGAGCTACAGGGCGGTAGTTGTTGAGGCAAGCAGGCTTGGATTTTTTGGGTACAGGGATAATAGTGGACTTCTTCAGGCAGGTGGGGATGACAGCCTGTTCTAAGGACAGGTTAAATATGTCAGTGAATACTGGGGCCAGTTGGTCGGCACAGACTTTTAGGACGCGGCCGGGGATGCCGTCTGGACCTGCTGCCTTCCTGATATTCACTTTTTTAAAGGTCCGCCTCACCTCATGCTCTGTTACCCTGAACACTGCGCCTCCATCAGCAGCCGACCCCCCCCCCCCCCATTGCCGAGGCTTGTGAGCTGGTGTTGTTATTACCAGCATCAAACCTCGCATAGAAGGTATTGAGGTCATTTGCTAAGGAGATGTCACTGTTCAGTTTGAGGGAGGCGCCTTTGTAGTCTGTCATCGTTTTGAGCCCCTGCCACATAGCTCTAGAGTCAGCTTGTTCAAACTGGAGTTCAATTTTATCCCTGTAGCGTCGTTTGGCCTCTGACACTGTCCTCCTTACGTTGTATCGCGCCACCTTGTGGTCATTCATGTTGCCTGCCTCTAGGCCGTCGTTGTATGCTTTGGTGCGCTCTCTCAGAGCTTCACGGACGGATTTGTCTACCCAGGGTTTTTGATTTGGGTAAACTTTCATTTTGGTAGTGGGGATTGTTTCTTTCACCCTAGTACAAACATAGTCCAGCACTGTCTCCGTGTAGGCATTAATGTTATCTGTGTCGCGGAACACAATCCAGTCTGTGTGGTGAAACACTGACCGGATCGTCTCCTCTGACGTCACATCCCATTTCTGCACCTCTCGCGAGACTACGGGAGTACTTTTAATTCTCTGTCTGTACTTTGGTGAAAGAAAAATGGATGCGTGATCTGACTTACCAAAGCCACTATCAGAATGAGCCTTGTAGCCACCTTTAAATTGCGTGTAACAGTGATCTAGGATGTTACCGCCTCTGGTGTTGCAAGTCACATGCTGATAGAAGTCAGGCAATACCTTTCTCAGATTGGCGCTATTGAAATCTCCCAGAACTAAAATGGCGGCGTTAACATTCGCCACTTGGATTCTATTTACCTCGTCGTGTAGTCTGGAGAGCGCAACCTTGTTGCTGGCTTGCGGTGGAATATACACTCCGACCAGGACGATCGCCGTTAACTCCCTCGGGAGGAAGAAAGGACGACACTTGATGGTTATATATTCCAGTTCTGGGGAGCAGTGGTTGGATAATTCCTTCACGTTAGTTGGGTCGCTCCAATTTTTGTTAAACATGAAGGCAATACCTCCTCCACGTTGTTTACCGGACTCTGATGATGTCCGATCCTTGCGATGGATAAAGAAGTGATCAGCCGGTTGAATTGCGTGGTCTGGGACGTCCGGCGTCAACCACGTCTCGGTGAAGCAGAGGACGTTGCAGTCCCTAACGTCTCTTTGATATTGAATCCTTGCTCGGATGTCATCCAGTTTATTGTCGATTGATTGTACATTGGCTAGCAATATACTGGGCAGTGGTGTACGGTGGCGTCTGGATCTCAGCCTGTTACGGATCCCAGCCCTCTTCCCTCGCCGTCTGGTTCCTCTGTTCCTGGGGTCTAGGAACAAAGGATCTGGTCCTGATCTCCGGAGAATTTCTTCAGGCCATTGATGCGGTTCGGAGAGCTGATCCAGTGAGTAATCCAGTTGATACGTTTCCCGTAATCCAATGTCTATGAGTGACTGACGGTCATATACATTAAATGCACCAACAGTTGGTACAAACAAAACTCTAAAAACTATAAATATTAACAAAAGTAAACACAGTCTCGACGGAGCGAACAGAGAGGCAGCCGGTCGGAGCAGCGCCATCGAAAAAGTGTGTGTGTGTGTGTGTGTGTGTGTGTGTGTGTGTGTGTGTGTGTGTGAGATATATATAGAGAGAGAGGGGGGGCTTTGGTAGACTATTGCATTGGTCCATTCATTGAAGATGAACGCAATGCGACATCCTTTACTAGGCTCACCCACCAACAGTGCAGGTGCTGAACTGCTGATCCGAATGTATAGGTAAAAACCATATTATGCGTTTTCATCAATAAAAAAATGGCAAAAAAAATCGCTTACGTGCGCTCGCATTCACTGGGGGCCTACAAATACATTCTTTCATGGGGCCCAGAATCTGGAGCTACACCCCTGGACACAATGGATAGCAATCCGTTACCAATAACTCGATAAACAACATGATTTGGACGTATATACTATTATACAACCTGGAGATGGATCGCATATTTCTACATCCCATAATAGGAATATTTCTGCTCCATGCTCATCGGCCCGAGGAAGCTACGGTGAGATTCAGCGTTTTTTTTTTAACGTGTTCGATATAAACTGCTCTGATGATCATATCACCCACACTAGATGAATCATCTAACGTTGGCCACGGAATTATAAACGACCCCCCCCCCCCCCCTCCGGTCAACATCAGATGATAAGTAGTAACTTCTAGAAGCACGTCCATTTGAAATTTTTTATCTCGCGCCGATTGCTATCAAACTGTATAAAACGATAAAAACAAACTTATACTTTAGACCGTATTTTAGTATGAATATGTGAATGAAAAAGTATAACGTTGCTACACCCTGAACAATAGATACTTGATGTTGAATGGGCCATAGTAATGTCAATTTAGCAATACAATTTAAAAAGTTATAGCCCTGCAAAGAAGGGGAACCTCTCCATAGACAAATAGAGCTGGCGTGGGATGGTTTATTAAGAAAATAAGCCTGGCGACCAAAGTGTTAAAATAGACTCCCCCTTCCACCTGATGGACATATATCACCTGTACTACTATTATTTATTGTTTATATACATATAGAACTACTCCACATGGATTTTAATATATCATGCTTTAAGAACTGTAGTTTTAATGTAGTTGGTGTTTTTTTTATATAGTGGTCTTTTTACTGTAGTTTTAACATAGGTGGTGTTTTTGTTATAGTGGTGAGTATCTATGTATTGTGACTGTATGTTTGTCTTTTAACCACTGCACAAATGAAGTTCCGAAAGGAAAATAAAGTAATTTGAGGTTTGAAGTTGAAGTTTGAAGTACATAGGCCTATTCATAATCATTAAAGTTTATTTGGAAGTATTTTTTATTCTGTACTTAGTTTGAAAGTGGTCAGACAGTTCCCTCTGTGTGTAATACAGACAGTCTTCACACATTCATAAATAACACTTACAGAAAAGCTGATTTGTGCACTGTAATAAAAGAAGTTTTGTTTTTTTTACCGAATACCGTGATATACCGTGAACCGGGGTATTTTTGCCCAAGGTTATCATACCTTCAAAATGTCATACCGACACATGCCTAGTCCAGAGTAGTCTACAGTTCTAGACTCAACGCCCACTTTGAAGTCCCCAACACCAACCAACAGAGAGGGGTTCTGACCACGGAGCGCACACAGGACTCACCACTCACTGTGACAACGGCAGAGGTACGTACGGTTCTGAGCAGAACAAACCCACGGAAGGCAGCCGGCCCAGACAACACCCCCGGCCGTGCCCTCAGGGTCTGTTCATCAGAGCTGGCTGACGTACTTGCTGACATAATACAACTTGTCACTAGCACAAGCTATTGTGCCCACCTGCTTCAAGACCACCACCCTTGTGCCCCTGCCAAAGAAAAACACTGTAACCTGTCTCAATGACTATCGTCCCGTTGCACTCACCCCAATAGTGATTAAGTGTTTCGAGAGGATAGTCATGTCGCACATCAAGGAGACCATCCCAGACACACTGGACCCTCTGCAGTTTGTGTACCGTCAGAACCGGTCCACTGAGGATTAGGGCTGCACGATTTTGGGAAACAATCTAATTGCGATTTTTCTGACAGATATTGTGATTGCGATAAAATTTGCGATTAAAAAAGAAATAATTTGCGATTAAAAAAGAAATAATTTAAAGCAGCCCAAAATGTTTCTTTTTACCTGGGAATTGATACCGGTACCCAACGGTACCTTTTTTTCCTTTACTCTCTCTCTCTGAAGTCTAAACTTCACAACACACAATATAAAACCCCTCCCTACCTCACTCTCCCAAACCGTTCCTACAACAACTTTTTTATGTTGCATGATCATGCACATTTATTTTGTATTATAATTTTTTTTACGTTTAAATATCAACATTATCTGGCAATCCTCAGTAAATACTATCAAACTCCTCTGATGTCATCTGGTCTTTCAGAAGACCAGATATGGGAGGGAGGGAGAGAGAGAGAGAGCGAGAGAGCGAGAGAGAGAGAGAGAGAGAGAGAGAGAGAGAGAGAGACATGCACACACACACAAAGAATCCCAGAATCGAAGGCTGAGAAAATGCCACCCAAAATTCTCAGCAACTTCTATAGAAGTACGGTTGAGAGTGTCCTTACCAGCTCAATCACGAAACTGCACTGCTAAGGAGAGGAAGGCACTCCAGCGAGTGATTAAAACTGCTCAGTACATCTCTGAAGCAGCCTTCCCCTCACTACAGGACATTTACTCTACCAGGGCCACCAGGAGAGCACATAACATAATTAAGGACAGTAGACACCCCCAGCACAGACTCTTCAACCTCCTGCCATCTGAAATCCAGGACTACGAAACTGTGATCCCCCCCCCTCGCCCCCCACACTTTCTATTTTGTGCCAGGCAGACGCTCTGACCCGACTGCTGCTGTGACCTCACTGTCACCCTTCCCCCAAACTGTCAATCACTAAAGACACTTTTAACTGCTGCTGTGACCCATTGTCACCTCCATATTTATTTAATTTAAGTATTGTGTGATTTTGTGTGACGGGCGGACTAGCAAAGTAAGATTTGCATTGTACAGCAAACTGTTTGTTCTTGAATATTTAAACCAGAGTACACATTTTTTTCTGATTATTCTGATTATTAATCTGATATTCAATATACATTATTCGTTCATTTCCAATTAATACAATCCGTATGAATTAACCTCTTAAGCCGTAGCCATATTTTCAGAAAATCTGCCAAAAAGTACATACCCAAATAAATGGAAGATTGCTCCACTTCTACAATGTCCATTTGCATGTTCCTGGTATCTAGGGACATAGATGGACCCCAGGGAATGTATTCCCAGTGTCAGAAATATTGTGTCTGTTACTATTCTCGAGTAAATTGTAATGAACCAAAGGAGAATATACATTCTTTTCTAAAAATGTTTAATTAATTTTGAAGGTGAATAACACCATGCTAACATTGACCAGACGGCGAAAGATTGGACGGGATTCGGCTGTCCTAACTGGGGTGGGTAGTTCATTCCACCATTGTGGGGCAAGGACTGAGAATAGGCGTGTAGGTGGTGTATATGTGTTTGAGGATGATATCCTTCAAACAGGCAATAGTGATGATATAATTTGGGCAGTGCTGATCTGGGTTCCTTTCCTCCAGTGTATTTGTCCCCCGGCCCCACCCAATGGCCCCATGCACACACACACACACACAGAAGTAAAAATAAAAATAAAAAAATAAATATTTTAGATTTTTTTTTAACTTCGATTTTTTTTTTAATGTTCGAAGCTTGTGCCATCGAACGAAGCTTCGAAGCTTCGAAGTATTTAAGACAGCCCTAATTGTATGGTAACTCAGTTACCATACTGCATTGAACATTGTACATATGTATATACTGAACACTGTGTCTACGTACGTGACTTATTTTTTTACTTCTATTTTGACATGCCATACAATTTTATTGCATACTTATCTTTTGTCTAGCACAGTCTCTGGAGCGTAACAGAAAGAAGCATTTTGTATAAAAGTATTCTGTACTTCTGTATGACAACTATTAAAGAAACTTGAACTTGAAACTTGACCCGTTGCGGAATAAAACAGCAGGGATTTGTTTTGGGTCGCGAAATAAGCACACTAGCCTTGCTATGTTGCAATGTCCGCGTTCCAGACGCTACTGAGACGAGTACTGTTGTGTCAGAGCCGTGTGCTGTGGAGCGGATATGAGTCACGACACCACGAATATTCAAAATAAGAGTATCGAAATGAACTGAGCGTTGCTAGCTGCCGGAGCCATAGTTATTATGGCTGGAGCTGCGCTTAGGCGGAAATGAGACCCGCGACAGGATTTTCAAAATAAGAGTATCGATATGAACCGAATGCCTATCGCACCAGTGCTACTGAAGTAAATCCATTCATCGCACAGACCGCTGTAGCACGTGCAATATATATGTCGCACTGTACAGCCCTACGCTGTGGGCTATCTCCTCGCTGACGGACCAGTATACCTTTATATCGTATCATATTCCTATGTCTCCAAGGAATCGTGGGGCTCTGGGGAATAAAGGTTGGGAACCCCTGCTATAGCCTATCCTAGGCTATTTTATTTACAGTAGTCTATTTATGATTTGTTTCCGTAGCCGGTCTCAGTTATGCTGTGGCTGAGATGGGTCGGGATTAATGAAGCTGCTAGGAGACTGCTTCTCGGCTATACGAATTAAAGCCACGATTGAAAATAATGTACTTCCTTCTTGACAATAGCATATACTATAACAATAATACGAGAGTACAAGAACAATGAATCCCACTGCCATGTAGCCTACGCCATGTATAGCCTGCCTATGTGATCAATAAAAATGGGATAATATATATATTTTTTAAGCAGCCCCACATAGGTTTATTGTAAAATGCGGCTTGCACCTAGCCTACACGGTTGGTCTGTTCGGGACACCGAGCCTGAAAATGTTTATTTTTACCTGGGAATCGATACCGGTACCCAGCGGTACCTTTTTTTCTGTACTTTACTCTCCCTCTCTGAAGTCTAAACTTCACAACACACAATCTAAAACCCCTTACCTCCGTCTCCCAAACCGTTCCTACAACAATAACAACTTGCAAAGGAGATCTTGTATCTCAATGGGACTTCCTGGTTAAAAAAATTAAATAAAAGCATTAGAGTTTTCTTTTTGCGATTTGCTAATTGCATCATTTCAAATAGCAATTTAGATTTAGATTTAAAATCGATTAATCGTTCAGCCCTAATCTGCACTTGATGTTGTTGCATATTTGAAATAAACTTCAATCAAATCACATAAGGCCAGGGATACTTTAAACATTTTAAACACTTTCTAACACACCATATTTTATCTATTTATTACTTAAAGATTTGCACTACTTCTCTACCTCATATTTGCATTTGTTGCATTTTGTACTTTAGTTTTGTATATTGTATATTTTGTATAGTGTTTGGTCTTTATTCTTTTTACTGTATGAAGCACAATGCCAGGGGCCTCATACTAGGGCTGCAACTAATGACTAATTTGGTAGTCGACTAATCTGCCGATTATTTTTTCGATTAGTCGACTAATCGAAAACCAATGTAAGCAACAACACAAAAAAAAAGTACCTATCTTTGTGAAAGTGGCTTCTCAGCTCTGGTCCAGCTGAAGACAGAGCAGAGGAACAGATTGGACATTGAGCATGACCTCAGAGTTGCTTGTCTACCATCACCCCAGACTTTGAGACTCTTGTCAGGACCAAAGAACAACATCATAACATGATGATCCCATAGCAAATTATAATAATGACTCATGAAACATTTGAATTTGGATCTTTAAAGGTCAACCTCCACGTTGTATTTTTGTTCAATAAACAATGTGGACTAGGCCAACAGTGACTTTCATGAAGAATTGGAAAAAAAAGTATTGAAATTGACCCAGTTTTAGCGTTTTTATCAAAACATTTTGTCTGCCCAACACAATCAACATGCACATGCATATTTTAATCAATGGTTTATAACGTGCACGTGTAATGTCGTCACAACAGGTATTGGTCACCAGGGGGCTCACCAGGGGGCTCACCAGGGGGCGCTGAGAGTCACACAGCTAGTGGCAGGCAGAGAGCCTTGCTACCATAGATATATGCTTGCTACTACTAGCCGAATGGAAATGTATCTGTTTCACCTCACTATTGCTCCGTGATTATAGCCATCCATCCATCTCTAAAGCTAACCACTATTTGTAAAAGCCACAACCACGTTACCATATTTGTAATAATGTAAATCATTGTGTCGTCGTTGTACACATATTGTGTTTATAACGTTAGTAGATAACATAGCTTAGCTTGGTAGCTATTGTGCTAACAACATATCCCGACATCCGGCTCGCTGGCCGGCATGAACGGCCGACCCAAAATGGTTCTCTCCTCTCTGTACACCCCGACCCGTCCCCACGGGTGCCCTGCCGGGGGGCCCATGGACGCGACGGCAGCCGCAGGGCGCCCGAGCCCGCAAAGGCTAGTGTTACACGATAGCTATGAGCTAACTAGCGCTGCGGGCTCGCTGTTGTCGAGTCCACAAGCTTCACTCGGTGCATCAGTCACGAAAGGGGCTATGATGAGCTTGGCAAGCCAGAGTAAAACACAATTTTCATTCAATCAATCAATAACAACATTAACCAGACTCTCGTTGTGTCTATTATGCTAACGCTAACGTTACCTCATTGTGTCTATTCTACACAGATAGCCTCTCGTGTCTATCTGCTAACGTTAGCATTAGGCTAACTAACGTTACGTCCCTAACCCCCAACAACAAGCGTAACTAATCAGCGATCTTTTTGTCAGACTAAACTCTCCGCTCGGTGGCAAATTGTGTTGATGTCGGTTTTGTTTCATCAATAAATGAGGCAGAATACACAGTGACTGTATCCTTTTTTATTGCACTTGTTTCTTGCTGCAAACATACAAAAGACATCCTACGCGAGACATTAAAGATGGCGGCGTTCTGTTTTCGTTCAGACTCTCCAAACAGTGACGTCACGCGTCTCTCTTCTGACCAATCAGTGGTCTGCAGTTTTTCACGTGTCATTTCTGGAGCTCTCATGCTGATCATCAGCAGCCCTGCCTCCCCACACGGAGACAAACTGAGTACTTTATTTTAGTGGAAAAGCAACATTAGATTCGGCTCATTAATATGCAAGCCACACCTGTTGTGACGTCGGCGTTTGATAAGCTTTTTTGATTCGCGCGTGCATGTTATTTGTGCGTGGACCTTTTTAACTCTTTCAGAGTGGCATTTCCGGTGTCAAATGGAAAAAAATAAATAATGAAATTATATACCAATGATGTAAACTACCCATAATTGATCAGTAGGGTTTAACCTAGAGATTGGGCTTTAAGCCACTTTAAATGAAAATGTATTTGAAGAACAATACAGCAATCACTCATAACAAGATAAATAAATTAAATAATACAAATTAAAGTGGAAGTGTACTTTAAATAACTTTTGTTTGCTGTGTGTGAGAGGAGTCCGTGTGTGTGTATGTGTGTGTGTCTTACTCTGATCGCTGTGTGAGTGAGAGGAGTGTGTGTACTGTGTAATTTGTGTGTGTGTCTTACTCTGATCGCTGTGTGAGTGAGAGGTGTGTACTGTGTAATTTGTGTATGTGTGTGTGTCTTACTCTGATCGCTGTGTGTGAGTGAGAGGAGTGTGAATGTGTGTGTGTCTTACTCTGATCGCTGTGTGTGAGAGAGAGGAGTGTGAATGTGTGTGTGTCTTACTCTGATCGCTGTGTGTGAGAGAGAGGAGTGTGAATGTGTGTGTGTCTTACTCTGATCGCTGTGTGTGAGTGAGAGGAGTGTGTGTACTGTGTAATTTGTGTGTGTGTCTTACTCTGATCGCTGTGTGAGTGAGAGGTGTGTACTGTGTAATTTGTGTATGTGTGTGTGTCTTACTCTGATCGCTGTGTGTGAGTGAGAGGAGTGTGAATGTGTGTGTGTCTTACTCTGATCGCTGTGTGAGAGAGAGAGGAGTGTGAATGTGTGTGTGTCTTACTCTGATCGCTGTGTGTGAGAGAGAGGAGTGTGAATGTGTGTGTGTCTTACTCTGATCGCTGTGTGTGAGTGAGAGGAGTGTGTATGTGTGTGTGTCTTACTCTGATCGCTGTGTGTGAGTGAGAGGAGTGTGTATGTGTGTGTCTTACTCTGATCGCTGTGTGTGAGTGAGAGGAGTGCGTGTGTAATGTATTGTGTGTCTAGTCTGATCATCATCTCCTGCAGGGGAACAATGTTTTCAATGTCCAAAATTTGCTATGGGATCATCATGTTATGATGTTGTCTGGAACCCTGAGAAGCCACCCTCACAAAGATAGGTAGTGCAAAAAAAAAAAAAAATTAAATAATTTTTTTTTTTTTTTTTTTAATGACTAATCGACGCAACAATTTCTCGTCGACGATTTTTTATAATCGACGTCGTCGATTATGTCGAATAATCGTTGCAGCCCTACCTCATACAGAACCAAGCATTTCACTGTAATGTACATAATGTGACAAATAAAACAAAACTTGAACCTTAAGATACTTACTGTAAGGACTGTTACTGCTGGTGTATCATGAGGATCCGTGTTGGATCTTCAGACGTGCCACTGCCAAATGGGGAGAGAAACGCAATTAGTCAAAGCACATACTTTCATACTCATAACAAGCTACTAGCTACAACAAGAGCTATAACATTCATATCGACTTCTGCATTAGGCGACATCCCAGAGGATAAGACAGGCCAGTCTCGCTTTGTTTGTGGGCCTTTGTATCTCATTCTGACTTTGCATTTAATTCAAGCACCTCCTGTCTCTACTTTGCGATGCATGCCTAAATGCGATGCTTATGACCGTTCCTAAAGCTAAAAGAGTTTAAAGCCACTGTAAAGAGTATTGATCATTGTAAATGTTTTAATTGATGATATGATAGCATTTCCACCCTGAACCTTCTTGTACTACTTTTAGCTGGGCGGTGGTGGTCTTGGTGTGAGTTTTATGTTGCATCTGTCATGTAGGCTTAACTGCTGCCATTCTTGGCCAGGTCTCTCTGGGAACATAACTTTTAATATCGGTGTGACTAAACCTGGTCAAATAAACGGTTCAATAAAATACATGTTGTTTGGATTATTCGTTTTGCAAATGGTGGCGTTAGTTAGTTGACTTACCGTGGTAAGAGCATGCCAACGCAGGTTAACCCTTTCACTACCACATGACAGCCGGTTAACCCTTTCACTGCCACACGACAGCCGGTTAACCCTTTCACTGCCACACGACAGAAGGTTAACCCTTTACTATCACACAACCGACGGCGACCGTCAGAAACCGACGTTAGGTTCACTGGGAGCCATGTTGGCTAACGTTACACTACAACTAGCACCGTGAGCAGAGGAACAAAGGCTTGTTTGTTGGTTCCGTTGGCCGAGTAACGTTAAACACAAGGCTTGTTGCCTGAGAGACCATCAGTGACTATACTGCTGCTAACTATGTTAGCCCGGCTGGCCTTTTGGCTCTCAGCTAAATCAACCCAGCTGTTAGCCCCTTTCGTGACTTTCGGTTTGCAAGCCTGTGGCTTTTGTGACCGGAGTCACTTGCCCACCCGCCCCGATCACCCAGTAGCGAAACGACCAAGCGTCGTCAAGGGGCTCGCGGTGTGTCAAGAATACATCAGATCTGAATTTCAAAGATACCCAGCGTACAATATGGGTCTAACACAGCTTCACGATGGGGTCTGGAAGCTCGGAGTTGCTAATAAACAGTTTAAAACATTGTTACTCGACGAGTGGTATTTACAGACCGAACGTCCATCTCCGCCGTTGGTGTCACAGCGCATGCGCACCATGCCGCGTTCACGTTACTGGGAAGAAGCGGAAGAACCAGTTTCCGACTGGGAAAAACCATTCACGTCAGCCTCCTAGTGGTAATTCCTACTAGGACATATGGGATTCTTTTATAGACCCCATATCTCCCACTTCGCGTCACGAATTGCGGAAGTATGGATGTGGGCGTTTCATCCATAGATATATATAGAGTCAAAGCGTAAAGGCTTCCTAGTTGTAGCAACGAGATGTCCTCTGGTTCTTCCGCTTCTTCCCAGTAACGTGAACGTGGCATGGTGCGCATGCGCTGTGACACCAACGGCGGAGATGGACGTTCGGTCTGTAAATACCACTCGTCGAGTAACAATGTTTTAAACTGTTTATTAGCAACTCCGAGCTTCCAGACCCCATCGTGAAGCTGTGTTAGACCCATATTGTACGCTGGGTATCTTTGAAATTCAGATCTGATGTATTCTTGACACACCGCAAGCCCCTTGACGACGCTTGGTCGTTTCGCTACTGGGTGATCGGGGCGGGTGGGCAAGTGACTCCGGTCACAAAAGCCACAGGCTTGCAAACCGAAAGTCACGAAAGGGGCTACCCAGCTGTCAAAGTCACAAACACCAACCAGCCAGCTAACAAGCGGTGGCTAACGGGACGGTTTGTTTTTGTTTGTATTATCAAAGCGTGGTTAGGTTGTTCAATTAGTTGATGCTAGTTAAGTTAAATGGCGACACACTGACTTGTGCACAAAGAGGAGGCCGATTAACGTTTGTGATAAGTCTGGGGAGACACTAGGGGTGGGACGATACATCGATCCAGATCGATACATCGATGTAATTATCAACAATCGAATCGGATCGATGCGATGTAATAAGATCGATTCATATCGATACTCTTATTTTGAAAATCCTGTGGCGAGTCTCCTATCCGCCCAAGAACAACAGCAGTAGCTCTGTGTGTGTAGATGTTACAGCATAGCATTCTCCCTTTCTGTGTGTGTGTGTGTGCGCGCGTCTTTGGAAAGACCAGATGAGGTCAGAGGAGTTTGATGTTTAAATGTTATTTAAACATAAACAATATAATGCATAATAAATGTAGGCCTATACATGATCATGCAACATCAACAAATTGTTGTAGGAACGGTTTGGGAGAGGGAGGTTGTGAGTTTTGAGTTCCAAAAAATGTAGCTTAAAGTTTAAAGCTCAATATATAAAAACGTGGCACTTTACAGTGAACAGGAGGTCTATTTGTATTAAAAACAATAGATTGATTTTCCTTTAAATGTCTGGAAGAGCTCAAAAATACAAATGTCAAATGATATTTTCATTACCTTTTTTTTGTTGATCTAAATGTTACTGATTGTGTTAAATGGGCATATGATATCATCTCATATCGATCGCAGGCACCTGAATCTAATCGTATCGTATTGTATCGTGAGAGACTTTGTGATATCGGCAAATATCGTATCGTTGTCCAAAGAATCGATATCGTATCGTATCATGATGAAACTGGTGATTCCCACCCCTAGGAGACACGCGAAGAGGATCACAACAAGGAGCCATGTTGTTGTATCGTTAGCTAGTAGCCATGTTAGCTAGTAGCCATGTTAGCTAGTAGCCATGTTAGCTAGTAGCCACGTTAGCTAGTAGCCATGTTAGCTAGTAGCCTAGTAGCCACGTTAGCTAGTAGCCACGTTAGCTAGTAGCCATGTTAGCTAGTAGCCATGTTAGCTAGTGGCCATGTTAGCTAGTGGCCATGTTAGCTAGTAGCCATGTTAGCTAGTAGCCACGTTAGCTAGTAGCCTAGTAGCCATGAATGAATGAATGAATGAAAACTTTATTTAACAGATTGCAGAATGGGTACAATACAGTACGGCTCAATACACACAATTGTTAAGGGGATGCAGACCTGAGAAAGACGTTTGTCTTGTTTCCATCAGGGTCCCCCATTTTCAATTCATATAGACATTTATGACATACACAACATAAATTTACATTTAGTACTGATACATTTGTGACAAACGGTATTCAAATATACAGTACCGTTACCCCTAGATCCTGACAGAGTATATACATATGATGGGGATGGGACTGTACATTAGGAGGGGGTGGGGGTTTTGGGCATTTACGGTGGCCAGTTTCTAATTGCAGCCTCCCGTAGGTGCTCTTTAAGAGCGGTTTTGAATGTGGGTAGGGATTCACATTCCTTTACAGCTTTGGGTAGGGTGTTCCACATTGATGTGGCATAATTGCGAAACGTGTTTAGTCCCTTGTTTGAGCCGAATCTGGGTTGAACATGATTTGTTGAGCTTCCTCTGGTGTAGTGGTTGTGGTATTCACTGACCTTTGGGAAGTATTTTGACATGTACATGGGTACCTTAGTCGTATAGTGTATCTTGTAGACCAGGCCCATTGCAAGTTGCTGTACTCTTGTCGTCTACTCTAAGCAAGTTGCTGTACTCTGTCGTCTACTCTAAGCCATCCTAGGTTGTCAAAGTGGGCAGGGGTGAGGTGGGTTCTGGGGGTAAGGTCAAGTAGTAGTCTGACCAGTTTGTTTTGTGATGTTTGTAATCTTGTTTTAAGCGCCTTTGAGGTGCTTTGGTACCATGAGGTGCAAGCATAGTCGTAGTACCCTTGAATGAGTGCTCCTGCCAGAGTCTTCAGGGTATTCTTGTTTACCAGAGAGGAGATCCGGTACAAGAATCTAGTTCGTTGGTTGACTTTTTTTTATTACATTGGATGCCATTTTGTCACAGGAAAGATTAGCCTCTAGGATGGAACCCAGGTAGGTAATTTCGTCGTTCCTTGTGACAATATTGTCACCCACTGTAACTGAGAAGCCGTCGGTCTTGCTGAGTTTGTTATTTGGACCGATGTTAGCTAGTAGCCATGTTAGCTAGTAGCCATGTTAGCCGAAGCTAACTGAAGCTAACGTTAGCCCCAGCCGTTCTGCTCGGCGACAAAACGTCAGCTTAACGCCAGATAGGGGAGCAACTAAACATTTAGACAACATGGAGTTCCGTGTAATGTGAACGTTACCTGCGGTGTGGTTGTGTTCTGGCTTCGTGTTGTTGGTTGGATGTAGAATAGTTATGATATCACTGTTCTCCCGCAGAGCTGCTTTGTTTTCCTCGCGAGAAGAAAAACAATTCATCTGAGAAACGACGAGAGGCGGAGGAACGACGCGCGGCGCGCCTCACCGTAAGGTTACGTAGTGTTACGTGATGACGTCAGTCGTGACAATCCCATATTATGCGAGTAGGGGGTATCTGCAGAGCCGCAGAGCCAGGCTGGACCGGTTGGAGGCGGGGCTTCGTGGTCTGGACAAGTATTAGTGGTCTGGACAAGTATTGCGGATGAGGGGGGGGGGGGCTCTCTCGCTATGTGTTGGAGTGCGCAATGTGTATGCGCATGCGTGTGGACTGGAGCACGTGAGAGTATAAAGAGTCAATTTTTTGAAACCCGTCCAATCTTTAGCCGTCGACTAAAGACTCACTACTTCAACCATTATCTAAATAAAAAAAATCTAACCCTAACTAACCTTACTGTCATGCACTTGTCCTAATAAACTAACCTACACTGTAGCACTCAACACTTTATGAACATTGTTACTCAGCTGATAGAGTTGTGCCCTTCCTGATGGCTTGTCGTACAGAACTTGTAAGTCGATTTGGATAAAAGCGTCGGCTAATCATAAATGTCTAGATGTACCATTACTGTCTATGTACCTATGTAAACGAGACGAAAGTTAAGTTTACTCTATTATTTCGCCGTCGACTAAAGACTCACTTCTTCAACCATTATCTGAATAAAAAAAATCTAACCCTAACTAACCTTACTGTCATGCACTTGTCCTAATAAACTAACCTACACTGTAGCACTCAACACTTTATGAACATTGTTACTGAGACGAAAGTTAAGTTTACTCTATTATTACTAGATCTGGTATGTCATACATGTCTAGATGTAACATTACTGTCTATGTACCTATGTAAACGAGATGAAAGTTAAGTTGAAAATGGGGGAAGGTAAGTTGAAAATGGGGGATCTATGTAAACTAGCATGGCTTTGTCATTATTCCAATGTACCCCCCCCCCCCCCCCCCCCACCTCCAATGTACAGCCCCACCCAACCCCACCCCACCTACCCAACCTCCTCCAATGTACAGTTTCTATGTCAAATGTATGTCAGTATTCCAATGTACAGTGTGTGTCCCCCCTACTCAACCCCCACCTCCAATGTACAGCCCCACCCCACCTACCCAACCTCCTCCAATGCACAGTTTCTATGTCAAATATATATACACTCTTTTTCTGGATTTTTTTAGTATCACAAACAGTACTGTATTTGAAAATCTGGTATGTCATAAATGTATAGATGTAGCAGTACTGTCTATCTGTATGTCGTGTGTGTCATATGATGAATTGAAAATGGGGGACCCTGATGGAAACAAGACGAAAGTCTTTCTCAGGTCTGCATCCTCTTAACAATTGTATGTATTGAGCTGTACTGTACTGTACCCATTCTGCAATCTGTTAATAAACTTTTCAATCAATCAATCAATCAACGAGACGAAAGTGAAGTTGAAAATGATGCACAGTAGTGCAAATACTTGTCCAGACCACTAATACTTGTCCAGACCACGAAGCCCCGCCTCCAACCCGTCCAGCCTGGCTCTGCGGCTCTGCAGATACCCCCTATTGGAGTATTGATTGATTGATTGAAAACTTTATTTAACAGATTGCAGAATGGGTACAATACAGTACGGCTCAATACACACAATTGTTAAGGGGATGCAGATCAGAGAAAGACTTTCGTCTTGTTTACATCAGGGTTCCCCATTTTCAATTCATATTGACATTATGACATACTCAACATACATGACATTTATGGCGTAGGGACATACAGGTATTTAGTACTGTTACATTTGTGACATATACGATATTCAAATATACAGTACTGTCTGTTACCCATAGATCCTGACAGAGTATATACATATGATGGGGAGGGGACTGTACATTAGGAGGGGGTGGGTGGGAGAGAAATATACATACAGTGGGGAGAGAATATATACATGCGGTGGGGAGGAGACTGTACATTAGGAGGGGGTGGGTGGGTGGGAGAGAAATATACATACGGTGGGGAGAGAATATATACATGCGGTGGGGAGGAGACTGTACATTAGGAGGGGGTGGGTGGGTGGGAGAGAAATATACATACGGTTGATTGATTGATTGATTGAAAACTTTATTAACAGATTGCAGAATGGGTACAGTACAGTACAGCTCAATACATACAATTGTTAAGGGGATGCAGACCAGAGAAAGACTTTCGTCTTGTTTACATCAGGGTCCCCCATTTTCAATTCATCGTAACATATATGACATACATGACATACAGATAGACAGTACTGCTACATCTATACATTTCTTACATACCAGATTTGCAATTACAGTACTGTTTGTGATACAAAAGAGTCCAGAAAAAAGAGTATATACATTTGACGTAGAAACTGTACATTGGATTGGGTAGGTGGGGGTGGGGGGGGACTGTACATTGGAGGTGGTTGGGTGGGTGGGGGGGGGGGGGGGGGGGGGGTTGGGTAGGAGTGGGGGGGGAGGTTGGGTAGGAGGGGTGGGTGGGGGACACTGTATAACTGTACAAACAAAACTGTACATTGGATTATTGACAAGACCATACTTGGTAATTTACTGTACATTGGAGGGGGTTGTGTTCGGACATTTACAGGGGCCAGTTTCGAGTTGCAGTCTCCCTTAGGTGTTTTTTGAGAGTGTTTTTGAAAGTGGGTAGTGATTCACATTCCTTTACAGCTTTGGGTAGGGCGTTCCACATTGATGTAGCATAATTGCGAAACGTGTTTAGTCCCTTGTTTGAGCCGAATCTGGGTTTAACATGATTTGTGGAGCTCCCTCTGGTGTTGTGATCGTGGTATTCACTGACCTTTGGGAAGTATTTTGACATGTACATGGGTACCTTGGTCGTGTAGTGTATCTTGTAGACCAGGCCCATTGCAAGTTGCTGTACTCTGTCGTCTACTCTAAGCCATCCTAGGTTGTCAAAGTGGGCAGGGGTGAGGTGGGTTCTAGGAGTAAGGTCAAGCAGTAGTCTGACCAGTTTGTTTTGAGATGTTTGTAATTTTGTTTTTAGCGCCTTTGAGGTGCTTTGGTACCATGAGGTGCAAGCATAGTCGTAGTACCCTTGAATGAGTGCTCCTGCTAGAGTCTTCAGGGTATTCTTGTTTACCAGTGAGGAGATCCGGTACAAGAATCGAGTTCGTTGGTTGACTTTTTTTATTACATTGGATGCCATTTTGTCACAGGAAAGATTTGCCTCTAGGATGGAACCCAGGTAGGTAATATCTTCTTTCCTTGTGACAATATTGTCACCCACTGTAACTGAGAAGCCGTCGGTCTTGCTGAGTTTGTTATTTGAACCGAAGAGAATGGACTCTGTTTTGCCCATGTGTAATGATAGTTTGTTATCAGCGAGCCATATGCAGATTGCAGGTGGGGAGAGAATATATACATGCGGTGGGGAGGAGACTGTACATTAGGAGGGGGTGGGTGGGCGGGAGAGAAAAGGAAAAATAATCCAAATCATAACCTGCCTCTGATGAAATCATTCTGTGGGTATGTGACTAAAAATCACATTGGCCTGTAGGGGTCAGTGTAGGACAAATGTTTAAGGCCAACAACTTGTTGTACAATGTACATCTATCTCCAGCTATTTAGAACATCCTAAACTCCTGTCATATGTCCTATGCCCAACACCTTGCAACCTCCCACACAATGCTCAATCTAGCTTATGAACTGTAGCCAATAGACCATCATAAACGACAGCTCTAGGAACATTTATAACACTATAGAAGCAAGTGGTGTTCTGGCGGCTGATTGGCGCAGTGGGCCAGGCGCTCGCCTCTAACGCAGGAGACGCTGGTTTCGAGCCCAGCTCTCGGCGTTGCTACCGGCTGGCCGGTCGTTCATACTAACACAATTGGCAAGTGTTAGAGGGTGGGAAAGACGGTGGGTGGGGATTTGGGGTTGTGGACAGCGACTCCTACAGGTCGGTTTGGTGACGCCGGTGCGGGGGAACCAGGATGTAGCGGGGGCAGCGTGAGCCTCCCACGCGTTACTCCTCGCCACTGAGAGTTAGAGCTGCTGCGGTGAAAAGATGCGACAGGCTGCCTCCTCGTGTACTGGAGGGGACACGTGATGCAAGGCTTCTGTCCTCACTACAACCGGCCTGTGGGAGGCATAGTCTAGCAACGTCAAGACAGGGGAGGGAAGAATTGGATACACGAAATTGGGATGGGAGACAAATTGAAAATGGGGAGAAAAAGTGGATACAAAAAAGTGGTGTTCTTAGAAAATAGCTATTTAAATAGAAACACTTCCCTCTGTGACCTTAACCTACTATTTAAAGGTGTATCTTTAGTCACGTTAACATGAGCTGTGCACAACCAGTTACAAGTAGTGTGCATATAGCCATGTAGCATTAAGGGGCGCGTTCACACCTACCCTGTTTGGTCCACTTTAAGTGGACCATGGTCCACTTAAATGAATAGTCTGTTTCGTTTGTAGAGGTGTGAACCAGGGGCGGGGCTAGGGGGTGGCTACTTGGGCTCAAGCCCTGAATGTTTTCTGAAAAGCCCAGAATCTATTTAAAAAAAATAAAAAATTAAATATTATAATTTTTTTTTTTTGGCAATTAATCATTGTTACATGAAAATATGTTTGCACCAGATTTAGCAGAAGCTAATTTCCATCTGTAGTCTATCCAGCTGCTAACTGTATTTGAGTGAGTTAAGTCTTGGTGTTATGGTAGACTCAGACCTAAGCTTTAAATCACAATCAACAAGTTGACAAAAACATAATTCTTCCACCTTAGAAACATAGCTTTTGAGATCTCAGACCCATCCCCAGTGATAACACAGGCTGCCGGCATGTCTTTATGAATGGAAATATCAAATAAAAGCAACAACGATGAAGCCCCGACTATACTCTGGTTTTCGGGGGTCCTGGCGCTCAACGTTCGGCGAGTTAACCCTAGATCCTAATATGAAAAACGATGTGATTTAATGTTCTGTCTTACCTTGACTTTGTCTATTTTACTGCTATCTATTTTATGCTTTATGTCTGCACTTTATGCATTGCTCTTGATCTGCCAATGTTGTGCTCATTTTATGCCTGTCTTTTTGTACTGCTGTGAAGCACTTTGAGCTGCAATTCTTGTATGAAAGGTGCTATACAAACAGTGTATTATTATTATTATTATTATTATTATTATTATTATTATTATTATTATTATTATTATTATTATTATTATTATTATTATTATTATTATTATTATTATTATTATTATTATTATTATTATTATTATTATTATTATTATTATTATTATAAATTATTATAGTTTGCTTCATTAATTAAAGGGTGTGAATTTAAGTGTTCTCTAGTGCCTTTTGTCTGCTTTAAGGTGTTTGTATAAGTTAAAGGTTGTGGTGTCGAAGTAAAAAAAATCCGTGCCCGCTAACGCGGGCACCTATCTGGGCTAAGCCCCGGATCTCCTACAATCCTAAATCCGCCCCTGGTGTGAACACGCCCTTAGTGTGGATAGCTACTAACGTTTAATGCCAATTGTCTCTTTAATAACCCGCTTCGTTACTGGGTTTATCTCTCGCGTGGTGAATCTCCGGAGCTCCAGCTCTGTGCATCCTCCTCCTTCTGTGGAAAACGATGAAGAGGAAGCCCCTCCCTCGGCACCGCGCTCTGAGCCCATACTTCTTCACCTGTGTCTCCCTGCCCAACGTAACCACCAGCTCCCCCTGGCGGCACCTGTATCCTGTCCAACTATGAAGTGTCAATGTTAGGATAGGGACCCATCAAGAGAGGTAGCAAGTTAAGTGTCAAGGTTAGGGTAGGGAGGATCAAGAGCGGTCAAGGCCAACTGATTGTGTACGGACCAGCTGCACACCTAGAGATTCTTCAGAAGACGAGCAAGGCTTGGCTTTAAAAGCCCTTCACGAGTGGCTCCGAGTCCTGGGCATCATATTTCACACTATTCATTGGCAAAAACACCAGGGGATAGGGCATAAGGGAAATATGCGCCGACCTTGCCACAAAGGTGAAGGACAATGAATATATATATTTTCTTTTAACATGCCTTCCCAAAAAGGGACAAGGCAAGCAATTTGGCCCCAAAAGAGCATAATTACACCCACTAAACAGTAAAAGTGGTCCTACCAAGGCCATAGGTCTCAAGCCACCAATCATAATAGGCCTTGTGTATTGCTCCATAAAACAGTTATGAATCAGCATTGAGTGGTGTATTATGTGAATCCAGATGGGAGGTCAATAAACAGCGGAGCATCTCTCCAGCTCTCAAGCCTGCAGCCCTGCTGCTCAAATGAAGGAAGAGTTGAGTGGATGAGAAATGTTGATTGATGTTTGGAAAGTATATGATGTTTTTATTTTGGTATGATTCATTATTAGCTGTTTTCATATTGTGGTGGTGGTTTTATAGATATGAATATCATATCTGTCATAATAAAACTATGACCAAGGGGCATTTGTAAAATATATCTATAAAGCTATCTATTTATATCTATCTATCTATAATTATATCTATTGTAAAAGGACTATGAAACAGTGTCTACAATATGCCATATCTACTGTTGAGGTTCCATGGTAACCGGCATTCCATTTGTAGGCCGACCTTGAGAGTTCTCTCTCTCTCTGTCGAGGGAGGGCCAGGAACTCCTACGTTCTGCTGTATGACAGACTCACTGAACAGACGGGAGCTTCTTGAGGCAAACTGCTGGACAGCTAAGGGACTCACTGACTCCAGAATATATTCTGTTGTCTTTTATTTTTCTGCATCAACTGCTCTGTTATTCTTATTAATTTAGAATAATTAAACTATAAAAGAAATCCACATTCGAATAGAACTAAATAATTTGTTGCGACGGATCCCCCTCTTTCAAAGAGGATCGGAGCACGGTCGGAATCCCAGACAAGTCCAACAGAGACAAGACACCCATTGTTGGCCATTCAAGGTTTCCCATAAAAAGATTTATTTGTGGACCAACACAATATCAGTTAGAAGCACCGCAAATAGACAAAACCGACAACAATCTGTCAAATGAAACAACGTGATATTTGTATTGTTCAGCCCTGCCTGTCAGCTATTGACATTAGCAAAGACCATTGTAGGTCATGCTGGACCTACAAAAGGCCTTCAACACTGTCAATCACTCCATTCTGATTGACAAGCTAAAAGCAATTGGTTTTGATAGTCTATCAGTGAGCTGGATGCAATCCTACCTGGAGGGGAGAGAACAGATGGTGGAGGTAAATGGTACTCTACCCCCCCCCCCCCTCACAGTGAGCTGTGGTGTTCCACAAGGAAGCATACTAGGACCGCTCCTGTTCCTAATGTATGTAAATTTAACAGGACCAAATCATCAGTTTCTTATTTATTTAACCTTTATTTAGCCAGAAAAAACATTGATCTGGTCCAAGAGGCCCCAACAGGAGTACAAATATAAATATATACACATATACATACATACATACATACATACATACATACATACATACATACATACATACATACATACATACATACATACATACATACATACATACATACATACATACATACATACATACATATATATTTATATAATATATATATACATATACATACATATACACTAATAACAAAATAAAAACACAGTTAAGAATCATACACATAAGCAAATAAACAAACAAACAAACAAACAAACATATGGAGCAGTGGACCACCGTCAAGGATAAAAGGAGAAATAAACAAACCAGGAACACGACTATTACCTCACCCCCAGCACCGCCAGGAAATAGTTTTGACCTACTCTCGGAAACACGCATATCAACACCCAAAGCAAAGAGACTTAGAAGTAACGACGCTAGCGAAGCAAACAGCGAGCGGAACGGAGCTCACGCTAACGACGCTAATAGCAGGAATACCGGAGCTCACGCTAACACTAGCGAAGCAAACAGCTGGCATGCCGGAGCTCACGCTAATGCTAGCGAAGCTAACAGCCGGCACATCGGAGCACACGCTAACGACGAGACGACGAGGAAAACAGAGCCACGAGCGACGCGGCTAGCAAACACGACCCAGACTGAGCTAACGGCTAACAGCGAAGAGACTACCATGCGCCGAGGAGAACGTCGCGGTAGCCAACACCGAAGATACGAGACCAGCGTTAACATGCCGGCTATTGAGAAGGCTAGTGGTACAGCTAGCGAGTCTTCACCAAGGCCACAGGACTGTGGTAAGAACCGGCAGACTAGGCCTAATTAAAAAACAAACGGCCCCAAAACTGTTGGAAAGAAAAATACTAACCTCACACAGAAAACAGACTGCATACTGATTGGAGATTCCACAACAAGGTATGTGGAGATGGCAAACACAGAAAATATATGTCTAGACAACACATCTGTGAAAGAGCTGGCCGAAATACTTCCAACACTCATCGGGCCAGACATAACAGAAATTGTCATTCACTCTGGATCGTTGGACATCCTGCGAAGGAAAACGGGCACAGAGACATTGAAAGAGGATTTCACTTGTTTAATGAACACACTAGACAAATATCAGGATGTATCCATCAGTGGACCAATTGCATGCTATCGCAGAGGACAAGAAGCCTTTAGTCGACTCCTAAATTTTAATTCATGGTTAGAATCTGCCTGTCTTACACACGGACTGAATTTCATTGACAATTTTAATGTGTTCTGGAATAATCCTGAACGCTTTCAGAGGAATGGATTCTTCCCAAACTGCCTTGGTTCGAGGCTTCTAGCAGCAAACCTACGTCATGCCTTAGTGACTTCCAAGGGCATCAAACTCATGATACAAGCACAAGCACAAGGCGTCCTGTCCCCAGACAAGGCCATCATGGCCACCAGCAACCCGCTTGATCAAATGTCCCAGAGAGAGCTAATCAAATCAGCTCATCATGCTGAACAGCATATGGGACCCAACAACGCACTAGAGGAGATGGACAGTCTGCTAGCACCAAAAAGGGTATTAAATGAATAGTACAAACACCATGCCATCTTTCAAAACATACCGGTAATCTTAACCAGCCAATGGCATGGTAAAACCTATAAAAGATATACACCATCAATGCGTTCACCTGCTATTAACCTCAAAGCCATCAAGGTCAAGCCAAAGCAGACCTCCTCTAAAGAAGTCCAACAAATAAAATTAGCCCTCCTAAATGTCAGATCACTGAATAATAAAAAAAAAAATTGTAAATGATCTGATTAAAGAAAATAACTTAGATTGCATCTGCCTAGTAGAGACATGGCTCAATAATGACACAGCTACATCAAGTTGCAGCCATTTTCTCCTCAAAACTCTTGTTTAGAATCACAGAAATAGGCGAGTTCATGTCGATGGAATATCTTGCCATTGAGCTCAAAACAGAATCAACCATTATCGTCACAATATACCGACCGCCCAGACACTCACCAATATTTATACAGGAGCTCTCTGAACTGATCTCATTATGTGTTACCGGATATGATAAGGTGATCCTAAATGGAGACTTGAACATCCATTTTAATAAGAAAACAGACTCCAAAACTATATAGCTAGAAAAGCTACTGGATAGCTTTGATCTAACACAACATATAACAAATGCAACCCACAAGCTTGGAAATACATTAGACTTGGCTAAGCATAAAACATTTCTCAATAACTGAATTACCTGTCTCCGACCATCACTGTATATCTTTTGATACTCAAATAACCCTTACTAAAACAAAAAAAGAAATCATAGTTTAAAAGAGGCTCCTAAACGACAAGGCTGAATCAAAGTTCATTAATATTATCAGACTACATGCACCACACAATCATGACAGCTCTCTAAATGAAATGGTAGAAAATCTCAATGATGCACTGTCATCTGTATTAGATTCTGTCGCCTCACTAAAAACGAAAAAGAAGAAAACCAGAGCCTCGCCCTGGCTGAACTATAATGCGGTCAACAAAGAAAAGAGGAAATGTCGTGCAGCAGAGCGAAAATGGAGAAAAACAAAAACCACCATATGCTGTGATATATACAAAGATGCTTTAACTGCTTATAATAAAACCATCGGCTTAGCAAGGAAAGACTACTTCTCTAAAATCATTACAGAAAACGCTGGAAACTCCAGAATCCTTTTTTCCACTATTAATCTACTACTCAACACTGCCCCTACACCTCCTCAGTCATCAGCGGTTAAGTGTGAAGAACTTGCACTATTCTTTAACAACAAAATAACCTTGATCAGGGCCAGCATTACTCATGATGGAAATAAAGCTGATTGTAGCAAACCGTGCAATGTAACCATGAGAAGATTCACATGCATCACATTAGATGTACTCTGCAAAACTGTCTCAGAATGTAACTCCTCCACCTCAGACATTGACCCTATACCTACAGCTTTCTTCAAACGGGTGTTTAATAGTGTTTCA
Organism: Notolepis coatsorum; assembly: GCF_963971535.1. NCBI lineage: Eukaryota > Metazoa > Chordata > Actinopteri > Aulopiformes > Paralepididae > Notolepis > Notolepis coatsorum. The sequence continues at coordinate 106,506,734 of NC_140176.1, forward strand.
AGCCCTGTGCTAGATATCATAAACACTTCCCTTAGAACTGGTATTTTCCCAGATGCCTTTAAAACAGCAGTTGTAAAGCCATTACTAAAAAAACCTAACTTGGATAGTAATGAAATGGCAAATTATCGTCCAATATCCAACCTACCATTCATTAGCAAAGTACTTGAAAAGATAGTTTCAGTTCAAATAAATTCCTTTCTTGAAGAAAACAACATCTTAGAAGAATTTCAGTCGGGATTCAGAAAATATCATAGCACTGAAACTGCCCTCACCAAAATAATCAGTGACCTCAGGCTAAACTCTGACGAGAATAAGATCTCCATCCTTATCCTGCTAGATCTCAGTGCAGCATTTGATACAATCGATCACGATATTCTACTTGATCGTCTTGAAAACCTTGTTGGTTTCTCAGAACATGTGCTAGGCTGGTTAAAAACATACACCAGAGGGAGGAAATTCTATGTTAGACTTGTCATAATCTGAACTATCTGGACACAGACAATACTCTGCCACCCTCTGGCGCTCTGTTTGCGGTACTGCAGGAGTGCCTACTCTGGAGATTATTGAATGTGTGTATTAATGTGTTCCCCTTGTATTTGTTATCGGTCCTGTGTGCTCCCCAGTATGTTCAGATGTCTGCCTATTAGTCTAGTGTCCTTGTATTCATTGTATTATGTGTCCCTATTATCCCTGTTATTGTTAGTGTCTAGTCTTGTCCCCTCTGTGTATTCATGTTCCTGTGTGTATCCATATTCATGTTCCTCTCTTCCCCAGCTGTTCCTGTTTAGTAATCAGTGTGATTAGTCCTCCTATATATTCTGTGCTGTCCTGTTACTTCCCTGTCGGTTTGTAAACGTATCTTGTGTCGTCCGTTGTTGTCAGAACATTATTATTATTATTATATAATTATTATTATATTATTATTATAGTGTTGTCTCTAATTCGTACCCTTTGTTATATAATCATTATCTGCCAGCTTAGGCTGTGGTACTCGTCTTTATTGTTTTGTTGTTGTAGTTGTACTCCAAAGAAGTGAAGTAAAGCCTCTTCTCAACTACACCCCGCTTGTGTCCTGCCTCTCTCTCATTCCTGTATTGCGCCTGGGTCCACACACCAACAACCAGATTCTTACAAGACTAGGAGAGCACATGTCTGATATATACGACAACAACTATGGAGTTGCACAAGGGAGTTGCTTAGGTCCTTTACTCTTCTCCCTTTACATGTGTGGTATAATATAATGTCCTCATGTAAATATACTCCCCTCCCCTGTGTCCCCCTTACCTGTGCCCCCCCCCCTCTCTGTGGAATAAGACATTCCCCTCCCCTTTCTCCCCAAACCTGTACCCCCCCCCCCATTTGACCTATCAAATGGGACCACACACCCCCCCTTGTTGAACTATAATAGGGCTCCTCCCGACCACAATCGAGGTCTTCTTACCTGGGTCATTTCAGCTGATCACCTGGGGGAAGCCCTCAGCCATTCTCTCTATGTAATCTATCTGTTTGGTTAATAAACCTTTGTTATTATCCAAACCTCGGTTGACTGAGAACATTCTTCATCAGGATATCCACAAATATCCCACAATTGGCGTCTACGAACTTGTGACAGACTTTTTGCGTCCTCCCGGCGTGCTGTATCGTTTCAGCTATACAGAGAAAAGTGAGTATAATAGATGGTCGACCAAAAATGTATGGCAAGGAATTAAAACCTTCCCGCTTTTCTCTGTGCCAGGTGAATATTACAGAATGTTGTCAAATATTGAGATCATGGCTGAGTAAGAATAGCGTGTATTAATATATCTGATCTGTATTGAGAATCGTACCGGGGAAACGCGTGTACCTGGGTCCTTATCTGGACAGATGTTCTGAGAGGATGGGTTGTTAGTGCTATTCCCGGATTTGAGCTGTTGCCAAACCGAAAGTTAGGGCACAAAATAAGGTCGTTGGATTGCTAACCCAAGTCTAGCTGATGCAGACTAAAATATAGGCAACAAGGCAAGAAACGTGGGCTTATTAGATGTGATATCCTTGAAAACGCTACTCTGTTAAAAACGTTCTGTGATTCCTTTGCAAAGAGGCGGGAAGTTAGGACCGAGAAGCTGATGGAATCATAATTAGAAATTACCAGAGTAGCGTCATAATATTCATTGTTTCAACCTCAAACTAAGCCCACAATCTCTTCCATTCCTGAAAACGATGTATTTGGATTAAATTAACCAATTGATCATACAGATAAGCGGGACGCTGATTACGCGATGTCCCGGTGTAGTACGCCATACTACACTAAACGGGACATTAGTCGCGAGTTGAAGAGACCGAGAGTATGATTAAACGGTATATTCACATCTAATATATCGCTGGTAAATTTCGAAGTCAGGTTCGGTCGTTATGACTTTAATAACGATGTGTAGTTATATCAAGGGATAAATGCCTTGTCGCAGCAGATGCTGGTCGACTAAACGTACAGCGATCCAATACAGTCAGATATACACACACGTTAACTTATATGTATTAATGTTTGTTTGTCTGTTTAAAGTCTCGTTTGTATGCGCACAATATGCCGACTGATATCGCGCCGAGCATTGAGAGACTAATACCGTTATACAGAGAATAACATTGAGGTGCAACTCACGGGACAAACTAGGATAGTAATTTCCGGAATCAACAAAACCGGTCCACGGGAACGACCATTTGGGGAAGTATAGTTTTATCGTTTCAGTTTGTTTACGTTTCACATATGCACAGGCGCGTTCATTCGGTAACAAAATGCTGGTTTAGGAATTCCAGGCTATTGAGAGCTTGTGGGAAAAATACTGTATGAATTGCAAAGCGTTATTTCCGAGGCGAATGAGAACGCACGAACGTCGCTTGGAGCGATGACGTCACGCTATGCGCGCCGTGAAGTTATGATTTTATATGAAACTATCCATAGGCGAACGTAAAGTTTAATGTGCCCAAGGCCGAGGGTGCGTGAAATCCACGTGTAGTATATGTTTTATTTGTATATGTATATGCGCGCTGCTATTGGAAAATGTTGAGTTGCGGTGGCGAGATGCAGAAGAGTGTTTCCAGGGTTGCATTATCCCAGACCACCGGAGAAACGAACCGAACATTGCATTGACGACACGTAACGCGCTACAGCCTCAGGAACCACTATTCGATTAAAGATACACATGGGCACAAAAGGGGGTAAGTTAATAGGGTTATTCAATAACTGAACTGAACTGTGAGGATCCAACGTCAACACAACAGCTTTCCCCGGTGAGTATGAGAATCATAAATATAGATGCTTTGATTGATTGATTGAAAACTTTATTAACAGATTGCAGAATGGGTACAATACAGCACAGCTCAATACACACAATTGTTAAGGGGATGCAGACCAGAGAAAGACTTTCGTCTTGTTTACATCAGGGTCCCCCATTTTCAATTCATCAGGACATATATGACATACATGACATACAGATAGTCAGTACTGCTACATCTATACATTTATGACATACCAGATTTGCAAATTCAGTACTGTTTGTGATACAAAAGGAGTCAAGAAAAGGGAGTATATACATTTGACGTAGAAACTGTACATACACAACTATCATCTCAGTTACAGTAAAGTACAACTATCTCAGATCACTTGAGTGTTTATGTTGCTTTAATTTACACATTATAAGTCACATAAAGCTAATTACAATGTCTGTTTCAGAATTATAATACATCTGTGGGCATACCGGTCATACTGACCAATACGGGGAGCTAAACAAACACTTCCGGTTTCCAGTATATGGCAGTACAGGAATTGTAGTCCACATAAACAGCGTTAGATTAGACTTTATAAGCTTTTAATGTTGAAAACTTGGGCACAAACAACATAGATTATGTTTAAAAGTAAGATGTTTAGGTTAACAAATAAATTATATTCACTTGAGTTAATGTGTTTATCTAAAGAACCAATGAAAGATAACTAGCCCTTTCCATTGTAAGACATTTTTAAACATGATTCAAAATGTGTGGTTCCACATTCTTATGAGTGCTTGTGTACATATGCGATATGATTGATAAATGATAACACTATCATTACATCCTAGGATGGGATGGATGAGAACTAGCTGATGTTTTGTTAAGCTCACAGACAATCAACAAAGAACCCACTCAAATGATCTTAGGAGTGGAAAATTAACATGTGTTTTTAGTTTCAGTCAGGCTCTGAGGCGAGATGCAGAGACCCACACCCAAATTGTATCACAAAAGACTGAAACTCCAACAATTTGCATGTCAACCGAAGATGGTGTGGAGCTGAGAGACAATCGATTGACCATTTAAAACAAATCTGCATCCAAACACCCACATGTAAATTGTGTTTACAGGAAGCAAACAGACAATCAAGAGACAGAAAGGGACTGAGTTAATCTACATTAGAACACAAAGCAGTTTGGAGCTAAAGGGAAATCAATTGTGAGACGATAGCAGACACTATTCAGGATGGACACTTGAAACCCACAGGTGATGGAGAAGAGAGACAAAGCAATGCAAATGCCTGCATCTGACCACAGACTTGGTGGAGCAACAGAGAACCACTTAGTTAACATGAATCAGACACGGGTAAAGAATTTGCAGTCATGAAAGGCACCATATTTCCCATACTAACAAAATAACATAACTTGCATGCTATCCCCTCCTTCTATTCTCTGCTTATAACCAATAACATGCATGATTCTTTTAACAAACTAATACATTTCCATGACTGCAAAATATCAACCACCAAAATTGAAACACAATTATCTAAATGTACAAGGTATACACGTACATTGATCATTTAGCTGACACTTTTATCCAAAAGCGACTCACAGGTTCTGTATGACAGGACATCAAAAAAGGGCACAACTCTATCAGCTTAGTAACAATGTTCATCAAAGTGTTGAGTGCTACAGTGTAGGTTAGTTTATTAGGACAAATGCATGACAGTAAGGTTAGCTAGGGTTAGATTTATTTGTATCAGTTAAAAGCAGGATAATCATTTACACAATGATTATCAAAATGCACAAGGTGTATTAGAGGTAATTAAATTAATGCTATTTAAGAGTAAATGAGAAAACGAATGATTGTTTTTCATGCAAAATTAACTGGCTGCCTAGAATTTATGTTTTTTCCTCCATGCTAAATTATGATGAGCACACTAGAGGTGTGAGGAAAGCCAGAGAAGTCGTGACGAGGTAAGTATCCTGAGGCACACCCATCGCACAGGTAAGATCAACTTCAAATTTAACATCACAGACTATGAAGAAAAAGAGCTATTTTATCTGATTCAAGACTTTGGCCATTCATTTACAATTTTATTTAAAGCCTAATGCTGTAAGATCTAGTTAGATACAAGATCTGATAAGATTGTAGTGAATGTGACCTTCTTAACATAAGGAATCACTGCTAATGCAATTGGCTTGCATTTCCTATTTTCAATTAAGTGATTTTATTTACAATGAATTGAATTAATCCCAAAATGATTTTCTTCTTTAGCAGAAAGGCGTTGAATCATTTATGTGAGGAGGTTTTCTAAGGCCGTTTTTTATCATCCTCAGATCATAAATTGGTGAGAGGACAGGACGAGTGAGACGACGCGTGACCTGAACCACGAACGACGGCGCGACCAGGCAAGGAGGAACACAACCGACGACAGCAACCGTGGGAGAGCCGCCATCCAACCCAGCCCACAGACGTCCCCAAGAAAGTGGAGCAGGGGACCACGAAGGAGACTGACCAAGGAGACACTGACGAAGAGGAGATCAACCTTTGACGGCCTCCACCCCGGCACTGCAGACCACGGCAGCCCAAACCCATCACCTGCAGATGGGAACCAAAGCCCCGACCATCAAGATGGATTCCGATGATAAGCTTGTCATCCGTGTGAGAGAGAGCGTCCTACAGACAGGCCACTACACCAGCAAACCCTCGCCCCTCTGGTACCGCGATGACGGGGAGCGGGGGACCAACCACCACACAGCACGTTCAAGACCACCCTACCGCCATGTCTCAAGGCCTGATAAAGGTCAAGCGTGAGCACAGTGGCAGACATGTGATGGTGGTGGAGAACAACATAGGCTCCAGGAAAAGAGTCTGCAAGGCCACTATAGTTGACTGCTACCGGTGACCCTTGACAAGGTACACAGGGAGTGGACGGCGACCTCCTGTAAGCCCCCTCTGAATGATGGAGGAGTGAATGTTCCCGACTGCACCGTCAAGAAGAGAGACATCATCATCAGAGACCTGTGGACCAAGAGGCATCTGAACGCCACATTGTCCACATTATTATGTATTTATTTAAATTTTACTGTGTTACTGTATTACATCACATTTGAATTACTTAGGTTACAAAATTGTATTGTCAGACAAGAAAGAATCAGTTGGTTTATTCTCTCATAGAAGAGGACATGTAACGTTGTTGTTTTGCACCTGTATGGTGAACCATTGATAGTATATGCACTAGAATTACATACAGAAGCGATGCATAAGACGTTTTATCTCCTCATTTATAGAGAAGAAATGGAGAAAATTGCCTGATTCTAAGTAAAGACCAACTAAACTGAGGCAATCACAGATGAAAGTGACACTCAAACTCAGGTTAAATACAACTGGATCCTAAGTAATTTCATCAAGAATCATTATAAAATGTATATATATATATTTTTGAACAGTTTCCCATAATCAATCATGTTAGTTTTATTAACCACCAGGTTAACGGTTGTTAAAATGTTTTTGTACACATTAGCCTTATGTGTAAATCCTATTCCTAATAATTATGCACACAATTTTATTTTTTCACCCTGTGCACTCTGACCACACAGAGACAGTGCATGTATTTAATTGGTTTATTACGATGCCTGTATGTACAACCATCACATTAGCTCCCCTGAGTCACGACATGAACGACTGAAGGTATGCCAAGATATATGCCCAGCTATAGCTTCTAATGATTATGTTAATTGTTGTTTGATATCAGAGTTGAGGACCACTCATTGATATAGGTATTTTGAGCGATTAATAAAAGAAAAGGGTGATATCTATTCCCACATCTCTGATATCAAAATAACACAAGACCGCAGTCCAGTCGATCATGTCATGAATCATGTATATAAATAATACTATTTTAAACTGTTATGCCAACCAACACATTGGCCAACATTTTCATTATTTTAATTATTTTCTATTTTATTCATTATCTGATAACCGATGGATTACATCGGTCCCCACTTTTACCTGTTCCAAACAACCCTGGTATATTATACATTAATCTCACCCACATTATAACAGAGAAAAGTGAGTATTGTGGTATAATATAATGTCCTCATGTAAATATACTCCCCTCCCCTGTGTCCCCCTTACCTGTGCCCCCCCCCCTCTCTGTGGAATAAGACATTCCCCTCCCCTTTCTCCCCAAACCTGTACCCCCCCCCCATTTGACCTATCAAATGGGACCACACACCCCCCCTTGTTGAACTATAATAGGGCTCCTCCCGACCACAATCGAGGTCTTCTTACCTGGGTCATTTCAGCTGATCACCTGGGGGAAGCCCTCAGCCATTCTCTCTATGTAATCTATCTGTTTGGTTAATAAACCTTTGTTATTATCCAAACCTCGGTTGACTGAGAACAATATCCCACACATGTTACCGCTGGGTAATATCATCAGAGAACATAATGTAGATTTCCATAGCTATGCGGATGATACACAAATGTACATATCTGCTGAACCAAATGATACAGCGATTAGCTCCATTACAGACTGCTTACTGGCAATAAATAAATGGATGAGTAAGAACTTCCTGAAACTAAACGAGAACAAAACAGAAATTCTAATTATCGGCCCCAAAACTAAAAAAGAAACGTTAATAAAGAACCTGGGAGGACTAACCCCTTGGATCAAATCTGAGGTCACTAGTCTCGGGGTTATCATAGATTCAGAACTGAACTTCAATTCTCATATTCGCAAAGTAACGAAAACATCGTTCTTCCATCTCAGAAATATAGCAAAAGTACGACCATTTATTAATCAGAATGATGCTGATAAGCTAATTCAGGCATTCATATCTAGCCGGTTAGACTACTGTAATGCACTTTTTTCACAGGTATCCCTAAGAAAACCACAGAGAGGCTTCAGCTTATCCAAAACTCTGCAGCCCGACTGCTAACTAGAACCAAAAGGAGAGAGCACATTAGTCCAGTCTTAGCTACTTTACACTGGCTTCCTGTAACATTTAGAATTTACTTTAAGGTCCTTCTCCTTACATACAAAGCTCTAAATGGACAGGGACCTATAAATCACCAACACTCTAATAAATTACACACCAGCAAGAACACTGCGATCATCAGCTGCTGGAATACTAGAGGCTCCCAGAAACAGTCAAAAGAGGATCGGTAATGCAGCCTTTATCAACTATGCCCCAAAACTGTGGAACAAACTACCCCAAAACATCAGGGAAGCAAACTCGCTAGACATCTTCAAAAGACTATTTTTAAACTGAATCATTTTAAACTATTTTTATTATTTGTATTACTGAAAACTGTAAGCAGAGAGCCTATTGGGATGCTAGATCCTAATGTGAAACACTGTGATTTACCATACCTTGCTACCTGTCTATCTTTTTTATGCTCGCTTATGCCTGTATTTTTTACTGTTGTGAAGCACTTTGAACTGCAACCTCTGTATGAAAAGTGCTATACAAATAAAGTTATTATTATTATTATTATTATTATTATTATTATTATTATTATTATTATTATTATTATTATTATTATTATTATTATTATTATTATTATTATTATTATTATTATTATTATATGCACATCCTATGTACAAAAGAAATAAACAGTTAATCTCTAGTCTTTACAGTTTTCTTTGATTGCATAAACACTCAAATCAAAAGTATTACACAATTATCAAAACCTTACACTCAAGGAGCAAAACATAGGCCCAGATTTGCACCCCTATAAGCACAATGTCAGCCTCACACTTTTTGCAAAACAATACACACAGTGATTTGCAAAACACTAAACACACTTGCATTACATTAGACACAGAATGTCAAATTACCACACATATGAGCCAATTGGTTAAACACAGCCATCAGATGCACAAACACACCATTGCTTAATTGTAGATACACCAATGAGGTTTAAAAGCACTATAAAATGCAGCAGGTGAGTTCACCTGTCTTCAACCAAAATGGAAGGAGAGTGAAGTACTGTACACAGAGAATGTGAAAATATACAATACATTCACCAAACACTACACAAGACAACCAATGATGCAGACTGATGAAAATATACAATTTCTCTCCATATACCCAAATCAGTCAACATGTCAACATGGAGAATCACAACAAAAAATTATCTTGCCAGATCCAGCTATAGGCAAAGAGATACTGGGTCTCATTCCCGAAAACTTTTCAAAGATATATTCTGGAAGACTTATCTTGGAACCACTGAGACATAATCAATGACAAGTTCACTCTGAGTCCTGAACGTGCTGGTAATATGTCTTAAGTGGCTGAAAAGGTTGCACAAATTACATGATCTGATATCTGCTTGGAGAATGGCATTCTGTCTTAAACTCGAAAGTGCGTTTCCGTTCACTGCATTTGCATACAAAACAACGCCTCCAGAGCTCCTTATAAGGCAACTAGTGACGCAGCTGTGTGCAAATGGAATGGCGGAGGTGCTTTGCGAGTCTTGCGAGCCGCGTGATTACGAAACCTAGCGTCAGTCAGTGCCAATCAGAGAGCGTCTCCGAGAAATGCGGCTAGGTTTCGTAATCACGCTTGCGCGCCATCAAAACTAGATTCGATTAATGTATTGGCATCATATACAGCTCACGGTACACCTGCCGCAGCGCGCACACACACACGCGCACGCAGTACTGTATATGAATGAATAAATGAAATATAATATATATAGCCTACGGCGGGCGTAATGAATGAACGCAGTATGGCTTATTATTCCATAATTAAGCCTATAGGCTACTGTTCATTCGTAGGCGCACACAAGACTTGTTATGGAATATTAATGCAGTCTATTTCCACCGATTAGCTTTAGTTCTTATTTATTTATCCACTGTCATTTCAGTGTTGGTGTATAGGCTATATAGTGTATTTCAATATAAGTTTAATTGATTAATGATATATTCGAAGGAATGTAGGTTTATAGCTATATCAACCCCCTCCAATGTACAGTAAATGACCAAGTATGGTTTTGTCAATATTCCAATGTACAGTTTTGCTTGTACAGTGTAAGTCTATCCCCCACCCACCCCTCCTACCCAACCTCCTCCAACAGTTTCTACGTCAAATGTACTCTCTTTTCTGGACTCTTTTTGTATCACAAACAGTACTGTATTTGCAAATCTGGTATGTCATAAATTTATAGATGTAGCAGTACTGTCTATCTGTGTCATGTGTCATATATGTTATGATGAATTGAAAATGGGGGACCCTGATGTAAACAAGACGAAATTCTTTCTCTGGTCTGCATCCCCTTATATTGAGCTGTACTGTACTGTACCCATTCTGCAATCTGTTAATAAAGTTTTCAATCAATCAATCAATTTTTTTTTTTTTTTTTTTAGCCTTTAAACAAAGGTCTGTCCCATTGTATACCAATCAATGGGATACATTGCATGTTGACCTGCATTCTTTCAAATGTATATAATTAATCATTAAAACAGATGTGTAACAAATAAGAAATACAAATTCCACAGAAGGCATTAAATAATAATTATTTTCAATTATTTCACAATAATTGCATAATTGTGTTTGAATATCTGAGTAATTAAAGTAATTATACATTTGTCCAAAATAGCTGGTTCAGATATGGTTAAGCAGCTGCCCTGTGATCAGATGAATCCATATTATTTATTTTTCCGACATCAAATGCGTAATTTCTTATCGTACAAATATTGTCATATTTATTTTAATTATGATTAAGTAATTAATTACAAGGAGGCCTGTAGCGTTGACGTGAAGGAATCACTATGAGAACACAGTCTGTCAAGTTATAATGAAATTTTAAATTAGTCAATCAATCATGAGATTTGATCGTGGCTGAGAGCAGATTTAAGAGTGCTCCTCAGCACTCTTAAATCTGCTCTCAGCCACGATCAAATCTGATCTCAGGAAAATTTGGGGACTCCCACTCCCAGCCCTAATATGTCTTAAAGGGGAACTATCTTATAAATGGCCTTTTTGAGTGTTTAGCATTGTTTCCTAGCTATGTGAACTTATATTAATATGATCTATGTCTCAAAATTCTCATATTGGCGCATTCTTCCAATTCTCCTCTCACAATATTCACCCTCACTGAACTGAGTCATTTGAAAATGTGATGATTTGTGATGTCAGAAAGACACCGCTGCATGATAATGGAGAGGTGCAGGATGAGCTGCACACAGTGGTTGGAGCCCAGGCTCAAAACGGCTCGAGATCTTGAGGTAGAAAAATGCTGTTTTTGAGGACTTGATTAGAAATACAAAACAATGAATAAAAAAAATATATATATTACAGAGGTGTTCCATAGACTCACAGGAATTGTGTAAAAGTGCCCAAATAGTGAAAGAAATAGTAAAATAGTTCCCCTTTAAATGGGCCAAAATCTGGCTACGTTTTTTTTGTAACTTCATTCGGGAATGAGACCCACTGTCTAGTATTTTCTGTACTCTATTTAAATGTTTTCTATTTTTGTTTTTGTTTTACTGTAATTTTAACCTACACTGGATACAGTATTTTATGTTTGTCTGATATTTGCTGAGCTTACAGTGTTATGCACACTGTAGTAGCATGAAAACTGGGACATGTTTTGTTGTGATTCTTGTTACGACCCCTGTGAGTCTAAGGGTAAAGGGCTGTAACATAACAGTTGGTTGACAGAAAAGATGGACCAGGTTTGTAAACAACAATGATATTTATTGAATAGGGGCAAAGGAAGCACATGTAGCTCAGGGGTGAGCCCAGGCCAAAACAACAAACAAACACCACTATACTCCAAATAAACACAATCTAATCTATGGTAAAAGAGATTACATTACCTAAACTACTCTTACCTAACCAAAACAGGAGAAAACAATGTCCAAAGGAAATGGCAGCTCACCCCATCTGTGCTTCCTGAGAAAGAGAGAAAAACACATTAATTATACAGAAACAAAAGCAGAATATATACAAAAACAAACTATGGCTGACAATGCTCTCTCTGTGGCCATACACACACAAGGAAATTACTACTAAGCACCAAAGGCAATAAACGAAATGCAATACTGTCAAAGTTACAGGTTTACCAAAAACACACAACATGCCTAGCCTCATGCCAGAGAGAGAGAGAGACTGAAGTGAGAAGCCATGTTTTAACAGGTGTGGGGTGATCCATGATTGGGTGGTGTGGATTGAGTGTTGGAGTCTGAAGCCATCCACCAATCGGTGCTGTATTGCAATAATGGAAGAATTGACCAATGGTGAAGGGAACAATGGCTGGAGGGAGGAAACAAACAAAATGGAGAACACACACACATGGAGACACACACTGGGGAATATATACATTGGGATGTAACACCCCCATACATAAGACAAAAAACATGCCTACACAAACTACCAACCAAACATGTTTTTTTTTTTTTTCTTTAACAACGAGATAACATCCCCGAGATAACATGCACTCCAAAACAAAGAGCTATGAAAAAACTAGCAGCAACATAAAACGAGTCCACAGCAACATAGACCGAGTAGACAGCAAAAATAGATCAAGTCGACAGCAATATACAGTAGAACGAGTCGACAGCAAAATAGAACAAGTCGACAGCACGAGAGATTTAACTCCGAGATAGAGCATCCGCCAACACATTCTCAGACCCCTTCTTATGCTTTATGCTGAGGTTATAATTTTGCACTATGAGCGCCCAACGCATGAGGCGCTGATTGTGGTTGTACATCCGCGACAGAAAAACCAATGGGTTGTGGTCGGTGTATACTACCACTGGTAATACGCTCGAATCGACATACACCTCAAAATGTTGCAACGCATACAACATAGCCAAAGTCTCCTTTTCAATAGTGGAATAGTTTAGTTGATGTTTGTTAAATTTCCGGGAGAAATAACAAACCGGGTGACTGACACCATCATGATCTTCCTGTAATAACACCCCTCCAGCTCCCACCCCGCTGGCATCCACCTCCAGCTGGAACGGCAGGGAGAAATCTGGAGCAGAGAGAACAGGGGAACTGCATAAGAGAGCTTTAACACTATCAAATGCATTTTGACAATCAGCTGTCCAAATGAATGGTTTGGACGGGCTACACAGGCTAGTGAGAGAAGTGACGACAGAAGAAAAGTTTCGGCAAAAACCACGGTAATACCCAGCCATCCCAAGGAATCTACGCAATTCCCGCCTAGTAGTAGGCACTGGAAAAGTTGTGATTGCAGATATTTTTGCATCCACCGGACGCACTTGGCCTTGTCCTACCTGCTTACCAAGATAGGTAACCGTAGCCTTGCCGAACTCACACTTGGCAAGGTTAAGGGTCAGGGAGGCTCCAGCTAAGCGGTCAAAGACAGTTTGCAAGGTTGTCATGTGGTCACGCCAGTTGGTCGAATAGACAACCAGGTCATCGAGATAGGCATTACAATTTGGAACACCAGCCAGGACTAGGGTCACCAGTCGCTGGAAAGTGGCCGGGGCATTACGCATTCCAAAAGGCATTACAGTATATTGCAGAAAATTGTCAGGAGTAACAAACGCAGAGATTTCCGAGGCACGGGGGGTCAAAGGGACCTGCCAGTAACCCTTTAACAAATCTAGTTTGCTAACATAGGTGGCAGATCCAAGGTTGTCAATACAATCTTCCATGCGGGGCAGTGGGAAGGAATCAGGCACGGTGACAGCATTTACCTTTCGGAAATCAGTACAAAATCTAGGAGTTCCATCCGATTTGGGAGCTAACAAGCAAGGTGAACTCCAGGGACTGCAACTTGGCTTGGCTAAACCATGTTTTAACAAATAGTCAACCTCCTGTTGCATCATGGCCCTCTTGGTGATGTTAACACGGTATGCATGTTGCTTGATAGGCACAGCATTGTTAACTTTAATATCATGGGCCAATACAGAAGTACAGGAGGGAACATCACCAAACAGAGCCATGTAGGCCTGAATCAAATTTGTGATGTCCTCTCGCTGCTCCTCAGGTAAGTGTGCTAAGTGAGTGGGCAGGTTCAATAACATCTCAGTGTTGGACAATCTAGCACCCTGATGGGCTGCATTGCGCAACTCTAAGCCATCCACATCCTCACCACTAACGTCAGGAGAGTCCGGAACTATTGGAGTTGAGGCAACAGCAGAGACGGCCAGTCCGGCTGTCTGGTCTGAGGTCTTCACCTGCACACTATCTCTGGAAAAATATGGTTTAAGCATATTGATGTGGCAAACACGAGAGTGACGTTTACGATCAGGGGTGCGAACCACATAGTCTGTATCACTTATCTTCTTGTCTATTGCATACGGTCCGGAAAAACGAGCGGAAAGAGCAGAACCAAGGATAGGTAACAGGACTAGAACCTTATCACCTGGCTGGAAAGATCGAGAAACAGCTTTCTCGTCATAGCGCCGTTTCATAGTTCTCTGGGAAGAAGAGAGCGCTTCTTTTGCGAGAGAGCACGCCTGATGCAGTCGCTCTCGAAACTGGCTAACAAAATCTAGAACATTAGTGGGTGTGCTGGCACCCTTTGACATGAACCGTTCTTTAAGAACTTTCAGAGGCCCTCTAACAGTGTGCCCAAAAACGAGCTCAGCAGGACTGAAACCAAGAGACTCCTGTATGGTCTCTCGCGCAGCAAATAGAACAAGGGGGACACCCTCATCCCAATCTTTCTCTGTGTCTAAGCAATATTTACGCAGCATGGACTTTAAGGTCTGATGCCAACGTTCTAGAGCCCCCTGAGTTTCAGGGTGGTAGGCACTGGACACTATATGTCGGATACCCAGGGACTGTAACACTTGCTCAAATAACCTAGACAGGAAGTTGGTGCCTTGGTCCGTTTGTACTACCTTAGGCAGTCCAAACGTGGAGAAGAACTTCATCAAAGCCTTAATTATTACAGGCGCTGTAATTCTGCGAAGAGGGATAGCCTCAGGGAAACGGGTGGCGGTACACATTATTGTCAACAAAAACTGATTGCCGGCTTTGGTCCTTGGCAACGGACCAACACAGTCAACTATGACATGTTCAAATGGTTCACCGACCGCTGGTATAGGACAGAGGGGAGCAGGTGGAATTACCTGGTTTGGCTTTCCGGTGATCTGACAAGTACTACAGGTACGACAGTACTGTGCTACATCGGACTTCAAACCGGGCCAAAAGAAATGTTGAAGTATTCTGTTGTATGTTTTAGTGACTCCCAAGTGTCCAGACCAAGGGTGGTCATGGGCCAAGAACAGTACATGCTGACGATAAACTGCAGGGACAACAATCTGATAAACAGTGCTCCAGTCTGGTACCTGATCTGGTAGCCCTATCTCCGATTGTGCATGCTCTGCCAGTCTAGTACCATGGGACCTCCATGTACGCATCAAAACTCCTTCATCCACAAAATAAGAATGCAACTCTCTCCTCTGTTCTATTTCAAGAGAAGAGAAACATTTTGCAAGAGAAGGGTCAGCCTTCTGGGCAGTAATAGCATTTCACGAGTAACGGGTAACTTCAAAGCGTCGGAACTAGTTACAGTTGTCTGTGGGGGTACCTTACTATGAGTCGGTGGTTTGTCAGCGGTATCAGAAGTTGGAGCCAGCAACTCCTCCCTGACAAAGGCTGAAGCAAAAACAGAGTCAGACAAATTAATTTCATCACCTCTCTTTTTCAATTGAGCACGAGTGACAACACTTGTCACAAGTTCTGTGACAAGTCATCAGGCAGAGAATCTGTGTCTGGGTGATCCAACACTTCCAGCACAGCGTTCACCTGTCCTCCAGCTAAATCATTTCCCATGATAAAGGAAATGCCTTTAACTGGCAAGGAAGGTCTCACCCCTATTTTAAAGAAACCAGTGACCAAATCAGATTGTACATGAATACAGTGTAACGGGGCTGGCACGAAACCCATCTCAATACCTTGAACTAGGACACTAGAACCACAGGAAGATTTCTCAGACAGAGGTAGTACATCAGAGAGGATAAAGGATTGTGAGGCTCCAGTATCTCGTAAGATCTGAACGGATCCCCTGTCAAGGAAACTAAACCCTTGGAAGTAAATGGCCTGAAACAAGGATCGAGAACATCCTGATCATTGTGCATCTGTTGATCGGAATCAGGTGCCATTTTAATCAGACCAACCCCTTTGGGTTGTCTAAAGTTCTGAGAGGACGGTTGCTGCTTACGTTTCAATGTTAAACAGTCAGAAATAACATGACCAGATTTATGACAGTAGTAACATGTCCGCTCATCTTTTGAGCGTGGAGGTGACATTTTTGGTCGGGGGTGTGTGAATTCTGAATGGTTGGGGACAGAAGGTCTCTGAGAGAAATCATGGGGGGGAAACGAGTCACGCCTATCTACAAACACAGTTTTATGGGTTAGCGCAAACTCATCAGCTAATACAGCAGCTTGCTGCAGAGTGGACACTTTCTGCTCACTCAGGTAAATTACAATACGCTCTGGCAAACTATTCTTAAACTCTTCTAATAGAATGAGTTCTCTGAGAGAGTTAAGATCTGAGGCCTTGCTTGCTGCACACCATTTATCAAAGAGAGTTCCCTTCTCTCTAGCAAACTCTACAAAGGTCTGGTTGACAGCTCTCTTGTGACTGCGAAACCTCTGCCTATAAGCTTCGGGCACAAGCTCATATGCACGAAGGATGGCAGCCTTCACAGTATCATACAAGACTATCTTCTAGGGAAAGTGTTGAACAAACCTCTTGGGCTTTACCAGTCAATTTGCATTGAAGCAACAAAGGCCAGACCTCTCTTGGCCAGCGCAATGAAGCAGCAATACGCTCAAACACATTAAAATAAGTATCAACTTCGGTCTCTCGGAACGGAGGCACCAAAGCAATGTGTTTACTTATATCAAAAGTGTGTGATGAATAAGCTGTGGAGGAGGACATACCCGGGCCTTGTGGAGGAGTCGGTGTAGCAGAGTTGGATCCACTCCTTTGGTCTCCCAGCTCCAACTCCCGCAGTCTGAGCTCTTTTTCCACCTCAAGCTCCAACCTACGGATGTTAATAGCCCTTTCATTTTCCGCCTCAAGCTCCATTTTACGAAGCCGATACTCCGCCTCACGTGCTTGTGCCTTCTCCTGAGCCTCCATCTGGAGACGGGCTATTCTAACCTTCACCTGGGCCCCTTCTCGAGACCCAGTTGACACAGGAGAGGTCAAGTGAAAATGTGGCAATGTGACGTTCACACCTGCCTTTTCAGCACCATGGGCTTGCTCCTCAGAAGGCGGTGCTTCTGTAAGTTCACCAGGAGGACTTGCATGTTCATCAGAGACCGCAGGTAAAACAAGCGTCCCCTGCTCCAACAGCTTATCTACCACAAGACACCTGATATCCTGCTTAAGATGCTTTTGTTGAACCGAGAGTTGAAAATGTGTGGCAATCTCCACTAAGTCTGCCTTGCGGCAGCTATCTAGCGCTTCCCAAGTAGGATTGCTCAAGAATTTCCCCAGATCAAAAGTACTAACTGCCATTATTTTTTCTTACACAAATGCCATTTTTACACAAATTAATTAATAACTATACAAGTGTAAACAAACACAGTTCACCAAATCCATCAACCAACAATTGAACACGGGTTACAAGATCCCGGACGAGCCCCCATTTATGTTACGACCCCTGTGAGTCTAAGGGTAAAGGGCTGTAACATAACAGTTGGTTGACAGAAAAGATGGACCAGGTTTGTAAACAACAATGATATTTATTGAATAGGGGCAAAGGAAGCACATGTAGCTCAGGGGTGAGCCCAGGCCAAAACAACAAACAAACACCACTATACTCCAAATAAACACAATCTAATCTATGGTAAAAGAGATTACATTACCTAAACTACTCTTACCTAACCAAAACAGGAGAAAACAATGTCCAAAGGAAATGGCAGCTCACCCCATCTGTGCTAGCTGAGAAAGAGAGAAAAACACATTAATTATACAGAAACAAAAGCAGAATATATACAAAAACAAACTATGGCTGACAATGCTCTCTCTGTGGCCATACACACACAAGGAAATTACTACTAAGCACCAAAGGCAATAAACGAAATGCAATACTGTCAAAGTTACAGGTTTACCAAAAACACACAACATGCCTAGCCTCATGCCAGAGAGAGAGAGAGACTGAAGTGAGAAGCCATGTTTTAACAGGTGTGGGGTGATCCATGATTGGGTGGTGTGGATTGAGTGTTGGAGTCTGAAGCCATCCACCAATCGGTGCTGTATTGCAATAATGGAAGAATTGACCAATGGTGAAGGGAACAATGGCTGGAGGGAGGAAACAAACAAAATGGAGAACACACACACATGGAGACACACACTGGGGAATATATACATTGGGATGTAACAATTCTCCATGTTGAAATGTTGACTGATTTGGTTATATGGAGAGAAGATTTATATTTTCATCAGTCTGCATCATTGATTTGGGTATATGGAGATAAATAAATTATATTTTCATCAGTCTACAGCATTGGTCTTGTGTAGTGTTTGGTGAATTTATTGTATATTTGCACATTCTCTGTGTACTTCACTTACAGTACTCTAATCACTGAGAAGTAGAATAGCTAAATGTGTTTTAGGTTACGCACAGCAGTGTGTAACTGGTTCAAACAGAATTAAGTCATATGAAACATGTGTTTCATATGGTAACAAAATGTAGTTTTTATAAATTAGTGTATTGTTTTGACAAGAGTGTTTAATTTAGCAAAGGATCTGAGGTGTTCTGATAATTGTGTGGTTGTGCTAATTGTGTGTAGTGTTTTGAAACACCGGGCCCTGTTTTCAAAATCGTGGCAATCGGAAAAAAAACTGTATTGTGTGTTTCATTATATACATATGTCTCAGTCTTCTCATAAAAAACATATTAGATTTTTTGGTATTTTCCTGCCTTTGGTCCGCTTTGCATTCACATCTCAAATGAACCGCAGCAGGGTTCACTTGCAAGAGTGAATGAGCTTTCACACCACCCCAAACCAACCGGACTATCCGAGGAAATGAACCAGGGTTCGATAAAGCTTATTATAGTTTATCACAGTATCATGAGCATGACTTTGTCAGTGGACACTGGACATGGGTATGGATGGCTCCAGGTGCTGCTACGTTAAAGTGCACATCTTCAATACCTATCTGTACTATTTAAAAGCACAGTGCAGGACACACTCAAAGGTTATCGCACCTCAGAGAAGGCAGTGGACATGTATGACAGGACAAAGGCCATATGTAATGGCCTTGGGATTGAGGAACATACTACCAGCCAAAGGAGGAAGCAGAAAAGGATGGACGAGTCGAGTATAGTTGAGTCATCTTGTGGCACAAGCTCAGACCTCAGCTCAGGAGATCAGCTGAGACAGAGACTGTTCTATCCAGTCCTCGACAGAATGCTGCAAGAGCTTGAGAGCAGGTTCTCATGAGTTGGAGAACAACGTATGAGAGGCATACAGGCATGTTATCCAGCCTCAGACCAGTTTCTCTCAGTGGAATTGCTGCAACCCCTCGCCACACATTACAATATCCAACTACTGCCAGAGGAGATCACAGTTGCAAAGCGTTTTCTGGCCAGGACAGGCAGAGATGCAGTCCCTACTATCCAAAGTGTCTTTTCCCGCCTGGGTGATAATAATCGGAAGCCCAGGGCTAACAACGCCACTGGTGTGTGTGTGTGTGTATGTGTGTGTGTGTGTGTGTGTGTGTGTGTGTGTGTGTGTGTGTGTGTGTGTGTGTAGGCTTCAGTTCAGCTATAGATGGCAGCAGTGCAACAAGACGCTACTGTTGATTTTCTGCTTGTGCCTCAAATAGCCTGCTGTTTGATATCTTTGCTACAGTATCTGTCAAGAATAAGTAAGGGATCATGTATACCTACGAGGTCATTGTCGCTAAATAATTGACCGACACGGAATACCGAGGCGCCTCCTAAACTAACTTTAGGTTAGTTGTAACGTTAGTTTAGGTCAGTTTAGGTTAGTTTAGGTTTGTGTTAACGTTAGATAATGTACAAAATAAAAGTTTTCCGCTGCTATAAACGTTGCACTTTTATTTTGAAAACCTCCAGAAAGGAAGTCATTATATTTGCTTTAGCGACCGTCCGGTTCTGTGTTAGCTCCGGTTAGCTACGTGCAGTAGTTAGTATTATATTATCAATACCAGCCATTGGATTACTGTTTTCTAAATTGGGTAGGCTTTTAATCGTCAAGGTAAGAGGATTTTAAGTCATGGTATCCATAAACTTCAATCGGTTCGGATCCTTTGAATTAATGAGAATGTCCACAAACACGGCTTCACGTAGAAATCACTGACTGCGCGCAGAGACGAGTGCTTAGGCAAAAAATAGTTCAGAGTATATTTGCTTAGAAAACGTAATTGTCGAATTCAATTATTTTTTATTTCTCCACGTGGTAAATACACAGGTCACAACATGTTTACATGAACGTTTTGGAGTTGTATTTGGAGTGTATTTGGTGACTGTAGGACACTGTAAGGGAACGTCAGGCTATTGCACCCCCCCACTTCCAGTGATGAAGCTAAGCTACGCTAACGGAGCGACTGTTTCCAAAGCTAAATGGACGCACAGAGACAAAAAAGGTATGTATCTTATTTTTTTTATTTTTTTTTGGTCTTTTTCCCCCTCCATTTTCCGCCGATTTTCTCCCATCCCAATGTTAGTCGTATGCCAATTCCCAGTCCCTTCCTGGTCGCTGCGCACCTACCCCCCACAGTCAGATCATCTGGGAGAGTGGAGGCTACCACGTGCTTCCTCCGACACACGTCCAGCCAATCACCGCTTCTTTTCACCTGGCAGCGCGGATTCTCATTGAGAGGGCGTAGCGTGTGGGAGGACCACACTATCCCCCTCACGTCCAATCCGCGCTTAGCAGGCGCCCCGACCGAACTGTAGGAGTCGCTGTTTACAACGACCCGGACCCACCCCGCCAGCTTCTCCCACCCTCTGATACAGCCAATCGTATCAGTGCAGACGGCCAGCCAAGCTGGTGACAACCCCGGAGCTGTGAGCTGGATTCGAACAGGCAAATCCAACTCAGCTCCGGGGCTGGTGACGAACGCAATCTCCGCTCGACCACCTAACCGCCCTGGTATGTATCTTCTTGTCTAACTCCAGGGAAGATGTTAAATAAGCTAATTTCCCAAAATGTTGGAGTTTTCCTTTAAGTTATAAAAACGACGTGGTGGTCAACAAAAAACGAATTGCAGTATGCAAAACGTGCGGGTCGAAAATCACAGACGGAGACATCAGACAACTTCCAACTTCGTTCGACATTTGAAGCTGCACAACGAACGGTAAGTAACTTGGCTTGCTAGCTACAGTAGTTAAATCAATGAGCATCGACACAGTCTGAAGAAGTGTTATCGAGACAATGAAGACACTTAGTTGTAGACTGGACTTGAGTCCAGTCTACAACTAAGTGTCTTCATTGTCTCATCTGGGAAAGTATATATAGTTGGGGGCCTTAGGGCTATATGAGGCTAAATTTGTGCAAAAGCACCAAATTTGGCCCAGATGTAGCTCAGACTATGTTCTAATGATTCAGCCAGGGCGCCCGAGCCAGCGACCACCGGGGTCGCCCTGGTGGCCAAATCAATATGGCCGCCCTCCGAAAAAGGTTTCGGCTAAAACCTTTTAACCAAATGAGCTTCAAATAAAAACTTGGTGTCTATATTATGTTTCTTGGCCATTAGAAACACATTTGAATGGTTATATTTATTATTGGGTGTGTCTGGACCCCTAATTTGCATATTTCCAAGATGGCGGTTCCCCGAAAATGAGTTTTACCTTAACTTTTTAGTTTCCGTTTCAATATTGACCCATTTCGCATTTGTGTCTTGATTATGAACTCCACACAACAAGATTCAAGCAACAGCTCCTCAAATATCTGCCTGCATGGAGTGAACACCAGAAAGGGAGGGACACATACATCACAAACAAGGAACAAGTTGCTAAGAGAGTAGCTAGAGGTCATGATTCCAACCAGATTGATCAGGATGAGGCGATTATGTTGATGAGGGCCGCCTTGGTTTTACACAAGTATTGCTTACAACCAGGCCACACATTTGTGGCCTATTTGTGGCCACATTTGTGGCCTACCTGACGTGTGCCCTACCATCGTGGGAATAATTAATTCCTCCCTGGAATCGGGCAGGGTACCCTCTAGCTTCAAGACAGCATCAGTCACGCCCATCCTGAAGAAGCCTGGTCTGGACCCAGATGACCTTGGGAATTACCGACCGATCTCCAACCTTCCTTTCCTTAGGAAGATCCTGGAAAGAGCAGTGGCTTCCCAACTGCACCAACATCTGTCCAACCATGAGCTCTATGAACCCTTTCAATCTGGCTTCAGGAAACACCACAGCACCGAGACTGCCCTCACCAAGGCCACCAATGACCTTCTCATTGCCACAGATTCCGGTCACATCAGCCTCCTCATCCTCCTGGATCTATCTGCGGCCTTTGACATGGTATCCCATTCCATTCTCCTTAACCACCTCTCTGACCACCTGGGTGTTACTGGGACTGCTCTCACCTGGTTAGAGTCCTACCTCACTGACCGAAAACAGTCCATCTCCATCTGCAACTCCACCTCCACCCCTGCCCCAGTCAACCAAGGTGTGCCACAGGGCTCCGTTCTTGGTCCACTCCTCTTCACAATCGACATGCTCCCCCTTGGTCACATCATCCGGAAACATGGTCTCAATTTCCACTCCTACGCTGATGACACTCACCCTCCACTCCTCTACCCCACAGCACCTCGTCAACTGCCTCCTTGACACCAAGGCCTGGATGTCATCCAATTTCCTGAAGCTAAATAGCAAGAAGACTGAGCTCATGGTTGTGGCCAAGCAGTCACTGCTCCGGAAGGTTGGAGATCTCCTCCTTGAAGTGCATGGCTGCCTAATCCACCCTTCCCCAAAAGTTCGCAACCTGGGCGTCATACTGGACTCCAACCTCTTCTTTCATGCCCACATAAAAACAATAACTAAATCAGCTTTTTTTCATCTCAGGAACATTTCCAGACTCCGGCCATCTCTCCCTGACTCTGTAGCAGAGACTCTCATTCACGCTTTCGTCACCTCCCGTCTTGACTATGCAAACTCGGTCCTAATAGGGCTACCCAGCAATGCCCTGAACAGGTTACAATATGTGCACAATTCTGCTGCCAGGGTTCTCACCCGCACCAAGTCCTGGCACCACATCACCCCCACTGGCTTCCAGTCAAGTCCTGCATCAATTTCAAGATCCTCCTCATCACCTACAAAGCCCTTCACTCCCTTGCCCCCCGGTACCTAGCTGACCTCCTCCATCCCTACATCCCGCCCCGGAGGCTGCGGTCCTCTGACTCCGGTCTCCTCTCCATCCCCACCACCAACATGCGGACTGTTGGTCCCAGAGCCTTCTCTGTGGCCGCACCCACCCTCTGGAACTCACTCCCTCCAAACATCTGTAATGCTACATCCCTGCACTCCTTCAAACCCCAACTCAAAACCGACCTTCACCAAATTTGTAAATTTGTGAATTTTTTCATTTTCTTTCTTTCTTTCCTTTTTATAATTATTTTGTTGTTACGTTGTTTCCTGTTCCCTCCCTTAGCTGCCCCCTCCTGTTAAGCGCCTTGGGTCTCCTGAAAGGCGCTATATAAATGTAAGATATTATTATTATTATTATTAACTGTCTCACAACATCTGTTGCCGAACCCTTACGAGTGTTCAATGATATCGTCCTCCAGGGTCCAGCACTCCTCAAACCCTGTGCAGCTAATACAGAAGATGCCAACCTGAAACCGAGAATGAAAATAGCAAGTCTCATCACCCAATGTCAGAAGTACAAAGCATTGTTCTTCCTACTAATCTTCGTCAGGATGTCTTCACCTATGATGTTGACAATCTAGATGGGTACAGCAAAGGGAACTACTCACAGAACGAGTTCCATGGAACTGCACTGAGTGCTACAAATAATCTCTCATGACCATCTAGGACTTGAGCGTCCTCCTATAAAAGTTGACACTGAAGATTCATCCACACCCAAACTTCCAGACTCATATACAATTGTTAAGCCAGCGGAACTGAATGAATATATATAATATAATATAGATATATTGGCACCCAGAAGTGGCACTGATCCTGTGCAACCATTGCATGATCTTGTGTGTGAAGCCAAAGTGAAAGATGAGAGTTGGTTGATGCATGGGAAAAGAGTTCTCGATCAGGAGACACTAGGTGAAGATGATGTTATTACATGGTCAGGTTATAACTCGCAGCTTATGAATGATGACACAGTGAAACCTCATGCAGAGATAGGAGTGTACCCCTTATTCCCAGATAAAGCAGCATCTGCATCCATGATGAAGCATGCAATGGAGCTAGCACAATCCTGAATCCTGGCCAGATTGCTGTCCTTGGTGCTGATCAACCATTGTATGCTATAGCTAAGCAGCTCCAATGGCAATATCCTGCGACACTTGGTGAAGATAAGTTGGTTGTAATGATGGGAGCATTGCATATCGAAGACAAAGCTCACCTTATGGCGGGCAAGCTGCTCCGCAATTCAGGTTGGACCACCGTCCTTACCCAGGCACAGGTCTTGACTACAGGATTAGCTCAGTCTGCCCTCAATGAGCACCATATTAAACACACACGTTATGTCCATCAAGTCACTCTCATGTCCCTTCATATTCTCAAGCAGAAGGCATACTCTGCTTATTGTGTGGATGTTCTGGGCCCATCTGAAACATTCAAAAGGTGGGACAAACCATCTCAAGTGGAGTCTCCACAGTTCAAGTACTGGTCTACCATCATGGAGCTAGAGTTACTGTTCTGTCGATTTGTTCGGTCACTCCGAGAAGGACACTTCAAGCTGTACATTCAAGTGTGTGATGAGCTCTGTGCTTGGTTTCACATGATGGATCACACAAACTACGCTCGCTGGTTACCCGTCAATGTTTGAGACATGTTTGAGCTGCCTGAAAAAAAATCCTGCCATTTATGAAGAGTTCATGAAGGGGAAATTCGTAGTGCAGTGGTCAGAACGTAAGTTCAGCTTGATCAATCCCAGGAGCAATCAAACAAAATCCTGCAGTCCTGTGGTGGAGCAGCTAGACTCTATGAAAGCCCTGAAGCCCTCACACTCTTCATGCTTGCAGGGCCTGACTGCACCAGGTTGGTGCGGTGCAAGAGTTTGAAGCTGTGTATAACAGCAGCACATCATCGTCAACATCTCGTCACAAAGAGGCAAATAGCTTGCAGGTCATGTTCAGGAAAGATGTCAAATCCTTCAGAGGTTATGGAGCCCCACATAAATCCATTTCTACCAAATAATGACCTTGTAGCACTCGACACACAAGACATTATGGAAACAGCAGTGGCTGAATCACTTGCAAGGGTTCACGAAGTTGGCATAGCCCTTTTACTGGAACCAGGCGACCTCTGTCCAGCAAAATATCCCAGAGTTCAGTACATGGTGGTACAGAGCTGGTACTGGGACTCCACGACCAAGACTTGGGAACCTTACTGGACTCATCTTGCAGATGCCAGTAAAGCCTGCACCATTCTCCTCCACTGCGGCTGCAAAAAGTAATGTAGAGGGCGCTGCAAAGCTGGAGTCCCTTGCACCTCAATATGTGGCTGTGAGGGTGCCTGTACCAACACTGAGGGTCGAGACTACAGTGAGACGACAATAAGTAATCTGGTTGTGTGATTATGATATAAAAATAGTCACCTACAGCTTCTATCCACAATCACTCACCCTGGTAAATAAAAAGGACTGAGCACATCCATCCCCATAAACTTATATCTGAGCACCTTGATGTGGTAATGGTATGTGGATTGTCATTTTGGGCTAATGTAGGGTATGATTCTGTATTGTTTGTGTATTGTGCAGTATTTATTGTTGTTCTGTCATGTTTTCGCCTTTGTTGTTGTTGTTACGCCTGACAACCAATTGTTGTTTAGGTTTATTTGACATTATAAATATTGCCTGGCAATCAACGTGTCTGATTTGGATTCTGACATAATTATATGTTATATAGAATTTCACTTTTATAGACAGATGTCAAGTTAGACCGCGCTCTCAAGATACGACACTGGGTGCTGAAATCCCATTAAGTATTATATAAAAGAAGCAGTGAAGCCAGACCAGCACTCTCAGGTTCAAAATTTAATGGCAGCCTGAAACAAACATGTTTCGGAAATATGTATTCCTTCTTCAGTGTTATAGCTTGCCTTTTATAGACAGAAAAAACAAAAGTTCTGGTAAAACTCACTTTCGGGTAGTCGCCATCTTGGAAATATGCAAATTAGGGGTCCAGACACACCCAATTGTAAAGATAAGCATTCCAATGTGTTTCTAATAGTCAAAAGACATAAAATAGACACCAAGTTTGTATTTCTAGTTAATTTGGTTCAAAAGTTATAGCCAAGACCTTTTTCGGACAGCGGCCATATTGATTTGGCCACCAGGGTGGCCCCGCGGGTCGCCGGCTCGGGCGCCCTGGCTGAATCAATTGAGAATACTCTGGGCTACATCTGGGCCAAATTTGGTGCTTTTGCACGAAAATATCCCTAAGGCCCCCAACTAATATGGGGCAATACAGCTAAACAGGGGGGGGGGGGGGTGTAGTGATATGCAGTAGGGACTATAATGCCGGTGCGCGACCTGGACGCCTGAATACTTTTACCAACAGATTTCCAGTTCCGCGTTCTGCAATCTGATTGGCCACTACTGACGTACGCTAGTTCTGCCCCCCGGTAAGTTCCCCACGCCAGTTCTGCACACCCAACTCCGCGGTAAACAGCTGTTTCCGTGTTTCTTGATATATGATGACACGATCACAACAAGAAACGACACTCAGCTGAGTCGGTCGCGTCTATTCTTTTACCAACATAAAGTCATAGGCGGAAACACGGAAACAGCTGTTTACCGCGGAGTTGGGCGTGCAGAACTGGCGTGTGATCGTGTCATCATATAAAAAATTGTCAAGCTACAATATTATAAAATCCTGTCAGGAATTGTGCCTCAAAGCATAAATGAACCGGCATTTCTAAGCACCTTAAACTTACCGCACTTTACCAACATGAAGTCATAGGCGGAAACACGGAAACAGCTGTTTACCGCGGAGTTGGGCGTGCAGAACTGGCGTGGGGAAATTACCGGGGGGCAGAACTAGCGTACGTCAGTGGCCAATCAGATCGCAGAACGCGAACGCGGTACTGGAAATCCATTGGTAAAAGAATAGACGCGACCCGGACGGTATATATGGGTAAACCAGTAACTGTCAAACTGAGTAAACTTGAGTCTCATGCATCCTGTTGAAATGAAATAGTAAGTGAAGATGTGACAAAAACGCACATTGCAATGCATCAATAAATGTTTTATTCAACTTATTCAAGTCAAGACAACAAACAAACAACAAATAAACAAACATGTCAAACATAACACTCCTCAGACAGCATCTCAAGAAGAAGAAAATAAAAAGTTTCTATGGCTTACAATAAAAACATGGTTAAAAAAAAGTGCCTAATTTTCTCTTATAGCTTTGGTCCTCCCCAACACAAGCACAGTTTACTGGGATTGTTTTGTAACGGAATGAACAAAGTGCTGGCGTGGGCTTTTAAAGACATGTCCCCTATCTGCACGCTTGATGAAATCCAATATTTCTTGGGAGCTGAAAAAAGAAAAAGGGTGATGGCCAATATATAGTCCTCAAGCTGTTTTTACTGGTGAGCAAAGCAATTTATGTCCTTGTGTGCACTAATTCAACTGTATGTGTGTGTGTGTGTGTGTGTGTGTGTGTGTGTGTGTGTGTGTTGATGTGCATGCTCCGAGGAGTCATGCAAGATGGACAAAATTAAGGAATATTCTTTAGGTTCAACATGGCATATTCAGACTCGTTAAGTCATTGTCGTTATCAGCTGCGCAACTAGTCAATAAATACCCCCCCCCCCCCCTCTCCTAAGCGTTCTATAATTTCTGCGGCCATAAGTTAGTCGTACGATAGATGTTTGAAATGATAAATTAATCATGTTAATTTTCCACGTCATTATTAATATATTACTGGCATACACTGTATTCATTCATATTCAAAACAAAAAGGCTGTAGGGAATAATTGAGTTGAGAAATAGAAATACCTGTAGACATTATTCATATTTTTCGTAGACTTGATAACATTCTGGCTCTGTTAGAGTTGGAGGAATGACTACACATTATTAGTAGCTAATACTGCCCAGGTCAAATATATTACACACTTTTCAGTTTGTTTGAAGTTGGGGGGAAAAAACACAACAACAACAACAACAACAACAACAACAACAACAACAACAACAACAACAACAACAACAACAACAATAAAATCTATGTGAGAAGTTATCAAAAGAATAATATCATAGAAATAATTAATCATAGGCGACTATAACAACCATAAACGTAACGTTTCACAACAAGGCCATTCCAAGGCTTTTGAAGTCCTTCATTTTTGTTCACTCAGGGTGTCGTTCTTTTTAACGCCCACTAGGTGGCGCCTTGAGCTCAAACATGTATAGTAGGTCAAGCCTATCCGTTTTCAAGGGCCATTCCCAGGACCCACCGCCGTGGGGTTCAATGTCATAACAACAAGGCACATGGCGTTCATTAAGACCCCAAAAAGACGAGCAACAGGTCCTTCTTTTTCGACGGCCTCTCACTCGCATTCGCTCTCGTTTCACAGTCGTTCTCTAGGCTCCTCTATTTCCTCTGCAGGGCCTCGGTGTAGTTAGAGACTTGACCCTCTGTTGTCCTTTCTGGTGAGTTCTTCATGAGAGAAGCCTAGACACTCCCCTCTCCTGGTTTGATTGATTGATTGATTGATTGATTGATTGATTGATTGATTGATTGATTGATTGATTGATTGAACATTTTATTAACAGATTGTTGGTATAAAAGGGCTTTAATGAACCACCCTCCCTGCACAGCTAAACACAGAAGGCGCGTCGTAGAGTCGATGGTAATTTTACATAGCAAACGAAAGGAAACCATAAATCCTCTTTCATCTGGCTTTGTTTTATTGCTATCGCAGGCTATACTCTATCGCTTCTATCGGACTATAAGAGGAAGATATTACTTTTAGACCATTTCCACAACCCATAATAATAAGGATATGTTAGTTAGATGCTTTGTCAGCTGATCATCAAAATCATAAAAAAAAAGAAACGTTCTCCTATGCAAAATACCCATTGTCCTAGACTGGGTCTCTAGCCGTGCGACGATGCGTGGTTAATAACGAGGCACTCTACCGCAGCTGGACACGACGGTGCATGGTTAATAACGAGGCACTCTACCGCAGCTGGACACGACGGTGCGTGGTTAATAACGAGGCACTCTACCGCAGCTGGACACGACGGTGCGTGGTTAATAACGAGGCACTCTACCGCAGCTGGACACGACGGTGCGTGGTTAATAACGAGGCACTCTACCGCAGCTGGACACGACGATGCGTGGTTAATAACGAGGCACTCTACCGCAGCTGGACACGACGATGCGTGGTTAATAACGAGGCACTCTACCGCAGCTGGACACGACGATGCGTGGTTAATAACTAGGCACTCTACCGCAGCTGGACACGACGGTGCGTGGTTAATAACTAGGCACTCTACCGCAGCTGGACACGACGGTGCGTGGTTAATAACGAGGCACTCTACCGCAGCTGGACACGACGGTGCGTGGTTAATAACTAGGCACTCTACCGCAGCTGGACACAACGATGCGTGGTTAATAACGAGGCACTCTACCGCAGCTGGACACGACGGTGCGTGGTTAATAACGAGGCACTCTACCGCAGCTGGACACGACGGTGCGTGGTTAATAACGAGGCACTCTACCGCAGCTGGACACGACGGTGCGTGGTTAATAACGAGGCACTCTACCGCAGCTGGACACGACGATGCGTGGTTAATAACGAGGCACTCTACCGCAGCTGGACACGACGGTGCATGGTTAATAACGAGGCACTCTACCGCAGCTGGACACGACGATGCGTGGTTAATAACTAGGCACTCTACCGCAGCTGGACACGACGGTGCGTGGTTAATAACTAGGCACTCTACCGCAGCTGGACACGACGGCGCGGACGGCTGTATCGCACGCGACAGGCGTTCCTCAAACCTCCACCAGGTGACCCGATTGAGGTCCTCCTGGTTTGTTAAAGCGAGCGCTTTATTAAAAGCAGAGTTCACCCGAGTTCAATGTCATAAAAACCTTATCTGGCGCGTCACCCAGAACCAAGTCACTCCCCAGGACAGGTCCTCGATATTATCCTATATCATCTGATTCGATGTAGCACAACCTTCTACAGTCGGTGTAATATTGATTTTGGTTACTTATAATCGCACCGCCTGTCACGAATTCTGCCAACTCTTGTTGTTGCACATAGATACTGAAGATACTGTAGGTACTGTAGATACTGTAGGTACTGTAGATACTGTAGGTACTGTAGGCCTTCTCACGCACTGACTCTGGAACTCCCTCCCTCAGTCCATCAGAGACTCCCCCACACTCTCCACCCCCCCCACCCCAACCTGTTTTGATCTTTGTTACTGTGACTTTATGTTTTCTGTGTATCGTGCTGTTTCCCTGTTTCCCCTGTGGTCTTATGTTCCTTTTGTTTCTTTGTTTCTCTGTTTCTTCTGCCTAATGTCAGCGACTTCGGGTTCCTGAGAAGCGCTATACAAATAAAATGAATTATTATTATTATTATTATTATTATTATTATTATTATACTGTAGACACTATCTATGTGAGAAGTTATCAAAAGAATAATATCATAGAAATGAATCATAGGAACGTTTCACAACAAGGCCATTCCAAGGCTTTCGAAGTCCTTCATTTTTGTCCACTCAGGATGTCGTTCTTTTTAACGCAGACGGACGCTATAGCTCCCCGGGATAACAACACAACAGAGAGAGAGAGATCTTCTTCAGGTCTTCTTAGCGCCGCCGGGCTGCTGCTGCTGCTGCTGTTGCTTCTGCTTGCGGAGGTGCGCCTCGATCTCGTGCCTGAAGAAGAGCATGCCCAGCTGGCCATGCGACGCCTCGTTCATGGCCTTGGACTGCATGCACATGCGGTACTGGTCCGGGGGCAGCTCGTCCGCGCAGCGCTTCTCGTGCCACAGGTGGAACAGGCCCCGCGAGGGCGCGCGCACCACCAGCAGGTTGCTGTGGAGGTACTTCCTGTACAGGTGGACGTCCTCGCCGCCCCAGCCTTTGATGTCCACGTCGAAGCCCCCTAGTGGAGGAGAGACAGCGTGGTTACGTTTCAAGATTCAAGAGGTTTATTTGTCACATACATACCGGGGCATACAGTGAAATACAGTGAAAGTGGTCATGCCCGCTTTGATTGTCCAATAATACTAATAATAAAATAGACAAAAAAAAAAACAGGTAATAAGCAGACATAAGATGAAGACATGCTAAATTCCTGAGAATGCACTAGGTCCTATGTACACTACTATACAATATACAGTTTTAACTCTCAAGTCAAGTCAAGAGTTTTATTTGTCACGGCATACAATACAATGAAATGCGGGTGGTCTTGCCCGCAACGATGTGCAATACAGTGGGTACAACATATAATAGAATCCAATACAATTATTTTTTTGCAATAACAGGTAACAGGTAACATGGTGTGACATCAAAATCGGTATCTGTACATAGTTATTTACAGAGCATATAGGACATGCTAGGTAGCTTTGGTAGTGCAATACACTGTTACTGTTGCTAATACTGATTTAAAGTGGCCTTTCCTTTTGGCAATAAGTGTGAGTGTGTGCGCATGAGTGTGTGCCCGCTCATGTTGAAGTGTTAAAGTGGCTGCTAGTGTGTGAGCGTGCACAGCGTGCGTGTCGTGTGTGTGCTCATGTGTGCTTATGTGTGGATATTCAGTGTTCTGTGGTACTCAATGTTCATTGTTCAGGACTCTGATGGCCTGGGGGAAGAAGCTAAGCCTAAGCCTCTCTGTCCTAGTAGCTGGGGTTCGCAGGCGTCTGCCTGACCTCAGCAGCTGAAACAGGCTGTTATTGGGGTGGTGGGGGTCTTTCATTATTCTGCAGGCTCTGGATTTGCACCTCTTGTTGTATAGAACCTGCAGGGGAGGTAGTGCAATACCCGTGGTACGCTCGGCTGAGCGCACCACTCTCTGTAGGGCCTTCTTGTCCTGTGCTGTGCTGTTTCCATACCAGGCAGTGATGTTTCCGGTCAGGATGCTCTCTACAGCTCCTGAGTAGAAGGACTGGAGTATCTTCCCCGATACTCTGAACTTCCTTAACTGTCTCAGGTGGTAGAGGCGCTGTTTCGCCTTCTTTACTACTGTGTCTATGTGTGTTGACCATGTCAGGTCCTCTGAGATGTGGACCCCCAGGTACTTAAAGCTGCTCACCCTGTCCACGGTAGCCCCGTTAATCATCAGTGGTGTGTGCGTCTCCTGCTGTCCTCTCCTATAATCCACGATCAGCTCCTTGGTTTTACCAATGTTCAGGAGCAGGCTGTTGTCCTGGCACCAGCGTTCCAGTACCTCAACCTCCTCCCGGTAGGCCTTCTCGTCGTTGTCCGAGATCAGCCCCACCACCACCGTGTCGTCTGCGAACTTCACTATGGAGTTGGAGCTGAACTTGGCCACACAATCGTGTGTGTAGAGTGAGTACAGCAGGGGGCTCAGAACACAGCCCTGGGGGGACCCGATGCTCAGGGTGATGGTGTTGGAGGTCCGACCCCCCACCCTGACCGCCTGGGGTCTTTCGCTCAGAAAGTCCAGTACCCAGGCGCTCAGGGCGGAGCTCAGACCTAGCTCGATCAGCTTGTCCACCAGTCTGGTGGGGACTATGGTGTTGAACGCTGAGCTGTAGTCAATGAACAACAGTCTCACATAGCCCCCCTTCTGACGGTCAAGGTGCGAGAGGGTGCTGTGCAGTACCTGGGAGACCGCGTCGTCGGTGGACCTGTTTGTCCTGTATGCAAATTGCATAGGGTCCATATCACTGGGGAGGGAGGCACAAATGTGGTCCTTGACCAGCCTCTCGAAACATTTCATGACCACAGAGGTGAGTGCCACCGGTCTGTAGTCATTTGGACATGTTGGGGAGGGTTTCTTCGGTACAGGGATGATGGTAGACATCTTGAAGCAGGCAGGGACCACTGACTCCGGCAGGGATTGATTAAATATGGCGGTGAACACTGGGGCCAGCTGGTTGGCACAGGACTTGAGTATGCGTCCTGTTATGCCATCTGGGCCAGCAGCCTTCCTGGTGTTCACCTGCATAAATGCTCTTCTCACACTGTGTTCCGACAACGAGAGAGCGTCCCCGCCCCCCCGCGGTTGCCCCCCCCCCTCCACAACAGCCGGCGCGCCAGTGACGTCACTAGCCGGAGAGCCAGCAGCGCCACTGTCTACACCAAACCGAGCGTAGAAGGTGTTGAGCTTGTCCGCGAGGGAGGCGTCGTCGCTCCCCATTGAGGGGGCGCTGACTTTATAGTCAGTTATTGTCTTCAGTCCCTGCCATAATCCTCTTGTGTCGTTTTGTGCCATTTGTGTCTCCAGTTTGTCAGCATATGTCCTCTTAGCAAGTTTAACAGCCTTGCGTAGAGTATAGACTGAAGCCTTATACTCCTCCATGTTTCCTGACTCTCTACCCAGGTTGTAGGCGGTGGTGCGAGAGTTCAGAGCTGCTCTAATAGTGCTGTCCACCCACGGTTTCTGGTTTGGGAAAACCCGCACCATTTTCGTGAGGACAATACCATCAGCTATTGTTGTTATGTAGCTCACCACTGTGTCTGCGAGCTCGCTGACGTCACTGGCGCTTCCTTTGAACATATCCCAATCCGTGTCTGTAAACACGTCCTGGAGCGTGGCCTCTGATTCGTCGGTCCACTTCTTTGTCTCACGTGACACGACGGCGTCACGTGATCTTTGTTGATATGCCGGAAATAGCAAGATGGAGTCGTGGTCACTCGAGCTTGAGGACCCCGTTAATGGCGGAGCGGCTACTTGTCATTATACTATACTTACTATATCTAAACTATACAAGAACCACCATCGGTTCTTTCCTTAAAGTGACCTTTTATATTCCTCATTCCTTTAAACCTTTCCATTTTGAAGCGTGGTTAAGTTTTCAAGTTTGTTTATTAATTGTCATAGTAAAATACAGAATAATTTATCATGAAATGTTTTTCTGTATGAGCCCCTGGGAGTGTGCTGGATAAACATAGATAAAAAAAGTCAAAAGTACGTCAAATAAAGTGTTCAGTCAATATACATATTGTGGCAAACGTCGCGGTATGCAAATTAGACATTTATTTGAAGGATAAACCTCTTGAGATATGCTCTCTCGTTTTCGAGGGGGTCTTTAACATAAGATTGCGGAGAGAGAAAGATGTCGAGGCGCAGGAATCTGGCTCTGCGTCGTCCGCAGCGAAGGGAAACCCGGACGTGACAGCGAGTGGCACTCGCTGTCGGGGAATTCCAGGCTGGCGAGACAATGCTGTCGCGTCACGCCTCGAAGCGAGGTGGCCGGGATACGGCGAAAGGGGAAAGACAGGCTGGTCGATTGGTGCGCGGAGCGGGGAATGGGAGCGGTGTTAGCGTGTCTTTATTTCCCCCTCGTTCCCCGCAGATGTCCGTTGCGGACAGAGTGGTAGCATTTAGGTACTGACGGAACACATACATGCGCAGCACTAGGTTCACGCACGCACACATGCACGACACGCCCATTAGTTGATTAGAACCGATAAGACACACCTGCGCATAATTAGAGACACACCCCACGTGCACACATGGTACCACACCATTCATAAAACACTAGGATAGCGATAGGCAAGGTGAGCGTGTTGGAGGTGGTTGTTGTAGTGAGAGACATTATTGTATTCAGAGTTTTGTGACAGTGAGTGATGGAGTGGAAGGAGAGAGGAAAGCGAGTAGGTGTTCGTGTGTGTATCGGCCCTGGCCTGGCTGAGAATCTCCCTTGTGTACTGACCCCTGGACTGGATGACGAACCTGAACAATCCCTTTTCTGGCAATGAACCCCATTTGTGTACCGACCCCCGGACTGTCTGACCATTCTATTGCCTGTCGTGCGCTTGTGGTGAGTGGTGCATGATTTGTTTTGATATTATTTGTGGTTTAAATAAAGGAAACAAAAGAGACTGTGCGTGGAAATTACAAGTTCTTGTGGGTTTTTGGACTGTGGCGAGCCTGTTTTATACACGGTTCGTTACAATATATATACAATATACAATACAGAGTAAAAAGAGTAACAGTGAGGTACAATGCAGAAATTGGATGAGGTACAAACTTAGGGTAAGGTGGAATGAGGTATGAATTGTAGTGCAAATCTCTTTACCAATAAATATAAAGTGTGTTTAAGTGAGTAAAGTAGGTGTTAGGGTGAGTGTTTATTTAAAGTGAGTGTATACGTGTGAATGTGTGTGCTGTGAGTGTAGATGATGGGTTGCTACATAGTGTCATTGTCGTTGAGCATCCTGATGGCTAGAAGCTAGAAGATAGATCAGGGAGGGGCAACTGGCGGCCCTCACCGACACTCCATGCGGCCCCAGGCCAAAATTTAAAAAAATTATAATTAGAATTTTTTATTTTTATTTTTGCATTCGACTAAGAGGTTGGCAGTCGACTATGGCTCCTTTCGATCCATTAGTCGACTATTCGACTAATAGGGGTCAGCCCTAGTGTGGACATATTCAACACTGTTGAAAGTGCCGTGCAGCAATATGGGGGGTTTGATAAACTGTCCGCTGTTGTTACCGATGGAGCACCCGCAATGAAAGGAAAACACACAGGATTCGCCGGGCTTCTAAGGCAGAGTGGCGTTGAGTGTCCAATGCTGCACTGCATTATACATCAGGTAAGTTCGCTAACATAATTTCCATCTATTGTGGGTCACTAATAATCAGGGGTGCAGTGGTCATGCCACGCGGTACCACGCCGTCCCAGCACTTTTCTGAACAGAAGTACGCGCACGGATGTGCACGCACACAAAAATGAAATGTTATTTCATCTGATGCAGATTGCATGCACAAACATTGAAGTTGACATTCCTTCTATTGTGCGCCACAAGTGTCTCATTAAAGACAGAACCATTATTGACCCACTGTGGGGGAGGGTGAATGTCATGCCAGTTTGATAAAGGGTCAATGGGAGGCACTCAGGAATGTTTTGTTTAGTAGCAGGATACAAGTTTATACATTTAACAAAATCATTTATTATTGCACTTTTGATTTACTGTTGTAGTGAAATGCAGCAGGAATGCTGCTTTGTGTTTGTTGAGCAGTGGGCTTTAAGTTCATACATTTATTTTAATAGAAGCCTTAATTATAATTTGTCATTTTTGTATATATTTGGGTTACACAGCAATACTTTCAAATTCAGCTGTATTTATAAATTCATAAAGTTGAAATTAAGCATTACTAAATGTGTTTAAATGGAATAAAAACAAAGTTACAACAAATTATAATAGTTTATATGCCTTATTTATCACATCTGTGACTATTATGGGCTATTTGAGTGATGGGGTACTACTGGCGGGACTGCCGATAAACAATGCGGCCCCCCAGATTGAGTGTGGAAATTTAGTGGCCCTCACCATATACAAAGTTGCCCACCCCTGAGATAGATGGTTAGGGGGGGGATTGAGACACAGCTTGTTTAGCCAGAATGATTGCTCACATGGTGGGTTAGTAGCAGGGGAGGGCTGACAGTTAGGCACGTGTTACTAAATGTTCTGCAGTGGCTACATAGACGCTTAGATAGATAGATAGATAGATAGATAGATAGATAGATAGATAGATAGATAGATAGATAGATAGATAGATAGATAGATAGATAGATAGATAGATAGATAGATAGATAGATAGATAGATAGATAGATAGATAGATAGATAGATAGATAGATAGATAGATAGATAGATAGATAGATAGATAGATAGATAGATAGATAGATAGATAGATAGATAGATAGATAGATAGATAGATAGATAGATAGATAGATAGATAGATAGATAGATAGATAGATAGATAGATAGATAGATAGATAGATAGATAGATAGATAGATAGATAGATAGATAGATAGATAGATAGATAGATAGATAGATAGATAGATAGATAGATAGATAGATAGATAGATAGATAGATAGATAGATAGATAGATAGATAGATAGATAGATAGATAGATAGATAGATAGATAGATAGATAGATAGATAGATAGATAGATAGATAGATAGATAGATAGATAGATAGATAGATAGATAGATAGATAGATAGATAGATAGATAGATAGATAGATAGATAGATAGATAGATAGATAGATAGATAGATAGATAGATAGATAGATAGATAGATAGATAGATAGATAGATAGATAGATAGATAGATAGATAGATAGATAGATAGATAGATAGATAGATAGATAGATAGATAGATAGATAGATAGATAGATAGATAGATAGATAGATAGATAGATAGATAGATAGATAGATAGATAGATAGATAGATAGATAGATAGATAGATAGATAGATAGATAGATAGATAGATAGATAGATAGATAGATAGATAGATAGATAGATAGATAGATAGATAGATAGATAGATAGATAGATAGATAGATAGATAGATAGATAGATAGATAGATAGATAGATAGATAGATAGATAGATAGATAGATAGATAGATAGATAGATAGATAGATAGATAGATAGATAGATAGATAGATAGATAGATAGATAGATAGATAGATAGATAGATAGATAGATAGATAGATAGATAGATAGATAGATAGATAGATAGATAGATAGATAGATAGATAGATAGATAGATAGATAGATAGATAGATAGATAGATAGATAGATAGATAGATAGATAGATAGATAGATAGATAGATAGATAGATAGATAGATAGATAGATAGATAGATAGATAGATAGATAGATAGATAGATAGATAGATAGATAGATAGATAGATAGATAGATAGATAGATAGATAGATAGATAGATAGATAGATAGATAGATAGATAGATAGATAGATAGATAGATAGATAGATAGATAGATAGATAGATAGATAGATAGATAGATAGATAGATAGATAGATAGATAGATAGATAGATAGATAGATAGATAGATAGATAGATAGATAGATAGATAGATAGATAGATAGATAGATAGATAGATAGATAGATAGATAGATAGATAGATAGATAGATAGATAGATAGATAGATAGATAGATAGATAGATAGATAGATACTTTATTAATCCCCTTGGGGAAATTCAGGCATCCAGTAGCTCAGTCAGTTGACAGACAATAAAAGCGATAAAAAGGACAACCAATACAACAAACAAACAATGAAGGTCAGCGCTCAAGTTTAAAAAAAAAAGTTCCAATGAATAAATAAATACATTTGAAATAAATAAAGGATACTGTAGCTCCCGGTAAAACACTGAGAAATCTGATGAAACAAGTCGGAGAATTAATTTGAATAAAGAGAGACGC